>NC_052095.1:0-650000 GCF_015852505.1 Tachyglossus aculeatus | reverse complement strand
GGATATAGATATGTGTTTTGGGGCTGAGGATGGGGTGAATTAAGGGTTGCTATGTCCCAGTAAGGCCTCCTAGGGACAAGACGATACGTGACTCAGCTTCACTGATGGAACAAACCACAATATTCAGTATCACAGTAAGAAAACATTAGCAAGCACAGAACTTCAGTCACAGCAGATCTTGCTTCTGTTAAGCCCTCAACCCAGTGGTGATGTGATCTCTAACCCTGTTTAAGCCCTCAGCCCAGGGGCATTGAGAATTTCCTACCAAAGGATGGTTAATCTCTGTTGGTATTCAGTCTGAGTACAGGCTTAAGGCCAACACGAGCATCCCCAGTTAAAAGGTCTCTTGCTCAGGCTGTCACTGTCATTCTTTAGGATAACAGTGAGCAGCTGAGTGAGGGCCGAGACTAGCTTGGACATCCCTGGTTAAAAGGTCTCCTCCAACCCGGACTCTATTGATCGGGTTCTCCCCAGCTTTTATACTATGCTTGTTGATTGTTACATTGAGAAGCAGCATGGCTCAGTGGAAAGAGCCTGGGCTTTGGAGTCAGAGGTCACTGGTTCAAATCCCGGCTCCGCCAGTTGTCAGCTGTGTGACTTTGGACAAGTCACTTCACTTCTCTGGGCCTTAGTGACCTCATCAGTAAAATGGAGATTAAGACTGTGAGCCCCCCAGTGGGACAACCTGATCACCTTGTAACTCCCCAGAGCTTAGAACAGTGCTCTGCACATAGTAAAGGCTTAATAAATGGGACAACCTGATCACCTTGTAACTCCCCAGACCTTAGAACAGTGCTCTGCACATAGTAAGCGCTTAATAAATGCCATCATTCTTCTTCTTACTATTGAGCTTCTTCTGCATAGTGGCCCTAATCTACAAGTTACGGTTCCATTGTCTTCTGTTCTTCGAAGACATCTTCCCTGGACCACTGTGGGTTATGCCAAAGGGCATTAAATTTAAGTTATTTTTGTGAGATGCACAAAAACTGCACCCTTCACTCCTCCTGGTGCCCACAGGCATAATGATCCCTGTTAATTAGTATAAGTAAGTGGGGGAGTGTGATTATTTTTCCATCTCAAGTAGCTCCTACATGGAGACAAGCAGCAGAAAATTAAGTGGATTATACGAAACAAGGGAAACAACAGCAGGAATACATGAAGGATTAACTGTAATGTGGGTCCCAAGTTTCCCAAGCCCCAGTTGCCCAATTTGAGCCAGTCCCACTGCTTAGAGCCCTTTGAGGCTGTGGGGCTCTGTAGCTGGTGGACCAGAATAGCTAGTATACAGCACTTTGTGCTGGTAACGCCTCACGTGCCTCCCCATTGGCCATGAGGAGGTGGTCCAGAGCCATCCTGTTCTGCAAGGTCATGAGTCGAAGGGTGCGGATTTCTGTATTCAGTACTTCCAGGTTCTAGCTGGTTAGGTTAACAGATTCCTCATTCAGATTGGCCAGTTCGTTTACCTGTCCCAGGGCACGTGGTATACCTTAAGGGGGAAAAATGGTGCCGAATTATTCCTCATTATCGGTGACCCATATGACGCCCATGTTGATGAGGATGTGCTTCTTAATCGAGAAGGGTCCAGCTGTAAAATTCTTGGGCATGTTACATAAGCAATTGGGCTGGGTAAGGGTTTGGGTGAAACTGTAGCTCCCTGAAGGAAGGTGTTGGTGTTCCACCAACCCAGAGCAGGGGTTCTTGTTTGAAGGGTTCCCAATAATAGGAGGGCAACCCATATAAGAATGGACATGTTGCTGGTCACATCAGGCAGCATGAGAAGCAGCGTGGCTTAGTGGAAAGACCACGGGCTTGGGAGTCAGAGGTCATGGGTTCTAATTCCAGTTCCACCACCTGTCAGCTGTGTGACTTGGGGCAAGTCACTTAACTTCTCTGTGCTTCAGTTACCTCATCTGTAAAATGGGGATTAAGACTGTTAGCCCCATGTGGGACAACCTGATAACCTTGTGTCTTTTCCAGCACTTAGAACAGTGCTTGGCACATAGAAAACTCTTAAGAAATGCCATCGTTATTATTATCAGGGGAAGGAGAGTGTGAATAGAAAGAACCCAATTGCTATACTGGCTACTTCACAGCCTGTGAGTTGGGAAAGAGCCTTCACTGGTGGCGTGAGTTCCAGGACCGAGAGCGGAAATGGGCAAGCAGTCAGTGACAAGAGATTGAATTACAGTTAGTAGTTTGGCATTGGACGTGTCAAGTGTTTGAGCTGGGTTGAAGTAGGAGAGAAGAGCTGCTTGAAGCTTAAGCTTACAGCTGCTAGTAAGGAGTTTCTGTCTGATTCTATCTCTCTGGCCGTTCATTATCAGTCTCATTATCAGCGGAATCCTCCACTGCTGTGGGAGTCCTTCAAAGCTCAGTTCTGGTTCCCCTTTCATTCTTCATCAACACCCACGTATTCACTCCCAGGGATTCAGTTACCATTTCTTGGCAGATGATTCCCCCACTCCAGCTTCACTCTTCTCTGGAGTCTTACATTTACCCCTGCTTTCTGGACATCTTTATATACATGTCCCACCGACACCTCAAACTTAACATGTCCAAAACAGAAATCCATGTCTTCCCACCCAAATCCTGGCCTCCACCTGATTTTCCCATCATTGTAGACAGCACCACCTGTCTCACAGGCCATTAAGCTGAGCTCATTCATTCATCCAGTTTTATTTCTTGAGCACTTACTGTGTGCTCCTGGACTGTGCAGTTCAGGAATAAAGAGAACTGCAATAAAGCCCACTGCCCACAGTGGACTTACCATCTAGATGAAGGGACACAGACTTCAAAACAAGTAAACAGGCATCATAGCATCAGTATAAATACAGAGAAATATACACATCAAAACAAGTAAACCTGTTTACATCAAAACAAGTACAGGCATTGATATAAATAAAAAGAATTACAGATGTGTATATATATATATATATATATATATATATATATATATATATATATACAAGTGCTATGAGGCGGGTGGTGTAGAGCAAAGGGAGTGAGTCAGGGCGATGCGGGGGAGGGGGAGCTGAGGAAAAGGGGGGCTTGGAAGGCCCCTTGGAGGAGGTGAGCCTTCAGTAAGTTCTCCTCTTACCTCTCCGGTCATTCTTTCTCAGTCTCTTTTGCAGGCTCCTCCTCCCCCTCCCGTCCTCTTACTGTGGGCGTTCCCCAAGGTTCAGTGCTTGGTCCCCTTCTGTTCTCGATCTACACGCACTCCCTTGGTGACCTCATTCGCTCCCACGGCTTCAACTATCATCTCTATGCTGATGACACCCAGATCTACATCTCTGCCCCTGCTCTCTCCCCCCTCTCTCCAGGCTCGCATCTCCTCCTGCCTTCAGGACATCTCCATCTGGATGTCTGCCCGCCACCTAAAGCTCAACATGTCGAAGACTGAACTCCTTGTCTTCCCTCCCAAACCTTGCCCTCTCCCTGACTTTCCCATCTCTGTTGACGGCACTACCATCCTTCCCGTCTCACAAGCCCGCAACCTTGTTGTCATCCTCGACTCCGCTCTCTCATTAACCCCTCACATCCAAGCCGTGACCAAAACCTGCCGGTCTCAGCTCCACAACATTGCCAAGATCCGCCCTTTCCTCTCCATCCCAACCACTACCCTGCTCATTCAAGCTCTCATCCTATCGTGTCTGGACTACTGCATCAGCCTTCTCTCTGATCTCCCATCCTCGTGTCTCTCTCCACTTCAATCCATATTTCATGCTGCTGCCCGGATTATCTTTGTCCAGAAACGCTCCGGGCATATTACTCCCCTCCTCAAAAATCTCCAGTGGCTACCAATCAATCTGCGCATCAGGCAGAAACTCCTCACCCTGGGCTTCAAGGCTGTCCATCACCTCGCCCCCTCCTACCTCACCTCCCTTCTCTCCTTCTACAGCCCAGCCCGCACCCTCCGCTCCTCCGCCGCTCATCTCCTCACCGTACCTCGCTCTCGCCTGTCCCGCCATCGACCCCCGGCCCACGTCATCCCCCGGGCCTGGAATGCCCTCCTTCTGCCCATCCGCCAAGCTAGCTCTCTTCCTCCCTTCAAGGCCCTGCTGAGAGCTCACCTCCTCCAGGAGGCCTTCCCAGACTGAGCCCCTTCCTTCCTCTCCCCCTCGTCCCTCTCTCCATCCCCCCATCTTACCTCCTTCCCTTCCCCACAGAACCTGTATATATGTATATATGTTTGTACATATTTATTACTCTATTTATTTATTTATTTATTTTATTTGTACATATCTATTCTATTTATTTTATTTTGTTAGTATGTTTGGTTTTGTTCTCTGTTTCCCCCTTTTAGACTGTGAGCCCACTGTTGGGTAGGGACTGTCTCTTATATGTTGCCAATTTGTACTTCCCAAGCGCTTAGTACAGTGCTCTGCACATAGTAAGCGCTCAATAAATACGGTTGATGATGATGATGATGATGAACAAATGATGAAGGCGGGATTAAAGCCCACATCCTCTGACTCCCAAGCCTGTGCTCCTGCCACTTAGCCACGCTGCTTCTCAAACACCTTGCCCCCTCCTACTTCACCTTCCTGGTTTCCTACTATGATCCAGTCCACTCCTTTAATGCCAGTCTACTCAGTGTATCTCCCTCACTGCAGACCTCTTTCCCACATCCTGCCTCTGGTCTGGAACACCCTTCCACTTCATATTCGACAGATGATAACTCTCCCCACCTGCAAACCCTCATTTAAAGCACATCACCTCCAAGAGGCCTTCCCCAACTAAGTCCTCATTTCCTCATCTCCCATCCCCTTCAGCATTTCCCTCTCACTTGGTTTTGCAGTCTCTATTCATCCCTCCCTCCTACCTATAGCACTTACATACATATCTGTAATTTATTTTTTTATTTTAATGCCTGTCTCCTCCTTTAGACTATAAGTTCACTGGGGGCAAGGAATGTGTCTCCCAACTCTGTAATAGTGTACTCTCCCGAGTCCTTATTACAGTGCCCTTCACATAGTAAGTACTAAATAAATACGATTGATTGATCGATTGAAGTAGAGGCTGATGGAGAATCACTCGAGGTCCTTGAGGAGAGAGGATTTGTAGACTAAAGTGTTTTAAGGAAAACCATTTGGACAGCAGAGTAAACTGTAGACTGGAGTGGAAAGAGACAGGATGCAGGGAGGTCAGTTAGGAAGCTGATTCAGTAGTCTAGATAAGAAAGGATCAGTGCTTGGATTATCATGGATGAAGAGGAAGGAAAGGATTCTAGAGATGCTGTGGAGGTAGGACTGACAGGACTTGGTGACAGACTGAATGTGGTGGATGTATTAATTGAGAATAACCTTATGGTTATGGGTGTGTGAAGTAGGGAGAATTGTGGCGCTGACTATAGTGATGAGAAAATCAAGGGGAGGCCTGGGTTTGAATGGGAATATGAGGAGTTCTGGTTTGGACATGTTAAGTATAAGGTGTTGGTGGGACATTCAAGTACAGGTGTCCTGAAGGCAGGAGGAAACGTAAGTGTGCAAAGATGGTGGGAGGTGAGACCTGGAGAGGTAGTTTTAGGAACCATCCAAATAGAAATGGTAGTTGAAGCCATGGGAGTGAATCTCCAAAGGAGTGGGTGTAGCTGGGGAATAGAAAGGAATCCAGGTCTGAGCCTTGAAGGTACTCAGATAATATGAGGGTGGGAGGCAGAGGCAGCACCTGAGAAATAATAACAATAATAATAATAATAATAATAATAATACTAGTGGTATTTGTTAAGCACTTACTATGTGTCAAGCACTGACTGTTCTAAGCGCTGGGGTAGAGATACAAGGTAATCAGGTAGTCCCATGAAGGACTCACAGACATAATCCCCATTTTACAGATGAGGTAACTGAGGCACAGAGAAGTGAAGTGATTTGCCCAGAGTCACACAGCTGACAAGTGTTGGAGCCGGGATTAGAACCTATGGCCTCTGTCTCCCAAGCCCTTGCTCTTTCTACTAAGCCATGTTGCTTCTCATAGAGATTGAGACTGAGCATTTAGAGACACAGAAGGAGAACCAAGAGAGGACAGTTCAGTGAAGCCACCGTTAGGTAACATCTTCAGGAGAATGGAGTAGTCCAAAGTGCTGAAGGCAATTTCGAGGTTGAGGAAGATTAGGATTCAGTAATAGCCATTGGGTTTGGCAAGAGAGTGGGTACTGGTGACTTCAGAGAGATTCATTTCCTTGGAGTGGAGGGGTTAGAACCCAGATTGCAGGAGATTCGGGGAAGAAGTGGAATAGAGGCAGTGGAGGTAAAAAAGAAAAAAAGTGTAGACAACTCACTTAAGTAGTTTAGAGGGGAATTATAGGAGGGAGGTGGGATGATAATATGGAAGGTGCCGGGAATCAAAGGAGGGTTTTTTAGGATGGGAGAGTGGTGGACATGTTTGAAAGCAGTGTGGAAGGAGGCATTGTGGAGTGAATGGTTGGAGGTGGTAGTTAGGAAAGAAAGAAGGAAGGGGCAAGTATTCTAATAAAGTGTGAAGAATTTAGGCCAGAGGCATAGGAGCAGGGGTTAGATTTTAGGAGGAGGCCAGCAATCCTTTGATACTGCTGGGTATGATGGGAGAGTCAAGGATGGGGCAAGAGGAGGGAAGGTCTGAAAAGGTTCAGGGAAGGTCCTACTACAACTGTTACTATCAACCAGTGGTTTCTACTGAGACCTTACTGTATGCTGAGCATTGTACTAAGCAAGTTGGGAGAGTACAGTGCAACAGAGTTGGCAGATACAGTCCCTGCCAACAATGTACTTACTGTCTGGATGTTAATTACATGAATGTACCTTAATATACATAAACAATTTGTATTACATAATTTAAAAATATTTACATAAGTGCTGTGAGGTTGGGGGCAGGCATATCTCAAATGCCCAAATCTCATAGATCCAAATGCAGAGATGACATAGAAGGGAGAGGGAGCAGGGGAAAAGAGGACTTAATTGGGGAAGGTCTTTGGAAGGAGATGTGACCCTAATAATACTTTGAACCTGTGGAGAGGGATTGTCTGGTGTATATGGAAGAGCAGGGGGTTTCAGGCTAGAGGGAGGATGTGGGAAAGGAGTCAGTGGTGATATAGATCAGATCAGGGCCAAGTGAGGAGTGAAGTGGGCCAACTGGGCTGTAGTAGGTCAGTGTGGTGAGATAGGAGGACACAAGCTGATTGAGCCAATGGTGAGGAGTTTCTCTTTGATGTAGAGGTTTTATGGGGACCCATTGGAGGTTATTACTATTACTGCTATTACAGCTATTGTTAGTACTACTACTTCTACCACCACTAATACTACTACTACCACCACCACAACAGTACTTAGAAGAATATATAAGACACCACCTGCAGGTTGTCAAATCACATACAGGGCAATTAATGAAATTTTATGTTTTAAACCTGTTGTTTTTTATGTGTCAGGTTACAGTAATGCACTCAATGCAAGCAGGCTATTTGGAGAAGGCTCAGAAATACACAGACAAAGCACTTATGCAATTAGAAAAGCGGAAAAGTAAGTAAGATAAATCTGAATATATATATATATATACATATATATATATATATATATTCAGATTTATCTTACTTACTTTTATATATATACATATATATATATATATATACTCTTTGTTTCACCAGAAAAATGTTTTGGTTTTCTGTGATATCAGTGTATAAATATCAGAAAATTCATTAGAACGAGTAACGCCCTTTAGAATTACAGCTAAATCACCATTTGTGGTCATTTTGGAATGGCCTACATATTTTATATTTAGAGTCACTGATCTCCTTTCCTTCCCTTTCAGTGTTAGACTGCAGTCCTATATTATCTTCTTTCCAAGTTATTTTATTGGAGCACATTATCATGTGTCGACTTGTCACAGGACACAAAGCTACAGCATTGCAAGAGGTGGGTGTAAAAATTCTTGCTTACACATTTACTAGATTGATTGTTTTGTGTACTGAACACCCAGTATTTCATTACTATTTTCTTGAGTGTGGACTTGGAACTCTCAGACATCAGGCGTTTGTTGAGTACTGCTCCTTTGAACAGCAGTTCTATAAATAGACAGTTCATATCTTGGTCAGCCTACTTATATAGGATTTTTGTTTATGATAAATTAAGGTATGCATTCACATAGTGTTTCTCATCCTTGGGAAAAATCCACTTCCCTAAACTCTACCTCTTTTTTTTGTGGGAGGGGTTGTTTTTTGTTTCTTTTGTTATTTTACGGTATTTAAGTGCTTGCTGTGCACTTACTATGTATAAGTTAATCAGTCTGGATATAGTTCCTGTTCCTTATGGGGCTCACACTCAAAGTAGAAGGGAGAATAGGTAGTGACCCCCATTTTGCAATTGAGAAAACTGGGGCACTCGCCCAAGGTGACAGCAGGAGAAGTTAAGACACTTGCCCAAGGTGACAGCAGGAGAGGTTAAGACACTTGCCCAAGGTGACAGCAGGAGAGGTTAAGACACTTGCCCAAGGTGACAGCAGGCAAGTGATGGAGCTGGGAGTAGAACTCAGGTCTTCTGGCTCCCGCAGCTGTGCTTCATTCACTTAGACCACACTGCTTCTCTTGGCCCCCGTGTAGTCGTCAACACATATTGCTCATTCATTATTTTGGGGGTGACAAGTGTAGAGTTTGGGCCTCTGAATAAAGTACCTCCAAGTATTTTTCTTCAGTTGGAAGAAGATTGTATCTTCAACCAGTTTGTGCTCTATTGAGTGAGAGGCTCAAATAAAAAAAAAAAAAAAGAAAAAAAGAATGGGATCTTCATGGATAAACAGGTATTTCTGTACTAGAAGTAGTCTCTTGTTGGCTAGGGACCATTTCCCTTATTTGTTATATGTGCCCAGGTGTCTACTTCAGTGCTTTGCAGATGTAAACAGGCTGGTTTTTCCATTTCCCTAGCTGAAGTACTAGGGTCTGGAGAGCAAGTGTTCCTTTCAATTACCTTGATTTTTGGTAAAATGAGAAAACCATGGAAGAAGAAACCTGCATGAGAGTCCCCACTGCCATAATCTGGATAGAAATATCCTCTTTTCCGTTTTAAATCTGGTAAAGCTCCCTGGGGACAGTCATCAAGCAAACAATCAATCCGTCAACCAACCATGTTTATTAAGAGCATAGTGTGTGCAGAGCCACTGTTCTCAGTACTTAAGAAAGTATAATATAACAGAAATCAATCAAGCAATCAATGAGATGTATTGAGCATTTACTAAGTACAGAGCACTGTAATAAGCAATCAGGAGAATACAATTCAGCAGAATTAGCAGACACGTTCCCTGCTCGTAATGAGCTTACAGACTAGTCGGGGAGACCGACATTAATATAAATAAACAAATTACAAATATGCACTCAAGTGCTGTGGAACTGAGTGCAGGATGAGTAAAGAGTACAAATCCAAGTGCAAGAGTGATGCAGAAGGAAGTGAAAGAAGAGGGAAGGAGGGCATAGTTGGGGAAAGCCTCTTAGAGGAGATGTGCTTTTAATAAAGCTTTGAAGGTGGGGAGACTGGTGGTCTGTTGATAATGAAGAGGGAGGAGTTTCCACGCCAGAGGCAGGACGTGGGTTGAAGGGTCGTCAGTGAGGTAGACAAGATCGAGATACACTGAGTAGGTTGGTTTTAAAGGAGCAAAGTGAACATGCTGGTTGTTACCGTAAGTCAGAGAGATAAGGTAGGAGGGGGTAAGATAATTGAGTTATTTTAAAGCCAGTGTTAAGATGTTGCTATTGATGAGGAGGTCAGTGGACAACCACTGGAGGTTCTTGAGGAAAGTGGAAACAAAGCTTGAATGTTTTTGGTAGAGTGACGTACAGTAAAACAGAGTTGGAAGACCCATTCCCTGCTCACAGTGAGCTTCAGTCTAAAGCATAGATAGAGTATGAGGTCTGTTTGGTGTGCAGGACAGATTCTTAGGAATGTAAATGAGTTGGCAAGTTAGAAGAGTGACAGTGACAATTCTCCATCTAAAATTCCAATCCCCATCACAATTCTATGCTCCATCTACACCCTCTCCCTCAGAGAGCTCACTTGCTCCGATGGCTTCAACTACCGCATCAGTACTGTTGATACCCAAAGCTACATTTCCAGTCTTCTCTCTCCCTCTCTGCAATCTCATATTTCCTTCTGGCTCAAGACATCTCTACTTTGAATGACTTCCTTTCACCTGAACCCTAATGTGTTCAAACAGAACTCCTTGTCTTTCCACCAAAACCCTGTCCTCCCACGTATTTTTCCATTATTGTAGGCAGCTGCACCATCCTTCCTGTCTCACAAGCCTATAACCTTGGCATTATCGTTAACATCTCTCTCTCATTCCACATTCATTCATTCATTCAGTTGTATTTATTGAGTGCTTACTGTGTGCAGAGCACTGTACTAAGCTCTTGGGAAGTAAAAGACATATTCAGTCTATCACTAAATCCCGTCAGTTCCACCTTCACAGCATCACTAAAATCCACCCTTTCCTCTCCATCCAAACTGCTACTACATTAATACAATCACTTATCCTATCCTGCCTTGGTTACGGTATCAGCCTTCTTGCTGACTTCCCAGCCTCCTATCTCTCTCCACTTCCATCCATACTTTATTCTGCTCCTGCATCTCTATGTGTTGCCAACTTGTACTTCCCAAGCACTTAGTACAGTGCTCTGCACACAGTAAGCGCTCAATAAATATGATTGATTGATTGATTGATTGGTTGATTGATTGATTGGAAAGGAAAGGGCAGTCAGGTGAAGGTAAGACTGACAGGATTTAGTGACAGGTTGACTATGTGGGTTGAATGAGATACAGGAGTCAAGGATAACTGCAAGGTTACAGGCTTGTGAGAGGGGAAGAATGGTGGTGCCATCTGCAGTGATGAGAAAGTCAGGGAAAAGACAGTGTTGGATGGTAAGATACGGAGGTCTTTTTGGATATGTTAAGCTTGAGGTGGTGGGAGGTCATCCAAGTAGAGATGTCCTTTCCCTCTCCTCCCTCTCCTCCTTCCCAGCCCCCTGCCCTACCTCCTTCCCCTCTTCACAGAACTTGTATATATATATATATATATATATATATATATATATATATATTTGTACAGATTTATTACTCTATTTATTTTACTTGTACAAATTTACTACTCTATTTATTTTGTTAATGATGTGCAAATAGCTTTAATTCTATTTGTTCTGACGATTTTGACACCTGTCTACATGTCTTCTTTTGTTGTCTGTCTCCCCCTTCTACACTGTGAGTCCGTTGTTGGGTAGGGACCGTATCTATATGTTGCCGACTTGTACTTCCCAGGTGCTTAGTACAGCGCTCTGCAGTAAGCGCTCAACAAGCAGTAAACTAAGTAAGCAGTAAGCGCTCAGTAAACACGATTGAATGAATGAATGAATGAATGTCTTGAAGGTAGGAGGAAATGAAAGACTGCAGAGAGGGAGAGAGATCAGGATTGGAGACATAGAATTGGGGATCACCAATGGTAGTTGAAGCCATGAGAGGGAATGAGTTCTCCAAGGGAATGGGTGTAGATGGAGAATGGAAGGGGACCCAGAACTGAAACTTGAGGGATTCCCCCTAGTTAGGGAGTTCATTCATTCATTCAATTGTATTTACTGAGCTCTTACTCTTTGCAGAGCACTGTACTAAATGCTTGGGAAAGTACAATTCAACAACAACAAAAAAAAAACAACAGTGATATTCCCTGCCCACAACAAGCTTACTGGCTAGATGCGGGGAGAAAGCCAGCCAAACAAATAAATAAAATTATAGATACGTAGATAAGTGCTGCAGGGGCAGGACAGGGGAAGATAAAAGAGAGGAAGTCAGGGTGATGCAGAAGGGAGTAAGAGATGATTAAAAGTGTGGCTTAGTCTGGGAAGGCATCTTGTAGGAGACGCGCCTTTCAATAAGGCTTCGAAGGGAGGGAAAGTAATTGTCTGTTGGATTTGAGGAGGGAGGGCTTCCAGGCCCCAGGCAGGTCATGGCCTAGGGGTCAGTGGTGAGACAGGCAAGATTGAGATACAGTGAGAAGGTTAGCATTAGAGGAGCAAAGTGTGTGGGATGGGTTGTAAAAGGCAGCGAGGTGAGGTAGGGGAGCGAGTTAGTGGAGTGCTTTAAAAACAATGTGAGGAGCTTTGGTTTGATATGGAGTTGGATGGGCAACAGCTGGAGTGTTTTGAGGTGGGCGGGGGGGTGACACGTTTTTATAGAAAAATGATCTAGGCAGTAGAGTGAAGTTGTACTGCAGGGGGGAGAGACAGGAGGCTGGGAGGTAAGAAAGGAGGCTGATGCAGTAAGCCAGAAAGCATAGGATAAGTGCTAACAAAGTAGCAGTTTGGATGGAAAGGAAAGGGCTGATTTTAGCAAGGTTGTGAAGGTGGAACCGACTGAATCTGTGAGTTGAACAAGAGAGAGAAGTCCAGGATAATGGCAAGGTTACGAGCTTTGAGACCGAAAGGATGGTAGTGCCAACTACAGTAATGGGAAAGTAACGGGGAGGACAGGGTTTGGCTGGGAAGATAAGGAGCTTTGTTTTGTATAAGTTAACTCTGGGGTGATGGGAGGACCTACAATAATAATAATAATAATAATAATAATAATAATAATAATAATAATAATAATAATAGCATTTATTAAGTGCTCACTACATGCAAAGCACTGTTCTAAGTGCTGGGGAGGTTGCAGGGTGATCAGGTTGCCCCACAGGGGGCTCACAGTCTTAATCCCCATTTTAGAGATGTCTTGAATAATAATAATGATTATGGCATTTTTTAAGTGCTTTCTTTGTGCCAAACACTGTTCTAAGCACTGGGATAGATACAAGGTAATCAGGTTGTCCCATGTGGGGCCCACAGTCTTAATCCCCATTTTACAGATGAGGTAACTGAGGCACAGAGAAGTTGTGACAGAATAATAAATAAATAAATAATAATAATAATAATAATAATAATAATAATAAGCTGCTCTCTTCCTCCATTCAAGGCCCTCCTGAGAGCTCACCTCCTCCAGGAGGCCTTCCCAGACTGAGCCCCCTCCTTCCTCTCCCCCTCCCCATACCCCCTGCCTTACCTCCTTCCCTTCCCCACAGCACCTGTATATATGTATATATGTTTGTACATATTTATTACTCTATTTATTTATTTATTTTACTTGTACATATCTATTCTATTTATTTTATTTTGTTAACATGTTTGGTTTTGTTCTCTGTCTCCGCCTTCTAGACTGTGAGCCCACTGTTGGGTAAGGACCGTCTCTATATGTTGCCAACTTGCACTTCCCAGGCGCTTAGTACAGTGCTCTGCACACAGTAAGCACTCAATAAATACGATTGATTGATTGATTGATAATAGCATTTATTAAGCACTTACTATGTGCAAAGCACTAGTCTAAGCACTGGGGAGGTTTCAAGGTGATCAAGTTGTCTCACGGAGGGCTCACGGTCTCAATCCCCATTTTACTGATGAGGTAACTGAGGCCCAGGGAAATAAAGTGACTTGCCCAAAGTCACACAGCTGACATTTGGCAGAGCTGGGATTTGAACCCATGGCCTCTGACTCCAAAGTCCGGGCTCTTTCCCCTCAGCTACACTGCCCCCCCAGCTTGAGAGAGGGAGAGAGATCAGGGCTGGAATTGTAGAGCTGGGTATCATCCGCATCAAAGACGGTAGTTGAAGCAATGGGAATGAATGAGTTCTCCAAGGAATTGGGTGTAGATGGAGAATAGAAGGTGTTTCAGAAGAAAACTCTGAGGGACCCCCACATTTATGGCTGGGAGGCAGAGAAGGAGCCCAAGAAGGGGACTGAGAATGAACAGCTAAAGAGACAAGAGGAGAAAGAGGAGAGGACAGAGTCAGCGAAGACAAGGTTGGATCACATTTCTAGGAGAAGAGGTGGCCCACAGTGTCGAAGGCAGCTGAGAGGTCAAGGAGGATTTGGACGGAGTTGAGGCTGCTGGATTTGGCAAGAAGATCATTGGTGACCTAGGACAGGGTGGTTTCTGTGAAGTGACGGGGACAGAAACCAGATTGGAGGTAGTCAAGGAGAGAACTGGAGGAGAGGAATTTGAGACAGAGGGGGTAGACAACTCGCTCAAGAAGTTGGGAGAGGAATGGTTGGCGGGAGATGCGGTGATAACTGGAGGGAGCCATGGGATCAAGGGAGTTTTTTGTTTAGATAGGGAAGACATGGGCATGTTTGAAAGCAGTGAGGAAGAAGCCACTGAAGAGCTGAATAGTTGAAGATGGCTGTTAGGGCGGAAGGAATGGAGTGGGTGAGAGTTTTGATAAGGTGCAAAGGAATGGGGTCTGATGTGCATGTGAAAGGGGTGGCATTGAGAGGAGGCAGGAGATCTGTAGAGATACTGCTGGGAAGTATGGAAGATTTGGAGAGGGGGCCGAATGAGGGAGGGACTGAGAGTGGGCAGGGGCAATTTTAAGGAGCTCACACCTGATGGTGTCAATTTTCTTAATAAATTAGGTGGCCAGGTCACCGAGAGGAAGGGATGGAGGAAGCTGGGGGGCTGGGGGACTTGGGAGGGAGTTAAAAATGTCTGGAACAACTGGTGAGGGCGATGGACACGAGTGTCAATAAGGGTAGAGAAATACTGTTGCCAGGCAAAGGAGAGGGCAGCACATAAGCATAAACTTGATAAGGATAAAACCCACAACAGTAAACTTGAAGTGGACAAAATTGGCCTGATATCTAGATTTCTACCAGTAGCGTTCTGTGGCTCGAGCACCAGACCGAAGGGGGTGGCCTATGCTGGTGATTCAGCACTGTGAGTTAGTGGTACAAGATCGATAAAGGGATAGGGGACTGAGTGAGTTGAGTTCAGTAGAGAGGGTGGTGTTGAGAGCATCAGTTTGGTCATCACGGAAAGGTTGTTTGGGTGTGGATGCTAAGTGGGGCATGATGAGTTGAGAAAATTGGATAGGGTCCAGGGATCGTAGGTCTCTGTTGGGAAATAGTACAGATTTATGGGGAGAAGGTGTGTGAGAGAGGAGGCAAAGTGAAGAGATTGTGGTCAGGTAGAGGGATTTCAGAGTTGGTGAAGGTAGAGATTGTTCAGCGATGAGGGATGATGAGATCGAGCGTGTGACCAAGCTGGTGAGTGGCAGAGGTGGGGAGGAGCAGGAGGTCAGCGGAGTTGAGGAGTGATAGAAGGCAGGTAGCAGAAAGGTCATCAGGAACATCTACATGGATACTGAAGTCCCCACGGATCAAAGTGGGCATGGAGAAAGACAGAAGAAATGTAGAAAGGGACTAAAGGTCACCAATGATCTCCTTCTTGCCAAATCCAACGGCTCCTAATCCATCCTAATCCTCCTCGACCTCTCAGCTGCCTTTGACACAGTGGATCACTCTCCTCTCCTGGGAACGTTAACCAACCTTGTCTTCATTGACTCTGTCCTCGCCTGGTTCTCCTCCTATCTCAACCTTGTCTTCATTGACGCTGTCCTCGCCTGGTTCTCCTCCTATCTCAACCTTGTCTTCATTGACTCTGTCCTCGCCTGGTTCTCCTCCTATCTCTCTAGCCATTCATTCTCAGTGTCCTTTGCAGGCCATCTTCCTCCAGTGAGCATAGTGAGTACTGAAGGAGAGTACATAGAGGACTGAAATGTATGGGATGGGTTGTAGTTGGAGAGCTGCTAAGTGACGGTACATACTAAGTTTGAGATCATCCAATTAGAGATGCCTTGAAGGCAGAAGGAAATACAAGACTGCAGAAAAGGAGATAATATTAATGATTATGATAATAATAATAATAATAATAATAATAATGATGGTACTTGTTACGTGTTCCCTATGTGCCGTGCCCTGTACTATGCACTGTGGTAGATACAAGGTAGTCAGGTTGTATATAGTCCCTGTGCCACATAGGGCTCACATTCTTAATCCCCATTTTACAGATGAGGTAACTGAGGTCACATGTTTTGTTTCGTTGTTTGTCTCCCCCAGTTGTTGGGTAGGGACCATCTCTATATGTTGCCAACTTGTACTTCCCAAGCGCTTAGTACAGTGCTCTGCACACACTAAGCACTCAATAAATATGATTGAATGAATGAATGAATGAATAGCTGGCATGTGGTGGAACCAGACTTAGAACCCATGAACTTTTGACTCCCAGGCCTGTGCTCTATCCATTAAACCATGCTGTTTCCCCAGCTACAAATCAGACTGGGTATATAGATTTGGGTATCATCTGTTTAGAGGTCATAGATGAAGCCATGGGAGCAAGGGAGTTCTCCAAAGAACTGAGTGTAGGTGAAGAATAAAAGGGGACCCAGAACTGAACCTTGAGGGACTCCCATAGTTGGGGGCTGGGAGGCAGAGGAGGAGAAGCAGCTTGCCCTAGCAGATAAAGCACAGGCCTGGGAGTCGGAAGGACCTAGGTTTTAATTCCAACTCTGTCACTTGTCTGCTCTGTGACTTCTGGCAAGTTACTTAATTTCCCTGTGCCTCAGTTACCTCATCTCTAACACAGAGATTGAGACTGTGAGCCCCATGTAGGGCATGAACTATGTCCAACCTAATTTGCTTTATCTAGCCAGTGCTTAATATAGTGCTTGGCACATGGCAAGTATGTGCTGCTTCATGGGAAGCAGCATGGCTCAGTGGAAAGAGCCCAGGCTTGGGAATCAGAGTTCATGGATTCTAATCCCGGCTCGGCCGCTTGTCAGCTGTGTGACTTCGGGCAAGTCACTTAACTTCTCTGTGCCTCAGTTACCTCATCTGTAAACAGGGGACTAAGACCGAGCCCCAGGTGGGACAACCTGATCACCTTGTATCTTCCACAATGCTTAGAACCGTGCTTTGCACATAGTAAGCATTTAACAAATGCCATCATCATCATCATCGTGTTTAACAAATACAAAAAAAAAAAAAAAAGAAACTGAGAATGAGAGGCCAGTAAGATAGAAAGAGAACTACGAGAGGACAGTGTCACTGAAGCCAAGGCTGGATAAGGTTTCCAGGACAAGGGAGTGGTTTAACAGTGTTGAAGGCAGCTGAGATGTTGAAGATAATTAGAATGGAGTAGGAGTAGATAGATTTGGCAAGAAGGAGAGCATTTGTTACCTTTGAGAGAACTATTTTTGAGAAGTGAAGGGGATGGAAGCCAGATTGAAGGGGATCAAAGAGAAAATTGGAGGGGAGGAACATGAGACAGCAGGTGTAGACAACTTGCTCGAGTTTGGAGATGAACGGTAGGAAGGACATACACAGATCATAACTTTGTTTTGTTTTGTTGTCTGTCTCCTCCTTCTAGACTGTGAGCCCATTGTTGGGTAGGGATTGTCTCTATCTGTTGCTGAATCCTGGTTCTCCTCTTATTTCTCTGGCTGTTCATTTGCAGTCTCCTTCATGGGCTTCTCCTCCCCCTCCCATCCCCTTACTGTAGGGGTTCCTCAAGGGACAGTTCTTGGTCCCCTTCTGTTCTCTATCATGGTCAAGTCACTATAGGGGCAAGATATGGGCAAATTGCTTGAGGAAGGAATTAAACATCTGGAAAACCTGGTGAGGGCAATGAGCATGCGGGTCAATACGGAGAAATAATCCTTCCCATCTCACAAGACCACAACCTTGGTGTCATCCTTGACTCCGCTCTCTCATTCACCGCACACATCCAGTCCGTCACCATAACCTGCCGGTCTCACCTCCACAACATCGCCAAGATCTACCCTTTCCTCTCCATCCAGACCACTATCTTGATGGTTCAATCTTTCATCCTATCCTGCCTGGATTCCTGCACCAGCCTGCTTTCTGATCTCCCATCCTCCTGTCCCTCCCCGCTTCAGTCTATATTTCACTCTGCTGCCTGGTTTATCTTTGTACAGAAACGCTCTGGACAGGCATTCATTCAATTGCATTTATTGAGCGCTTACTGTGTGCAGAGCACAGTATAAAGCGCTCGGGAAGTACAAGTCAGCACCATATAGGGATGGTCCCAACAACGGGCTCACAGTCTAGAAGAGGGAGACAGACAACAAAACAAAACTTGTAGATAGGTGTCAAAACCGTTAGAATAAATATAAATATAGCTATATGCACATCATTAATAAAATAGAGTAGTAAATATGTACAAATATATACAAGTGCTGTGGGGAGGGGAAGGAGGTAGGGCAGAGGGGGGCTATGGAGAGGAGGAGAGGAAAAAGAGCGCTTAGTGTGGGAAGGCCTCCTGGAGGAGGTGAGCTCTCAGTAGGGCTTTGAAGGGAGGAAGAGAGCTAGCTTGGCGGACATGCAGAGGGAGGGCATTATAAGCCAGGGGGAGGACGTGGGCCGGGGGTCGACGGCGGGACAGGTGAGAACGAGGCCCAGTGAGGAGGTTAGTGGCAGAGGAGCGGAGGGTGCGGGCTGGGCTGTAGAAGGACAGAATGGAGGTGAGGTAGGAGGGGGCGAAGTGAAGGAGACCCTTAAAGCCAAGAGTGAGGAGTTTTTGCCTGATATATAGGTTGATTTGTAGCCAGTGGAGATTTTTGAGGAGGGGAGTAACATGCACAGAGCATTTCTGCACAGAGATGATCCGGGCAGCAGCACAAAGTATACATTGAAGTGGGGAGAGACAGGAGGATGGGAGATCAGAGAGGAGGCTGATGCAGTCCTCCAGTCGGGATAGGATGAGCGACTGATCCTTTTAGACTGTGAGCCCACTGTTGGGTAGGGACTGTCTCTATATGTTGCCAACTTGTACTTCCCAAGCACTTAGTACAGTGCTCTGCACACAGTAAGCGCTCAATAAATACGATTGATTGATTGATTGATTGATTGATCCAGCAAGGAAGCGGTTTGGATGGAGAGGAAAGGGTGGACCTTGGCGATGTTGCGGAGGGGAGACCGGCAGGTTTAACAACCTGACCAGGCCACCTCAGGCTCTGAATTGTGTTCCACCCACCGTTTTGGGACTCTTTTTAAGGCAAGGATTATGTCTTTTCCTACTAATGAACTCTTCCGGGTACTTAGTACAATGAGAAGCAGCCTGAAGTGGGAGCCAAGGGGCCTTGGGTTCTAATTCTGGATCCACCATTTCCTTGTTGTTTGACCTTGGTCAAGTCCCTTAACTTCTCTGTGCCTCAACTTCCTCATCTGTAAACTCAGAATTAAATACCTGTTTTCTCTCCCCTTTCGATTGAGCCCCATATGGGATGAGGACTGTGTCCGTCCTGACTATCCTGTGTCTACTCTCCGCTTAGCACAGTTCTTGGCATATAGTAAGCTCTTTAAATATCACAATTACTATTAGGTTGTTTTCCATCTACCCCATTGCTTAGTAAAGTGCTTGCTACAAGTAGGCTTTTAACAGACACTATTATTACTAAAAAACAGCATTATTATCATTGTAGTGCTCAACTATTGATGGATTTTAGAGGCCATGACATTCATTCATTCATTCAATCGTATTTATTGAGCTCTTACTGTGTGAAGAGCAGTGTACTAAGCGCTTGGGAAGTACAAGTCGGCAACATATAGAGACGGTCCCTACACAACAACAACCCAACAAAGGGCTCCCAGTCTAGAAGGGGGAGACAGGCAACATGTGGAGACGGTCCCCTACCCATCGGCGGGCATGCAGTCTGGAAGTGGGAGACAGACAACAAAACAAAACATATTAACAAAATAAAATAAATAGAATAAATATGTACAAGCAAAATAAATAAATAAATAGAGTAATAAATATGTACAAACATATATACATATATACAGGTGCTGTGGGGAGGGGAAGGAGGTAAGGCGGGGGGGGTGGGGGGAACGGGGAGAGGAAGACGGGGGCTCAGTCTGGGGGCTCAGTGACCTGACCAAAGTCACACAGCTGACCTCCTACAGCCCAGCCCACACCCTCCGCTCCTCTGCTGCTAATCTCCTCACCATGCCTCGTTCTCGCCTGTCCCGCCGTCGACCCCCGGCCCACGTCATCCCCCTGGCCTGGAATGCCCTCCCTCTGCCCATCCGCCAAGCTAGCTCTCTTCCTCCCTTCAAGGTCCTACTGAGAGCTCACCTCCTCCAGGAGGCCTTCCCAGAGTGAGCCCCCTCCTTCCTCTCCCCCTCCTCCCCCTCTCCATCCCCGCCGTCTTACCTCCTTCCCTTCCCCACAGCACCTGTATATATGTATGTACATATTTATTACTCTATTTATGTATTTATGTATTTATTTATTTATTTATTTATTTATTTATTTTACTTGTACATATCTATTCATTTTATTTTGTTAATATGTTTGGTTTTGTTCTCTGTCTCCCCCTTCTAGACTGTGAGCCCACTGTTGGGTAGAGACTGTCTCTATATGTTGCCAACTTGTACTTCCCAAGTGCTTAGTACAGTGCTCTGCACACAGTAAGCGCTCAATAAATACGATTGATCGATTGACTGATTATTTTATATATATTTGTACAGATTTATTACTCTATATTACTTGTACATATTTACTATTCTATTTATTTTGTTAATGATGTATATATAGCTTTAATTCTATTTGTTCTGACGATTTTGACACCTGTCTACATGTTTTGTTTTGTTGTCTGTCTCCCCCTTCTACATTGTGAGCCCGTTGTTGGGTAGGGACCGTCTCTGTATGTTGCCAACTTGTACTTCCCAAGCGCTTAGTACAGTGCTCTGCACACAGTAAGCGCTCAATAAATACGATTGATTGATTGAACAAAACAAAACAAGTAGACAGGTGTCAAAACCATCAGAATAATCTGATTTATCCAGCTCTGCAGCACAGAAGAATTCTAAAATGACTCCCCTTGGGATTTGGTCCACGTCCACCTCTTCCCCCATCTTGCTTGCACCCCAGAAACAGGCTGTTTTTGGAACTGCTGGTGTGTTGGAGTTGGGGCTGGATGGCTGTGCTTCTTTGGGGCTTCTGGAGGAGTGACATGGCAGTGGCCATATATTTTGGGAGGAAATGTTAAATAGAAGGTAAGGGGAAAGGGAAGGATCACCAACGATCCCCACAACCATTCCCAGGAGACAGTCAAAGGCAGGGAAAAGTGAGGCAGGTGTGAATTTGGACATTAAGAGAAGTACTGGAAAGAGCCCTGGCTTGGCAGTTAGAGGACCTGGTTTTAATCCTGGCTTCACCACTTAACTTCTGTAGGAGCTTGGGAAAGTCACAACTTCCCTGGGCCTCAGTTACCTCGGCTGGAAAATGGGAATTAAATCCTAATTCCTCCTGCTTAGACTGTGAGCTTCATGAGGGGCAAGGACTGTGTCCAACCTGATTAACTTATAGCTACCCTAGTGCTTAGAACAATGCTTGGCATGTAGTAAGTACATAACAACTATCAGTATTATTATTAATTTTATTACCATTTGGCATGATATAATTAAGGGACATCAAGGGAGAATGACAACTTCTTGCTTCTTGAGTTATTATTACATATTACATACATTACCCTGGTATTACATAACAGGGTGTCTGCTCTACTGCTTTTAACCTAAGAAGAACTTAACTAATCAAGAACAGGGTAGCATTCTAATCAAAACAAACCTATTAAACTGATATTTCACCACCTATTTCCTCCTAATAGTGTTCTCAATCCCGAGATACGTTATAACACAGGAACTTAAAAGGTGAAAAAAGACGGGTATGTTTATAACAATCAGCAACACATGCACACATACCAAGCATTATTGTAAAAACTAGCTTAAAAAACGCTCTTGGTTCCTGAGCACAAGACTACACGCCGTATAGTATTTTGTACTTTTGTATTTTTGAATATTGTATTTTTCCTACAGTGCTTTTACTACCTGAGAAATTACATGGTTTTTTTCTTCCCCTTCTTTCAATTCTCCTTTCCCCAATGCTTTGGCTGAATTCCTCTTTCACAAGAGGCTGGCCAAGCTGGTAGTAGTTCCATTCTGAGCCTGAAACTGTACAGGAGGAGGTCCATCTGTCCACTGAAAAGCAGAATAGGACAAAAATGTATTTATGTCAAGGAAAAAGAAAGACTTTAGAACCCAAAATTTTACTTCACAGGAAACATATCTCAATAATAATAATATAATAAATAAATATACTGCTTAAAAAAGACTGAGTCTTCATACCGTAATAAGGTTGTGCTCTGGAAGGCTACACGCTTCAATATGATCTTGGAGAAGCTGCTGAGAGAAGTTCTGATGAAGCTGAGAGGCTTCATGTGCATCCATTGCATTCCCACAAGCTTTACTTAGGTCTTGAAGGCAAAGACACAAAGAAATGCTGAAAGCACAGAATTTAATATAATTCAAAATGGAGTAGGTCCAATCTATAGCAATGGAGCAGCATGGCTTAGGGGAAAGAGCACAGACCTGGGAGTCAAGAGTTAGATCTAGGTACTACTTCCAGCTCTGGCATTTGCCTACTCTGTGACCTTGGGAAAATCCCTTCACTTTACTTCTCTGTGCCTCAGTTTCCTCATCTGTAAAATAGGGACTCAATACCTCTTCTCCCTCCTGCTTAGACTGTGAGACCCATTCAGATCAAGGTCTGTGACCTACCTGATTATCTTATGTCTACCCCAATGCCTAGAATAGGACTTGACGCGTAGTACCCTAACAATGATGATAATAATAGTCAAAATGGAGCAAACTGCAAAATATGCTCTACTGTTGGAATAATGATTTACTTTTTTAAAAAAGTAGGAGGAAAGAGAAGGATGAATGAATTAAAGTGGAAATTAAACATTCATTAATTCACTCATTCATTCAATCAATCGTATTTATTGAGCACTTACTGTGTGCAGAGCTTTGTACTAAACACCTGGAGAAGTACAACGGAGCAATAGAGAGAGACAATCCCCTGCCCACAATGAGCTCACGGTCTAGCGCGGGGCAGACAGACATCAGTACAAGTAAACATACATCAATATAAATAAAATAAATTGCAGATATAGTGCTGTGGGGCGGGGAGGTGGGGGACAGCAAAGTCAGGAGAGAGTCAGGGTGACGCAGAAGGGAGTGGAAGATGACTTCAAGTTTGGTCTACCTCCTAATGCACCGTCTAATTTTTTTTTTCAGCCACTGTACAAACCACTGGGATAGATACAAGCTAATCGTTTTGGACAGAGTCCATATCCTAGATGGGGCTCACAGTCTTAATCCCAATTTTACGGTTGAGGCATGTGAGGTACAGAAAGGTTAAGTGACTTGCCCAAGGTCAAAAAGCAGACAAGTGGTGGAGCTAGGACTATAACCCAGATCTTGCTGACTCCCAGGTCCATGCTCTAGGCCAAGCTTTGATTCTAGGTTTTGCCAAAAGACTCAGGATACATGTCACCAAATGGAAGGGATTTAAAATCCAGGCTATAATAGCTCCTGGATTCTAAGGCAGTCTGTATTACTATGGCTTTTAATCAGTTTTTGGAAAAAATCAAGATAAAAGAACATAAAACCTGAAAGAAAAAAAAGTGACGATAACTAAACAAATTCTTAAATAATGCAAGATAAATTGGAATGCAAGATATGTAATGGCAAAAATGAGTTCCAGAGAGAAAGCTGGATAAAGAAAATGGACACTGAGCAGACGGACAACCATGTAACTCATGTCAATAAACTATGGTTCAGAGATTACTGTGATAAATTTAGAAGCATCTGTACTTCACTGGTGGAATAAGAGAATGCCATTTCTCTTAGCATGACATTTAGTCCCCAGATAAAAATGGGTAAAAAACAAAAATTTGTCAGTGGAGCAGAAATTTCCAACTCACCCAATAAAGTTCCATTCCACCCATTATTTACAGTTCTCACCTTCAAAATTGATCTCATGCCTCTGGAGCTTAAATATCCAAATGAAAGTTTAGGGAAAGGGGAGAAATACAGACAATCCCCCAGAGGGTCTTTTTTTCCCCATTTCTTCCTATTTTTGAGGTTTTACTCTGGGGAGAGTTCTGCAATGGGGGTTTGAGAATGCAGTATAAAATCAGACTCACTCAGCTTTGGTCAGTTAGGCTGGGAAAGTTCTATTCCCAGGTCCTTCAAAAGGATCACTTATCAGCAGTACTGCTGCCATTTTCAATTGCTCTACCTAGGAACTTGCAGAGAATGCAATCAGGTATTTATTTCTCCTGTTACTCCTGGTATTCCTAAAGATAAAGTTTCACATACTAGGTTGTTCAGCCATGCTGTTGCTTAACTCACCTCTCAGCAGAGCTGAAGACCAAAGCTGCACAGACATGTCTGGAATCTTGCTTGCCAGTTGCATGGCTGGCACCACCATGTTATTACTCTCCTGGCCAAGACATTAAAAAAAATCAGAAATTACTTCTTGGAAATGGATTAAAAAGGTATACATACATTATAACTGTTACCAAGAACAATTGTTTCGTTCCTGTCAAATGGGCTAAATTTTGGATCACTTGCTTATACCAGTAAATCAGTCACTCGTATTTATTGAGCATTATTGAGCATGCTCTACTGAGCGTGGCTCAGTAGAGAAGCAGCGTGGCTCAGTGGAAAGAGCATGGGCTTTGGAGTCAGGGGTCATGAGTTCGAAACCCGGCTCTGCCAATTGTCAGCTGTGTGACTTTGGCCAAGTCACTTCACTTCTCTGGGCCTCAGTTCCCTCATCTGTAAAATGGGGATTAAGACTGTGAGCCCCCCGAAGGGACAACCTGATTCTTTTTTTTTTAAGCGCTTAGTACAGTGCTCAATAAATACGAGTGAAAGAATGCATTATTTTGTGCTTGGACGAATACAACAGAGTTAGTGCCCAAGGAGTTTGCACTCTGGTAGACGGGACAGGACCGAAAATAAATAAATATTCTGGGAGCACTAATGGAGTTTAAAGATATCTACGTTAAGTGTCATGATGGAGAAACTAGGTGAATTCCTAATTGCTCTAGGGAATGAGAAGTCAAGGTAGCTGGTTAAAGTGTCAGCAGGAGGTGGTGACATAGGGTGGGGAGAAAGGAGATGAATATTTTTCACTGAGATGTGCTATCCAAGAGAGGGACGTTTACTTAAAAAAATACCCCGGGGAAGAAGAATTTACCTATTCTTTCCCAATAAAGGGAACCTAAATGCTTAAGGCAAAATTATGTAAATAGACGGTTATATAAAGCTGTCTGAAAAAATGAAAATGAATCGCAAAACTTCTCTTGAGTTTCACATTGTTTCCATCAAAGAAAGCTCAGAATAAAAATTCTTAATAGATCCTCTACCACCCAAACTGAGCTGAACCTAATTCATTCATTCAATCATATTTTATTGTGTGCATAGTGTGTGCAGAGCACTGTACTAAGCGCTTGGGAAGTACAAGTTGGCAACATATAGAGACGGTCCCTACCCAACAATGGGCTCACAGTCTATCTTCCTGGAGGGGGGGAGACGTCATTTTTATCATTACTATTATGGTACTTGTTAAGCGCTTACTACGCGCCAAGCACTGTTCTAAGCGCTGAGGTAGATACAAGTTAATCAGGTTGGACTCAGTCTCTGTCCCACATCGGGCTCACATTCTTAATCCCCACTTCAGCGATGAGGTAACTGAGGCCCAGAGAATTTAAGTGACTTGCCCGAGTCCACACAGTAGCCGGGATTAGGACTCAGGTCCTTCTGCCTCCCAGGCCCATACTCTATCCACTAAGCCATGCTGCTTTTCGCCGAGACCCCTAAAAAATACGAAGGCAGAGAAAAAGGAAGGAAACACGTCGAGGATACTCCAAACAAAGCTGAATCTATTTTGGTTTCGATTTTTTCAATCAATCAAGGTGTTGGCGGGTTCTGATCCCGGCTCCACAACTTGTCTGCTGTGTGACCCTGGGCAAATCACTTCACTTCTCTGTGCTTCAGTTAACTCATCTGTAAAATGAGGATTAAGACCGTGAACCCTCTGTGGGGCAACCTAATACAACCTTGTATCTACCCCCGCGCTTGGAACAGGGCTTGACACACAGTAAGCACTTAATAATACCGTTATTATTATTATTAATATTATTAACAGGAGGGAGCCGTGGGATCAAAGGAGGGGTTTTTTTGGAAAGGGGAAATATGAGCAAGTTTGAAAGCAGTGAGGAGAAAAGCCACTGGAAAGCAAACAGTTGAAGACAGAGGTTAGGGAGGGAAGAAGGTCAATAGGGGCAAGAGATAGGGGATGTGGGGGAGACAGAGACAGGGGACAGAGAAGCAGTGTCGCCTAATGAATAGAACAAGGGCCTGAGGTCAGAAGGACTTGGCTTCAATGCTCTCCATCACCTTGCCCCCTCCTACCTCACCTCCCTTCTCTCCTTCTACAGCCCAGCCCGCACACTCCGCTCCTCTGCTGCCGCTCACTGTGCCTCATTCTCGCCTGTCCCACCATCGACCCCTGGCCCACATCCTACCCCTGGCCTGGGATGCCCTCCCTCCTCACATCTGCCAAACTAGCACACTTCCCCTCTTCAAAGCCCTACTGAAAGCTCACCTCCTCCAGGAGGCCTTCCCAGACTGAGCCTCCCTTTTCCTCTGCTCCTCCCTCCACTCCCCATCACCCCGACTCCCTCCCTCTGCTCTACCCCCTCGCCCCCCAGCACTTGTGTATGTATTTACATACTTACTATTCACTATTTACTATATAGTGAATTTTACTATATATGTATATATTTATATACTATAAATACTTAAATATGAAAATTTTTCATATTTACTATATATGCATTTACTATGATGCATATATATCTATAATTCTATTTACTTATATTGATGCCTGTCTACTTGTTTTGTTTCGTTGTCTGTCTCCCCCCCTTCTAGACTGTGAGCCGGTTGTTGGGTAGGGACTGTCTCTATCTGTTCCTGAATTGTACTTTCCAAGCACTTAGTACAGTGCTCTGCGCACAGTAAGCGCTCAATAAATACGACTCACTGGCTGACTGACTGAATGAATGAATGATTCTAATCCTGCCTCCACCATCTGTCTGCCTTGTGACCTTGGGAAAGTCACTTCAATTCTCTGTGCTTCAGTTCCCTTCTCTGTAAAACAGGGAGTAAGACTGTGAGCCCCATCTAGGGCACGGGCTGCATCCAACCCGATTACCTTGTATCTACCTCTACCCAGCGCTCAGAACAGTGCCTGGCACATAGTGAGCACTTAACAAAAGAAGTTTAAAATAAAAAAAAGAGTGGGGGGTAGAGAAGGAAGAGGGAAGGAAGAAGGGGACCGTTTCCATGTAATGGAGGGGGCAGAAGCCAGACTGCAGGGGCTCAAGTAGAGAATTAATCAATCAATCAATCAATCAATCAATCATATTTATTGAGCACTTACTATGGGCAGAGCACTGTACTAAGCGCTTGGGAAGTACAAATTGGCAACATATAGAAACAGTCCCCTACCCAACATTGGGCTCACAGTCTAAAAGGGGGAGACAGAGAAGAAAAACCAAACATACTAACAAAATAAAATAAATAGAATAGATATGTAGAAGTAAAATAAAGAAATAAATAGAGTAATAAATATGTACAAACATATATACATATATACAGGTGCTGTGGGGAAGGGAAGGAGGTAAGATGGGGGGGATGGAGAGGGGGACGAGGGGGAGAGGAAGGAAGGGGCTCAGTCTGGGAAGGCCTCCTGGAGGAGGGGAGCTCTCAGCAGGGCCTTGAAGGGAGGAAGAGAGCCAGCTTGGCGGATGGGCAGAGGGAGGGCATTCCAGGCCCGGGGGATGACGTGGGCCGGGGGTCGATGGCGGGACAGGCGAGAACGAGGTACGGTGAGGAGATTAGCGGCGGAGGAGCGGAGGGTGCGGGCTGGGCTGTAGAGGGAGAGAAGGGAGGTGAGGTAAGAGGGGGCGAGGTGATGGAGAGCCTTGAAGCCCAGGGTGAGGAGTTTCTGCCTGATGCGCAGATTGATTGGTAGCCACTGGAGATTATTGAGGAGGGGAGTACTATGCCCAGAGCGTTTCTGGACAAAGATAATCCGGGCAGCAGCATGAAGTATGGATTGAAGTGGAGAGAGACACGAGGACGGGAGATCAGAGAGAAAGCTGATGCAGTAGTCCAGACGGGATAGGATGAGAGCTTGAACGAGCAGGGTAGCGGTATGGATGGAGAGGAAAGGGCGGATCTTGGCAATGTTGCGGAGCTGAGACCGGCAGGTTTTGGTGACGGCTTGGATGTGAGGGGTGAATGAGAGAGCGGAGTCGAGGATGACACCAAGGTTGCGGGCTTGTGAGACGGGAAGGATGGTAGTGCCGTCAACAGAGATGGGAAAGTCAGGGAGAGGGCAAGGTTTGGGAGGGAAGACAAGGAGTTCAGTCTTGGAACTGGAGAATTGGATGAGAGAACGTGGAGGTAGCATATGGACTTTCCATTTCCTGTAAGTCTCCTCCCTCTGATAGCCCCATCCCAGTACCTCTCTCACGGCATTCCCCCTCACCCGCCTATCCTATCCTGCCCCTCGCCTCAGTTCACTACCATCTAATCCTCCCCACCCCTCATGCTGTCGTCCTCCCCTACCCTCTAACCCACCCCTCTCCTCCTTCCCCAGTACAGCCCCTCATTCCCCGCCCCACACAAAGACCACCATCACATCACTCGCATCCAACCTCTTCCAAACCCTGGCACTATCTTTCCCCCATTTCCCCCGACAGCCTCAGCTATGTCCTGTGGATCCCAGTTCCACCATGGGAAGCTTCCCTTCGCCCCTGGACTGTTCCTGACCCAGTCACTGCTCCTTCTTGCCACTACTGAAACCTGGTTCTCTGCAGATGAATCTATCTTCCTGGCCGCTCTCTCTAGAGGGGGCCTCAGCTTCTCCCCATCCCCAAGGTTCACGAGATAAAGGGGAGAAATCATCCTCCTTTTTGCCCCCGCCACCCCCCATGATGATTCTGTAAAATTCCACCCCACATCCCTCTTATTTCCTTCCTTTGAAACCTACCCACCCTTTCCAATTATTCGTCCCATTATCCACCTCCCTCTGGTCCCAACTCCAACTTTCTGAACCTTTCCCCTTTTCCTTTCTTCCTGTCCATACCCTGATCCTCAAGAACGTCAACATCCACGTAAGTGTTTTCAGCGATCCTTCCACTGCCTGTTTCCTCACTCACCAACTCCACTTCTGCTTCATAATAATAATAATAATAGTAATAATAATGGCATTTACTTAAGCTGCTTACTATGTGCAAAGCACTGTTCTAAGCACTGGGGAGGCTACAGGGTGATCAGGTTGTCCCACGGTGGGCTCACAGTCAATCCCCATTTTACAGCTGAGGTAACTGAGGCCCAGAGAAGTTAAGTGACTTGCCCAAAGTCACACAGCTGACAACTGGTGGAGCCGGGATTTGAACCCATGACCACCTGACTCCAAAGCCCGTGCTCTTTCCACTGAGCCATGCTGCTTCTCAATGATATAGTAATTAAGGCAGGGTAGGATAAGTGATTGGATTAATGTGGTAGAAGTTTGGATGGAACGAAAAGGACAGTCAGGTGAAGGTAAAACTGACAGGATTTAGTGACAGGCTGACTATGTGGGTTGAATGAGATAGAGGAGTCAAGGATAACTGCAAGGTTACAGGCTTGTGAGAGGGGAAGAATGGTGGTGCCATCTGCAGTGATGAGAAAGTCAGGGAAAAAGTGTTGGATGGTAAGATACGGAGGTCCTTTTTGGATATGTTAAGCTTGAGGTGGTGGGAGGTCATCCAAGTAGAGATGTCTTTTCCCTCTCCTCCCTCTCCTCCTCCCCAGCCCCCCGACCTACCTCCTTCCCCTCTCCACAGCACTTCATCCGCTCCATCCCACCTCACTCACACACCAATTTGGCCACATGCTCAGTCTCAACATCTCTACTCACTGTACAATCCTCCAGCCTCAACAGCTCTGAAATTCCGCTCTCCAACCTCATCCACCTGAATTTTGCTGCCCACCCTGAAAATCTGGCACTTCCCAAGAGAGACCCTTCATACTGGACTCATTTTCCCTGCTCTTTTTTCCTCTGTTGATCTTGAAATACCAACCCACAGCCGTGGTTCCCTTCCACAGAATGCTTCCTCCACTCTGGTGGACGACCTGTGGAATGCTAATGGCGGAAATCTGGACACTGGCCTGTGAGCCTGTTGTTGGGTAGGGACTGTTTCTATATGTTGCCGACTTGTACTTCCCAAGCGCTTAGTAAGGGAAGTGCTCTGCACACAGTAAGCGCTCAATAAACATGGCTGAATGAATGGATGATCTCACCCATTTAAAATTCAAAGTCATCAGGCCTACACTCTCACCGCTGCCCTCTCCACTGCTCACTCTCCTCTCCCTTGCTCCCTTCTCTCTCTACCCATCGAGTACCACCAACCCACAACCCTGGATCACCTCCACCGTCGTTGGTGGTGACTAGCTGGGTGGTGACTGGGTTAGGTGGACCAGAGTAGTGCAGTGGAGCTGAGGACTATGGGGAAGCAGGCAGCTGAAAGGACAACAGGAACATCCACATGGATACTGAAATGACTGAGAATGTACCGAGGACCAGTGTAGAATCGCTGCGATGTAGTCAAGGCTTACTGTGTGCAGAGTACTGCAGCAAGAGTACTCATAATCCCCGCCCTCATTACTGCCAGTCTAGCTCCTTGACAGACATTAAATTAAATTACACAATGGCACAGTTACAGAGAATGTCAGGCAACAGTAATTATAATAATAATTATGGCATTTGTTACGTGCTTACTAAGTGCCAGGAACTGTTTTAAGCTCTGGGGTAGATACAAGGAAATTGGGTTGGACAACAGTCCTTGTCCCACCTAGGGCTCACAGTCTTAATCCCCATTCTACAGATGAGGGAACTGAGACACAGAGAAGTTAAGTGACTCGCCTAAGGCCACCCAGCAGACAAGTGGAGAAGCCGGGATTAGAGCCCATGACCTGACTCCCAGGCCCATGCTCTATCTGCTGGGCCGCGCTGCTTCAACCTAACAATAGTATTAAGTGAGTGCTTACTGTGTGCTCTGTGCAAAAGCTCTTAGGAAAGGTGATAGATAGAACTTACAGTCTAACGGGAGACAGGCATTAATACAGATTAGGGATAGGGGAATTAGCACAGGAGCAGAAATAGATATAACGGACAGAACTGACTGAGTGCACTAAAACTGATGGTGACGAATTTCTACTCGATGCAGACGGGAACAGGCAATCATTGGAGACTTACTTTTGAGGAGTGCGGAGTTATGCTCAGTACAACGTTTTATAAAAATCACCTACCAACAGAGTGAGGTATGTGTGCACTGTGTGCATTGCTTTTCACTACTGACATCTATCTACTACTTTATCAATTATTCAGTAACTTTCACTTTCCTAAACTGTGCTCCCTCTGAAAAAGAAGCAACCTTACCCTTTCATTTTATTTTTTGAAATGGTTAGTTTACTTACCAATCTCTCATTCAATCCACATATTCAATCTGGCACCAAATCCTATTGGTTCAACTCTCACAACGTCGCTAAAATCCACCATTTCCTCTCCATCCAAAGTGAAACCATGTTAATCCAGGAACTTTATCCTATCCCGCCGTAAGTACTGCTTCAGTCTCCTTGCTGACCTCCCTGCCTCCTATCTCTTCTCACTCCACTCTGCTATTCAGATGATTTTTCAACAAAACTGTTTCCCCATGTTTCCTTGTTTCCCCATTCTTCAAGATAACCTCCCTCTGACTGTAAACTCATTGTGGGCAGGGAACGTGACTGCTATATTGTACTCTCCCAAGTGCTTAGTATGGCTCTGCACACAGTAACCACTCAGTAAATACAATTGATGGCTTGTGTGGTTACCCATCCTCCGCTCTGCATCTAAAAGACACTCCACACCTTGGGCTTTTAAAGCACTCAATCACCCTGCCCACTCCAACATCACCTCCCATATTTCTTACTTCAACCCAGCGCACACACTTTGCTCCTCTAATGCCAACTTACTCACTGTACCTCGATCTCGTCTATCTTGCCACCAACTTCTTGCCCACACCTGACTTCTGGCCTGGAACACCCTCCCTTTCCATAACCTCTATCCTAATCCTTCCCCACCTCTCAGCTACCTCTGACACTGTTGATCATTCCCTTCTCCTCAATACGTTGTCCAACCTTGGCTTCACTGACTCTGTCCTCTCCTTGTTCTCTTCTTATCTCTCTGGACGTTCATTCTCAGTCTCCTTCGCCGGCTCCTCCTCCCCCTCCCATCCCCTAACTCCAGGGGATGACCCTCAAGGGTCAGTTCTTGGTTCCCTTCTGTTCTCCATCTATACTTACTCCCTTGGGGAACTCATTCGTTCCCACGGCTTCAAGTATCATCTCTACGTGGATAATACCCAAAGCTACATCTCGACATCTCCTCCCCTGCTCTCTCTCCCTCCCTCCCAGCTTGCATCTCCTCCTGCCTTCAGAACAGCACCAGGTGGATGTCTTCCTGCCATCTACAACTCAACCATGTCCAAGACCGAGCTGCTTATCTTCCCTTCCAAACCCTGTCCTCTCCCTGACTTCCCCATCACTGCGGACAGCACTACCATCCTTCCCGTCTCACAAGCCCTCAACCTTGGTGTCATCCTTGACTCCGCTCTCTCATTCACCCCACATATCCAATCCATCACCAAAACCTTCACAACATCACCAAGATCCGCCCTTTCCTCTCCATCCAACCACTACTACGTTAGTACAATCACTCATCATATCCTGACTGGATTACTGCAGCAGCATCCTTTCTGATCTCCCAACCTCCTGTCTCTCCCCACTTCAATCTATACTGCACTCCCCCCATCTACACTGTGAGCCCGTGGCTGGGTAGGGATTGTCTCTATTGTTATTGAATTGTACTTTCCAAGCACTCAGTGCAGTGCTCTGCACACAGTAAGTGCTCAATAAATATGACTGAATGAATGAATAACCTTAAAAACCTTATTACTGAATGAATGAAGTCTTCACAACTTCAAGGCTCTCCATCACCTCGCCCCCTCCTACCTCACCTCCCTGCTCTCCTTCTACAGCCCAGCCCGCAACCTCTGCTCATTCATTCAATCGTATTTACTGAGTGCTTACTGTGTGCAGAGCACTGTACTAAGCGCTCCTACAGCTAACCTCCTCACTGTGCCTCGTTCTCGCCTGTCCCGCCATCCAACTCTGGCCCACGTCCTTCCTCTGGCCGGGAATGCCCTCCCTCCGCACATCCGCCAAACTAGCTCTCTTCCTCCCTTCAAAGCCCTACTGAGAGCTCACCTCCTCCAGGAGGCCTTCCCAGGCTGAGCCTCCCCTTTTTGCTCCCCTCCTCCTTCTCCCCTCCCCATCGCCCCCCCACCCTACCCTCTTCCCCTTCCCACAGCACTTGTATGTATTTCTACATATTTATTACTCTATTTTATTTGTACATATTTACTATATTTATTTTATTAATGATGTGAATATAGATATAATTCTATTTACTCTGATGGTATTGATACCTGTCTACTTGTTTTGTTTTGCTGTCTGTCTCCCGCTTCTAGACTCTGAGCCCATTGTTGGATGGGGACCATCTCTATATGTTGCCGATTTGTACTTCCCAAGTGCTTAGTACAGTGCTCTGCACACAGTAAGCGCTCAATAAATAAGAATGAATGACTGAAAAAACACATCTTCTCCAAGAGGCCTTCCCCAACCAACCCTCACTTCTTCTTGCAACACCCCTGCACTTTGAATTTGCACCCTTTATCAACTCCACCCACAACCCCACAGTACCTGAATATCCACCATTTACTTATTTACATTAATCAATCAATCAATCAATCGTATTTATTGAGCGCTTACTGTATGCAGAGCACTGTACTAAGCGTTTGGGAAGTACAAGTCGGCAACACATACAGACAGGCCCTACCCAACAGCGGGCTCACAGTCTAGAAGCGGGAGACAGAGAACAAAACCAAACATACTAACAAAATAAAATAAATAGAATAGATATGTACAAGTAAGAGAAATAAATAAATAAATAAATAGAGTAATAAATATGTACAAACATATATACATATATACAGGTGCTGTGGGGAAGGGAAGGAGGTAAGATGCTGGGATGGAGAAGGGGACGAGGGGGAGAGGAAGGGGCTCAGTCTGGGAAGGCCTCCTGGAGGAGGTGAGCTCTCAGTAGGGCCTTGAAGGGAGGAAGAGAGCTAGCTTGGCGGATGGGCAGAGGGAGGGCATTCCAGGCCCGGGGGATGACGTGGGCCGGGGGGTCGATGGCGGGACAGGCGAGAACGAGGCACGGTGAGGACATTAGCAGCAGAGGAGCAGAGGGTGCGGAGTGGGCTGTAGAAGGAGAGAAGGGAGGTGAGGTGGGGGTGGCGAGGTGATGGAGAGCCTTGAAGCCCAGGGTGAGGAGTTTCTGCCTGATGCGCAGATTGATTGGTAGCCACTGGAGACTTTTGAGGAGGGGAGTAACATGCCCAGAGCGTTTCTGGACAAAGACAATCCGGGCAGCAGCATGAAGTATGGATTGAAGTGGGGAGAGACACGAGGATGGGAGATCAGAGAGAAGGCTGATGCAGTAGTCTAGACGGGATAGGATGCGAGCTTGAACGAGCCAGGGTAGCGGTTTGGATGGGGAGGAAAGGGCGGATCTTGGCAATGTTGCGGAGCTGAGACCGGCGGGTTTTGGTGACGGCTTGGATGTGAGGGGTAAATGAGAGAGCGGAGTCGAGGATGACACCAAGGTTGAGGGCTCGTGAGACGGGAAGGATGGTAGTGCCTTAGAGAAGCAGCGTAGCTTAGTGGAAAGAGTACGGACTTTGGAGTCAGAGGTCATGGGTTCAAATCCCGGCTCCACCACTTGTCAGCTGTGTGACCTTGGGCAATTCACTTCACTTCTCTGTGCCTCAGTTACCTCATCTGTAAAATGGGGATTAAGACTGTGAGCCCCACATGGGACAACCTGATCACCTTGTACCTCCCCAGCACTTAGAACAGTGCTTTGCACATAGTAAGCGCTTAATAAATGCCATAATAATAATAATAATAATAATAATAATAATAATAATAATAATAATAATAATAATAATCGTGCCGTCAACAGAGATGGGAAAGTCAGGGAGAGGGCAGGGTTTGGGAGGGAAGACAAGGAGTTCAGTCTTGGACATGTTGAGTTTTAGGTGGCGGGCAGACATCCAGATGGAGATGTCCTGAAGGCAAGAGGAGATGTGAGCCTGGAGAGAGGGGGAGAGAGCAGGGGCAGAGATGTAGATCTGGGTGTCATCAGCGTAGAGATGTAGTTGAAGCTGTGGGAGCGAATGAGGTCACCAAGGGAGTGAGTGCAGATCGAGAACAGAAGGGGACCAAGCACTGAACCTTGGGGAACCCCCACAGTAAGGGGATGGGAGGGGGAGGAGGAGCCTGCAAAAGAGACTGAGAATGAACGACCGGAGAGATAAGAGGAGAACCAGGAGAGGACGGAGTCTGTGAAGCCAAGGCCGGATAGCGTGTTGAGGAGAAGAGGGTGGCCCACAGTGTCGAAGGCAGCTGAGAGGTCGAGGAGGATTGGGATAGAGTAGGAACCGTTGGATTTGAGCAAGCAGGAGGTCATTGGTGGCCTTTGAGAGGGCAGTTTCCGTGGAATGTAGGGGACGGAAGCCAGACTGGAGGGGGTCGAGGACAGAGTTGGTGTTGAGGAATTCGAGGCAGCGCGTGTAGACAACTCGTTCAAAGAGTATGGAAAGGAATGGTAGGAGGGATATGGGACAATAACTAGAAGGTGAGGTGGGGTCAAGAGAGGGTTTTTTTTAGGATGGGAGAGACATGGGCACGTTTGAAGGCAGAGGGGAAGGAACCAGTGGAGAGTGAGCGGTTGAGTGGAGAGTAAGCGGTTGAGTGGAGAGTGAGCGGTTGTCTGTCACCCTTCCAGGCTGCTAATTCTGTTGTATTGGACCCCCGCAAGTCCTAGTACAGTGCTCTGCACAGAGTAAGCGCTCAATAAATGTGAGTGATTGATTGGACTGTGGGCTTCTTGTGGGCAGGCAATGTATCTACCAACTCTGCTACCCTGTATTCTCCCAGGCTTGCGATGGACATGTTTGGCCTGATTATCTGAATTATCAGCAGCAGCATTCAGTGGCCAAGAGCACAGGGGCAGAGGAAGAGTCTTGGGCAGCTGATCCAGGACTGGGGGTTTGTAGTTCAAGATGAATGGATGGACAGGGGGCAAGAGAACTGAGTTCAGTAGAGAGGGAAACATTGAAGGTGTGGATTTTACATGTTGAGAAAGGGGAGGTGAAGTAAGGAGGGCAAATGGGGCAAGATGGCCTGGGAGAGGTGGAAGGATGTCAAAAGATCTGAGGTCTCTTGCTGGGGGACAAGGGAGTTGGTGGGAAGGGCACATTTGGGGGAGAAAGCAGATGAGGGGATTGTGATTGGAAAATAGGAGTCTGGAGTTGGTGAGGTTTGACACTAGAGATAAAGAGAGTAAGCATGTGACCATACTGGTGAATGGATGGACGAGATGTGAGGTGGAGCAGGAGGTTGGTGAAGGTGAGGAGTGAAAGGGTAAGTGAGGTCATTAGAATCACTCTCACGAATACTGAAGTCCTTGAGAGTCAATGTAGGGAAGGAGAAGGAATGTGACAAAGAGATCGAAATGGTTCAGAAAGTTGGAGGAATGGTCTGGGGACACTAGATGTCAGGAACCAATAATGAGCACATGTGTATTTATCTGTAATTTATATGTGTGTGTGTGTGTGTGTGTGCGCGTGTGCGCACGCGCGCATGTGCGTGCATGTGTGTATGTCTGTTTCCCCCTCTAGACTGTGAGCTTGTCATGGGCAGGGAATATGTCTTTTTGTTTTTGCTTAGTACAGGTCTTTGCACACAGTAAGTGGTCAGTAAGTACAGTGGAATGAATGAATTATAGTGGATGATAATACATTTAATTAATTTAAGGCATTACTCTCATTGACACAGAAACAACAGAATGCTGCAAAAGCTCACCCTATGGTTTCCCAAAACATAGAATATGTGGCCCAGGAGTACAAGAGAGCAGGCAGTTAACCGATTCAAATCCTCTGCATTTGACATTTTCAGCGTTTCACGCAGAAACCTCCTACACGTAAAAAATGTTTATTTCATGATTGAGAAAATAATAACGAATCATCGAAAGTCATCAAACTGAGTTCAGACATTCAAGTGTATTCCTATGTCCCAGAAAAAAGTTAATTTTATAACAGAAAAATGAAAATAACGAGAAGGATAAGTCAGCTTGTTTTAAATTTGAAAAGAATTATTGTTTGCTTCTTGAAGTTTTTCTGTATATTTTACTGACTTGCTCTATTTATTAAAAAATACATAAATCAAATATAACACCTGTAATATATTTTAAGCAACTGGAAGAGAAAATTCAAATATCAAACCACCCATCAATCTAAATAAGGCATTCTTTCCTATTATTTCTTGAAATCAAGGCTGAGCTACTTTGGGAAAACGTTTGTTTGCTATGGGGCTATGAATTCCTCTAAAGACTCATTTCTGGACTTAGTATTTAAATAAACTTCTTAGGGGGGAATTTTTTTTACATAGGGAAATGAGTTAATATTTGATACTCACTTTGCTTCATTATATCTTCCTTGAAAGAAAGAGAAGAGACCTCGGATGTAGAAAGCAGCTGCCCTGAGGCAGTGAGAGCTACAGACAAATTGTTTTACTTTGTAAAATACACAGGTTAATAGGAAAATCGCAAATTCTAGATTTAACAGGAAATACCAACATTAACTAATTGCTAATGGACTTCTGAAGTTGAATAACTAGTATAAAATTCAGAATGTTGTGGCAATTGGTTTGGATTTGTGGTTTGGTCCAATCGATGATGAGGAGGATTTCTCAGGTTGCAAAAACCTGCCGACTTTAAAATGAAAGCTAATTCATTTCTTCCAAATATTCTGACAACAATTCTAGGGTATTTATACTTATATAGTTCATAAGGTGCCCTGCAAACAGATAGTCAGAAACCTTTCATACAGTCAGAATGACATTCCATTATAATCCAAGATTATTACCTTACAGGGAAACTGTGATCTGGATTTATTCTTTCCAATAAACTGTACAACTATGGGTAAAAGGCAGAAACAGTTATCAATCAGTCAGTTAAATTTGTTGAGACCTTACAGAGGGTAAAGCACTCCAAATGCTTCTGGAGAGTACAATGGGAAAGTCATGTTCCATGTCCCACACATGTTCCATGTCCTTAAGGAGCTGAAAATGTGAAGAGTGAGACATACAACCACTGTTTACAAATAGTGGGCCTAGGAAGCTATAACAGAACATGGTTAGGTATATTTGAATGAAATAGACTTATTTATTGAATTTACAAATAAAATACTAAATAAAAATACACATAACTATGCACATAGCTGTATATTTATCATTACCTACCTGTGCGTGTATATTTTCCAGACACACAACTATCTATAGGTATATATTTATCATACACATCTGAGATAAATATATACCTATATATATGTAATATATGTATGTATATATATTATATTTGTGTGATTGTACCCAAAGGTCAAGAAATGAAATGAAATTCAAATGTTTCAAGGGCTCAAAAGTGACTATTGGGTTCACATGACTAGCGCTGTTTAGTGAGAGAAAGACTTCCGTTCGTAAGTGGGCTTTAAAAATAGGGAGAGCAGGGAAACTCTCAGATCTGGAGCAAGGAAATTCAAGGTGTAGAGATCTGATGTGTAGGTTGGGGTGAGTCAGCGGAGACCAATTACAGTGAGTTTCTGCTTGATATTGAGGGAAATGGGAAGTCACTAGAAGCTTGATGTTGAGGGAAATGGGAAGTCACTGGAAGTTTTGGGGGAGTGGAGAAATGAGTGATAAACACACAGGGTAGACGGGATTTGAAAGACTCCAGATACAGAAATGCCAGTGACGAAACTACTTAGAATCTACTTAGAATATGACATGAATCTCGAACAGAATGGCAGTCTTTATGGATGGAGAGGGTGGGGTGGATCCAGGGAATGTGTGGGAAGACTTGGCATGATTTAGCAATAGACTTTAATATGAAAACAGAATGACAGGGAAGAGTTAAGGATGGAAAGGTTGCAGGATTTAGCAACAGGGAGCATGGTGGCATAACTAACTGTGACGGGAAAAGGGGAGTTGCTCCGTTTTTGACATGTTGAGTTTGAGGTTTTGGAGGGTCCTGGAGATGTGTTTGGGCAAGAAGAGAAGCAGAACTCTTGACTGGATGAGAGCTCAGGGTTACAGAGGTAAACCTGGGAATCATCAATCAATCAACAGAAACCGTTGAGCATACTGTCTTGAGCACTTGGAAGAGGCAGAAAAGAGAGTCAATAGATACTATCCTTGCCCTCAAGTGCTGTACAGTCTAGTAAAGTCATCTGACGAGAGGTAGTAACTGAAACTGTGACTTCGGAGATTAGAGTAACTATGGAGAAATAGAACTTCTAGAGGTGCAGAACTAGCTGAAACACTCCTCCACCTGTCAAAGAGTCCGACTCAAAGTAGCTTCAATAACAAAGAACATTCCTTGTAATTAAACAGGGCATCCACAAACAAAATAGTCATCATGGACTGAGTATGACATTAAGTTGGAAGGCTTGGAAAATGAACTATATCCCCCACCTCTTGGTGTCTGTTTCCTTCTCTTATATATACACTGGCCAGATTTGTCACAATAAACGTCCACAATTCCTGATGAGTAGTGAGCTACAAGAAAACACAACAAATATTGGCAATGTAAACATAGACAGAGCAATTCCTGGCATTAAATTGGTTCACAGCCAGTTTCTTTTTATGTAATTCTCTCTGAGGCACTCACAAAAATTAAGAACTGCAGGAAACAGTATCTGAAAAAATATTCAGAAGGTCTAGGTTCACAGTTTCTCAATTACTTATGGTTTTTTACTTCCACTGGTTTTACTTCTGGCATAAACTCTTTAGAGTAAAAAAAGTACAGCTGAATTATGATTTTGAAATTAATCTTCGGGAAAAGCAAAAGCTATGCACCGTTTCTTGCTCCCATTTTATTAGTAAATATAAAGCTGGGATTGAAACCCAACAGCAAAAGACCAGTAATTGCTCTTCAAAGATGTAAAGTTAAATGTTCACAAAAAAATGTGACTATGAGAATCAAGGAGGTACCTTACAAAACCTGAGCTTTAACTTTACTTCCTGTAACACTGTTACCTTGTTTGTTTAGCATATAATTTACCACTGTTCTTAATTTCATTCTCAGTGCCTATCTTCCCGCACTTGAGATAATGGGACCAGGGATAGACACTCTTAGGAGGGCATTTGCCCTCAACAGGATTCAGGCAGTAGTACAATAATACCATAATTTTCATGTACATCAGTTTTATAGGCCCAATTTTCCAGGGCAAGAGAGCCACCAGTAAAACTGGAGATCTTTGGCTACCTCCGATATGCTTTCAGACAGTTCTTTTTGCTTATTTTGTTTTTTGGTTATGGTATTTGTTAAGTGCTTTCTATGTGCCAGGCCCTGTCCCAAGCACTGGGATCGATACAAACTGATCAGGTTGGACACAGGCCTTGTCCCACATGGGGCTCCCAGTCTTAACCCCCATTTTACAGCTGAGGTAACTGAGGCACAGAGAACTTAAGTATCTGGTCCAAGGTCACAAAGGTGTCAAGTGGCAGAGTCGGGATTAGAACCCAGGTCCTCTGACTCCCAGGCCCATGCTCTTTCCACTAGGCCGCACTGCTTCCTGTGCTTATTTTCATCACATGCACTTGTTTCAGCAGCAACTTTAATCAACTTCATATTGCTGCAGTTAACAGAGAAGCAGGGCGGCGCAATGGATAGAGCAAGGGCCTGGGAGTCGGAAGTTCATGGGTTCTAATCCCAACTCTGCCACTTGTCTGCTGTGTACTCTTGAGCAAGTCACTTCACTTCTCTGTGCCCCAGTTACCTCATCTGTAAAATGGGGATTGAGACTGTGAGCCCCACGTGGGACAGGGACTGTGTCCAACCCTATTTGCTTCTAACCACCTCAGCGCTTAGTACAGTGCCTGACACCTAGCCAATGCTAGGCAGAAACTCCTCACCCTGGGCTTCAAGGCTCTCCATCACCCCGCCCCCTCCTACCTCACCTCCCTTCTCTCCTTCTACAGCCCACCCCGCACCCTCCGCTCCTCTGCCGCTAATCTCCTCACCGTACCTCGTTCTCGCCTGTCCTGCCATCGACCCCCGGCCCACGTCATCCCCCCGGCCTGGAATGCCTTCCCTCTGCCCATCCGCCAAGCTAGCTCTCTTCCTCCCTTCAAGGCCCTACTGAGAGCTCACCTCCTCCAGGAGGCCTTCCCACACTCAGCCCCTTCCTTCCTCTCCCCCTCATCCCCCTCTCCACCCCCGCATCTTACCTCTTTCCCTTCCCCACAGCACCTGTATATATGTATATATGTTTGTACATATTTGTTACTCTATTTATTTATTTATTTATTTTACCTGTACATATCTATTCTATTTATTTTATTTTGTTAGTATCTTTGGTTTCGTTCTCTGTCTCCCCCTTTGAGACTGTGAGCCCACTGTTGGGTAGGGACTGTCTCTATATGTTGCCAACTTGCACCTCCCAAGCGCTTAGTACAATGCTCTGCACACAGTAAGCGCTCAATAAATACAATTGATGATGATGATGACAATGCTTAACAAATACTATAGTTATTATTACTATAATTATTATTATTAGCATCCCAGGGTGTTGGACACAATTCAATACGGCATAAGAGACAATGGAAGATTTAATGAGTGTCTCAGCAATTGTACTGTACTAAGCACTTGGGAAGTACAAGTTGGCGACATATAGAGACGGCCCCTACCCAACAACGGGCTCACAATCTACAAGGGGGAGACAGACAACAAAACGAAACATGTGGAGAGGTGTCAAGTCATCAGAATAAATAGAATTAAAGCTAAATGCACACCATTAACAAAATATATAGAATAGTAAATATGTACAAGTAAAATAAATAGAGTAATAAACCTGTACAAACATATATACAGGTGCTGTGGAGAGGGGAAGGAGGCAGGGCAGGGGGGATGGGGAGGAGGAGAGGAAAAAGGGGGCTCAGTCTGGGAAGGCCTCCATCCACCTAACCTAACCTGCCCCCAGTCTCAGTTCACTACCATCCAATCCCTCCCCAACCCCTATGCTGTCCTCTTTCCCATCCTCCATCCCATCCCTCTCCTCCTTCTCTAATGCAGCGCCATATCCCCCCACCCAACACAAAGTCCTCCATTTAGCAAATTTAGTTAATCCAAAACAGAAGCACTTAGTACTGTGTTCTGCACACAGTAAGCGCTCAATGAATACGATCAAATGATTGAATTTCTTATCTTCAAACCCAGACAATATTCTCAAACTTAAAAAAATCTAAAACAGAGCTCCTCATCTTCCGACCCAAACACTGTCCCCCAACTGCAGATATAACCGCCATCTGCCCTGTCTCACTAACCTTGGTTATTATCCTCAGTTAATCTCTCTCTCATGCAAGCCACATAATTAAACTGAAAAGAAATCCTGTTTGTTCTACCTTCACATCCTCACAAGCAGCCACCTCTTCTTCACCATCTAATCTGCTACCTAGCTGATGCTATCATTTTCACTGTCCTCCTTGGCTACCGCGGTAAGCCTCCCTCGTGGACTTCCATGCCTCCTACTTCTCCCCTGTGAGTCCATTCTTCTCTCTGCTGCCTGGATCATTATGTTCAGTCCGTATCACCCCACTTCTAAGAAATCTCCATTAGCTACCAATCAATTTCCACATCAAACAGAAACTCCTTACCCTTGGCTTTAGGCCACTAAATCAGTTCGTTTGTCCGTCTGTCCATCCGTTCGTTTGTTCATTCATTCATTCATACTTATTGAGCTCTTACTGTGTGAATAGCACCATACTAAGTGCTTGGGAAAGTACAGTACAACAATAGTAACATTCCCTGCCCACAATGAGCTCACGGTGTACAGAGGGGGAGGCAGACAATGATACAAATAAATAAAATTACAGACATGTAAATAATAGTAATAATAATAATTTTGCAGATGAGGTAACTGAGTCACAGAGAAGTGAAGTGACTTACCCATGGTCTCTGAGGAAACAAGTGGAGGAGCTGGGATTAGAACCCAGGTCCTTCTGACTCCCAGACCCATGCCCTATCCACTAAGCCACGCTATTTCTCATGGGTTAAAACAGCGTAGTTTCAATTTGTCCAGTATCTCCTCAGCCCTGGTTTGGAAGGTTTTACTAAGAGAGAGACCTTGCTTTCCCTCCGAACGAACTAAAAAAAAAAGGTCTTTTTACTGTAATTTTTTACGCAATTATTGTTGTCGATGAATCTTTCTTCCTCTAAAAAAAATATTTAAGCCCCATATACCTTTTGGAACCATTCATCCTGAAAATGCCACTCCTCACCCACTAGAGTCACTCACACCCTTCTCCCTCTTGTTCAACATGAACTACTATCAACCCTAAATGAGCCCCAAGTGGAACAAGGGTCCATAACAGACCCAATACTTTTGAATTTACCAAAGGGCTTACCACAGCTTTTAGCACATAGCTAATCAATCACAGTTACTGAGTGCTTACTGAGTGCATAGCACTGTACTAAGCACTCAGGAGAGTTGGTATAACAGAGTTGGCAAACACATTCCCCTTCCGACATCAAGCTTAGAGTCTCGAGGGGGAGATGGACATTAATATAAATACATAAATGATGATGATGATGGTACTTGTTAAACAGATACTTTGTGCCAAGCACTGTTCTAAGCCCTGGGGTAGATAGAAGGTAATCAGGTTGTCCCACGAGGGGCTCACGGTTTTAACCCCCATTTCACAGATGAGGTAACTGAGGCACAGAGAAGTTAAGTGACTTGCCCGAAGTCACACAGCTGACATCCTTCTCCTTCACTTTTGCAGTCCCAAAGCCCCCCACCCAACACACAAAGACCTCCATTACCTCACTCTCATTTATTCATTCACTCAATCGTATTTATCGAGCACTTACTGTGTGCAAAGTACTGTACTAAGCACTTGGGAAGTATAAATCAGCAACATAGAGAGAACAACATTTAGAGAAGCAGTGTGGCTCAGTGGAAAGAGCCCGGGCTTTGGAGTCAGAGGTCGTGGGTTCAAATCCCGGCTCTGCCAATTGTCAGCTGTGTGACTCTGGGCAAGTCACTTAACTTCTCTGTGCCCCAGTTATCTCATCTGTAAAATGGGGATTAAGACTGTGAGCCCCCGCCCTCCCCGGGACAACCTGATCACCTTGTAACCTCCCCAGCGCTTAGAACAGTGCTTTGCACATAGTAAGCACTTAATAAATGCCATCGTTATATAGAGACAGTCCCTACCCAACAATGGGCTCACAGTCTACAAGGGGGAGACAGACAACAAAACAAGTAAACAGGTGTCAATACCATCAGAATAAATAGAGTTATAGCTATATACACATCATTAATAAAATAAATATGTATAGATAAAATAGAGTAATAAATATGTACAAAAATATACACGTGCTGTGGGGAGGGGAGGGGGGTAGGGCAGAGGGAGGGAGGGGGGCGACGGGGAGGGGAGGAGGAGGAGAGGAAAAAACTGGGGGGCTCAGTCTGGGAGGTGAGCTCTCAATACAGCTCTGAAGGGAGGAAGGGAGCTAGTTTGGTGGATGTGTGGAGGGAGAGCATTCCAGGCCAGAGGAAGGATGTGGGCCAGGGGTCGACGGCGGGACAGACGAGGCACAGTGAGGGGGTAAGCGGCAGAGGAGCAGAGTGTGCGGGCTGGGCTGTAGAAGGAGAGAAGCGGGGTGAGGTAGGAGGGGGGCGAGGTGATGGACAGCCTTCTCACCCTCACCTCTCTTTCCTCCTTTCTCATTCCTTCTTATCCTCACCTTCTATCTGGACAACCTCAGCGAAACTGTTCTGGGCTGCTGAAACCAACTTGGAGAACCGTCCGATCCAAGAGGCCGGTTCCCCGGCCCCTCAGAACCCCACGGTAATCCCGGTTCCTTGGCGGGAAGGAAACTTGCCACCATTTCTGTTGGATTGTACTCTCCCAGGGGCTTAGTAGAGTGCTTTGCAAGCAGTAAGGGCTTGCTGCCAAATTAAGAATCACCCCAATTTGGATTTTCTGATAGGCTTGCAACTTAAAGCAGTGTGCCCGAGGCCACCCTAAAGCCTGGAAGTCCTGGGATACCCCCAAACAAAGCATCATGGGGTCAGAAACTCCCCCAGGAATTCCCCAGTGGTTTTCCAGGCACTGTTTGCTAGCTTTAGCCTTCAGAATGTCATTAAGCATCTGTTTCAACCTGCTCCTTCACACCAAACTCTGCAGAAGATTGGGTGACAAAACCCAAACAGTTCCCCTGGGTCACCTCTTCCCTTCCCCTTTCTCAATCAATCAGTCCATCAACCAAATCATATTTATTGGGCACCTGATAGGGTCGGAGCACTGCATAAAACGCTTGGGAGAATACACAACAACAGAACTAGCAGCTACATTCCCAGTCTATAACGAGCTTAGAGTCCAAGGAGGGGGGAGACAGACATTAATATAAGTAATTTAGGCTGTATCATTTCAATATACACACATATCATTCGCCTGCCTGGTACTGGATGGACGTACCTTTCTGAGGTCAATGCCCAAAAGGCGGGAAGGGAAGGAAAAAGAGAAGATGCAAGAGACCTGGAAAATTCACCAGCTGGGGAAGCAGTCCATGAACAGTTTAGGTATGACTATACGTCCGTAGCAGTTATTCCCCCAGTACTTTGGAGGCAGAGGTCAGATTCAGAGACGTAAACCACCGTCAAATCCACTTAGCTCAGTGATTTGTTGAGGATCATTTTACCTCGTCCAACCCCTAGCACAGTCCCCTCTCCCCTCACAGCCTCAGCCATTCCTGTGGATCCCAGCTCTATCACGGGAAGCTTCACTTCTCCCTTGGCCTGTGCTTGAACCGGTCACTGCTTCTTCTTGCCATTATTGAAACCTGGCCCTCCTTTGCCGCTCTCTCTAGAAAGGGCCTCATCTTCTCCCACTCCCCAGGACTCACTGGATAAAGGGGAGGGGAGGAACTGGCCTCCTTTTAGCCCCTAGTGATGCTTTTGTACAATTCTACACCCACAACCCTCTCTTTCCCTTTCTTGAAACCTACACAGTACACTCCTACCATCCACTCCAATTATTCGACCCCATTATTCCCTGCTCTCCGGTTCCACCTCCAACTTTCTGAATCTTTTTCACGCTTTTTCTTTCTTCCTCTTTCTAGGCTACACAACCATCCTTCCTGTCTCACAAGCCCACAACCTTGGAGTCATCCTTGACTCTACTCTCTCATTCAACCCACACATCCAATTCGCCACCAAATCCTGCCGGTCTCACCTTCACATCTCCCAGATCCACCCCTTCCTCTCCATCCAAACCGCTACCACGGTCATGCAATCACTCATCCTCTCCCGACTGAATTACTGCATCATCCTCCTTTCTGACCTCCCCACCTCCTCCTCGCTCCACTTCAGCCCATACTCCACTCTGCTGCCTGGATTAACCTTCTACAGAAACTTTCAGGGCTTGTCACCCCCACTCCTCAAAAATCTCCAGTGGTTGCCTCAATCTTCATATCAAACAAAAACTCCTCACAACTGGCTTCAAAGCTCTCCATCACCTTGCCCTCTCCCACCTCACCTCCCTTCTCTCCTTCTGCAGCCCAGCCCACACACTCCGCTCCTCTGGTGCTCACCTTCTCACTGTGCCTCAATCTCGCCTGTCTCACCGCCAATCCCTGGCCCACGTCCAACCTCTGGCCTGGAATGCCCTCCCTCCTCAAATCCACCAAACAATCACTCTTCCCCCTTTCAAAGCCCTACTGAAGATGCACCTCCTCCAAGAGGTCTTCCCAGACTAAGCCCCCTTTGCCTCAGCTCTCCCTCCCTTCCTCATCATCTTGACTCGCTCCTTTTGCTCTCTCCTCCACCGCCCCAGGGCACTTATGCATATATAAAATATACATATTATATATTTATATTATATGTGAGTTATATTATATTATTATATTTATGTATACATGTCTGTTTACTTGTTTTGAGGTCTGTCTCCCCCCATTCTGGATTGTACACCTGGTGTGGGCAGGGACTGTCTCTCTGTATTGCTGAATTATACTTTCCAAGTGTGTAGTACAGTGCTCTGCCCACAGTAAGCACTCAGTAAATATGACTGAATGAATGAATGAGTGAAAGAGGGGGCAGATTGGGTATGTAGGCTAAATGAGGTATGGTGAGTTGAGAGACTCTGATGGGCTAGAGAGATCGGAGGTCTCTGTGGGAGGAATAGCCCAGGTTTACAGGGAGGAGGAGTAAGGGAGAGGAAGCAAGTGAGAAAGTTGTGGTCACAGAGAGGGACTTCTGAGTTGGTTGGGTTAGAGATTGGGGTTAGAGATGATGAGATCAAGTGTGGGTCCATGTTGGTGAATGGGGGAGGTGGTGTGGAGAAGGAAGTTAGTGTGAGCTGAGGAGTGGTAGAAGCTGTGTGGCAGAGGGCTCATCAGGAACATCTACATGGATATTGAAGTCCCCAAGAATCAAAGTGGGCATGGAGAAGGAGAGAGGAAATGTGAGAAAGAGATCAAAATTGTTAAAGAAGTTGGAGGGGGAACTTCGAGAAGGGGGGTAGATGACAGCTACTAGAATCTGGAGGAGGTGGTATAGGGGGATGATATGGGCTTTAAAGGAGGGGAAAGGGAAGGAATGGGGAGGTGGGGTGGTACAAAAGCATCACTGGGATGCGAGAAGAAACCCAACACCTCCTCCTTTCCCAGTGAGTCTGGGGGAATAGGAGAAGATTATGGGGGAATTGGAGAATGGTATTTATTGAGCATTTACCACATGCAAAGCAATGTATTCAGTGCTTGGGAGAGTACAGTACAACGGAATTAGCAGTCAGGTTCCTAACCATAATGACTTTACAGCTTGGAGGACAAGTTTTCAGTCTAGAGGATATGATGAGTTTGGTTTTGGCCATGTTAAGTTTGAAGTATCGGTTTGATGCCCAGGTAGAGATGTCCTGAAGGCAGGAGGAGATGTGAGACTGCAGAGAAGAAGAGAGATCAGAGCTGGGGATGTAGATTTGGGAGTCACCTGCATAGAGATCATAGTTGAAGCCATGGGAGCGAATAGGTTCTCCAGGAAAGTGGGTGTAGATGGAGAATATAAAGTTACCCCAGAACATAGCGCCGAAGGACAACTCCATTGACAGTGGAACTGCAAAAGGTAAGTATGTTAAGGGAGAATCTCTGGCACATTTTTAAAAGAGACTAGTCACTATCTTACTAGGTGCCAAACGCAATTCTACCCGGGGAAGACTGACAAAAGATAATCAGATCATACACAGCCAACACGGGACTGATAAACTGAGATGGAGAAAGAACAAGATACCTTATCTTGATTTTATATGTGAGAAAAGAAAGGCTCAGACATATTACAGAACTTGCCCAAGACCACATAAAAAGCCTGTGGAAGAACTGGCAGTAGAGTAGCAGTGTGGCCTTGCAGAAAGAGCAGGGAACGAGGAATGAGAAGACCTGGATCTAACCCCAGCTCTGCTGCTTATCTTCTGTGTGGCCTTAAGTCACATAACTTCCCTGCACCTCAGTTACCTCAACTGTAAAATGGAGGTTTCACAAGGACATCGACTGTGGGACGTGAATTGTGTCCAACCTGATTAGCTTGTATCTACCCCAGAACAGAGCACAGTACCTGGCACATAATAAGCACTTCAGAGTTACTAGTAAAAACAAATTTTAAAATGAGGTCAAAGAACACAGGGAAAAACAAAGCACAGAGCAAGCATTAATAAATACTATGGTTAATACCAATGGAAGTAACAATGAATAACAAACTATAGTTTCTCGGCTGCTCTTTGGGATAATTCCCATTCCAAGGTTAGTTAAGTGTTCAGATCATTCAAAACTCCTAAAAATTTCAAGATGCCTTCAATGATAGCTGGGAAGATGTGATGGACTCTTACCCGTAATGCAGTAGTGAACTGGGCTTCTGCATTATCCATGCAATTAACAGAAATACAATACAGGCCCTAGATAGGAAAGGAAAAGGAACAATTAACTGCTACTCTTTCTTGGACTTCAGTGGCAAGATCCTGCCTAGCTGATAAGACTCAAGAAGCAACTCAAAATTTTTAGATATAGAGATCAGGGTATGTGTTCTGAGGAAATCTGGTAGTTTCCAATTTGCAAGATTTATTCCTGGGGCTTCAAATTAATGGCCTTATTTAACCCAAATATGTATGTCAATGAAGAGGAGATTGATGGGTAAGACAGGAATTTGGTGAAGTGTCCTAACACGGAAGCTTGCCTTGGAACCCACCTCCTCTAATTCCATCACACTGGAGATTTTTATGAAACTAAATAAGTACCTAAAATATCTAACGTATCTTCTGACTTACCTTGATTGAATCATGATAGCCAGTGTAGAACTGGAACAGAAGGCACTGAGGCAGCTAACCATAACTCACTTGCCTTTTAACTGGAGTACAGTTTACTTTAGAGGCTCTTAAATACCATTATTTTGAAGATGGGCAATATATGGCCCAAAGAATACACTTCATGTTATTTCAACTGGTCTGTGTGGTAATTCATAACCACTTCTGTATTTGCTGAGGCAGCTAGTTTCACTTATAGGAGTTGTAGTTTTTAGCCTACTCCTAGAACCAGTAACTTCTGAAAATTGCTCTATTAAGACCTGAAAGGACAACTGAATGTACTGGTATTTGGCTTGGAGACCAGTACATACCTCTGAAAGTCAAAGAAGTTACACTCTGGGCTTTGAAACTCTGCTTGGAAAGACTATTCAAGGCCCACCCGCGCTGAGACTTGATATTAGGGGAATTTACTTTACACTTTAAACCCAAGTCACCAAACTTTTATACTTACTAACAGGGTGTGTAACTGGGCAGCATGATTGGAAAACAGCCTAGGAGACTGTTGGCACAGCTGACAGACTTGTGATATCTGTTGGGAGGAAGAAGAAATTCAAATCCATTAAACTTCTTGAAATGTTATCAGAACAGAATTAATATAGGATTAAAATAAACTGTTCATCAGAATTGACTTATATTACATTTATTTCCTAAGAGGCCCAGGCTAACACAGATGCTACTGCCCAAGAAAATAATGTTAAGCCTCTAGCTGCTATACCTTTCTACTAGAAACTGTAGAGAACTCATATTTCCCTTGGAGGAGCAGAAGGTAATTTGCAATCTGATGGTACTTGGAGGGTTCAGAAAAAAACAGTTTATTTATGGGCAGTTTTGGAAACTTCCAAAGCTAGAAATCTACCCACTTCTCAGGATGCTCTTTAAAAAAAAAAAAAGGTATTTGTTTAAGTGCTTATTTTGTGCCAGGCACTGTACTAAGCACTGGGATTGATATCAGGTATAGCAGGTTGGACACAGTCCAGGTCCCACATGCTGCTCATAGTCTAAATCCCCATTGTATAGATGCAGTAACTGAGGCACAGAGAAATGAAGTGACTTTCATTCATTCAGTTCTATTAATTGAGTGCTTACTGTGTGCACAGCACCATACTAAGTGCTTGGAAAGTACAATTCGGCAATAAAGAGAAACAATCCCTGACCATACTGGGTTTAAAGTCTACAACGGGGGAGACAGACATCAAAACAAGTAAAGAGGCATCAGTATAAATAAATATAATTATAGATATGTACATATATACACAAGTGCTGTGGGGATGGGGGTGGAGTAGAGCAAAGGGAGCAAGTCAGGGCGACCCGGCGGGGAGGAGGAGCTAAGGAAAAGTAAGCCTTAGTCTCAGGCATGGCTGGAAGGGAATTGAGGACAGGGCTCTGTGCAGTGACGCCAATGAGTCATCAAACTGTGGCAATGTGGAAACCAACTCTTAACGAGCCCTGCTCCATTTTGTTTTCAGACTCTATTTTGTATTTCTCTAGCTTGTCCTTTTCTAAGTCTTGCTTCATCTCCCCCCGCCACCGGCCCCCCAAAATCACCAGTTAAGAAAACCACGGCCACACTCATTTGTACCCAGTGGATCATATGATCAAAAGCACCAGCACTTGATTGTCCCTGTTGATGGAATGAGGAAATACTGTGACTACCTCTCCCACCTTCCGGTGGTGAGGTTGAGCTCACATTTAGGGCAACAGACTGTCTGTCCTCACCCATACAGATCTGTATTATTATTGCAATAAGAAAAACCCCTTGTGCTGTGTTGCTGCAACTTGACTCCTTTCTGTGAACCTGACAATAGTAAATTCATAACAAATACCATAAACAGACAAATAAAAAACCCTCACTATCCACTGCTTCACAAGTCCATAACCTTGCCATTATCATGAATTTATCTCGCTCATTAAACCCATATATTTAATCTGCTATCAAATCCCACTGGTCCTACCTTCACAGCATCACTAAAATCCCCCCAGCCTTCTCCATCCAAACTGCTACCTTGCTGATCCAGGAACTTACTATTTCCTGCTTTGCTACTGCATCAACCTCTTGCTGACCTTCCTGCCTCCTATATCTCCCAACTCCAGTCCATACTTCACTCTGCTGCCCAGACAATTTTTCTCTAAAAAACTTCAGTCCTCTTCTCCTCACTTTCCAAGAACCTCCAGTGGTTGCCTATTAATTACCTGCAAATCAAGAGAAACTCCATGCCTTTGACTTTAAAACCATTCCTTTACCTACACTCATTTCCTACTACAACCCAGTCCACATGCTTCATTCCTTTAACACCATCCTGCTCAATTTTCTTTGATTCTTCCTATCTTGGTGCCAACCCCTTGCCCATAGTCTCCCTCTGACTTTGAATTTCTACCCATTTTAAATATGAGAGACTAATACTCTCCCTATCTTAAAAATCCTGTAGGGTGTTGGTATTCAATGCACCCTCAGCTCCACAGCATTTATGCGCATATCCATAATGTATTTATTTAGTTTTCCCTTCTAGACTCTAAACGTATGTGGACAGCGAACATGTCTACGAACTCTTTTGTATGTACACTTCCAAATACTTAGTAAAGTGCTCTTTCTGTACACAGTTAAGCTTTCAGTAAACTCCATTAATTAATTGATTGATTATTTTAATGTCTTTCCTCCCTTCTAGACTGCAGGCTCCTTGTGCGCAAGGAAAAAATCTACAACTCTGTTATATTTTACTCTCCCAGGTGTTTAGCATAGTGATCTCCACACAGTAAGTGTTCAATAAATACCACTGATTGATTGATTAGTTGGTTCGTTGATTGAATCGTATTAAGTCAATTACCAAATTATCCATTCCAGTTTCCTTTTCCCTTAGGCCTATTATAAGTAGTGAGAAAGTTACTTATGCCATGAAGTTATCTTTTCCTGACATTTTGGGGGCAGGCATTCAACTCAAAACCAAAAGGGAGAGATCCATATTCTAAGTACCCTGATTTTCATTTGCTAGGCCCTCTGAATCCATCAATCAATTAAGCGTTAAAGTGTTTACTACATGCAGAGCACTACACTATGCACTTTGCAGGCCCCATCCCTGCCCAGAACAAGCACCCAGGCTAGAGAAGGAGACAAACCATAATATAAATTAGTAAATTATACTGTATAATTTAATGACATGGTCATTAGCGCTGTGGAGTTGAGGGTGCAGGAATTATTTAATGCCCAAATGTCACAGATCCAAGTGCATAAAAGACGCAGAAGGGAGAGAGAGCTGTGGAAAAGTGGGCTTATTTGGGGAAGACCTCTTGGAAAAGTGACCTTAATAATGCTTTTATTACTATTAAGATGAGGTGCGTGGTTATCTGGCATGAGGGTGATCGATCCAGGCGAGGGGTAGGACAAGGGCAAGGGGTCAGCAGAGAGACAGATGAGATAGGGGCACAATAAGTAAGCTAGAGGAGTGAATTGTGCAGGTTGAGCAGGGAGATCAGGGAGGTAAGGTTGGAAGCAGAGAGATGCTTGAGTACTTTAAAGTCATCAATGGTAAGTTTATGTTTGATGCAGAAATTTATACACAACCAACTGGAGGTTCTTGAATTTGAATTTTCCCCCTTCTAGACTGTGAGCCCACAGTTGGGTAGGGACCATCTCTATATGTTGCCAACTTGTACTTCCCAAGCGCTTAGTACAGTGCTGTGCACACAGTAAGTGCTCAATAAATACGATTGAATGAATGAATGACAAATGCAATAAAACAGTCAGTAAACACGATCCCTACCCATAAGTACCGTACAGTCTCATGAAGGCATACATTAAAAATAGAAATGTTATTTATTTGAGTGCCCTTTGGGTGCAAGGTACCTATTGTAGTTAATAGTAGAAGTATTTATTACTTTATAACTGTGTGCAAAACTCAAAATACTACGAATAAGAGGGAGAATTAGACCTGGACCATGGTCCTCAAAGGACTCCCATTCTAAGTACAAAGGGGGAAAATGAGTTGCATTCATCATATAAGAAAGGATAGAACAATAGGAACACAAAAATATCAAAAGCAGGGACAGCGTTAAATAGAAAAAATGTAAAAAGTAGCTGGGTATTGAGATAGACAGTGAAAAAATTTATGAATGTACGAATGAATAAACACTTATAAGGGGGTTAAACATACTTCATGCTGCTGCCTGGATTGTCTTTGTCCAGAAACACTCTGGGCATGTTACTCCCCTCCTCAAAAAGCTCCAGTGGCTACCAATCAATCTGCGCATCAGGCAGAAACTCCTCACCCTCGGCTTCAAGGCTCTCCATCACCTCGCCCCCTCCTACCTCACCTCCCTACTCTCCTTCTACAGCCCACCCCGCACCCTCCACTCCTCTGCCGCTAATGTCCTCACCGTGCCTCGTTCTCGCCTGTCCCGCCATCGATCCCCGGCCACGTCATCCCCCGGGCCTGGAATGCCCTCCCTCTGCCCATCCGCCAAGCTAGCTCTCTTCCTCCCTCCAAGGCCCTACTGAGAGCTCACCTCCTCCAGGAGGCCTTCCCAGACTGAGCCCCTTCCTTCGTCTCCCCGTCGTTCCCCTCTCCATCCCCCATCTTACTTCCTTCCCTTCCCCACAGCACCTGTATATATGTATATGTTTGTACATATTTATTACTCTATTTATGTATTTATTTTACTTGTACAAATCTATTCTATTTATTTTATTTTGTTAGTATGTTTGGTTTTGTTCTCTGTCTCCCGCTTCTAGACTGTGAGCCCGCTGTTGGGTAGGGCCTGTCTCTATATGTTGCCAACTTGTACTTCACAAGCGCTTAGTACAGTGTTTTGCACACAGTAAGCACTCAATAAATACGACTGATTGATTAATTAAGAATATAAATATTCAAGTGCTAGTAAAAGTTGGATTTAAATGATTCAGGCTCTTGGAAAATTAAATAGGGAGACTTTATAGGAGGAGATGGGATTTTATTTTTGGAGGGAACTGTGGTTTTAGCTGTTCAGGGTAGGGAATGCTAAGCTTGGGAAACTTTGAAACCTTTTATGGGGAGTTTTTGTTTGGTGCCAAGATACGGGAACCAGCTTAGAGTTTTAAGGGAAGGAGAGAGTCATTCATTCATTCATTCATTCGTATTTATTGAGCGTTTACTATGCATAGAACCCTGTACTAATAGCTTGGAAGAGTACAATATAACAATAAATTGACACATTCCCTAAATACAAAGTCTAGAGTTTGCAGTCTAGATCGAAAAGTTCGGGCAAGGAAAGTGCTCTTTCATTCTGTTGCACTGTACTCTCCCAAGGATTCAGAACAGTACTCTGCACATAGTAAACCACTCAACAAATATCACTGATGGACTGATATGAGCAGAGTGATGTTCCAAAGAGATCAGCGCTGCAGCACGTATTACTCATTCATGGCAGAAGAGGCTGTAGTCTGGGAGATTAGCGAGTAGTGTGACGCAATAGTGGAGCAGTAGGAAGTGTTACTATTAAAGGGGAAATCGCGTTTGTAAACGTCTCGTTTCCAATCCCCTCGGTAATGTCTAATAATCCTATTCCCCATTGACCAAGCATCACACTCACTGTCCTTTTTCTGTGTTCAGGAGAGGAAAGGTGATCCCAAGTATTAACCGGAAGATTAATACTACTACTATTCGATTCGAGTAGGCACGAAAAACTCTGTATCATCCTCATACAATATTGCGCCAACATTTAAAAGTTGGCGCCTTAAGCGGCCTCCCATGATGCCATGGGTTTCTCTTACCTTTGCTCCCTCCCCTCACGTCTCCTAACACTGCCGCTCAGTTTCCCCTCCATATCAGTACGAGCAACACCGGCAGCGACGCAGGCGCATTGTGTCGTACCGCCGCCATTTTGCGTCCCGTGCAATTAAACCGTGCGCCGTCCGGCTCGTTTTTCAGCAGTGGTAGTGGTTGGGGTGTGGCGGTCGGAACAGGCCAGGCGGCTGCTGAGGTAACTTGCAAAGCCGAAGGAACGATTACCGAAGGCGTTCTGGTGCTGAGGTAAGAGTTTAAGATGTCTTGCCAGCAGGTTTCGCAGGCCGCCTCTAGGTGTCACGATGGGGACAGGGCATCAATCGCTGCCGTGGGATGTTTGTCTCCCTCTATCGTTGCTGGTGCGGCGAGAGCCACCGCCATTTCCCCACCGATTCACCGCCACCGCCAGTGGGCGGGGCTCGAGGCTGACGGTCAGGCCATGGCTGATGAAAGTTTAGGCGGGCCCCGGTCTCCTAGGCCCGACTCCATTTTATTTTCTTTGTCTTTGATCTGGTTGGTTCTAAACGAAATAATTCCTCGGATGGGTCGCTTCTTCCGCCAGGCACCCTGCAACTCTTTAGGGGTTGGAGACCAGTTTCCCACCGTTCACCCTATTTCCTCGAGGCTTTTTGTGTCCTCTGGCAGTTTTCCATCGATCCTACTATCCGTGTCCCGAAGGAACTTGGTTCTTATATGCGAACCTTCACGTAAAGATCGTTTCAAACCTGGAACCTCATGACTTAATTCTCGTATTGCAGCCGCCAGACCCCGGTATGTTTTAATTTGTCTTCGAAGTAATATAAGTGACTCTGCTCTAAGTTGTCTCTGGTGCATTCTCCAGTATTCCTCATAAGGCAAATAATGCAAGTAATGATTATGTATTTGTTAAGTTCTTACAATGTACCAGTTTCTAGTGTAGACACGATACAATCAGATCAGTTTTGTGGCTGTCCCAAAGTCTAAATCCCAACTAAACATCCCACGCGACAGGACTGGGCACCCTATCCTAGGCTAATTGTTAGGGGAAACTGGACACAGTTTTTATTTCCTGACAAAGTGATCACGGTTAGGTGTGGTGAGGGTAGTTAGAGAATTAGTAATAGTATTAGTAGTAATAATGCAAACAGTAATTATAATACTGAGTAACCACTGGGTACAGCACATTGTTAGAAGCACTTATGAAAGTATAGTAGATATCCAAGACTTGTACCCTGGTCACAATCAGTCAGCAGTATTTGATCTACAAGTGTTGTGGGCATAGCAGTGTATTAACTGCTTCACAATAGAAGAGTTAAGAGGCATGGTCTCTAACCTCAAAGATTTTTCAGACTATGAGGGAGACATTAAAATTACAGAGAGGAAGGAAAGAAATATGAGGCTAGCTACATCAGTCAGTCAGTAGTATTTACAGAGATTTTATCATGTGCCAAGCATTGTACTATGCACTGTACTATCATCTCAGTATAACTTTATAACAGACACAGTCTCTACCTACCACGATCTCACAGTCTGGGGGAAAATATTAATAGAAATAAATAAAATTACAGGACTGTATATAAGTGTTAAGGGACTGGGAGGGCTGTCTCCCTGTTATCCATCCGTTCTCATTTTTGCAACCCAGCCCAATTCTCCAATTACTAACCAACTTACCCATCTAATAACAGTGGACCGGGGAGTGACCTGAAAATCAAGAGCTTCTGGGTTCTAATCTTGGCTCCAGCACTTGCCTTGACTTGGGACAAGTCACTTCACTTCTCCGTGCCTCAGTTACCTCATCCGTAAAATAGAGTTAAAATACCTGTTCTCCCTTTCCTTAGACTGAGAGTTCCACCAGAGACAAGGAAGTGTGTTCAGTCTGCTTATATTGTATCACGTCAGTACTTAATATAGTATTCTGCACGTAATAAGTGCTTAACAAATGGCTCCATTATTATTATTTCTATTAATAGTCAATTTATGTGTCTTACTTTCAACTCTTGACATTGACCCCTTGCTTGTTGACCTGTTGCCCATGCCTTGACTCATGCGTGGAGCTCTCCCTGTTTTTGATCATCAGATGTCTTCAAGAAAGCCTTCTCTGGATAAGCCCTATTCTTCCCATCATATAAGGTACTAGCCCTATGCTTTTTCTGCATAGCACTAATAAATATGTCTTTGTTCTCTGCCTTTCCCATACTTGTAATTTATTTTACTGTTTGTCTCCCCAGCTAAATTGTAAGCTCTTTGAGGGCATGATAAAACCGACTTTAGTGTACTCCCCTAAATGCTTAGTTCTGTGCTCTGCAGTCAGTCAGTAAATGGTATTTATTGAGAGCTTACTGTGAGCAAAGTATCTTACTAAGTGCTTGGAAGAGCACAGTACCATGGTGATCCAAACAGGTATTCTACTCCACCTTGACTGCTGCATCTGACACCTTGTTTCACCTTCCTGCCTCCTTCTGTCTCTCCATACTCCAGTTCACACTTCACTCTGCTGCACACAGGTCATCCCCTTCCGCATCTAACAGAAACTCCTTACTACTGGCTTTAAAGCACTATTAGCTTTCCCCCTCTTTACCTTACCTCAGAGATATTCTATTACAGCCCAGCCTGCACAATTTCCTTCTCTAGTGCCAGCTTACTCACTGTGCCTCATTCGTGTCAATTCTTTTTCCATATTCTCCTTCCAACCTGGAACTGCCTCCCTTTACTAATTTGCCAGACCACCACTCTTCCCTCCCTCAGAGCCTTTTTAAGCTTACATCTCCTCCAAGTGGTTTTTCCCAATTAAGCCCTGTGTTTTCCCTGGCCCCCTGTCCTACCTCTGTCATCTGTGTACTTGGATCTCTGACTTTTGGGTATTTGTTATTCTTCCCACCCTCAACCTCACAACACTTAGTTACGTATTTATAAATTGCATTTATAAATTTGCATTAATGTCTGTTTCCCCATGTAGACTGTAAACTCAGTCTGAGCAGGGAACATATCTACTAACTCTGCCCTATTGTGGTCTCCCAAGTGCTTAGTATGCTTAGTATGCTCTGCACACACTAAGCACTAAACAGATACCATTGATGATTCGTTCATTCATTCAGTCATATTTATTGAGCACTTACTGTGTTCAGAGCACTGTACTAAGCATTTAGATGGTACAATGTAGCAATAAAGAGAGATAATCCCTGCCCACAACAGGCGCACAGTCTAGAGGAGGGTAGACAAACATCAACACAAGAAAAAAGTCATCAATATAAATAAATATAATTTTAGATATATACATATATACCTAAGTGGTGTTGAGCGGGGCAGGGGGGGAGCAAAGGGAGTGAGTCCTGGTGACATGAAAGGGAGTGGGATCTGAGGAAAAGTGGGATTTAGTCTGGGAAAGCGTCCTGGAGGAGGTGTGTCTTCAGTAGGGCTTTGAATGGGGGGAGAGTGATTGTTTGGAGGATTTGAGGAAGGAGAGCGTTCCATGCCATAGGTGGGACGTGGGCCAGCCGTCGGTGGCAAGATAGGGGAGATTGAGGCACAGTGAGAAAGTTAGCAACAAGGGAGTGGAGTGTGCACGCTGGGATGTAGGAGGAGAGAAATGAGGTGAGGTAAGGGGGCAGAATGATGAAGAGCTTTAAAGACAATAGGTGTTTTTGTTTGTTGCAGTTGTGGATAGGCAACCACTGGATATTTTTGAGAAGAGGGGGTGATATGCTCTGAACGTTTCTGTAGAAAGATCATCCGGGCAGCACAGTGAAGTATGGACTGAAGTGGGGAGAGGCAGGAGGTTGGGAGGTCAGAAAGGGGACTGATGCAGTAATTCAGTCGGGATGGAATGAGTGGTTGTACTAATGTAGTGGTTTGATTGGAGAGGAAAATGCAGATCTTGGCGATGTTATGAAAGTGAGACTGGCAAGATTTGGTGACAGATTGGCTGTGTGGGTTAAATGAGAGCACAGTCAAGGATGGCAGCAAGGTTACGGGCTTGTGAGACAGGAAGAGTGGTTGTGCCATCTACAGTGATGGGAAAATTCAGAGGATGGGGTTTGGGAGGGAAGATAAGGAGCTCTGTCTCGGACATGTTGAGTTTGAGGTAGCCGGAGGACATCCAAGTAGATATTTCCTGAAGGCAGGAGCTGTGAGCCTGGAAGGAGAGAGAGAGAACAGGGGAGGAGATGTACGTTTGGATATCTGCATTGAGAAGCAGCATGTTTTAGTGGAAAGAACACAGACTTGGGAGTCAGGGGTAGTGGGTTCTAATCCCAGCTCCACCACTTGTCAGCTATGTGACTTTAGCCAAGTCGGTTAACTTCTCTGTGTCTCAGTTACCTCATCTGTGAAATGGGGATTAAGAATGTGAGCCTCACATGGGACAACCTGATAACCTTGTATCTTCCCCAGCACTTACAGCAGTGCTTACTGCTTCAGCCTCCTCTCTAATCCTCCTGTCTCTCCCCTCTTCAGTCTATACTTCACTCTGTTGCCTGGATTATCTTTGTACAGATATGCTCTGGGCTTGTCACTCCCTTCCTCAAAATTCTCTGGTGGTTGCCTGTCAACCTATGAATCAAGCAAAAACTCCTTACTCTCGACTACAAGGCTGTCCATCACCTCGCTCCCTCCTACCTCACCTCCCTTTTCTCTTTCTCCAGCCCAGCCCGCACCCTCCGCTCCTCTGCAACTAACCTCCTCACTGTGCCTTGTTCTCACCTGTTCCGCCGTCAGCCCCTGGCGCACGTCCTTCCCCTGACCTGGAGTGCCCTCCCTCTACACATCTGCCAAACTAGCTCTCTTCCTCCCTTCAAGCCCTAACTGAGAGCTCATGTCCTCCAGGAAACCTTCCCAGCCTGAGGCCCCTGTTCCCTCTCCTCCTCCCCATTGCCCCCCCTCCCCTACCCCCTCCTTCTCCTCCCCTCAGCAGTTGTATATATTTGTACATATTCATTACTGTATTTTACTTATACATATTTACTGCTCTGTTTCTTTTAGACAGTGAGCCTGTTGATGGGTAGGGACCATCTGACTTCCCAAGAGCTTAGTACAGTGCTCTGCACACAGTTAGTGCTCAATAAATACGATTGAATGAATGAATGAATGAATGAACCTCCAACTCATGACAACTCACATATGGCTTTTTGTGAAACCAAATGAATGTCTTAAACGCAGTTACTTCCAGCAATATGTTGACAGTGTAACCCCAGCCTCCACAGGAAATGACTGTGCCAGGAGCTGCACAAGTAAATTTGACTTCCTTGTACCAGTGAGTCAGAAAAGGAGCCAAAAGGGAGCCAAAGTAGCCAGTATGTAATTCGGTGTACAGCATTTTACTGTGAGCTGCTACTCTTTAGATTATGGATGTATCTAGGGTGTTTTTCTTTATTTGGCAGGTGGAAGTAATCAGTATAATGTATTGAGTGTTAACTGTGGGTTGAGTATTGTACTAAACTCTCAGACAGGTAGAACAGATTAGTAGACACCATCATTGTCCTCCAGGAGTTTACAGGGTCTTATATGCAGACAATTATTTGAAGTGTTTTGCATTATACAGTAGTAGTCATGGTCCTTGTCCTCATTTCCATCCAGTAGGGAAGATAAAATAAATTATAGAGAGAAAGAAACATTGAATAGCAGTATGGTGCAGTGGAAAGAGCAGAGGCTTGGGAATCAGGATCAGTGTTCTAATACCAATTCTGTCCTTTTTCTTCTTTATGACCTTGGGCAAGTCTCTTAACTTCTCTGTGCCTCAGTTACTTCATTTATAAAATGGTTATTAAGACTGTGAACCCCACACTGAACATGGACTATGTCCCACAAGCACCTACTATAGTGCTGTGCACACAGCGCTCAATAAATACGACTGACTGAAAGAATCTACCCCAGCACTTACATGTAATCAACACTTAACACTGCCATTTTAATAAAGAATATAAAGATATTTGTTCATCTGAGAGTGGTGTAAGTTCTAAAGCAGAATTTGTAGAGGATATAATAATAACAACAATAATTGTGGTATTTGTTAAGCACTTACTGTGTGCCAAACACTGTTCTAAGCACTGGGGTAGATATAAGGCAATCAGGTTGTCCCACTTGGGGCCCATAGTCTTAATCCCTATTTGACAAATCAGGTAACTGTGAGGCACAGAGAAGTTAAGTGGCTTGCCCAAGATCATACAGCAGACAAGTGGCAGAGCCAGGTTTAGAACCCACATTCTCTGGCTCCAAAGCCTGTGCTCTTTCCACTAAGTCACGCCATTTCTCGTTCATAGAGGTGAGAAATCGATTAATCAGGGAAGATCTTTGATGGTGTTTTGAGTCAAATGGTGTTATTGTTCCTTCAGCGACCAAGTCAGCAATAACCTGAATCGCTTCTTGCATAGAACTCCTTTGGAGTGCGGGTATGAAGGTTGTGTTTCATAAGAGGTGATTGTGCTGAGCTGTCCACACTTTCTCATCTGGTTCCCTTATTTAGCAGCGTATGAGAAGGGTGGTTGAAGGGTGAGTACAGTCTGTGTCTGTGGAGAAGTATATCTACCTTACAAACATCAGGCCATTGTGTATTCTCATCCAGTTGGTACATTGTGGTTGACTGTAACATGTCTGACAACTCTGCTGTTTCCTATTTTCCCAAGCTCTCAGTACAATGCTCTGCACAGAGTAAGTACTCAATAAATACGATCATTGATGATGGGTAAGACACTCAAGTCCACTGAACCAGTCATTTGGTGAACAGGGTGATGATCAATGGTGAGGAACAGAAAATGTCTGTGCTTCCCCTGCATCTCAAAATGGACGATATAAAGTATTGGGGAGAAAACGGAGAAGTTGAGGAATGCTGGTTGGGTAAGATAAAACAGTGGGATATTGACAAATAAAAATATGTGGGATATAGAAGTCAAAGAAAAAAAATGAAAAAAATACATTAACCAAAAGACATAAATGACTGCTCTCACATAACTGGGATCTGATTCTAGCTCTGTAGAAGGTGTTTTGGTCCTTCTGTTTTCATGCCAGGTCTCAAATCCCACTTGAGTTTCTCAAATGAGATCCTACTAAGGAGGCTGATGTGAACAAAACAGTAAGTACTATTCACTATTCTCAATGTTGTTAACAAATTCCTGGGTCAAATTAAGGTCATGAATTTCTAGACTGTGAGCCTGTTGTTGGGTAGGGACGGTCTCTATATGTTGCCAACTTGTACTTCCCAAGTGCTTAGTACAGTGCTCTGCACACAGTAAGCGCTCAATAAATATGATTGAATGAGTGAAGATAGAAGAAAATCTTAAGATAAACTGAATATACAAACTTGATGGAAAGTTGCAAGAAATTCAGTTTAATGAGTTTTATAAAAGCAGGGGTAACCTGACAGATACAAACAGAAATAGACAGATACTCACCCAGATACACACACAGCACAGAGAAGTGCATATAGTCATTCAGTTGTGTATATACTGAGTTCCTGTTCTGTTCAGAACGTTGGTTCTGAGTGCTTAGGAGAGTACAATACAACAAGCCCGTCGTGGAAAAGTACTTTTTCAGTCAGTCTTAGAGGCATTTTGAGTTTTTACTGTGCTTGATAAGTTGTACATAGCTATTCCCCATTAGAAGAGAGAACTCCAGAGTTGGGGTTAGAGAACCTAGTGAAGAGGAAATGTTTTAATAAATTAATTTTGAAGTCCTGTATGGGACATCCATGAGGACATATTTTGGAGACAATAGGAAATATGAGATTGCAAAAAATTAGAGCTGTCAGGACTGGTAAAATAATCAGTTATATTTGTTAAGCACCTTCTGTACACAGAGCACTGTGCTAAGCACATAGGAAAGAACAGTGCAGTGGTGTTGGTAAACAATCCCTGCCCACTCTTCACCCTCAAAACCCACCTAAAATCACCTGTTCTCCAAGAGCCTTTCCTAGTCTAAGCTCTTCATGTCTCACATCTACCTCTACAATGCATTAAATACCGTCATTATCATCATTATTATTATTAACTCTGCATTTGGCAGTGTAACCCTTGAGCACTTTGATCAGCACTCTGTCATATTTATTGAGCATTTACTGTGTGCAGAGCAGTAAGTAGTAAGCTCTTGGGAGAGTACAGTGTAATGATAAACTGTTACCAGCATTCACTTCCAACAGTGAGTTTACAGTCTAGGGAGGAGAGCCAGACTTTTATATCTCTATTTCTCCATATCTATATCTGTATAGATATAAAGATATGTGGATATCTACGTATAATTTATTTATAATTTTTTAAATAATAATGTTGATATTTGTTAAGCTCTTACAATGTGCACACATTGTTCTAAGCACTGGTAGACCCAGGGCCCAGACTGAGTTCTCTCCTTCCTCTCCCTCTCCTCCCCCTCCCATCCCCCCTGCCTTACCTCCTTCCTCTCCCTACATCTCCTGTATATATGTATATATGCTTGTACATATTTATTACTCTATTTATTTATTTATTTTACTTGTACATATTTATTGTATTTACTTTATTTTGTCAGTATGTTTTGTTTTATTGTCTGTCTCCCCATTCTAGACTGTGAGCCTGCTGTTGGGCAGGGACCGTCTCTATTTGTTGTCAACTTGTACTTCCCAAGCACTTAGTACAGTGCTGTGCACACAGTAAGTGCTCAATAAATATGATTGAATGAATGAATACAAGGTTATCAGGTTGTCCCACTTGGGGCTCATGGTTTTGATCCCCATTTTACAGATGAGTTAACTGAGGCACAGACTAGTTAAGTGACTTGCCCAAAGTCACGCAGTATACAAGTGGCAGAGTTGGGATTAGAATCCACGACCTCTGACTCCCAAGCCTGTGCTCTTTCCACTAAGCCATGTTGCTTCTAAATGAAAATATGTACATAAGTGTTGTGCCTGGGAGGAGAGATGAATGTAGAAACGCTCTGGGCACGTCACTCCCGCAGAAATCTCCAGTGATTGCCTGTCAACCTACGAATCAAGCAAAAACTCCTTACTCTCAGCTTCAAAGCTCTCCATCACCTTGCCCCCTCCTACCTCACCTGCCTTTTCTCCTTCTACAGCCCAGCCCTCACCCTCCGCTCCTCTGCTGGTAACCTCCTCACTTTGCCTCGCTCTCTCCTGTTCCGCTGTTGACCTCTGCCCACGTCCTTCCCCTGGCGTGGAATGCCCTCCCTTCACACATAAGGCAAACTAGTTCTCTCCTCCCTTCAAGCCCTACTGAGAGTTCACGTCCTCCAGGAGGCCTTCCCAGACTGAGCCCCCTTTTTCCGCTCCTCCTCCCCATTGCCTCCCTCCTCTACCCTACCTCCTTCCCCTCCCCTCAGCACTTGTATATATTTGTACCTATTCATTACTCCATTTATTTTACTTGTACATATTTAGTACTGTATTTTTAAATGATGTCCATATAGCTATAATTCTATTTATTCTGGTGGGTTTGACACCTCTCTACAGGTTTTGTTTTCTGTCTCCCCCATCTAGACTGTAAGCCCATTGATGGGTAGGGAACGTCTGTATATGTTGCTGGCTTGTACTTCCCAAGCGCTTAATACAGTGCTCTGCACACAGTAAGTGCTCAATAAATATGATTGAATGAATGAATGAATATAGGGAGCAAGTCAGGGAGTTGCAGAAGGGTGAGGAATAGCGAAGGAGTGTTTAGTCAGGGAAGGCCTCTTGGAGGAGATGTGCCTTCAATAAGACTTTGAAGAGGGGGAAAGTAAATGTCAGATATGATGAAGGAGGATATTCCAGGCCAGAGGCAAGACAAAGGGCGAAATGTCAGTGGCAAGATAGATGAGATTGAGGTTCAGTGAGAAGATTAGCATTAGAGAAGAAAATGAGTGGGCTCGATTGAAGGAGGAGAGTGGTGAAGTGAGGTAGGAGGGGACAAGGTGATTGAGTGTTTTAATAAAGCCAGTGGTGAGGAGTTTCTGTTTGATGAGGAGGTGAATGGGCAAGCACTGGAGATTCTTGAGGAGGGGGGAAACATGGCTTGAATATCTTTTTAGAAAAATGATCCAGGCAGTACAGTGGAGTATGGACTGGAGTGGGGAGAGACAGGAGTGACTTTCCTGTCACTGTTGACGGCACTACCATCCTTCCCATCTCACAAACCCACAGCCTTGGTGTCATCCCTGACTTCACTCTGTCATTCACCCCACACATCCAAATCCGTCACCAAAACCTGCTGGTCTCACCTTCACAACATCGCCCAGATCTGCCCTTTCTTCCCCATCCAAACCACTACTTTGTTAGTTCAGTCACTCATTATATCCCGACTCGATTACTGCGTCAGCGTCCTTTCTGATCTCCCAACCTCCTGTCTCTCCCTGCATTAGTCTATACTTCGCTCTGCTGCCTGGGATTATCTTTCTACAGAAATGCTCTGGGCATGTCACCCACCTCCTCAAAAATCTCTAGTGGTTGCCTATCAACTATGCTTGAAGTAAAAACTCCTCACTATTGGCTTCAAAGCTCTCCATCACCTCACCCTACCTCATCTCCCTTCTCTCCTTCTACAGCCCAGCCTGCACACTCCGCTCTTCTGCCACTAATCTCCTCACTGTGCCTCGTTCTCGCCTGTCCCGCTGTTGATCCCAAGCCCATGTCCAACCTCTGGCCTGGAACGTCCTCGCTCTTCACATCCACCAAATTAGCTCTCTTCCCTCCTTCAAAGCCCTACTGAGAGCTCGCCTCCTCCAGGAGGCCTTCCCAGACTGAACCCCCCCTTTTCCTCTGCTCCTTCTCCCCTCCCCATCGCCCATACTTCCTCCCTCTGCCCTACCCCTTTCCCCGCCCCATAGCACTTTTGTATATTTGTACATATTTATTATTCTATTTATTTTATTAATGATGTGTATATATCTATAATTCCATCGATCTATTTTGATACCATTAATGCCAGTCTACTTGTTTAAAGCCTGTTGTTGAGTAGGTATTGTCTCTCACTGTTGCCAAATTGTACTTTCCAAGCGCTTAGTACAGTGCTCTTCACACAGTAAGCACTTAATAAATACGACTGAATGAATGAATGAAAGGGGGCAGAAGGTCAGCAAGTCTGCTGATGCAATAGTCAAGGCGGGATGGGATAAATGATTGGATTAACGTGGTAGCAGTTTGGATGGAGAGGAAAGGGTGGATTTTAGTGATGTAAAGATGGGACCGGCAGGATTTACTGATGGATTGAATATGAGGATTGAGTGAGAGAGAGGAGTCAAGGATAACATCAAGACTTGTGAAACAGGAAGGATGGTGGTGCCACCCACAGTGATAGAAAAGTTAAGGGAAGGACAGGATTTGGGTGAGAAAAGTTCTCTTTTAGTCATATTAAGTGTGAGGTGATAGAAGGACATCCAGGAAGAGATTCCTTGAAGGCAGGAGATGTGAAACTGCAGAGAGGGAGAGAGGTTTAGGGCTGGAGAATGGTCTACCAACTTTTTGTACTGTACACTCCCAAGTGCTAAGTACAGTACCCTGCACACAATTAGCATTCAATAATAGTGATGGCATTTATTAAGCACTTACTATGTGCAAAGCACTGTTCTAAGTGCTGGGGAGGCTACAAGGTGATCAGGTTGGCCCACGGGGCCTCACAGTCTTAATCCCCATTTTACAGATGAGGTAACTGAGACACAGAAAAGTTCATTCATTCATTCAATCAATCATATTTATTGAGCACTTACTGTGTGCAGAGCACTGTACTAAACGCTTAGGAAGTACAAGTTGACAACATATAGAGACGGTCCCTACCCAAAAGTGGGCTCACAGTCTTGAAGGGGGAGACAGAGAACAAAACAAAAAAACATATTAACAAAATAAAATAAGTAGAATAAATATGTACAAGTAAAATAAATAAATAAATAGAGTAGTAAATACGTACAAACATATATACATATATACAGGTGCTGTGGGGAAGGGAAGGAGGTAAGGCCGGGGGGGATGGAGAGGGGGAGGAGGAGAAGTTAAGTGACTTGCCCAAAGTCACACAGCTGACAGTTGGCGGAGCTGGGATTTGAACCCATCACCTTTGACTTCCAAGTCCATACTCTTTACAATGAGCCAAGCTACTTCTCTATAAACACGCTCAATAAATACAGTTGATTGATTGACTGAGTGCTTACTGTGTATAGGACACTATACTAAGTGCTTGGTTGAGTACAAAGTAACATAGTTGGGAAACGTTTTCTGTCCACCAACAAGTTTACAGGCTGGAGTGGAAGGCAGACTTTAGTATAGATTAATAAATTACAAATAGGTACATAAGTCCAGTGGACCTGAGTGTGAATGAAGGGAGTAAATTCAAGTGCAGTTAGCTAGTTGTTCGTTCAGAACAGGTAAACCAAGAATCTTCTGATCTTTGTGGCAAAAATGGAAAGCATTCTGGCTTGAGCATGCCATTGTCCATGAGAAACATTATGACCTAGTGGAAAGAGCATGGGCTTAGGAGCAAGAGGACCAGGATTCTAATCCCGGCTCAGCCACTCATCTTCTGTATGACATTGGGAGAGTAAGTTAACTTACTTGTGCCTCAGTTCCTTCATTTGCAGGTGGGAATTCAATACTTATGCCCCCTCATCCTTAGACTGCATGCTTTATGTGAGACCTGATTACCTTATATCTGCTCTAGGAATTAATGTAGTGATTGGCATACAGTAAGTGCTTAACAAATACTACTCCTTACCTCCCCCTGTTCCTTCTCTCCCTTCTGCTCCTCCTCTTCCTCCTCCCCTCCACTTCTTTGAGCAGCATGGCCTAGTGGAACCGTGTGCAGGCTTGGGAATCAGAGAACCCAGATTCTAATCCCAGCTCTGCCATTTGTCTATTGTGTGTCCTTGGGCAAGTCATACAACTTCTGTGCCTCCGTTATTTCACCTGTAAAATGAGGATTAAGACTGTTAAATCTCACTTTGATGATCTGATTAGTTTGTACCTACTAAAACACTTAATGCAGTGCATGACAGTAAGTGGCTGACAAATGCCATTAAAAAAATTGTTTCTGGAGTGAAAAAAGAGGAGGATTGGACTTCCCAAATAATATGGAAATATGGGAGGGGTGGATCCTGATCTCTTACATCGCGCTGCTGTTAGATTCGGAAACTTCTGTTTGACAAGATTGAGATTAAGACTGCTCAATTATTTGATAACAAAATTAACTATGCTGTTTTTAGAGCACCCAAGGAAGATGGGAAATCAGAAACTCCAGCCAGGATATGCTTAATAGGTCTGAAGTGGCCCAGTAATTATGACCATATGAATTCCCAAACACTATGCTGGCTAAAATTGAGAATTTAATCAATATTTCATATTGAAAAGTTGATATTTTTGGAGACAATTAATCATATTTATTGAGTTATTTACACTGTTTAGAGAACTCATGGAATTGATGAACAACTGCAGTGGTCTTCTGCTTAATGCCTGAAGCAAGCACAATTACATACACCACCCCTACCCTGCCAAATGAAAGAAAAATAACCTGGACTCATTCTGATCTAGGCAATTGCATCCTATTGATTAAATCAAATTTGACAGAGGAACTCAGAAACATTCCAGTCACAGCAGCCAATCATGGAACTAAACATTGGTTGGATTATTATCCCATATGCCCATGCTCACCCTGCCCTTAGAATTACTGCATCAAAACTGGCCTCCAAACCACCAAAACACTTGAACATAATGCTTGTGAAAAATGAAGTCATCTGCTGTGAACGCTGTGACAACATCATAGCAACCCTGCTGAAAAAGGAAAATCAATCCGCAGAAGTAAATATACATAGTAAATGGTCATTTCTCTGTGGTGCTGCAGTCCAGGCAGCTATCAACATGCTGGGGCACAGCTAGAAGAGGACCAAAACTTGTTGGTTGCAAATAGTTATGAAATGAAAGATTTAGTTGTCGATAATCATGATTATGATTATTATGATTATTGACAAATAAGCCTTTAATAATAATTATCATTATTATTAATAGTAATAATGTGTCAAGCACAGTTCTAAGTGCTGTGACAAGCATAAATTAATCAGTCCCTGTTCCACTTGAGACTCAGAGTCTTAATCCTTGTTTTCCAGATGACATAATTGAGGCCCAGAAACGTTAATTGATTTGTCCATGGTCATATCATGACGTGGCAGAGCCGGGATTAGAGCCCACAACGTTCTCTATCCATGCTTTATCCATTATGCCACGCTGCTTCTTTAATTTTTGAGAAACACTGATTATACCTAAGAACTCAGATAAAGTAAGGTTTTCAAAATCATGATTCACTACTTAGAAACCAAATTACGGAATACGCAGGACAGATGGAGAGATGCCAGAGCAGACTGTGCAGCCTATCATAAAAGCAAAATTTTCCACACTTCGTTAAAGACCTTATGTGGCCCTGTACATGATTCCCATCACCAGTTTTCCCATCCAAATACTTCACCTGTATACTTAGTCCCTCCCTCAGCATTTAGGTGATCACTCCATCTCCACCCCTTTTCTGTAATTTATTTTAATGCCTGCTTTCTCCACTAGGCTATAAGTCTTTTAAAGCAGAAAAGGCCACCAGGGATCTTGCCAAATCCAGTGGCCTCCACTCCATCCTAATCCTCCTGTCCATCACCCCCTTCTCCTGGAAACATTATCCATCCATGGCTTCAGTGACACTGTCCTCTCTGGGTTTTCCTCCTATCACTCTGACCCCTCGTTCTCAGTCTCTTTTGTGGGCTCTTCCTTTGCCTTCCAGTCCCTAACTGTGAGGGTGCCTCAGGGTTCAGTTTTAGATCCCCTTTTATTCTTCATCTACACCCACTCCCTTGGAGAACTCATTTGCTCCTGTGGCTTCAACTACCACCTCTATGCGGATGATATCCAAATCTACAGAAGCAGCATGGCTCAATGGAAAGATCACGGGCTTGGGAGTCAGAGGTAATGGGCTCTAATCCCGGCTCCGCCACTTGTCAGCTGTGTGACTTTGGGCAAGTCGCTTAACTTCTCGGAGCCTCAGTTACCTCATCTGTAAAATGGGGATTAAGACTGTGAGCCTCGCATGGGACAGCCTTTTCACTTTGTATCCCCCCTAGTGCTTAGAACAGTGCTTCACACCTAGTGAGCACTTAACAAATGCCATCATAATTATTATTACATCTCTCCTCTCTCTCCCTTTCTCCTTCTCCCTTTCTCTCTCTCTCTCTCTCTCTCTCTCTCTCTCTCTCTCTCTCTCTCTCTCTCTCTCTCTCTCTCTCTCTCTCTCTCTCTTTTTCTCCCTCTCCCTCCTCCTCCCCCATCTCTCTTTCTCTTGTCTTGCATTTTCCCTTGGTCGTTTTCTCATCACTTTAAGCTTAACATGTCTGAAACAGAATCTCATCTTCCCACCCAAACCCTGTCCTCCCCCTGACTTTCCCATCACTATATAGATGGCGCCATTATCCTTCCTGTCTCAATAGCCCATAACCTTGGTGTTATATTAGTACAATCACTCATCATATCCCAACTGTATTGGCCCCTCACCATCCTTTCTAATCTCTCAGCCTCCTGTATATCCCCGCTTCAGTCTAAACTTCACTCTGCTGCCCAGATTATCTTTCTACAGAAACGTTCTGGGCATGTCACCCCCTCCTCAAATTTCCAGTGGTTGGCTATCAACCTAGGCCTGAAGCAAAAACTCCTCACTATTAGTTTAAAGCCCTCCATCACATTGCCCCTTCTTACCTCACCTCCCTTCTTTCCTTCTACATCCCAGCTCACATACTCTGCTCCTCCTGTACTGACCTTCTTACTGGGCCTCATTGTCGCATTTACTGTTGTTGACCCATGGCCCATGCACATCCCACCTCTGGCCCCGAATGCCCTCTCTCCTCAAGTCTGCCAAACTAGCACACTTCCCCCCTTCAAAACCCTACTGAAAGCTCACCTCCTTCAAGAGGCCTTCTCCCCTCTTTCTTTGCCCCCCCCACCCCCTCCCTGTTTGCCCTGACTTGCTCCCTTTGCTCTACCCACCTCCCCACCCCACAGCACTGGTATATATAGTAGTAATAATAATAATGACATTTATTAAGTGCTTACTATGTGCAAAGCACTCACTAGTCTAAGCACTGGTGAGGTTACAAAGTGATCAGGTTGTCCCACGGGGGGCTTACAGTCTTAATTCCCATTTTGCAGATGAGGTCACTGAGGCTCAGAGAAGTGAAGTGACTTGCCCAGAGTCACACAGCTGACAATTGACAGAGCAGGGATTTGAACCCATGACCTCTGACTCCAAAGCCTGTGTTCTTTTCACTGAGCACACTTTTGTCTTCTAGACTGTGAACCCACTGTTGGGTAGGGACTGTCTCTATATGTTGGCAACTTGTACTTCCCAAGCGCTTAGTACAGTGCTCTGCACACAGTAAGCGCTCAGTAAATACGACATTGATTGATTGAGCCACGCTGCTTCTCACTATTGGCTCAAAACTCTCCATCACATTGCCCCTTCTTACCTCACTTCCATTCTACATCCCAGCTCGCATACCCACCCACATTCCAGCCCGCATATAGTACTTATTTAAAATTAAAATACTATTTATTTTTATTAATGATGTTATATAACTATAATTCTATTTACAGTGATGCACCTGGTGCCTGTCTCCTCCCTTCTAGACCATGAGCCCATTGCAGGCAGGGATTGTTGCTATTACTTGCTGAATTTTACTTCCCAGGCACTTAGTATAGTCCTCTGTACCCAGTAAGCACTCAATAAATATGATTGAATGAAAGAATTAGTGAATCCTTGACTACTCTCTCTCATTCAGTCCACATACTAAATCCTGTTGGTCCCGTCAAAACATTGCTAAAAATCTGTCCTTTCCTCTCCTTCCAAACTGCTACAATGTTAATACAGGCACTCGTATCCCACAGGGATTACTGTATCAGCCTCATTTCTGACCTCCTAGCCTCCTTTCTCTCCCCATTCCAGTCCATACTTCACTCTGCTGCCAGATTATCTATCTACAGAAACGTTCTGGGCATGTCACCCCCCCCCCGTCAAAAATCTCTAATGGCTACCTGTCCATCAAACAAAAACTCTATCACTGTTGGCTTCAAAGCTCTCTATCACCTTGCTCTCTTCTACCTCACCTTCCTTCTCTCCTCTACACCCCAGCCCGCACACTCTGCACCTCTGCTGCTAACCTCCTCTCTCTGCCTCATTATTGCCTGTCCTTCTGTCGATCCCTGGCCCATGCCCTACATCTGGCCTAGAATGTCCTCCCTCCTCAAATTCACAAAACAATCACACTTCCTCCCCTTCTAAGCCCTAATGAAGGTTCACCTCCTGCAAGAGGCCTTCCCAGACTAAGCGCCCCTTTTCCTCAGCTCCCCCTCCTATTCACATTGCTCTGACTTGCTCCCTTTGCTCTACCCCCCGCCCCACAGCACTTTTTTTTTGTGTGTGTCTTTGTGTGTGTATAAATTTAGTTGTATATATGTATATCTAAAATCTATTATTTATATTAATGCCTGTTTACTTGTTTTAGTGTGTATATGTATATATAATTCTATTTATTCATATTTATGCTGTTGATGCCTGTTTACTTGTTTTGATGTCTGTCTTCCCCGTTCTAGATTGTAAGCCCATTTTGGGCAGGGAAGCTCTTAATGAATACGATTGAATGAATGAGGGAATATGAAAAGTTCTGTTTTAGTCTGCTGAGTTTGAAATTCCTCCCTGGAATGCCCTGAAAGAAAGAAGAGATGTAGAATTGAATTGTAGGGGAGAGTCAGGACTGGAATGGGAGATTTGGAAGTCTTCCATATAGAAGCCACGTGAGGAGCTCCCAGTATGCAAAAGAGCAGGTACTGAAGGGAAAATAGAACCAGAGCAAAACTATGAGGGACAGAGCAGTTTGGGAATGAGAAGGATTAAAGGAACCAGATAATGAAACTTAAACCAAGAGGTAGGAGATCCAGGTTAGTGTAAGTTACCAGCAAAAGTGTAGTGTGGTAATGTTTCAAGAAGGGGAGGAAGTAGTCTACAATGTCAAATGTAGTCAGGGGGTCAAGGAGGATTTAATCAGTGGTAGTTTTTAAACCCCAACTATGTGCACAGTACTGTACTAAGCACTTGGGAGAATAGAATACTACAGAATTAGCAGACACATGCCCTGCCCATAGAGCAGAGCTTATTGGTTTTGACTAAGATCGTCGGTGATGAGCAAAAGGGTTGAAAACCTAATGAGGTGGATCAAGGAGAGAGTTAGTGAAAAGGAAATGAAGGCAGCTGTTGTGTATGGTGAGTTCCAGCAATTTGATTAGAAATGGAAATAGGAAGATGGGAAAATTGCAGAGGAAGGTCATGAGGTCAAGAGGTTTTTTAAAAATTTTTGAAAAGACTTGGGCCATGTTTTAGTATCAAGGAAAGGAGATACCGGAGGTTGAAAAAGAATGGAAAGAGGAAAGAAAAGGGAGGTCAAGTGTTTTTACAGAGTGAAAGAGGCTTTAGGAAGTAATCAGGAGACTTTTTCATGAGAATTTACGGAAAATTATGAGGAAAAATAAATGTGGGCCAGCAAGGGAGAAAGTTAGGTTAAAACTTTGGGAAGTAGATCCCTGATCATTTCAATTATACCAAAATTATAAAGCTCAAATATTGCTCCTCAATTTTTAGGAAATCTCAAAACTTGAGAAGCCCTAGCCCTAAGTGACTTTCTCATACATTACTTCTTTTAATTTTGCCAACGTATTTGAATTGTAGGGTGCAGATTAGTCTTAGTAGTAATAGCATTTAACATTTACTGAGCCCTGGGAAAGACTGGGTTAAGCAGGTATTTTATAATTTACTGTTTATGTTTTTAAAGGCAGAGGAAATGGAAGGTGAAACTATTGAAGCCATTGTGGAAGACTCTGAAACCTTCATTAAAGGAAAAGAGAGAAAAACTTACCAAAGACGTCGGGAAGGGGGCCAGGAGGAGGATGCTTGCCATTTGCCCCAAAACAGGCCAGATGGAAATGATGAGGTACAAGATGTCAACAGTAGTGTGCAGATGGTAATGATGGAACAGCTGGACCCTACTCTTCTTCAAATGAAGACTGAAGTGATGGAAGGAACAGTACCCCAAGAAGCAGAGGCTTCTGTAGATGACACACAGATAATTACACTCCAAGTTGTTAATATGGAAGAACAACCTTTAAATCTTGGGGAACTTCAGCTTGTTCAGGTACCTATTCCAGTGACTGTACCTGTTGCTGCCACAGCAGTAGAAGGACTTCAGAGGACTTATGAAAACGATGTGTCAAAAGAAGGCATTCAGGAAGGAGAGCCTTTGATATGTCACACGTTACCTTTGCCTGAAGGGTTCCAGGTGGTGAAAGTAGGTGCTAATGGTGAGGTGGAGACTCTAGAGCAAGGAGAACTGCGGTCCCAAGAAGATACCAGTTGGCAGAAAGATCCGGACTATCAGCCTCCAACCAAAAAAACAAAAAAATCTAAAAAGAGCAAACTTCGTTACACAGAGGAGGGGAAAGATGTTGATGTTTCTGTATATGACTTTGAAGAAGAGCAGCAAGAGGGTTTACTGTCAGAAGTTAATGCAGAAAAGGTGGTTGGTAATATGAAGCCCCCTAAGCCAACAAAAATTAAAAAGAAAGGTAAATGTGAATATCTCTTTCTTATTCTTGCCTCATAATCCTGGATGAACAGGAACAAACATCAATACAAGATTCTTTTTCTTGAATCTTTTGTGTGGGCTCGATCTTGGAAAAACAGTAATTTTTTAGTTTAATTAGTGCTTGGAAAAGGATTTTCTAAGATTTCTTATTTTACTGCTTTGCAATTTACTTTTGGAAGTTTGATTAGACATGATTGCTAAGAATGTTTTTAATTGGAATTCAGAATGTTGCTAAGGTCATATTCTTCACTTTTGTGTTAGGTGTGAAGAAGACATTCCAGTGTGAGCTATGTAGTTATACATGTCCCCGCCGTTCTAATTTGGATCGTCATATGAAAAGTCACACTGATGAAAGACCACACAAGTGTCATCTCTGTGGCAGAGCTTTCCGGACAGTCACTCTACTAAGGAACCACCTTAATACTCACACAGGTTTTGTATAGAAAAGGAATGTCAAATGGGGATCTCACTGTATCTTAAAATTCTGTATTTATTGTGATTCATAAAACATAGGCTTTCACACTATGCATCCTGAAGAAACTATTTATAATTATACACTGTAACCTTTTGTATAAACTCCTTCATTGATTCATAAATTAGAATGTCCTTACTCTTCACCACGTCTACCGTAAGCTTCATATATATATAATCTCATCCTGTCCTAACTGGATTACTGCATTGGCCTCCTTTATGATCTCCTGTCTTCCTGTCTCTCCCCGCTTCAGTCTATTCTTCTTTCTGCTGCCTGGATTATCTTTGTACAGAAGCTCCCTGTGTATCAATCAATCAATCAATCAATCGTATTTATTGAGCGCTTACTATGTGCAGAGCACTGTACTAAGCGCTTGGGAAGTACAAATTGGCAACACATAGAGACAGTCCCTACCCAACAGTGGGCTCACAGTCTAAAAGAGGGAGACAGAGAACAGAACCAAACATACCAACAAAATAAAATAAATAGGATAGAAATGTACAAGTAAAATAAATAAATAAATAAATAAATAGAGTAATAAATATGTACAACCATATATACATATTTACAGGTGCTGTGGGGAAGGGAAGGAGGTAAGATGGGGGGATGGAGAGGGGGACGAGGGGGAGAGGAGGGAAGGGGCTCAGTCTGGGAAGGCCTCCTGTGCATGTCACTCCACTCCTCAAAAATCTCTTGTGGTTGCCTTTCAACCTTCGCCTGAAGCCAAAAACTCACTGTTGGCTTCAAAGCTCTCCATCACCTCGACCCCTCTTACCTCACTTCCCTTCTCTCCTTCTCCAGCCCAGCCCATACACTCTGCTCCTCTGCAGCTAACCTCTTCACTAGGCCTTGTTCTTGCATGTCCCACCATCGACCCCTGGCCCGCATCCTACCCAAGCCTGGAATGCTTGCCCTCCACACATCTGCCAAACTAGCTCTCTTCCTCCTTCAAAGCCCTACTGAGAGCTCACCTATTCTAGGAGGCCTTCCCAGACTGAGGTCCCCATTTCCTTCACTCCTCTTCCCCTCCCCATCACTCCCCATACCCCCCTCTGTCTTACCCCCTTCTATTTATTCTGATGGTATTGACACCTGTTTACTTGTTTTGTTGTCTGTCTCCCCTTTCTAGACTGTGAGCCCGTTGTTGGGTAGGGACCATCTATATATGTTGCCGATTTATACTTCCCAAGCTCTTACTTAGTACGATGTTCTGTAAACAGTAAGCGCTTAATAAATATGATTGAATGAATGAATTGTGTTCCATTTTCTATTTTAGGCACTCGCCCTCACAAGTGCCCAGATTGTGACATGGCTTTCGTTACCAGTGGAGAGTTGGTTCGACATCGCCGTTATAAACATACCCATGAAAAACCATTCAAGTGCTCAATGTGTGACTATGCCAGTGTGGAAGTGAGTGTACCATGACTTCTAGTTCATCCTTTATTTCAATATAGTAAGATATGAACCTCCAGATTGGTCTGGGAGAAATTATATGTGATTTAACGAAATGTAAAAAGTTTTTAGTCTATGGCATTTTCTACTCTGTTAGACAAGTTTGAACCAAAGTACCATAATTTGAGAGTAAAAGGGTGTTTTGAAGACCTTTTTGGTGTATTTAACTTTGGCCCATCAAAACTAAGGTTCACTCAAGGGGATTTGATATTTGTGTTTCAGGTCAGCAAATTGAAGCGACACATTCGCTCTCATACTGGAGAGCGTCCATTCCAGTGCAGCTTGTGCAGTTATGCCAGCAGGGATACTTATAAGCTGAAAAGACACATGAGAACTCATTCTGGTATTTGTTACTTTCTTGTGATTATTCTAAATTACGTTAGGTATTGGATTTTTCTAAGACTTTACAGGGCCTCTAGATAAAGACCTAAGTAAAATAGAAACCTAGGTGATAATGTAAAGCAATAAAATATGAAATTGGAAAATATGTAATCTCAGTCAAATATCTTAATACACCGGGTGGAATTTATGTTGACGAATATATTTCTTTTATTCCACAACCTCTCCTTGGAAAATAAAAAGTAAATTTTATTATTGAATTAAGCACCCAAATAATTGCTTATGTTGAAAGAGGTAAGGATAGGCAAAATCAGGAAGTCCCTTATTATAGATTTTACAGGCCTCAGTCTTTAGATTATGAAGGATTTGCAGGATGTTGCACCTTAAATTCCAGCAGTGATTATTCATTCATTCATTCATTCATTCAATCGTATTTATTAAGCGCTTACTGTGTGCAGAGCACCTTACTAAGCACTTGGGATGTGCAAATGGGCAACATATAGAGACGATCCGTACCCAACAATGGGCTCACAGTCTAGAATGGGTAGACAAACAACAAAACAAAACAAGTAGACAGGTTTCAATACCATAAGAATAGATGAATAGAATTACAGCTGTATACAGATAATTAATAAAATAGAGTAATAAATATGTACAAATAAAAACAAGTGCTATGGGGAGGGGAAGAGAGGAGGGCAGAGGGAGGGAATGGAAGCAATGGGGAGGGGAGGAGGAGAAGAGGAAAAGGGGGGCTCAGTCTGGGAAGGCCTCCTGGAGGAGGTGGGCTCTCAGGGCTTTGAAGGGAGGAAGAGAGCTAGTTTGCTGGTTGTGTGGAGGGAGGACATTCCAGGCCATGGGTAGGATGTGGGCCAAGAGTCAACAGCGGGACAGGCAAAACGAGGCACAGTGAGGCAGTGGCAGAGGAGCAGAGTATGCAGGCTGGGCTACAGAAGGAGAGAAGGGAGGTGAGGTAGGAGAGGTCAAGGTGATGGAGAGCTTTGAAGTGAATAGAGAGAAGGGAGGTGAGGTAGGAGAGGTCAAGGTGATGGAGAGCTTTGAAGCCAATAGGAGTTTTTACTTCATGCAGAGTTTGGTAGGCAACCTCTGAAGATTTATGAGGAGGGGAGTGACATGCACAGAGCCTTTCTGTAGAAAGATAGTCCAGGATAATCAATCAACCAAACAATCAATCGTATTTATTGAGTGCTTACTGTGTGCAGAGCACTGTACTAAGCGCTTGGGAAGTACAAGTTGGCAACATATAGAGATGGTCCCTACCCAACAATGGGCTCACAGTTTAGAAGGGGGAGACAGAGAACAAAACATATTAACAAAATAAATAGAATAGATATGTACAGGTAAAATAAATAAATAAATAGAGTAATAAATACGTACATACATATATACAGGTGCTGTGGGGAACGGAAGGAGGTAAGGCGGCGGGGATGGAGAGGGGAAGGAGGGGGAGAGGAAGGAGGGGACTCAGTCTGGGAAGGCCTTCTGGAGGAGGTGAGCTCTCAGTAGGGCCTTGAAGGGAGGAAGAGAGCTAGCTTGGCGAGGCACGATGAGGAGAGTAGCAGCAGAGGAACAGAGGGTGTGGGTTGGGCTGTAGAAGGAGAGAAAGGAGGTGAGGTAGGAGGGGGCGAGGTGATGGAGAGCCTTGAAGCCGAGGGTGAGGAGTTTCTGCCTGATGCGTAGGTTGAGTGGTAGCCACTGGAGATTTTTGAGGAGGGGAGTAACATGCCCAGAGCGTTTCTGGACAAAGACAATCCGGGCAGTAGCGTGAAGTATGGATTGAATTATGGCCGGAGTAGCACTTGAGGGAGGAGGGCTTCTCTGAGGATACTGCTGGGAAGGATGGGAGAGTAGCAGAGAGTGTTGAGAGCCGGGGGTTGGAGAAGGGAGGGGAGGGACTTTGGGGAGGTCAGACCTGATGGATTTAATTTTATTAATGAAGTAGGAGATCATAGTGAAGTAGGATAACAGAGTGAAGTATAGACTGAAGTGGGGAGAGACACGAGGATGGGAGATTGGAGAGGAGGCTGATACAGTAGTCCCGACGGGATAGGATGAGAGCTTGAACAAGCAGGGTAGCGGTTTGGATGGAGAAGAATGGGCAGATCTTGGCAATGTTGCGGAGCTGAGACCGGCAGGTTTTGGTGATGGCTTGGATGTGAGGGGTGAACGAGAGAGCGGAGGCGAGGATGACACCAAGGTTGCGGGCCTGTGAGACGGGAATGATGGTAGTGCCATCAACAGTGATGGGAAAGTCAGGGAGAGGGCAGGGTTTGGGAGGGAAGACAAGGAGTTCAGACTTGGACAAGTTGAGTTTTAGGTGGCGGGCAGGCATCCAGATGGAGATGTCCTGAAGGCAGGAGGAGATGCGAGCCTGGAGAGAGGGGGAGAGAGCAGAGGCAGAGATTTAGATCTGGGTGTCATCAGCGTAGAGATGATAGTTGAAGCTGTGGGAGCAAATGAGGTCACCAAGGGAGTGAGTGTAGATCGAGAACAGAAGGGGACCAAGCACTGAACCTTGAGGAACCCCTACAGTAAGGGGGTGAGAGGGGGAGAAGGAGCCTGCAGAAGAAACTGAGAATGAACGACCGGAGAGATAAGAGGAGAACCAGGAGAGGACGGAGTCTGTGAAGCCAAGGTTGGATAGGGTGTTGAGGAGAATGGGGTGGTCCACAGTGTTGAAGGCAGCTGAGAGGTCGAGGAGGTTTAGGATAGAGTATGAGCCGTTGGATTTGGAAAGCAGGAGGTCATTGGTGACCTTTGAGAAGGCAGTTTCCGAGGAATGTAGGGGACGGAAGCCAGACTGGAGGGGGTTGAGGGGAGAGTTCGTGTTGAGAAATTCTAGGCAGCACGTGTAGATGACTCGTTCAAGGAGTTTGGAAAGGAATGGTAGGAGGGAGATGGGGCAATAACTAGAAGGTGAGGTGAGGTCAAGAGAGGGTTTTTTTAGGATGGGAGAGACATGGGCATGTTTGAAGGCAGAGGGGAAGGAACCAGTGGAGAGTGAGCGGTTGAAGATGGAAGTTAAGGAGGGGAGAAGGGATGGAGCGAGAGATTTAATGAGATGAGAAGGGTTGGGGTCAGAAGCACAGGTGGCCGGAGTAGCACTTGAGGGAGGAGGGCTCCTCTGAGGATACTGCTGGGAAGGATGGGAGAGTAGCAGAGAGTGTTGAGAGCCAGGGGTTGGAGAAGGGAGGGGAGTGACTTTGGGGATGTCAGACCTGATGGATTTAGTTTTATTAATGAAGTAGGAGATCATAATGAAGTAGGATAACAGAGTGAAGTATAGACTGAAGCGGGAAGAGACTGGAGGATGTGAGATCAGAAAGGACGCCGATGCAGTAATCCATTCGGGTTATGACGAGAGATTGTACCAACAAGGTAGTGGTTTGGATGGAGAGGAAAGGGCAGATCTTGGTGATGCTGTGAAGGTGAGACTGGCAGGTTTTGATGATGGATTGGATATGTGGAGTGAATGAGAGCGGAGTCAAGGATGGCACCCAGGTCACGGGGTTGTGAGATGGAAAGGATAGTAGTGCCATCCACAGTAACGGGAAAGTGAGTCTGAAGACAGGGTTTAGGAGGAAGGATGAGGAGCCCAGTCTTGAACATGTTAAGCTTTAGGTGGCAGGTGGACATCCAGGTGGAAACGTCTTGAAGGCAGGAGGAGATACAAGCTTGGAAGGAGGAAGAGAGAACAGGGAAGGAGATGTAGATTGGTTTTGTCTGCCTAGAGATGATAGTTGAAGCCGTGGGAATGAATGAGTTCGTGAAGGGAGTGAGTATAGATGGAGAACAGAAACAGACCAAGAACTGACCCTTGAGGAACCCCTACAATTAGGGGATGGGAGAGGGAGGAGGAGCCCACAAAGGAGACTGAGAATGTAAGGCCAGGGAGATAAGGTGAACCAGGAGAGGACAGAGTTCACGAAGCCAAGGTTGGATAATGTGTTAAGGAGAAGGGGATGGTCCACAGTGTCAAAGGCAGCTGGGAAGTCGAGGAGCATTAGGATAGAGTAGGAGCCATTGGATTTGACAAGAAGGAGGTCATTGGTGACGTTTGAGAGGACAGTTTCAGTGGAGTGTAGGGGACAAAAGACAGATTGGAGGCAGTCTAGGAGAGAGTTGGAGTTGAGGAATTTGAGGCACCAAGTGTAGAGGGCTCTTTCTAGGAGTTTGGAAAGGAAGGGTAGGAGGGAGATAGGGCAATAACTGGAAGGGGCAGTGGGGTCAAGAGAGGGTTTTTTTAGGATGTGGGAGACGTGGGCATGTTTGAAGGCGGGAAAGAAACCATTGGAGAGTGAGTGGTTGAAGATGGAAGTAAGGAGGGGAGAAGAGAAGGGGTAAGAGTTTTTATGAAATGAGAGGGAATGGGGTCTGAAGCACAGGTGGATGGGGTGGCACTTGTGAAAAAGGAGGAGATCTCATCTGAAGATAATTACTGCACTTAGTACAGTGTCCCTGCAGTTATTCCTGTGCCTGGCAAATACCATGAAAAAAGATAAGGTCCAAATTTGGGATAATCAAATGTAATGCAAATCATTGGACCATGCTTCAGAGGTTTTTGCTTTTCCCTTCATAAGAGGCAGACCCACACAACCTGAGATGATAGAGCAGCCACGTGGGGCCCATATTGACCCCTCACAGATTTTCCTCTAGGAAAAAAGGCATCTTAAGATGCAACTATATATAGATGTGTCCTTGACAACCTGCATTCCAATCTGGTCCTTGAGTCCTGCATAATAAAAGGGGTAGCCATGGTTCCAATGCTATTAAAATGCAAGAAAGAAAGAAAAAAGAGGCCTACAGAAATTATTTCTGATTGAACTGATTGGAACTGGGAAGGCTGTTGGTGTTCTGGAAGACTGCCAATAAACCTGACTGCAGTTTCCCTAAAATAAGGCCATCTATTGGCATAAACCTAATCCACCCAAATTTTGTAATTTCAGATTACAGAATTTATTTGAATATATGTCCCACTTTTTGTGCATAATTTGTGCAACCCAAAACTCGGGAAAGAGAGTTGTCAGCAATAACGGGAGTTGTTAAAATAAAAACAGAAGAAAAAAGTGAGAGAAGGAAGAAGAGAAAGGGAAGCTTGCCCTTGAGTCTTCTGTCTTCTACTGCATGCCCCCAAGCTGTACTCTCCCAAGTAGGCACTGAATTAATTATTGCAACACACAGTAGACATAATCATAATAATTATCATAATAATTCAGTTCCTTTTCTCACCCTGACCATTTTCTGAGGAAGTAATTCCCCATGCTTCCCAGCAAGCCTGTATTTTATGATAGTTTCATAATCTGATTCTCTTTTTCCTACCCAAAAATATGAGCACATGTTTCTGAGTCTTGCATGATTTAAAGAAAACATGCCATTTAGACTCAACTCCTTCTATCAGTCAGTCATGTTTATTGTATCTTTAATGTGTGCTGAGCACCTGGGAGAGTACAGTATAACAGATTTGGTAGAAATGTTTCTTTCCCACTAGGAACTTAACCTTCTGGGGGGCAGAAAGATGTTAATATAAAAAATTATGACAATGTTCATATCTTCTGTGGGACTTAGGGGAAGGGTTGAATAATGGGTGTAAATCCAAGTGCAAAAGCATTGCAGAAGCCAGTGGGAGAAGAGGAAATGAGGGACTAGTTGGGGAAAGCATCTTGGAGGAGTTGCACCTTTAATAAGGCTTTGAAATGGGGCTGAGTAATAGGCCATCAAATATAAGGAGGGAGAGTAATCCAGGCCAGAGGCAGGACATGGGCGAGAGGTTGGCAGCAAGGGAGGTGAGACCAAGGTTTAGTGTGAATGTTGGCATTAGAGGAGCTAAGTGTGCAGGTTGGGTTGTAGTAGGAAATCAGGAGAGGATTAGGTAGGTGGGGGCAAGGTGATTGAGTATTTTAAAGCCAATGGCTAGGGTCACCTGTGATCTCCTTCTGGCCAAATCCAGCAGCCTCTACTCCATCCTAATCCTTCTCTACCTCTAATCCTAATCCTTCTCTACCTCTCAGCTGTCTTCAACACTGTGGACCAGCCCCTTCTCCTGAAACGTTATCCAACCTTGGCTTCACTGACTCTCTCTTCTCCTGGTCCTCCTCTTACTCTCTGACTGTTCATTCTCAGACTCCCTCATGGGCTCCTCTTCTGCCTCCCACCCCCTATCTGTAGGAATCCCTCAAGGTTCAGTTTCGGGCTCCCTTTATTCTCCAGCTACTCCTACTCCCTCGGAGAACTCATTTGCTCTCATGGCTTCAACTACCACTTCTATGCAGATGATACACAAATCTACATTTGTGAATCTACATATGGCCCTGATCTCTCTCCCTCTCTCCAGTCTCACGTGTCCTCCTGCCTTCAAGACATCTTTACTTGGATTTCCTCCAGTCACCTCAAACTTAACATGTCCAAAACAGAACTCCTTAATTTCCCACCCAAACCCAGTCCTCCCTCCGACTTTCCCATCACTGTAAACAGCACCACTATCCTTCTTGTTTCACAAGCCCGAAACTTTGGCATTATCCTTGACTATCCTCTCTCATTCCAGCCACCTATTCAATCCATCACTAAATACTTTTGGTTCCACCATCATAGCATTTCTAAAATCATTGCTTTCTCTCCTTCCAAATTGCTATCATGTTAATACAATCACTCATCCTGTCCCATCTGGATTACTGTATCAGCCTCTTACTGACCTCCCAGTCTCCTGTCTCTACCCACTTCTCCACAGTTGGCTCTGCTGCCCAGATCATTTTTCTACAAGAACATTCAGGACATGTCACCCTGCTCCTCAAAAAGCTCCAGTGTTTGCCCATCTATTTCCACATCAAACAAACCCCCCTCCTCATTGGCTTTAAAGCACTTCCCTACCTTGCCCCCTGCTACCTCACCTCCCTTCTCTCCTTCTACAAGCCGGCCCACACACTTAACTCCTCTATTGCTAACCTTTTCACTGTGCCCCGATCTCCCCTATCCTCACCACTAATCCCTCACCTACATCCTGCCTCTGTCCTGGAACGCCCTCCCTCCTCAAATCTTACAGACAAATGCTCTCCCCAACTTCAAAGCCTTATTGAAAGCACAGCTCACCGAAGAGGCCTTCCCAAATTAACACCCCCTTTCCTCATCTCCCACTCTCTGCTGCATTGCCCTGACTTGTTCCCTTTGTTCTTCCCCCTCCCCACAGCACTTATGTAATATCTATAATTTTATTTATTTATACTTGTCTATGTTTCCCCCTCTCTAGACTGTAAGCTCACTGTGGGCAGGGAATGTGCTTGGATATTGTTGTATTCTCCCAAGTGCTTAGTACAGTGCTCTACACACAGTAGGCACTCAATAAGAATGAATGAATGAATGAATAACTTTATGTTCATTGTGTAGATGGATGGACAACCACTGGAAGTTTTGAGAAGTGGGGATACATGTACTGCACGGTTTTGTAGAAAATAATATAATAATAATAATAATAATAATAATTGTGGTATTTGTGAAGCACTTACCATGTGCCAGGCACTGTACTAAGCACTGGGGTGGATACAAGGAAATTGGGTTGGACACAGTCCCTGTCCCACATGGGGCTCACAGTCTTAGTCCCCATTGTACAGATGAGATAACTGAGGCACAGAGAAGTGAAGTGATTTGCCCAAGGCCATATAGACCATCTCTATATGTTGCCAACTTGTACTTCCCAAGCACTTAGTACAGTGCTCTGCACACAGTAAGCACTCAATAAATATGATTGAATTGAATGAATATAGACAAGTGGCAGCGTCTTGTTTAGAACCTGTGGCCTTCTGACTCCCAGACCTTGGCTCTAGCCACTGTACCATGCTGCAAGGCAACAAAGGGAAAGTATGAACTGAACTGGGAGTACGAACAGGAACTAGAGATGTCAGCAAGAAGGCTGATGCAGTTACTAAGGTGGGGCAGGATAAGTGCTTGGATTATTTGTTCATTCATTCAATCAATCATATTTATTGAGCACTTGCTGTGTGCAGAGCACTGTACTAAGCGCTTGGGAAGTACAAGTTGGCAACATATAGAGACGGTCCCTACCCAACAATGGGCTCACAGTCTAGAAGATTAACATGTTACCAGTTTGGATTAAGAAGAAAGGGTGGAGTTTAGCATTGTTGTGTAGATTGAAATGACAGGATTTGGTGTCAGTGTATATGTGAGTTGAATGGATGAGGTGAGTTGAGTCTAAAGCCAAGGTTTTGGGTCTATGACAGGGAGGATGGTGGAGCTCTCTACAGTGACAGGAAAGTCAAAAGGAGGACAGAGTTTGTGGGAATATTAGGAATTTGGTTTTGGACTTGTTAAATTTGAAGTGTCAGCAGTAACTCCAAGTAGAGATGTCCTGAAGGTGGGAGGAAATACAAGACTGCTTAGAAGACAGGCCTGGAGATGTAGATTTCAGAATCATCTGTATAGAAGTAGTAGTTGAAGCCAAGGGAGTGAATGAGTTCCCTGAGGGAGAGAATTTAGTTGGAAAATAGAAGGGGAACCAGAACTAACCCTGAGTTAGGGGTTGGAGTCAGAGGAGAAAGCTCTGAAAGAAACTGAGAATGGACAGCCAGAGAATAGGAAGAGAACCAAGATAGAAGAGTGTCAGTGAAGCCAAGGTTGGGTAATGTTTCCAGAAGTTTGGTCCACAGTCTGGAAGGCAGCTAAAAGCTTGAGAAGGACTAGGGTAAAGTAGAGATCATTGGATTTGGCAAGAAGGAGTTGGATCTAGTTTAACTCAACCTATACACACCACTCTTCTACCACACACCACTCTTTCTGTGCCTGTCTCATCTATTACACCACAACCCCTTTCCCATATTTGTCACCTATCCTGGAACTCTTTCCCTCTGCATGTACACCAGATCACCTCTGTCCATCTTGAAAGCATTCCTGTATCTCCTCGCAACACATCTCCTCCAAGAAGTGGCTCCAATTTAGCCCTTGTTTTCCAGCTTGTTCTCCTGTATGTGTCATCTATACACTGGGATTCATTCATTCAGTCGTATTTATTGAGCGCTTTCTGTGAGCAGAGCACTGTACTAAGCACTTGAGAAGTACAAATCAGCAACATATAGAGACGGTCCCTACCCAACAGCAGGCTCACAGTCTAGAAGAGGGAGACAGACAACAAAACAAAACATGTAGACAGGTATCAGAACCATCAGAATGGATCTGTGACCTTTGGACATCTGATATTTTCCCCACCCACAACACTTGTGTATATCTTTAAATTATACATAATAAATCACATATTTATTCATATTAATAACTCTCCCCTTCCAGATTGTAAGCTCATCATGGCCAGGGAACATGTCTGCTAATTTTGTTGTATTGTTTTCTCCCAAGCATATAATATAGTGTTCAGCACATAGTAAGCACTCAGTACATACAATTGATTTATTGATTGACTGTGGGTGACCTTTAAGGGGGACGTTTTGGTCGAGTGAAGGGAGCGGAAGCCAGATTGGTGAGGGTCAAGGAATGAATTGGAGAAAAGGAAATTGAAGCAGCATGTGAATCCACCTTTCTTAAGGAATTTGAGGAATGGTAGGAGGGAGATGGGGCAATCACTGGAGGAAGTCATAAGTTCAAGGGAGGGTTTTTTAGGAGAAGGGTAAACATGAGACCATATGAAAGCATTGGGGAAAGAAATTGATGATGTTAGGAAGGGGGCAAGTGTTTTGATATGATTAAGGGATGGGGCCTGATACACAGGTGGAGGGGGTGGATTTCGAGAGAAGACAGGAGTTCTCTAGAGCTATTGCTAGGAAAGATGGGAGAGTTGAAGGGAGGGACTGGAGAAGAGGGGGAGACTTTAGGAGTATCACAGCTGGTGGTTTCAACTTTCTCAGAGTATGTGGCAAGGTCTTTAGAGACAAGTGATGTTGTAGAAGGTAGGGCAGGAAGGTTAAGGAGGGAGTCTCAGGTCTTTAGAGACAAGTGATGTTATAGAAGGTAGGGCAGGAAGTTTAAGGAGGGAGTCTCAGTGAGACAGAGATTATGACTGATGTGGTTTTATTTTATTTATTCCTAGCCATTAGTACATTCAAGAGTTTAACAAATATTACTTATTATGGTTATCATTATTATTATTATTATTATTATCATATTTAACATTGAGCAGAAGCTTGTAATGCTAGTCTTATTTCTTTCTGTACCATCTCTTCCTACCCAGGCACATACCACTATTGCTGCTTATAAAAATAATCTGCTATTCCATTCCTAAAAAATTGGGGTGAGGGTTGGGAAAATATGTAATGGAGGCAACTATCCAGATAAATAATGAAACCATCTGAATGCCCATCATATACAAATTAATAACCAATTTTGGGAGCTACATTATTCTGTTTAGTCAAACGTACCTTCTAATCTATTATCTCATTCTTCTTTCTAAGGTGAAAAGCCTTATGAATGTTACATTTGTCATGCTCGGTTTACCCAGAGTGGTACCATGAAGATGCATATTTTACAGAAACACACGGAGAATGTGGCTAAATTTCACTGTCCCCACTGTGATACTGTTATAGCAAGAAAAAGTGATTTAGGTAAGTAAAATAGGAATTAAGATTTCAAGTTAAGATTTCATGCTGAGAAGCAGCAGGGTCTGCTGGAAAAAGCACAGGTCTTGGGGTCAGAGGACCTGGATTCAAATTCCAGCTATGCCACTTGTCTGCTCTGTGACCTTGGTCATGTTCCTAACTTTTCAGTGCCTCAATTACTTCATCTATAAAATGAGGGTTGAAGCTGAGCTGCAACTGAGGAATGTGGATTCTGTCCAACTGATTATCTTGGAACTACCCCAGCTCCTAGTATAGTACCTGGGGCCTACTAAGTATTTAACTAATATTTTAAAAATTCCTCTTTTCCTTTTTTCTGACTTTAGTATTCTTCCAAAAAAAAAGTGATGTTCTTATGTGAAACAGTGTCAAATAATATAGAAAAGATTATTTTAGGACAAATGGGAAGTTAATAACAGCAATTGAAAACTATCCCTGAATGTTTTAACTCTAGCTTTAAAAACTGAGGCTCCCTAAATCAAAATAGCCTCTAATGCAGAGGATGGACATTAAAAGAAGAAATACTTCATTCATATTTTACTTGTATGAGCTTCAAAAGTTTTTTTTGATATTCTGCAACTGCCAGGGGTCCATTTGCGAAAGCAACATTCTTACATTGAACAAGGCAAGAAGTGTCGTTACTGTGATGCTGTATTCCATGAGAGATATGCCCTCATCCAGCATCAGAAGTCCCACAAGAATGAGAAACGTTTCAAATGTGACCAATGCGACTATGCTTGCAGACAGGTATGCTTGCAGATAATATCCAGAAGTTCTAGAAATCGAAAAGCAATTAAGTCTGTTTGGGAGTGAGTAACCAAAATTGTACTTTATCTGAAATATTCCATAGTATAAAGGAATAGTCACTTGACATTACAAAAAACATCTAAATTTGACAGCCAAATACATTTGACCCTAACTCGAGAAAAGTTCATATTTGAGAGAGAAGAAAGCATCTGGGTGTAATAGTTTTGCAGTAGGAGGACATATGATAAATGAATGTTTGGGACAGCAGCTATTATCTATGTCTATTAAGTATCTTCTGAAGTCACCATGGTTAATCAGGTCAAAACAGAATGGTTGATGGCTTAAGCCAGTTTAATTTTAGCATGTCATTGATAACTGTCTTATGGTAATTCTCACTCTGATCTCTGAAGATGTGAATGGATATAGGGAAATTATCCTTTACATTTTTCCTTAGCATTCTTTGTTGCCATTGTCCAAGATACAAGTCAGATGTAGATGGGATACTATGGCTTATTTATATTTTATATTCACAGCACTGCCCGTTTTCCTCCATCCGATCGCCAACTCAGGTTTATTTTGTATCTGCAGCCAGTCTGACTCCAAGAACTAAGATATGAGCAGGGGACCCTGCAGTAGAAAGGAGACTGTTACATAAATTGATTATCAACTGTGAGCTGATAGGGAGCAGTATAGTATTTAGAATTTATACCTATATGAAACCCGCAGAACCTTTGCTTCATTCATAGTCTTCTGAAAAATATGTGTCTGCAGCTAAGAAGGTTTTTTTTTCCTGTGGGTGTGCATTTGTTTTAGGTCTGAGTGAGTGGTCTATGTGTATAGGGTTGGCATCAGTTCTAAATATTATCCCTCTGAAATTCTAATCCTGGTACAGTAAAGAGAACAAGGGCAGTGTTTTCTTTTATGGTGCCCACCTGCCATGTTCCCGTCAGATCAGAACGAAGCTAGAGGAGGGTAGTGGATAGAGCACAGGCCTAAGAACAGAAGGACTTGGGTCCTAATTCCAGCTCTTCCATTTGTCTGCTTGTGACTTTAGGCAATTGACTTAACTTCTATGAGCCTCAATTACCTCATTTGTAAAAGGGGATAAAACTGTGGGACATGGTCTATTTCCTGATAAGTATATACTGCCTGGCACATAGAACACATTTGAAAAATTGATGAAAAATAAAAGAGCAGGCAGGGATGAGGCAGTAGCAGGGAAACAAGGAAACATGAAGGAAGGACAAGACCGGGTGGTCTTAAAATGCACTACATACAAGTCCCTTCTATTTGCCCAAAGAATCCTGTTTAGGATGGTTGGTAATTTATGTTCATTCAGCACAGTACCTACTGGCCTTTTTTACATAAACCCAAACTTAAATCTGTGCTAGGAGTATAATTTGAAAGGCTCTCCTGCAGAATTTTGAATAAAGAGCTGGTCAGGGAAATTATATTTGGGATGGAAGAAGTGGGAAAGACTTAATGGTTACATCAATTGCAAAGTTTTTACATTTTATTTAAGGGTAAACAGTGTTCTCAGAGGCAGATATCTAAGCAAAATAAAAAATGTATATTTTGTGAAAGTGGAGATTTTGGAAAATGAAAGTCCTACTTCAATATAAAGTATTGTTTTGGTTGCCCAGATAAATTACTGAAACTATTTTATACCTGCTTTTAGGAACGGCACATGATCATGCATAAACGGACCCATACTGGAGAGAAGCCATATGCTTGTAGTCATTGTGATAAAACCTTCCGCCAGAAACAACTACTTGATATGCACTTCAAGCGATACCATGATCCCAACTTTGTCCCTGCTGCTTTTGTCTGTTCTAAGTGTGGTAAAACATTCACTCGCAGAGTAAGTGCCAAGGTCTCACCTCGAAATACATCTCACCTATTGTAGCATTTTTTTATTTGCTTTAATGGTATGTTTAAAAAAGAACTCATTACATGAGTTAATTTAGTTTTTATAGGGTTTTTTCAGTTGTGTTGGTTAATAGTAGAATTCCTCTCATCATTAAATATGCATAAGACTTTTAAAGTTTTAAATTTAAAAAAGTAGTCAGGTATACCAAGTATTGATAAGGAATACTGTAACTGATTACCATGATAATCCCTCCAGGTAATTTTGGGACTTGAAAAACTTGAAGGTCTTCCAAACCTAACCTGCCAAACCAAATGAAGATATGAGGTCATGTCCCTCCCATTCATTCAGTCAGTCGTATGAGCACTGAATGTTTCCCAGCATTCATTCAGAGCACTGGGAAACAGCCCTCCCATTCCTTTCCAGTCGCTTGTCCACAAAGACCTCAGAAACATACCCCTGTGCTCCCCCATAGTTCTGTTTTCCTTTTTCTAACATATATTATTTTGTGCGTGCATGCGTGTGTGTGTGCGCACAATCAATAAATTCATACATTCATTCAATTGTATTTATTGAGCGCTTACTGTGTGCAGAGCACTGTACTAAGCGCTTGGGAAATACAAGTTGGCAACATATAGAGACAGTCCCTACCCAACAGTGGGCTTACAGTCTAGAAGGGGGAGACAGAGAACAAAACAAAACATATTAACAGAATAAAATAAATAGAGTAATAAATATGTACAAACATAGATACGTATATACAGGTGCTGTTGGGAAAGGAAGGAGGTAAGGCGGGGGCATGGAGAGGGGGAGGAAGGGGAGAGGAAGCAGGGGGCTCAGTCTGGGAAGGCGTCCTGGAGGAGGTGAGCTCTCAGTAGGGCCTAGAAGGGAGGAAGAGAGCTAGCTTGGCGGATGTGGGGAGGAAGGGCATTCCAGGCCCGGGGGATGACGTGGGCCGGGACTCAACGGCGGAACAGGCAAGAACGAGGGACAGTGAGGAGATTAGCGGCAGAGGAGCGGAGGGTGCGGGCTGGGCTGTAGAAGGAGAGAAGGGAGGTGAGGTAGGAGGGGGCGAGGTGATGGAGAGCCTTGAAGCCCAGGGTGAGGAGTTTCTCCCTGATGCGTGGGTTGTTGGGTAGGGACTGTCTCTATATGTTGCCAACTTGTATTTCCCAAGTGCTTAGTACAGTGCTCTGCACACAGCGCTCAATAAATACGATTGATTGATTGATTGGTAGCCACTGGAGATTTTTGAGGAGGGGAGTAACATGCCCAGAGGGTTTCTGGACAAAAACAATTTGGGCAGCAGCATGAAGTATGGATTGAAGTGAGGAGAGACAGGAGGATGGGAGATCGGAGAGGAGGCTGATACAGTAATCCAGATGGGATAGGATGAGATCTTGAACAAGCAGGGTAGCGGTTTGGATGGAGAGGAAAGGGCGGATATTGGCAATGTTGCGGAGCTGAGACTGGCAGGTTTTGGTGACGGCTTGGATGTGAGGGGTGAACGAGAGAGCGGAGTTGAGGATGACACCAAGGTTGCGGGCTTGTGAGATGGGAAGGATGGTAAAAAAATAATAAATAAAGTAATAAATACATTACTACTACTCTCCACCATAATTCATTGGTGATTAAGGAACAGGTTCTTAGTCTGTCTCCTTTGCAAGATTGGATATGAATGTTCTATTTCTCCTTTTGCTCAGGAAAAATTTTAGTTGTTATAAGTGTGTAGCCCCACCTTCTAGGTCTCATAAGGCCTCAATATGTTTAGACATTCCTTTACTCTGGGAATCTGTCTCTTTCCCTCATCCTCCCCATACAGAAATGTATTTCCCTCTTCCTGAAGTCCTGGTGTTTTGTCAGATCGCCAGTTAACTGCCGTGTGACATTAGACAAATAACTTAAATTCTCTGTGCCTCCTACTTAGGCTGTGAATCCCATTGGGAACCTGATTGTCTCATATCTACTCCAGTACTTAGCACAGTGCCTAGCACATAGCAAGCACTTAACAACTACCACTTATTAGTTTTTATTCTCTGAGTAGTATGCTTTGTGGGGCAAGTGAATATCTGATAAAGTGTCCTCTTACCCATATCATTTCCTTTCCATCCGAATCCTCCAAGCTATGTATGCTCCTTGTGCTCCTATTTCAAAAAAGAAAACCTACTGAAATCAGATTCTCTGGAGACAAATTTTGCATGCTTTAGGACTGTGTTATTTTCTCTTACTGTTAGACCTCACCAGAAGCTAAAAAAAAAAAAAACAAAAAATAGTACTCTAAGAGGCAGCAGTCTTTCATAAGCGAATAAGTAATTATCATTTTGTCTCTTACATATGAAGTCACCTATTAGGCTTTTTCCTCCTAAAATCTTTCTGGAAGAATCATTTGGGTCCTTGTCCTTTCCCAAGAGATTTATATGATCATCTTTTTTCTTAGTTCTTGGTAGATAGAAGAATTATTATAAAGAATCATTATACTTATTAGGCATTATGCATAATTTAAGAAATATCACAGTTATTAAAGTACATTTTTGGGAAAGTAAAGAAAAAGAACTTAATGAATTGACAGGATACTGAAGTACTGGCAGTGGCAAAAGCATTCATTCATTCAGTTGAATTTAGTGAATGCTTACTGTGTGCAGAGCACTGTACTAAGCACTTGGAAAGTACAATTCAGAGATAAGGAGAGGCAGTTTATGACTGCAAAGGGCTTACAGTCTGGAGGGAGACAGCCATCAAAACAAATAAACAAGTACCAGTATAAAAAATAGAATTATAGACATATGCATATGTACATAAGTACTGTGGAGTGGAGGGGGTGGGAGAGCAGAGGGAGTGAATCGAGTTGACGTGGAATTGGGGGGGATTGAGGAAAAGGGGACTTAGGGAAGTCCTCTTGGAGGAGGGCTTTGAAGGGGGGACACTTGCTAGTTTGGCAGATTTGAGGAAGGAGGGTGTTCTAGGCCAGAAGTAAAACATTGGCCAGAGGTTGGCGGTGCGACAGGTGAGAACGAGACAAATGAGGTTAGCACCAGAGGAGAGGAGTTTGCAGGCTGGGATGCAGGAGAGAAGGGAGGTAAGCTAGGAGGTGGCAAGGTGATGGAGAGTTTTAAAGCCAATAGTGAGGAGCTTTTCTCCCCCATCCTAAAAAAAACCCTCTCTTGACCCCACCTCCCCTTCTAGCTATCGCCCTATCTCCCTCCTACCATTCCTTTCCAAACTCCTTGAACCCGCTATACCCGCTGCCTCGAATTCCTCAACGCCAACTCTCTCCTCGACTCCCTCCAGTCTGGCTTCTGTCCCCTGCACTCTACCGAAACTGCCCTCTCAAAGGTCACCAATGACCTCCTTCTTGACAAATCTAACAGCTCCTACTCTATCCTACTCCTCCTCGACCTCTCAGCTGCCTTCAACACTGTGGTCTACCCCCTTCTCCTCAACACACTATCCAGCCTTGGCTTCACAGACTCCGTCCTCTTCTCGTTCTCCTTTTATCTCTCCGGCCGTTCATTCTCAGTCTCTTTTGTGGGCTCCTCCTCCCCCTCCCACCCCCTTACTGTAGGGGTTCCTCAAGGGTTAGTTCTTGGTCCTCTTCTGTTCTCTATCTACACTCACTCCCTTGGTGTAGGAGTGAGTCATCCTTTCTATGCGGATGACACTCAAATCTACATCTCTGCCCCTGCTCTCTCTCCCTCCCTTCAGGCTCAGTTCTTCTTCTGTCTTCAGAACATTTCCATCTGGATGACTGCCTGCTAGTGTGGCTCAGTGGAAAGAGCACGGGCTTTGGAGTCAGAGGTCATTAGTTCAAACCCCAGCTCCACCAATTGCCAGCTGTGTGACTTTGGACAAGTCACTTAACTTCTAGACTGTGAGCCCACTGTTCGGTAGGGACTGTCTCTATATGTTGCCAGCTTGTCCTTCCCAAGCGCTTAGTACAGTGCTCTGCACACAGTAAGCGCTCAATAAATATGATTGATTGATTGATTGATTGATTGATTGATTGATTGATTCTCTCTGCCTCAGTTCCCTCATCTGTAAAATGGGGATTAAGACTGTGAGCCCTGCGTGGAACAGCCTGATCACCTTGTAACCTCCCCAGCACTTAGAAAAGTGCTTTGCACATAGTAAGCGCTTAATAAGTGCCATCATTATTATTATTATTATTATCTAAAACTCCAGATATCCAAGACTGAACTCCTTATCTTCCTTCCCAGCCCTTGCCCTCTCCCTGACTTTCCCATCACTGTAGACAGCACTATTATCCTTCCCATCTCACAAGCCTGCAACCTTGGTGTCATCCTCGACTCTGCTGTCTCATTCACCTCTCACATCCAATCTGTCACTAAAACCTGAGGGTCTCACCTCTGCAACATCACCAAGATTCACACTTTCCTCTCCATCCAGTCTGCTACCTTGCTGGTCCAATCTCTCATCCTATCCTGACTGGATTACTGCATCAGCCTCCTCTCTGAGCTCCCATCCTCCTGTCTCTCACCACTTCAATCTGTATACTTCATGCTGCTGCGCAGATCATGTTTGTGTAGAAACACTCTGGGCATGTTACTGCCCTCAAAAATCTCTAGTGGCTACCAGTCAACCTATGCATCAAGCAAAAACTCCTCATTGGCTTCAAGACTCTCCATCACCTCGCCCCCTCCTACCTCACCTCCCTTTTCTCCGTCTACAGCCCTGCCCACACCCTCCACTCTTCTGCCGCTAACCTCTTCACTGTACCTCGTTCTCGCCTGTCCCGCCGTCGACCCCCAGCCCATGTCCCCCCCGGCCTGGAATGCCCTGCCTCCCCACATCTGCCAAGCTAGCTCTCTTTCTCCCTTCAAAGCCCTACTGAGAGCTCACCTCTTCCAGGAGGCCTTCCCAGACTGAGCCCCCTCTTTCCTCCCCACCTCCCCATTCCCCCCTCCCTACCTCCTTCCCCTCCCCACAGCACCTGTATATGTGTTTGTACAGATGTATTACTCTATTTATTTTACTTGTACATATTTACTATTCTATTTATTTTGTTAATGATGTGCATCTAGCTTTACTTCTATTTATTCTGATGACTTGACAGCTGACCACGTTTTGTTTTATTGTCTGTCTCCCCCTTCTAGACTTTGAGCCCGTTGTTGTGTAGGGACCGTCTCTATATGTTGCCAACTTGTACTTTCCAAGTGCTTAGAACAGTGCTCAGCACACAGTAAGCACTCAATAAATACGATTGAATGAATGAATGTGTGAATGAATATGGAGACTGATAGGCAACTACTGGAGGTTTTCGAGGAGATGGAGTGACATTCCTTGAACATTTCGTGGAAAGGTAATCCGGGCAGCGGAGTGAAGTATGGACTGAAGTGGGGAAAGGCAGGAGATTGGGAGGTCAGAAAGGATGCTGATGCTGTAATCCAGTTGGGTTAAGATGAGAGATTAGGATTAGGATGAAAGTAGCAGTAGCAGCTGCTCAAGAAAGACACTACCAGCTTTTTCGATTACTGATATTGAAGTAGGCAAAGGTTTTTAAACCTTGGGAATTTCAGGCAGTAATAATAAAATGATAATAATGATGGTTATTTGATAAGCGATTACTCTGTGCCAAGCACTATTCTAAGCACTGGGGTAGATACAGGGTAATCAGGTTGTCCCCAGTGAGGCTTCACAGTCTTAATCCCTATTTTATAGATGAGGTAACTAAGGCACAGAGAAGTTAAGTGACTTGCCCAAGGTCACACAGCTGAATAGTGGCAGGATCAAGGTTAGAACCCATGACCTGACTCCCAATCCTGTGCTCTTTCCACTAAACCACACTGCTTCCATGCTTCCATCTCTTCCCTTTCACTTGACTCCGTACATTTAACTCTCTTCGCAGGACCCCTGTTCCTCCCCCTCCTCCTTACCTCACCCCAACGATCTGGCCTCCTACTTCATTAATAAAATAAAATCCATCAGGTCTGAGCTCCCCAAAGTCACTTCCCCGCCTTCTCCAACCCCCTGCCCCCCCGGCTCTCAACCCTCTCCATTACTCTCCCATCCTTCCCAGCAGTATCCTCAGATGAGATCTCCTCCCTCCTCTCAAGTGCTACTCCGGCCACCTGTGCTTCTGACCCCATTCCCTCTCATCTCATGAAATCTCTCGCTCCTTCCCTTCTCCCCTCCTTAACTTCAATCTTCAACCGTTCACTCTCCACTGGCTCCTTCCCCTCTGCCTTCAAACATGCCCACGTCTCTCCCATCCTAAAAAAACCCTCTCTTGACCCCACCTCACCTTCTAGTTATCGCCTTATCTCAATCCTACCATTCCTTTCCAAACTCCATGAACGAGTCATCTACACACACCGCCTCGAGTTTCTCAACGCCAACTCTCTCCTCGACCCCCTCCAATCTGCCTTCCATCCCGTACATTCCACGGAAACTGCCCTCTCACAGGTCACCAATGACCTACTGCTTGCCAAATCCTACAGCTCCTATGCTATCCTAATCCTTCTCAACCTCTCAAATGCCTTTGACACTGTGGACCACCCCCATCTCCTCAACACGCCATCCAACCTTGGCTTCACAGACTCTGTCCTCTCCTGGTTCTCCTCTTATCTCTCCAGCCGTTCATTCTCAGTCTCTTTTGTGGGCTCCTCCTTGCCCTCCCATCCCCTTACTGTGGGGGTTCCTCATGGGTCAGTTCTAGGTCCCCTTCTGTTCTCTATCTACACTTGGTGAACTCATTCGCTCCCACAGCTTCAACTATTATCTCTACACTGATTACACCCAGATCTACATCTCTGCCCCTGCTCTCTCTCCCTTCCTCCAGGCTCGTATCTCCTCCTGCCTTCAGGACATCTCCATCTGGATGTCTGCCCGTCATCTAAAACTCAACATGTCCAAGACTGAACTCCTTATCTTCCATCCCAAACCCTGCCCTCTCCCTGAATTTCCCATCACTGTTGATGGCACTGCCATCCTTCCTGTCTCACAAGCCAGCAACCTTGGTGTCATCCTCGACTCCATTCTCTCGTTCACCCCTCACATCCAATCCGTCACCAAATCCTGCCAGTCTCATCTTCGCAACGTCACCAAGATCTGCTCTTTTCTCTCCATCCCAACCACTACCCTACTGGTTCAATCTCTCATCCTATCCCAACTGGATTACTGCATCATCCTCCTCTCTGATCTCCCATCCTCCTGTCTCTCCCCACTTCAATCCATACTTCACGCCACTGCCCAGTTCGTCTTCGTGCAGAAATGCTCTGAGCATGTTACTCCCCTCCTCAAAAATCTCCAGTGGCTACCAATCAACCTACACATCTGGCAAAAACTCCTCACCCTTGGCTTCAAGGCTCTCCATCACCTCGCCCCCTCCTACCACACCTCCCTTCTCTCCTTCTACTGCCCAGCCCACACCTTCCACTCTTCTGCCGCCAGTCTCTTCACTGTGCCTCGTTCTCACCTGTCCCGCCGTCGACCCCCGGGCCTGTGTCCTCCCCCTGGCCTGGAATGCCCTCCCTTTGCTCATACGCCAAGCTAGCTCTCTTTCTCCCTTCAAAGCCCTACTGAGAGGTCACCTCCTCCAGGAGGCCTTCCCAGACTGAGCCCCCTCCTTCCTTTCACCCTACTCCCCCTCCCCATCCCCCGCCTTACCTCCTTACCCTCCCCACAGCACCTGTATATATGTATATATGTTTGAACGTATTTATTACTCTATTTATTTATTTATTTTACTTGTACATGTTTATTCTGTTTATTTTATTTGGTTTATATGTTTTGTTTTGTTGTCTCTGTCTCCCCCTTCTAGACTGTGAGCCCGCTGTTGGCTAGGGACTGTCTCTATATGTTGCAAAATTGTACTTCCCAAGCGCTTAGTACAGTGCTCTACACACAGTAAGCGCTCAATAAATACGATTGAATGAAAGAATGAATGAATGAATGACTCTCACCAGGCATCATATGATTATACTTTTCCATAGGTTTCTAGGGAAACAGTATTATTATTTCGGCAAGGCAGTTTTCAGAAGTCCTGTGAATATCCAGCCGAATAACTGGGACTGGACTCCTGTCATTCTAGTTAGAGCTTACTTTAATGAGTAACCTCATTTCATGCTGCTCTTCTGACAGAGCTACCAACTTAATGGTAGAATATCTGTAGTAATTCCGGACACTACTTGGGGAAGCAGCATGGCTCCGTGGAAGAAGCACGGGCTTGGGTGTCTGAGGTCATGTATTCATATCCTGGCTATACCGCTTGTCAGCTGTGTGATTTTGTACAAGTCATTTAACTTCTCCATGTCTGTTACCTCATCTGTAAAATGGGGATTAAGACTGTAAGCCCCACGTGGGACAACCTGATCACCTTGAATTCTCCCCAGCACTTAGAATGGTGCTTTGCACATAGTAAGCGCTTAAGAGATGCCATCATTATTATTATTGTTAGTTATTCCTGTAAAATCAGTATCCGCTATCGGGTATCAAATGTCCACAACACTGTCTTCTCCACTGAACTCGACCCCCTTGTTTCTTTGACCTTTTTGCTTATCCCAGCAGTGCTTCAAGAGGGAATCCCTCAGCTCCTCTCAAGACCTACTCCCTCTACCTGTGCTTCCGACACCATGCCATCAAACCTTTTTAAAGCACTCTCCCCCTCTCCTTTTCCCTCCTTGATGGCCATCTTTTTCCTCTCTACTACCTTCAAACATCTATGCTTACTCCCTTGGAGAACTCAATTGCGCCCACGGCTTCAACTACAACCTCCATGATACCCAAATCTACATCTCCAGCCTTATCTCCTCAGCTCCCCTTCCCTTCCGCATCACCTCGACTCGCTCCCTTTGCTCTTCACCCCTCTCCCTGCCCCACAGCACTTATGTACATAAGTTTGTATCAATAATTCTATTTGTTTATATTGATGCCTTTGTACTTGCTTTGGTGCCTGTCTCCCCCACTCTAGATTATAAGCCCATTGTGGGCAGGGATTGTCTCTTTATTGCTGTATTGTACTTTCCAAGTGCTTAGTACAGTGCTTTGCACACAGAAAGCATTCAATAAATACAATGAAATGAGTGAATGGATGTCCTAAAAAGCTCTTCCTGTGCCCCACTTCGCCCTACAGTTTCACCTCATCTCCCTCCAGTCATTTTTCTCCAAATGCCTTGAGAGAGTTGTCTACCCACTGTCCCTATTTTATCTCCTCCAATTTTCCCCTTGACCCCCTTCAGTCTGGTTTCCACCTTCACTCCAAGGAAATGCTCTCTCTAAAGTCACCAGTGACCTTCCTCTTGCCAAATCTATTAGCCTTTACTCCATCCTAATCCTGCCTTCTAGATTGAGGTATTTCCCTTTTTGAAGAATCATCTGACCTTAGCTTCAGTGACACTGTCATATCCTGGTTCCCATTCTGTCTCTCTGGGTACTCCTTCTCAGTCTCTTTCATAGGCTCCTCCTCTGCCTCCCACCCTCCAACAGTAGGGATTTATCAAGGCTTAGTTCTGGGCCCTCTTCTTTTCTCTGTTTTTACCCACTCCCCTGGAGAACTCATTCTGTCCCATGGCTTCAAATACCATCTTTATGTGGTAATTCCCAAATTTACTTCTCCAGTCCTGATCCTTCTGCAGTCTCGCTTTTCCTCCTGCCTTTAGAACATTTTTTTCCTGAAGGTCCTCCTAACGTCTCAAATTAAACAAGTCCAAAACAGAACTCCTTATTTTCCCTCCCAAACCATGTCATCCCTAACATCATTCCTATCACTGTAGACAGCACCATCATCCTCCTTGTCTTTGGGTACCAGTTTGGCCTACAGTATAGAGCATGGGCCTGGAAATCAGAAGGACCTAATCAGAAGGTTCTTATCCTGGCTCCGCCACCTGTCTGCTTTGTGACCTCGGGCAAGTCACTTAGCTTCTCTGTGCCTCAAATACCTCATCTGTGAAATGAAGATTAAAACTGTTGGACATGGACTTTTTCTAACCTGATTAGCATGTATGTACCCCAGTGCTTAGTACATGCCCGGCACATAGTAAGTGCCTAACAAATACAATTGTTTAAAAAAGGCTATTATCGAGGTATTATCCTTGACTCATCTCTCTCATGCAACCGACATATTCCAAGGACGTGGGCCAGGGGTCAATGGCTGGACAGGCGAGAACGAGGTACAGTGAGGAGGTTAGTGGCAGAGGAGCGGAAGGTGCGGGCTGGGCTGTAGAAGGAGAGAAGGGAGGTGGGTAGAAGGGGGTGAGGTGGTGGAGAGCCTTGAAGCTGAGAGTGAGGAGTTTTTGCTTGATTCGTAGGCTGACAGGCAAGCAATTTTTGAGGAGGGAAGTGACATGCCCAGGACATTTCCGTACAAAGATAATCCAGGCAACAGAGTGAAGTATAGACTGAAGCGGGGATAGACAGAAGGAAGGGAGATCAAAGAGGAGGTTGATGCAGTAATCCAGTCAGATAGGATGAGAGACTGAACCAGCAAGGTAGTGGTTTGGATGGAGAGGAAAGGGCAGATCTTGGCGATGTGTAGAAGTGAGTCTGGCAGATTTTCGTGATGGATTGGTTGTGGTGGGTGAAAGAGAGTGGAGTCTAAGATGACACCAAGGTTGTGGGCTTGTGAGACAGGAAGGATGGTAGTGCCATCTACAGTGATGGGAAAGTCAGGTAGAGGCCAGGGTTTGGAAGGGAAGATGAGGAGCTCAGTCTTGGACATATTAAGTTTTAGATGGTGGGCAGACATCCAGATGGAGATGTCCTAAAGGCAGGAGGAGACACGAGCCTGGAGAGAGGGAGAGAGAGCTGAAGTGGAGATTTAGATGTGGGTGTCATCAGTGTAGAGATGGTAGTTGAAGCTTTGGGAGCGAAAGATCACCAAGGGAGTGGGTGTAGAAAGAGAACAGAAGGGTACCAAGGTTAAATCTGTTCCAAAAAGCCTTTCCTGTTTTTTCCTGATTCTCCCCCCAATACCCTCCCCCCCACACTGCCACCTATGCATTTGGATTTGGGATTAACCCTCTCTCAACACCAAAGCACTTGTAATAGCTTTAAGTTATTCATTCATTCGTTCATTCAAACATTTGTTAAGTGCTTACTGTTTGTAGAGCACTGTACTAAGTGCTTGGGAGAGTACAAAACAACAATAGACAGATTACCGGCCCACAATGAGTTTACAATCTTATGGAAGGGAGAGAGATATTAAACTAAATAAAAAAAATTACAGGTATGTACATAAGTGCTGTGGGGCTGGGAGTGGGAATGAACAAAGGGAAAAAGTTGGGGTGATGCAGGAGGGAGTTGGAGAAGAGGAAAGGCAAGCTTAGTTAGGGAAGGTTTCTTGGAGGAGATGTGACCTGAAAAAGACTTTGAAGGTGGAGAGAGTCATTGTCTGTCGAATTTGAGGGGGGCGTGTGCTGCAGGCCAGAGCAGGAGGTGGGTGAATAATCTGTGGTGAGATAGGTGAGATCGAGGCCCATTGAGAAGTCAGAGGAGCAAATTGTATGGGCTGGGTTGTAGTAGGAAAGTAGTGAGGTGAAGTAGAAGGGGAGCAAGGTGATTGACTGCCTTAAAGCCAATGAGAAAGAGTTTTTTTTTTGATGTGGAGATGGATTAGCAACCACTGGAGTATTTTGAGTAATGGGGTGTCATGTCCTGAATGTTTTTGTTGAAAATGATACAGGCAGAAGAGTGACCTATGGATTGAAGTGGAGAGAGACAAAGTGTTTTCAGCAAGGAGGTTGATGCAGTAATCCAGTCAGGATAAGATGAGTGATCATATTAATATGGTAGCGTTGTGGATGGAAAGGAAAGAGCGGATGTTAGTGATGTAGTGAAGGTGGGACCAACAGGACTTAGTGATGTATTGAATATGTGGATTGAATGAGTGAGAGGAGTCGAGGATAATGTGAAGGATAGTGATGCAGTCTACAGTGATAGGAAAATTATTGAGAAGACAGGGTTTGGATGCACAGATAAGGAGTTCTGTTTTAGCCATGTTAAGTTTGAGGTGATAGAAGGACATCCAAGAAGAGATGTCTTGAAGGCAGGAGGAGATGCAACACTGGAGAGAGGAAGAGAGGTCAGATGTAGATCTGGGTATCATCCTCGAAGAGTTGAATAAGTTATCCAGATGAGTCAAATGGAGAATAGAAGCGGTCCCAGAACTGAACCTCAAGGCACTGCCACAGTGGCATTCATTCATTCAGTCAGTCAGTCAGTCAGTCGTATTTATTGAGTGCTTACTGTGTGCAGAGCACTGTACTAAGCACATGGAAAGTACAAATTGGCAACACATAGAGACAGTCCCTACCCAACAACGGGCTCACAGTCTAGAAGGGGGAAACAGACAACAAAACAAAACATGTGGATGGATGTCAAGTCATCAGAATAAATAGAAGTAAAGACTGTGAGCTCACTGTTGGTTAGGGACCATCTTTATATGTTGCCAATTGTACTTACCAAGCGCTTAGTACAGTGCTCTGCACACAGTAAGCACTCAATAAATATGATTGATTGATTAATTATTAACAAAATAAATAGAATAGTAAATGTGTACAAGTGAAATAGAGTAATAAATCTGTACAAACATATATACAGGTGTTTGGGGAGGGGAAGGAGGTATGGTGGATGGAGAGCCCACAAAGGAGACTGAGAATGAATGGCCAGAGAGATTAGAGGAGAACTAGGAGAGGTCAGTGTCAGTCAAGCCAATATTGGTTAATGTTTCAAGAAGAATGGGACAGTCAACACTGTTAAAGGCAGCTGAGAGGTGAGAAGGATTAGGATGGAGAAGAAGCCAATGGATTTGACAAGAAGCAGATCATTAGTGTCCTTTGAAAGGGCAGTTTTTCTGCAGTGAAGGGGACAGAAGCTAGATTGGAGGGAGTAAAGGTGAGAATTGGAGGAGAGGAATTTGAGACAGCAGGCTAGAAAGCTTGCTCAAGGAGTTTGGAGAGAGATGGGGTGGTAACTGGATGGAGCCATTAGATCAAGGGAGGGTTTTTTTTAGGATGGGGGAGACATGGAAATAGCACGGGCTTTGGAGTCACGGGTCATGAGTTCAAATCCCCACCAACTGTCAGCTGTGTGACTTTGGGCAAGTCACTTATCTTCTCTGTGCCTCAGTTACCTCATCTGTAAAAATGGGGATGAATACTGTGAGGCCCCCGTGGGAAAACCTGATCACTTTGTAACCTCCTCAGTGCTTAGAACAGTGCTTTGCACATAGTAAGCACTTAACAAATTCCATCATTGTAATGGACATGCTTAAAGCAGTGGGGACAAAACCATGGGAGAGCGAACAGTTGAAGATGGCTGTTAGGGAAGGCAGAAGGGAGAGGGCAGAAATTTTTATTAGGTGTGAAGAAATGGGATCAAGGGCGAAGGAGAGGGTGGATTTTGAGAGGAGGCAGGAGATCTCACTTAGAGAGCCATTTCATTTATAGAGACAGACATTGATAGAAATATCTACCTCCCCCACTAGAGTGTAAGCTTGTACTGTCAATAATAATAATAATAATGGCATTTATTAAGTGCTTACTATGTGCAAAGCACTGTTCTATGCACTGGGGGGATACAGGGTAATCAGGTTGTCCCATGGGGGCCTCACAGTCTTCATCCCCATTTTACAGATGAGGCAACTTTGGCCCAGAGAAGTTAAGTGACTTGCCCGAAGTCACACAGCTGACAAGTGTCGGAGCCAGGATTTGAACCTCCCAACTCCAAAGTCTGTGCTCTTTCCACTGAGCCACGCTGCTTCTCAAATGCTTAGTGCAGTACTCAGCACACACTAAAAGCTCGAAAAATCTCATGGTTGATTGGCTGTTTGGTAGTAGTGGTGTTACAGGGGCAGTGCAGAAGGGAGTGGAAGAACGTAAATAAGGGCTTAGTCAAGGAAGGCCTTTTAGGGGAGATGTATTCTTAAAGCTTTGAAAGTGGGGAAAATGTCAGATATGAAAGGGGAGAGAATTCCAGGCCAGAGGCAGAACATGGGTGAGAGGTTGGTCGTGAGATACAAAGTACAGTGAGTAGGTTGGCGTTAGAGGAGTTAAGTGGGTGGGCTGAGTTGCAATAGAAAATATAAGAGGTAGGAAGAAGCGAGCAAGGTGCTTGAGAGCTTCATAGCCAAGGGCAAGTAAGGAAGCTGATGCAGTAGTCAAGGCAGGCTAGGATACATGTTTGTATTAAAGTGGTAGCAGTTTGAATGGAAAATTGTCCTTCACTGTAGAGTCAGTATGGCCAAGTGAAACGAACACAGGCCTGGGAATAAAGGTACCTAAATTCTAATTCCAGCTCTGCCACTTGCCACTTCTGTGAACTTAGACAAGTCACTTGTCTGTGTCTCAGTTCCCTCATACTTAGAGTGGCATGTGGGACAGGAAGTTAGTATGTACTAAGTGCTTAGTATGCTGATGGGAGAAGCAGGGTGGCTCAGTGGAAAGAGCACAGGCTTGGGAGTCAGAGGTCATGGGTTCTAATCCCAACTCCACCACATGTCAGCTGTGTGACTTTGAGCAAGTCACTCAACTTCTCTGTGCCTGTGTTGTCTCATATGTAAAATGGGGATCAGACTGTGAGCCCCATGTGGGACAACCTGATTAGCTTGTATCCCCCCAGCACTTAGAACAGTGCTTGGCACATAGTAAGCGCTTAACAAATGACATTATTATTACTATTATTATTATTTTTACAGTGCTTCGATTCGCCCTCGTCCCCCTCTCCATCCCCCCATCTTACCTCCTTCCCTTCCCCACAGCACCTGTACATATGTATATATGTTTGTACATATTTATTACTCTATTTATTTATTTATTTATTTTGCTTGTACACATCTATTCTATTTCTTTTATTTTGTTAGTATGTTTGGTTTTGTTCTCTGTCTCCCCCTTTTAGACTGTGAGCCCACTGTTGGGTAGGGACTGTCTCTATATGTTGCCAACTTGTACTTCCCAAGCGCTTAGTACAGTGCTCTGCACACAGTAAGCGCTCAATAAATACAATTGATTGATTGATTGATTGATTCCCCCCTTCCAGACTATGAGCCCATTGTTGCTGAATTGTACTTTGCAAGCACTTAGTACAGTGCTCTGCACAGTAAGCACTCAGTAAATATGATTGAATGAAGGAATTAATGAACATGGTAAATGCTTAACAAATACTGTGGTTATTCTTGACAGGAAGCTCCACCATCCATCATCATCATCATTGCATAGTTATGGTTCACTCATTCATTGTCGTATTTATTGAGTGCTTACTGTGTGTAGAGCACTGTACTTAGTGCTTAGGGAGTACAAGTTGGCAACATTTAGAGATGGTCCCTACCCAACAACAGTCAGAAGGGGGAGACAGACAACAAAACAAAACATGTGGACAGGTGTCAAGTCGTCAGAATAAATAGAAGTAAAGCTAGATGCACATCATTAACAAAATAAATAGAATAGTAAATATGTACAAGTAGCATAAGTAGAGTAATAAATGTACAAACATGCATACAGGTGCTGTGGGAAGGGGAAGGAGGTAGGGCAGGGGGGATGGGGAGGAGGAGAAAAAGGAGGCTCAGTCTGGGAAGGCCTCTTGGAGGAGGTGAGCTCTCAGTAGGACTTTGAAGGGAGGAAGAGAGCTAGCTTAGCTTGGTTAAATGTAAAGTGTACAAACTATTGAAAAAATGAGAAGTTGAATGTGTTCCTGAGTCTTTGTAAGGAGGCTTCTGCAATAGAACAAAATTTTAGTGCCAGATATGGTGGTGGTTTTTCCACTTCAGTGAAGATTTTGTCCAGTGTAGGCCAGCAACAGATTTCTGTATAAAGTACTTTGTAGAAGTTTAGCTCCTTTGATCTCTTCTTCTGCAATCACCTTCCTCTGGGCATCTGGTTGTAACTTCTAAACTATTTATTTAGAATAGTAATTATAATTATGATGTCATATAGTATTTGTTAGCATTTACTATGTACAAAACACCATAGTAAACACTGAAGTAGATAAAGAATAATCAGATTGGGTACAGTCCCTGTCCTTCACAATATTCCCAGTATAAGGAAAAGGGAGAACAAATATTGTATCCTCCATTTTATAGATAAGAAACCTGAGGCACAAAAGAACTAAGTGACTTGCACAAGGACACGCAGCAGATATATAGCAGATAGCAGAACCTAGATTGAATAGAACCAAGCCCAATCTTCATCCCTGTTTTACTATAAATCAAACAGGTTTGCCTAGTAATTTCCACATTCCAGATCTACTATTGGTCTCACATTGTACATATTTTTTTTTTACTCTATTTATTTATTTATTTTATTTGTACATATCTATTCTATTTATTTTATTTTGTTAGTATGTTTGGTTTTGTTCTCTGTCTCCCCCTTTTAGACTGTGAGCCCACTGTTGGGTAGGGACTGTCTCTATGTTGCCAATTTGTACTTCCCAAGCGCTTAGTACAGTGCTCTGCACATAGTAAGCGCTCAATAAATATGATTGATGATGATGATGATGATGAGAAGCAGTGTGGCCTAGTTGAAAGAGCCTGGGCCCGGGAGTCAGAGGACCTGAATTATAATCCTTTCTCCACCACCTGCCTGCTCCATCTATGGATGTGTGACCTCCATCTATTCACTTCTCTAGTCTTCCATTTCAACCCAATTTGCTTGTATCTACTTCATTCATTCATTCATTCATTCAATCATATTTATTGAGCACTTACTGTGTGCAGAGCACTGTACTACGTACTTGGGAAGTACAGGTCGGCAACATATAGAGACGGTCTCTACCCAACGGGCTCCAGCGCTTAGTGCAATGCCTGGCATATAGGAAATGTTTACCAAATACCGCAGTTATTATTGTTATTATTATGCTCCAGTAAAGTCTGTGAAAACTGTGAAGAGGTCCTGATAATGGTCTCTTCATCTCTTCTAAGTCTGTTAAGCAATAAAAATAATTTCCCTGTCCCATTATCTGATCGGAAACTTACACTGTGACTCCAGAAGTGTTTGGTTGTTAGAAAGACTCTGGCTAGGATTTTGCCAATCATGCAACCATTTTTCTCCATTACTTTAATAACTGCAGTCCGATCTTTCACCTCTTTCAGTAAGTCGTAACTAATTCTGAAAGGGATAAGAACTCACCTCCCTGCAGTGTGGAAAGAGGATTTCAAGCGGCTCACTATCCAAGGGGGAAATCCTTCTCAGCTTTAAGGCAAATGCAGCAATTATGGATCATCCACCATCAAAGTGATCCTTTGACATATGTATGTAACTTCCAAAGACTCAATTTATTGCAGCTAAAATATGTTTCTCTTCCTCTGGTTAGAACACCATGGCTAGACATGCAGATAATTGTACTGGTCCAGATGATGTAGAAGGAGCAAATGGAGGAGAAACCAAGAAGGGTAAACGTGGAAGGAAGAGAAAGATGCGGTCTAAGAAAGAGGATTCTTCTGACAGTGGTAAAAATCTCCCATAATTAGTTTTTCAGTGCTATGTAGATATTGTATTTTGTTAATCTTAGTAAACAAGTAGTAGCAAATAATTAGCTGTCTTTAATTGCTTAATTGCTCTGGATGTCTGCCCACCACCTAAAACTCAACTCCTGAACTCCTGAACTCCTTGTCTTCCCTCCCAAGCCCTGCCCTCTCCCTGACTTTCCCATCTCTGTTGACGGCACTACCATCCTTCCCGTCTCACAAGCCTGCAACCTTGGTGTCATCCTCGACTCCGCTTTCTCATTCACGCCTCACATCCAAGCCGTCACCAAAACCTGCCGGTCTCAGCTCCGCAACATTGCCAAGATCTGCCTTTCCTCTCCATCCAAACCGCTACCCTGCTCGTTCAAGCTGTCATCCTGTCCCGTCTGGACTACTGCATCAACCTTCTCTCTGATCTCCCATCCTCGTGTCTCTCCCCACTTCAATCCATACTTCATGCTGCTGCCTGGATTGTCTTTGTCCAGAAACGCTCTGGGCATGTTACTCCCCTCCTCAAAAATCTCCAGTGGCTACCAATCAATCTGTGCATCAGGCAGAAACTCCTCACCCTGGGCTTCAAGGCTCTCCATCACCTCGCCCCCTCCTACCTCACCTCCCTTCTCTCCTTCTACAGCCCACCGTGCACCATCCACTCCTCTGCCGCCAATCTCCTCATCGTGCTTCGTTCTTGCCTGTCCCGCCATCGACCCCCGGCCCGTGTCATCCCCCGGGCCTGGAATGCCCTCCCTTTGCCCATCCGCCAAGCTAGCTCTCTTCCTCCCTTCAAGGCCCTACTGAGAGCTCACCTCCTCCAGGAGGCCTTCCCAGACTGAGCCCCTTCCTTCCCCTCCCCATAGTCCCCCTCTCCATCCCCCCATCTTACCTCCTTCCCTTCCCCACAGCACCTGTATATATGTATATATGTTTGTACATATTTATTACTGTATTTATTTATTTATTTTACTTGTACATATCTATTCTATTTATTTTATTTTGTTATATGTTTGGTTTTGTTCTCTGTCTCCCCCTTCTAGACTGTGAGCCCACTGTTGGGTAGGGACTGTTTCTATATGTTGCCAACTTGTACTTCCCAAGCGCTTAGTACAGTGCTCTGCACACAGTAAGCGCTCAATAAATACGATTGATTGATTGATTGATTAATACATGGTGCTCATCCTGCAGTTAAACTCGTTTGATCCTGATTCTTTACAGAAAATTTTCAATTGTAGTCTAAAAAGTAATAATTTTATTTAGTCTTTTGTGTTCACATAGAAATTCAGCATACTATAAGCCAGCATCCTATGTAAAATTTCTTAAACTGATATTTTAGAATCAAAATAGTTAACTGTGATTGTATTTTTTTTATTTGCTGTGAATTTATAACTATTTGGCATTTTAAGTAACTCACTACACTGGTTTTCACAGCAGTTAGAACCTGGGGAAAAAAACAGAAGAAGCCCTAAGGACTTTTACAAAATAAAATATTTTTTTGTTACATAAGTTTCCTAATCGTGGTGAGTTAATGAAAATCAAAACAGTTGTTTTTTCCTTGAAACTGCATAGGTAGTATTCAGGGTGCCATAGTCAACATGTGCAGGTATTTTTAACTCTTCCAAAAGAAAACATGAATATATGTTTGGTGATAATGTTAAATAAAGCCACTCCTGGAGACAGACCCTGTTACTCTATATCAAACTTGGGTCAATAACTGAACTTTTTAAATCCAGGCACTAGCATAAACCCAACTGGAGCAACTCTAGAGCAGCTCCAGATGAAGGAGGAACGATGCATGGTAGAAATTTAGAAGCTACAAGAGGTAACCAACTGTGAGAACAGTAAGACATTTTCCAAAGGCCTTGCAATGTATGGACTGAAGATCAGTTATATTTATCTAATCCTAAATGATTATTATTACTGATGATAATAATAATGATATTTAGTAAGCTCTTACTATGTGCCAGGCACTGTACTAAGCACTGGGGTGGATACAAGCAAATGGAGTTGGACCCGGTACCTGTCCCACATGGGGCTCTCAATCCCCATTTTATGGATGAGGTAACTGAGACACAGAGAAGTAAAGTGACTTGCTATGGTCATAGCAGACCAATGGTGGAGCTGGGATTAGAATCCATGACCTCCTGACTCCCAGGCCCTTGCTCTGTCCACTATACCATGCTGCTTCTCGAAGGGGCACAACTACTGACTGATCATACTGTAGTATTTATTGGTCAAGGACACTGAGCATATCAGTAGATTTCTCAGTTATCCAGTGACAGGCAGTCTTGAATATAGAGCAGGTTCCTTCAGTCATTTCCATCAGAATTCTCATAAGAACAAGCTGCAAATTGAAAAGATCCACCAGTTAGTTGTGGCCAGGGAATGTGTCTGTTTATTGTTATATTGTACTCTCCCAAGTGCTTAGTGCAGTGTTTTTCACACAGTAAGTGCTCAATAAATACGAATAAATGAATGAATTATTGAAAGGGAAGTACAGCCACAGGAGTTCAAAGATATATCCATTGTCTGGATGTACAAAGAGAATGTACTTTGTATATACTCCTATGGAGGTCAAAGATATACCCATTGTCTGGGTGTACAGAGAGAAGGACTGAGTCCTGTACATGAACTTAGACTTCACAAAAAGCTTTTGATTCAGTAAATTTTGATAGCATGTGAGCTTTTATTCACAAATTTTTTTTTGAAAATGCATGAAAATCACACTTCATGGGAAACTATCCTGTGACCTTTGACCTCGACAAATCCTGTGACCTCTCTTTCATCCTAATCTTCCTCGACCTTTCAAACTTCCTTCCACACTGTGAACCACCTTCTTCTCTCCTGGAGACATACAGCCTTGACATGACTGACACTGTCTGTTCCTGGTTCTCTTCCTGTCTTCCTGGCCACTCATTCTCAGTCTTTTCCTCAAGCTCCTTCTTTCCTCTTCCCCTGTGTTAGGCACTCAAGACTCAGTTCTGGTTCCCTTTCTATTCTCCATTAACACCATTCATTTGGAGAAGTCATTTTGTCCCTTGGCTTCAACTACCATCTCTGCAAATGATTCTGAAATCTACATCTTCAGCCATGATCTCTCCTCTGTAGTCTCATATTTCCTCTTGCCTAAGTACCTTTCTATTTAGATGCCAACATCGCCAAGATCCACCCTTTCCTCTCCATCCAAACCGCTAGCCTACTGGTTCAATCTCTCATCCTGTCCCGACTGGATTACTGCATCAGCCTCCTCTCTGATCTCCCATCCTTGTGTCTCTCCCCACTTCAATCTATACTTCATGCTGCTGCCCGGATCATCTTTGTTCAGAAATGCTCTGGGCATGTTACTCCCCTCCTCAAAAATCTCCAGTGGCTACCAATCAACCTACGCATCAGGCACAAACTTCTCACTCTCGACTTCAAGGTTCTCCGTCACCTCACCTCCTCCTACCTCCCCTCCCTTCTTTCCTTCTACAGCCCAGCCCACACCCTCTGCTCTTCTACTGCTAACCTCTTTACTGTGCCTTGTTCTCGCCTGTCCCACCATTGACCCCCTGCCCCCGTCCTCCCCCGACCTGGAATGCCCTCCCTCTGCACATCCGCCAAGCTAGCTCTCTTCCTCCCTTCAAAACCCTACTCCAGGAGCTCACCTCCTCCAGGAGGCCTTCCCAGATGGAGACCCCCATTCTTCTCCCCCTTCCAATCCCCATAACCCTACCCCCTTCCCCTCCCCACAGCACCTGTATATAAGTTTGTACAGATTTATTACTCTATTTATTTTACTTGTACATATTTACTATTGTTATTTTATTTTGTTAATATGTTTTGTTTTGTTGTCTGTCTCTCCCTTCTAGACTGAGCCCGCTGTTGAGTAGGGACCGTCTCTATATGTTGTCAACTTGTACTTCCCAAGTGCTTAATACAGTGTTCTGCATGCAGTAAGCTCTCAATAAATACGAATGAATGAATGCCCTACTGACACCTCAAACTTAACATCTCTAAAAGAGAACTCCTCATCTTCCCACTTAAGCATGGTCCTCAGCTGACCTTCCCATCACTGTAGAGAGATCTGTCTTCCTACCTCTCTCTCAAACCCATAACCTTGTTATTGTACAACATTCATCTCTCATCAATCAGTCAGTCACCAATTCTCTTGGTTCTAACTTTGCAAAATCGGTAAAATTTGCCCTTTTTTCTCCATTTGAACTGTTACATTGATCCAAGGACTTATCATGCTTAGGTTACTGCATCAGCTTCCGTGCCTCCCAGTCCAGTTCATACTTCATTTTGTTGTCAGGATCATTTTTCTATAAAAATTTTTCACCCCACCTCAAGAATTTCCAGTGGTTGTCCATCCTCCTCTGCATCAAACAGAAACTCCTAACCATCAGTGAGTAGTGTTTATTGCTTATTGAGTGCTTATTGTGTCCAGAGCACTGTACCAAGCCCTTGGGGGAGCACAGTGCAACAGGATTAGCAGATTTTTTCCTTGCCCACATGAGTTTCTAGTCTAGGTAGGGATGCAAATATGAATAAATAGGTAATGTACTATGTGTACTTTAAAAATAGGTACAAAAATGCTTTAGGGTTGCTGTAGAGTGAATATCAAAGGTCCAATGGTCACTTTAAAGTGCTAGCTTAAGGCCCTCAGTCAGTCAGTTGTATTTATTGAGTGTTTACGATGTGCAAAGAGCTATGTACTAAGCACTTCCGGAGAGTTCAGTATAACAGAAGTGGAAAACATTCCCTTCCAACAAGGAGTTCCAGTGCGGATTTCCTAGTACAGCTTCAGTCCCCTAACTTCAGTCTACTAACAGTACCTTGATCTTTTGTTGATTTTGCCACCAACCCTTTGCCCATGTCCTGCTTTAGCCTGGAACCCCCTCCCCTATCATATCTGGTGGCTGATCATTCTCCCCATCTTCCAAGCCTTATTAAAATTATGTATATCTTCCGAAAGGCCTTCCCCAAATGAGCCCTCATTTTCCTACTCTGTCTCCTTTCTGCAACATCCTTGCACTTGGATTTTTATCCTTTTTCTTTCTCTTTTTTTATTTAATGGCATTTCTTAAGTGCTTACTATGTGCCAGGCAATGAATGTGAGCACTACGATATATAAAACCTTAGATACAGTCCATTGGAAAAGCAACATAGCATAGTGGAAAGAGCACAGACCTGGGAGTTAGAAGGTCATTGGATAGAGAAGCAGTGTGCCTTAGTGGAAAGACCATGGGCTTGGGAGTCAGAGGTCGTTGGGTTCTAATCCTGACTCCACCACTTGTCACCTTTGTGACTTTGGGCAAGTCACTTAACTTCTCTGTGCCACAGTTCCCTCATCTGTAAAATGGGGATTAAGACTATGAGCCCCACGTGGGACAAACTGATTACCTTGTCTCTACCCCAGTGCTTAGAACTGTGTTTGGCACATAGTAACTGCTTAACAAATGTCACCATTATTATTATTATTATTTAACTTCTGTGCCTCAGTTATCTCATTTGTAAAATGGGGATTGAGACTGTGAGCCCTGTGCTCCCGTATTGACACCCATGCCCATCATCCCCGTCAGCTCTTCCGTACATTTAACTCCCTTCTCAGGCCCCCTGTTCCTCCCCCTCCTTCTTCCCTAATGATCTGGCCTCCTACTTCATTAGTAAAATTAACTCTATCAGGTCTGAGCTCCCGAAAGCCACTCTTCCCCCTTCTCCAACCCCCCTACTTTCAACCCTCTGGGCTATTCTCCCATCCTTCCAAGCAGTATCCTCAGATGAGATCTCCTCCCTCCTCTCAAGTGCTACTCTGGCCATCTATGCTTCTGACCCCATTCCCTCTCATCTTACGAAATCTCTCACCCCTTCCCTTCTCTCCTCCTTAACTTCCATCTTCAGCCACTCACTCTCCACTGGTTCCTTCCCCTGTACCTTCAAACATGCCCACGTCTCCCCCATCCTAAAAAAACCCTCCCTTGATCCCACCTCCCATTCTTGTTATTGCCCTAGCTCCCTCCTACCATTCCTTTCCAAACTACTTGAACGAGTCGTCTACACCCACTTCCTGGAATTCCTCAATGCCTACTCTCTCCTCGACCCCCTCCAATCTGGCTTCCGTCCCCTGCATTCCATGGAAACTGCCCTATTAAAGGTCACCAGTTACCTCCTGCTTGCCAAATCCAATGGCTCCTACTCTTTTCTAATCCTCTTCAACCTCTCAGCTGCCTTCTACACTGTGGAACACCCCCTTCTGCTCAACACGCTATCCAACCTTGGCTTCACAAACTTTGTCCTCTCCTGGTTCTCCTTTTATCTCTCCGGCCATTCATTCTCAGTCTCCTTTGCAGTTTCCTCTTCCCCCTCCCATCCCCTTACTGTAGGGGTTCCTCAAGGGTCAGCTCTTGGTCCCTTTATGTTCTCTATGTACACTCACTCACTCGGTGAACTAATTCACTTCCACGGCTTCAGTTATCATCTCTACACTGATGACACCCAAATGTACATCTCTGCCCCTGCTCTCTCTCCCTTCCTTCAGACTCATGTCTCCTCCTGCCTTCAGGACATATCTGGATATCTGCCCACCATCTAAAACTCAATATGTCCAAGTCTGAACTTTTTATCTTCCCTCCCAAACCCTGCCCTCTCCCTGACTATCCCATCACTGTAGATGGCACTACCATCCTTCCCATCTCACAAGCCCGCAGCCTCCTCTCTGATCTCCCATCCTCCTGTCTCTCCCCACTTCAGTCTATACTTCATGCTGCTGCCTGGATCATCTTTGTGCAGAAACGCTCTGGGTATGTTATTTCCCTCCTCAAAAATCTCCACTGGCTATCAGTCAACCTACGCATCTGGCAAAAACTCACAGTCGGCTTCAAGGCTGTCCATCACCTTGCCCCCTCCTACCCCACCTCCCTTCTTTCCTTCTACAGCCCAGCCCGCACCCTCTGCTCTTCTGCCGCTAAACTCATCACTGTGCTTCATTGTCGCCTGTCCCATTGTCGACCCCATGCCCACGTCCTCCCCCGACCTGGAATGCCCTCCCTCTGCACATCCGCCAAGCTAGCTCTCTTCCCCCCTTCAAAGCCTACTGCGAGCTCACCTCCTCCAGGAGGCCTTCCCAGACTGAGCCCCCTCTTTCCTCTCCCCCTCTGCATCCCCCCACCCTACCTCCTTCCCCTCCCCACAGCACCTGTATATATATTTGTACAGATTTATTATTCTATTTATTTTACTTGTACATATTTACTATTCTATTTACTTTGTTAATGACGTGCATCTACCTTTACTTCTGTTAATTCTGATGACTTGACACCTGTCTACATGTTTTGTTTTGTTGTCTGTCTCCCCCGTCTAGACTGTGAACCCGTTGTTGGTTAGGGACTGTCTCTATATGTTGCCAACTTGTACTTCCCAAGTGCTTAGTACAGTGCTCTGCACACAGTAAGTGCTCAAATAGTATGATTGAATGAATGAATGAATGACAGGGACTGTGTCGAACACAACTTGCTTGTATCCACCTAAGCACTTAGTACAGTGCCTGGCACATAGTAAGCGCTTAACAAATTCCATAATTATTATGTCCCACATGGGGTTCACAGTCTTAATCCTCATTTTTTAGGTTAGGTAAACAGGTAAGATAGATGAGATGAGATACAGTAGTAAGTTGGCATTGGAGGAGGCTAAGTGAGTGTGTTGGATTGTAGTAGGAAATCAGTGAAGTAAAATACTTGGAAGTACATAAAGTTTACAGTACTTTAAAGCCAGTGATAAGGAGTTTCAGTTTAGTACATAGGTTGTTGAGCAACCACTGGGGCTTCTTGATATGTTGGGAAACATGGGCTTAACATGTTTTCAGAAAATGACAGAGGCAGCAGAGTGAAGTATTCATTCATTCATTCAATTGTGTTTATTGAGCGCTTACCATGTGCAGAGCACTGTACTAAGCGCTTGGGAAGTACAAATTGGCAACATATAGGGACGGTCCCTACCCAACAAAGGGCTCACAGTCTAGAAAGGGGAGACAGACAACAAAACAAAACAAGTAGATAGGTGTCAGTACCATCAGAATAAGTAGAATTATAGCTATAGTCACATCATTAATAAAAAGAGTAATAAATATGTACAAATATATACAAGTGCTATGGGGACAGGAAGGGGGTAGGGCAGAGGGAGGGAGTGGGGGCAATGTGGGGGGAGGAGGAGCCGAGGAAAAGGCGGGGGGCCCAGTCTGGGAAGGCCTTCTGGAGGATGTGAACCTCTCAATAGGGCTTTGAAGGGAGGAAGAGAGCTAGTTTGGCAGATGTATGGAGGGAGGGCATTCCAGGCCATGAGCAGGACGTGGACCAGGGGTTGACGATAGGTAAAGTGAGAACAAGGCCCAATGAGGAGGATAGCAGCAGAGGAGGGTAGTGTGCAGGCTGGGCTGTAGAAGGAAAGGAGGAAGGTGAAATGGGAGGGGATGAGGTGATGGAAATCTTTGAAGCCAAAAGTGAGGAGTTTTTACTTCAAGCAAAGGTTGATAGGCAACCACTGGAGATTTTTGAGGAGAGGAGTGACATGTTCAGAGCATTTCTGTTCAAAAATAATCCGGGCAGCAGAGTGAATAGATGGAAGTAGGGAGAGACAGGAGGACAGGAGGTCAAAAAGGAGGCCAGTGCAGTAATCCAATTGAGATGAGGTGAGAGATTGAATCAACAGGATAGCAGTTTGGAAGGAGAGGAAAGGGTGGATCTTGGCAACGTTGTGAAGGTGAGACCGGGAGATTTTGGTAACGGATTGGACGTGAGGATTGAATGAGAGAGCAGAGTCAAGGATGACACCAAGTTTCATTCATTCATTCAATCGTATTTATTGAGAGCTTACTGTGTGCAGAGCACTGTACTAAGCACTTGGGAAGTATAAGTTGGCAACATATAAAGACAGTCCCTACCCAACAGCAGACTCACAGTCTAGAAGGGGGAGACAGACAACAAAACAAAACATATTAACAAAATAAAATAAATAGAATAAATACGTACAAGTAAAATAAATAAATAGAGTAATAAATATGTATAAACATATATACAGATGCGGTGGGGAGGGGGAGGGAGGGAAGAGGAAAGAGGGAGCTCAGTCTTGGAAGGCCTTGTGTGGAGGAAGGGCATTCCAGGCCAGAGGTAGGACGTAGGCCAGGGGTTGATGGTGGAACAGGTGAGAACGAGGCAAAGTGAGGAGGTTAGTGTTGCAGACTTGTGAGATGAGATGCTGTCCACAGTGATGGGAAAGTCAGGGTGAGGTCAGGGTTTGGGAGTGAAGAAGAGGAGCTCAGTTTTGGGCATGTTGAGCTTTAGGTGGCAGGCAGACATCCAGGTGGAAATGTCCTGAAAGCAGGAGGAGATAAGAGCCTGGAGGGAGGGAGAAACAGGGGAAGAGATGTAGATTTGGGTGTCATCTGCATAGAGATGTTAGTTGAAGCCATGGGAGTGAATGAGTTTACCAAGGGAGTATAGATGGAGAACAGAAATGGACCAAGAACTGACCCTTGAGGAACGCCTGCAATAAGGGGATGGGAGGGGAAAGAGGAGCCCACGAAGGAGACTGAGAATGTACAGCCAGAGAGATAAGAGGAGAACCAGGAGAGGACGGAGTCCATGAAGCCAAGGTTTGATAATGTGTTGAGGAGAAGGGAGTGTCAAAGGCAGCTGAGAGGTCGAGGAGGATTAGGATAGAGTAGGAGCCATTGGATCTGGCAAGAAGGAGGTCATTGGTGACCTTTGAGAGGGAAGTTTCATTGGAGTTTAGGGGATGGAAGCCTGATTGGAGGGGGTTTAGGAGAGAGTTGATGTTGAGGAATTCGAAGTAGCAAGTGTAGATGGCTCTTTCTAGGAGTTTGGAAAGGAAGGGTAGAAGGGAGATAAGGCGATCACTAGAACTGGCAGTGTGGTCAGGAGAGAGTTTTTTCAGGATGGGGGAGACATGGGCATGCCTGAAGGCAGAGGGGAAGGAACCAGTGGAGAGTGAGTGGTTGACGATGGAAGTTAAGGAGGGGAGGATGGGAGGTGTGAGAGTTTTTATAAGGTTCGAGGAAATGGAGTCCGAAGCACAGGTGGATGGGGTGGCATTTGAGAGAAGGGAGGAGCAGAAGATACTGCTGGGAAGTATGGGAAAGTAGAGGAGTGGGTTGAGAGCTGGGTTGGGGATGAAGAAGGGTGAGGGGTGACTATGGGGAGCTCAGATCTGATAGTGTTAATATGTATGGATAGAAGGCAGGACTTCAGAAAAGAGGCTGATGCAGTAATCAAGGTGGGATAGGAACAGTGATTGTATTTACATGATTGCCCTTTGAATGGAGAGGAAAGGGCAGATTTTAGCTATGTTGTGAAGGTGGAACTGACAGGATTTAGTGATGGATTGAATATGTGGATTGAATGACAGAGAGGAGTCAATAGCATTCATTCATTCATTCATTCAGTTGTATTTATTGAGCTCTTAGTGTGTGCAGAGCACTGAACTAAGTGCTTGGGAAGTACAAGTCGGCAACATATAGAGACGATTCATACCCAACGGTGGGCTCACAGTCTATAACGGGGAGACAGACAACAAAACAAAACATAGACAGGTGTCAAAATTGTCAGAACAAATAGAATTAAAGCTATATCAATGAATCAATCGTATTTATTGAGCGCTTACTGTGTGCAGTAAGCCCTTTCCAATCCGCCCTTTCCTCTCCATCCCAACCGCTACCCTGCTCATTCAAGCTCTCATCCTATCCCGTCTGGACTATTGCATCAGCCTTCTCTCTGATCTCCCACCCTCGTGTCTCTCTCCACTTCAATCCATACTTCATGCTGCTACCCGGATTATCTTTGTCCAGAAACGCTCTGGGCATATCACTCCCCTCCTCAAAAATCTCCAGTGGCTACCAATCAATCTGCGCATCAGGCAGAAACTCCTCACCCTGGGCTTCAAGGCTGTTCATCACCTCGCCCCCTCCTACCTCACCTCCCTTCTCTCCTTCTACTGCCCAGCCCGCACCCTCCACTCCTCCACCGCTAATCTCCTCACCGTACCTCGCTCTCGCCTGTCCCTCCATCGACCCCCGGCCCATGTCATCCCCCGGGCCTGGAATGCCCTCCCTCTGCCCATCCGCCAAGCTAGCTCTCTTCCTTCCTTCAAGGCCCTGCTGAGAGCTCACCTCCTCCAGGAGGCCTTCCCAGACTGAGCCCCTTCTTTCCTCTCCCCCTCGGCCCCCTCTCCATCCCCCCATCTTACCTCCTTCCCTTCCCCACAGCACCTGTATATATGTATATATGTTTGTACATATTTATTACTCTATTTATTTATTTATTTATTTATTTTATTTGTGCATATCTATTCTATTTATTTTATTTTGTTAGTATGTTTGGTTTTGTTCTCTGTCTCCCCCTTTTAGACTGTGAGCCCACTGTTGGGTAGGGACTGTCTCTATATGTTGCCAATTTGTACTTCCCAAGCGCTTAGTACAGTGCTCTGCACATAGCAAGTGCTCAATAAATACGATTGATGATGATGATGATGATGCAGAGCACTGTACTAAGCGCTTGGGAAGTACAAGTTGGCAACATATAGAGACAGTCCCTACCCAACAGTGGGCTCACAGTCTAGAATATGCACATTATTAACAAAATAAATAGAATAGTAAATATGTACAAGTAAAATACGTAGAGTAATAAGTCTGTACAAATATATACAAGTGCTGTGGGGTGGGGAAGGAGGTAGGGCGGGGGGATGGGAAGGAGGAGAGGAAAAGGGGGCTCAGTCTGGGAAGGTGGAAGGAAGGAAGTCAGGGAGTATAGTGTTTAGGTGAGAAGATAAGTTTGTTTTAAGTAAGTTCTATTATGGACATGCTAAGCTTGAGGTGATGGGAGGACCTCCAGATAGAGATACCTTGAAAGTATTAGGAGATGCGAGAACAGAGAGAAGCAGAGAGATCAGGGCTGGAGATAGAATAAGACAGAATAAGATAAGTCCTTGGTTCAACCTAGTAGTAGTTTGGAAGGAGTGGATTTTAAGCGATGTTGTGAAGGTTGAGCCATCAGGATGTGGTGACAGTTGGAATATATGGTCTGAGCAAGAGATAATAGTAATGATGGTATTTGTTAAATGTTACTGTGTGCCAAGCACTGTTTTAAGTGCTGGGGTCGATATAAGGTAATCAGATTGTCTCACCTGGGCTTCACAGTCTTAATCCCCATTTTACAAATGAGGAAATCGAGGCACAGAGAAGGGAAGTGACCAGCCCATGGTCTCCCGGTAGACAAGTGGTGGAGCCAGGATTATTCATTCATTCAGTCAGTCGTATTTATTGAGCGCTTACTGTGTGCAGAGCACTGTACTAAGCGCTTGGGTAGTACAAGTTGGCAACATATAGAGACGGTCCCTACCCAACAGGTGGCTCACAATTGAGAAGGGGGAGACAGACAACAAAAACAAAACATTGCTGATGCAGTCCAGGATCAGAAAATCCACCTAACATTACATAATTCCCTAGGGACTTAAATTCCCATCCTACACTTTCGTCCCTCCCAGCCCCTTCCATCACCTTCCCCAACAACAGGCTAAAAACCCAGCTTCTGGTGTAGAGTCAGGAAGCAGATAGCACAGCAAGCAGTGTGACTTAATGGATGGAGAATGGGCCAGGGAGTCAGAAGGATCTGGGTTCCAATCCCAGCTCCTCCACATGTCTGCTGTGTGAACTTAGGCAAGTCGCTTCACTTCTCTGTGCTTCAGTCACCTCATCTGTAAAGTGGGGCTTAAGATTGTGGCAGAGACTGTAAATGCTCAATAAGTTCCATCATCATCATTATTATTATATTAAAAGGGTAAGTTCTGCTAATTTTTGTTGAAAATGAAGAAACTTGTATTCAGCCTCTTCCCTCCTTAAACTACCATAATCCTGCTGAACACAAAAGTGAAGGCCAGTTTCTCCTTGTCATATGAAAGAAGTGTGGAATTTCAGCCAATCAGAAGAAATAGGCAAAATCCACCTCAGATCTTTCAGTAGCAGACTGCACCCTCGGCGAGGTAGCATGCACAAAGATCGGAACATCCGTAGTTTCTTGAACTACACTATCAGTTGTCTGTCAGTCATTCATCTGTATTGAGTGCTTATGGTGTGTAGAGCACCGTACTAAGCACTGCAGTTTGGTACTTCTAGCCTTAACATGTTGCAGGGAAAGAGGTTCTCTCACCACCTTCAGAGCCTTCCCAAAATCACATCTCCTCCACGAGGCCTTCTCAGACTAAGCCCTTTAGTCCCCTCTCCATCCTCCCCTGTGCTTCAGCTGTCAGCTTTGCTGTGTATCCTGTAAGCCCTTAGGTACTGATCCTAGCTGCACAGCACTTATGTTCACATCCTTATGCTCTACTATTTTCCATAAGTGTAATCTACTCTCCATCTAAAGTATAAGCTCCCTTGGGGAAGGATCTTGTCTGCTAATTGTATTGAATTTTATTGTATTTTCCCAAGCACTTAGCACAGTGCTCTGCTCAAGGTAAGCTCATCAGTACCATTGATTGATTTTTTTTCCTCTTTATGGGGCCAGGCACTGTACTAAGCACTTGGGTAGATACAAACTAATCAGATCGATCATAGTTCCTGTCCCACATGGGTTAAGCAGTCTTAATTTCCATTTTACAGATGAGGTTACTGAGTCCCAGAGAAGTGAAGTGACTTGCCCAGGATCCCACAACAAACAGGTGGCAGAGCTGGGATTAGAACCCAGATTCTTCTGTTGCTCAGGCCCATGCTCTATCTACTAGGTGATGCTGCTTCTCTGATTGGTTGATTGATTCCACTAAGCCTAGAATTTTAGCTCTTCCGTCAGCAAAGATTTTAGGATTAAAAAGCGTTTCAAGCATTTTAAGAAAAAGTAATTTTAAAAGTGATTGAAGAAGTCCACCCTAATGAGGAATTGTTGTGTGGGCAGAGGAACTTGGCATGCTCCAAGGTACTCTGTGAAAAAAAGAAGAAAGCTTTTGTTCAACCTAAACTAGATCCAGTCTTTTGGAAGGTTGAATAAAACAACATATACTCAGTCAGCATTGTAACTATAGTAATTTATGCAGCCTCCTGCACCCTCAAAAATCAAGTTGAAACTCCTTATTTCATTCATTCAGTCATATTTAGTTTGTCTGGTGATGTTATCCTTTAAACTGTACTAATAGCAAATAAACAATATGTTAGTGATAGTCAACATTATAGAATATTCTGAGTAAAAGAATTTCATATTGCTTTCCCGGGCGTTTTAGGCATTCCCACTTTTTAACAGGAAAGTTTGTGGAAAAATATATCCCATAGCCCTAGCTATAGCGATCCATGATTCATGATTCCTTTTGAGGAGCATAATGTGAATTTAATTGTACTTGGTATTATTCGGGTAGAAACTTTCTTGTCGTTCTCATGTTTGTAGGCATCCACTTAATGGGGCCAAAGGCATTAGCCTCATGCCTAGAGGTCAGATGTGCAACCTTCCTAAACTGTTCAACAACCTAGAACTCAAAAGGGACCAGTGAGGATCTAAGATTGTGGGTGTCCATCTTTGGCTCCCTGAAAGCTGGCAATGATGAGTGTGCCACATCTACATTACTCGTTCCTACAGGATACCGGTGCTTTATTGCTGCTGAGTCCTACCTTATACATATCCACCCAGATACTCATCCTAGAAGCACTATAGCAGTACCACAGACCTGGTAGGATTGTGCTGGCCCTACCACTCTCAGGCCAAGTAATTCATTCATTCATTCATTCAGTCGTATTTATTGAGTGCTTACTGTGTGCAGAGCACTGTACTAAGCGCTTGGAAAGTATAAGTTGGCAACATATAGAGACGGTCCCTACCTGACAACGGGCTCACAGTCTAGAAGGAGGAGACAGAAAACAAAACAAAATATATTAACAAAATAAAATAAATAGAACAGTAAATATGTACAAGTAAAATAAACAGTAATAAATCTGTACAAGCATATATACAGGTGCAGTGGGAAGGGGAAGGAGGTAGAGCGGGGAGACAGGGAGGGGGAGAGGAAGGAGGGGGCTCAGTCTGGGAAGGCCTCCTGGGGAAGGTGAGCTCTCAGTAGGGCTTTGAAGGGAGGAGGAGAGCTAGCTTGGTGGATGTGCGGAGGGAGGGCATTCCAGGCCAGGGGGAGGACGTGGGCTGGGGGTCGACGGCGGGACAGGCGAGAACAAGGCACAGTGAGGAGGTTAGCAGCAGAGGAGCAGAGGGTACGGGCTGGGCTGTATAAGGAAGGAAGGGAGGTGAGGTAGAAGGGGGCAAAGTGATGTAGAGCCTTGGATCCAAGTGTGAGGGGTTTTTGCCTGATGCGTAGGTTGAGTGGTAGCCACTGGAGAAATTTTTGAGGAGGGCAGTAACATGGCCAGAGCATTTCTGCAGAAAGATGATCCAGGCAGCAGCGCGAAGTATAGATTGAAGTGAGAAGGGACAGGAGGATGGGAGATCAGAGAGGAGGCTGATGCAGTAATCCAGTCGGGATAGGATGAGAGATTGAACCAGCAGGGTAGCGGTTTGGATGGAGAGGAAAGGGCGGATCTTGGCGATGTTGCGGAGGTGAGACCGGCAGGTTTTGGTGATAGATTGGATGTGAGGGGTGAACGACAGAGCAGAGTCGAGGATGACACCGAGGTCGCGGGCTTGTGAGACGGGAAGGATGGTAGTGCCATCAACAGTGATGGGAAAGTCAGGGAGAGGGCGGGGTTTGGGAGGGAAGATAAGGAGTACGGTCTTGGACGTATTGAGTTTCACATGGTGGGCAGACATCCAGATGGAGATGTCTTGAAGGCAGGAGGAGACATGAGCCTGAAGGGAAGGAGAGAGAGAGCAGGGGCAGAGATGTAGATTTGGGTGTCATTAGCATAGAGATGATAGCTGAAGCCGTGGGAGCGAATGAGTTCACCAAGGGAGTGAGTGTAGATAGAGAAGAGAAGGGGACCAAGAACTGACCCCTGACCCTTGAGGAACCCCTACAGTAAAAATAATAATAATAATAATAGTGATAGCATTTATTAAGCGCTTACTCTGTGCAAAGCACTGTTCTAGGTGCTGGGGAAGTTACAAGGTGATCAGGTTATCCTACGGGGGGCTCGAAGTCTTAATCTCCGTTTTACAGCTGAGGTAACTGAGACCTAGAGAAGTGAAGTGACTTGCCCAAAGTCACACAGCTGGCAATTGGCGGAGCCGGGATTTGAACCCATGACCTCTGACTCCAAAGCTCGTGCTCTTTCCACTGAGCCACGCTGCTTATCTGAGTAAGGGAAGGGAGGGGGAGGAGGAGCCCACAAAAGAGACTGAGAATGAACGGCCAGAGAGATAAGAGGAGAACCAGGAGAGGACAGAGTCTGTGAAGCCAAGGTTGGATATCGTGTTGAGGAGAAGGGGGTGGTCCACAGTGTCGAAAGCAGCTGAGAGGTCGAGGAGAGTTAGGATAGAGTATGAGCCGTTGGATTTGGCAAGCAGGAGGTCACTGGTGACCTTTGAGAGGGCAGTTTCAGTGGAATGTAGGGGACGGAAGCCAGATTGGAGGGGGTCAAGGAGAGTGTTGGGGTTGAGGAATTGGAGGCAGCAGGTGCAGACGACTCGTTCAAGGAGTTTGGAAAGGAATGGTAGGAGGGTGACAGGGCGATAACTAGAAGGGGAAGTGGGGTCAAGAGAGGGTTTTTTTTAGGATCGGGAAGATGTGGGCATGTTTGAAGGCAGAGGGGAAGGAATCAGTGGCGAGTGAGTGGTTGAAGATGGAAGTTGAGGGGAGGAGGGACAGGGTGAGAGATTTCATAAAATAAGAGGGAATGGAGTCAGAAGTACAGGTGGCTGGAGTAGCACTTGAGAGGAGGGAGGAGATCTCATCTGAGGATACTGCTGGGAAGCGTGGGAGAGTAGCAGAGAGGGTTGAGAGCTGGGGGGTTGGAGAAGGGGGAGGAGTGACTTTGGGGAGCTCAGAGCTGATGGAGTTAGTTTTACTAATGAAGTAGGAGGCCAGATCGTTGGGGGTGAGGGAAGAAGGAAGGGGAGGAACGGAGTCTGAGAAGGGAATTAAATGCACGGAAGAGCTGACGAGGATGATGGGTATGAGTGTCAATAAGGGAGGATAAATAGTTTTGTCTAGCAGAGGAGAGGGCAGAGTTAAGGCAGGAAAGATTAAACCTGAAGTGAATGAGGTTTAGACTTTCGCCAGCAGCATTCAGCAGCTCGAGCATAAGAGTGAAGGAGGCGTACAGTGGCAGTGATCCAGGGCTGTGAGTTAATGGTACGAGAGCGGCGAAAGGAAAGGGGAGCAAGTGAGTCGAGCCGAGTAGAGAGGGTAGAGTTGAGAACAGTAATCTGATCATCAAGATTGGGTAGAGAGGAAAGGGAGGCAAGGTGGGGTGTGAGACGCTCAGAAAGGTGGATGTGGTTGAGAGAGCACATATGTATATATGCATTCATTCATTCAATCATATTTATTGAGCACTTACTGTGTGCAGAGCACTGTACTAAGCGCTTGGGAATTACAAGTTGGCAACATATAGAGACGGTCCCTACCCAACAGTGGGCTCACAGGCTAGAAGGGGAAGACAGAGAACAAAACAAAACATATTAACAAAATAAAATAAATAAATAGAATAGGTACAAGTAAAATAAATAAATAGGGTAATAAATACGTACAAACATACATACATACATGTGCTGTGGGGAAGGGAAGGAGGTAAGGCGGGGGGGGATAGAGAGGGGGTGGAGGGGGAGAGGCTACTGGCTAGTTGACTACTTTGCTAGGAATGGCATTAAATTGGCCTTTTAAGAAGGGCTTTGAAGATGAGTAGGGCTTGTGGATTGGATTTTAAAGGGGAGGGAGTTCAAGTAAGGGAGAAGAGTGTGAGCAGGGCCTAGAAAGTAGGACAGATGAAAGCAGCTTCTCCTTGCTCAAACTTCTGATCTTCTAGGCTATTATTCATTTTCTTGTTGCCTCTGAAATGGCTTTTGATTCTTTCAAATCAGTTCTTCTTCCCTTGTCCTAAAGACCTGCTTAAGTTAGATCTATTTAAGGATCCATGCATTCTTCTCCATTTTGCCTTCTACATCCTGAAACAAAATCTTTCCCACTGTTCTGCTCAGTCAACAATCCTTCATCTCACTTCTTCCAAGAAAACTTTCAATTATAATTGACTACTAAAGGGTTCCTCCCTAAAGACAAACTGTATTGTAACTAGATTTTTAAAATCATAAAGAAAACAGCAGGGCATAACTCATTTGCTGTGATTTCCTGCTTCATGATTGAGTGTGTGTGTGTGTGTGTGTACGTATATGTATATATGTTTGTACATATTTATTACTCTATTTATTTTATTTGTACATATCTATTCTATTTATTTTATTTTGTTAGTATGTTTGAGTTTGTTCTCTGTCTCCCCCTTCTAGACTGTGAGCCCACTGTTGGGTAGGGACTGTCTCTATATGTTGCCAACTTGTACTTCCTAAGCGCTTAGTACAGTGCTCTGCACATAGTAAGCACTCAATAAATATGATTGATTGATTGATTGAAATAGAATAAATTTGTACAAATAAAATAAATAAATAAATAGAGTAATAAATGCGTACATACATATATACAAGATTAGAAACCACAGCCTTCTGACTCCTAGGCCCATGCTCTATCCACTACACGATTATGACCTCTCATCTGCCTTTGACACTGTTAACCATCCCCTTCTCCTGGAAACACTATCCACCTTGGCTTCACTGACACTGTCCTCTCCTGGTTCTCCTCTTGTCTCTCTGGTCATTATTCTCAATCTCCTTCATGGGCTCCTCCCTCTGTCTCCCATCTCCTAACTGTGAGGGTCCTTCAAGGCCCAGTTCTGAGTCCACTTCCGTTCTCCACTTCTTTGGAGAACTCATTCACTCCCATGACTTCAACTACCACCTCTGTGTGGATAAAACCCACATCTCATCTCTAGCCCTGAGCTCTCTCCTTCTCTGCAGTCTCATATTTCCTCTTGCCTTCAAGATACTTCTACTTGGATGTCCTCCCATTATCTCAAGATTAATATGTCCAAAACAGAACTCCTTATCTTCACACCCAAACCCTGTCCTTCCACCAACTTTTCCCATCACTGTAGATGTCACCACCAACATTCCTGTGCCACAAGCCTATAACCTTGTTTTTATCCTTGACTCCTCCCTCTCATCCAACCCACGTATTCAATCCATCACTAAATCCTGTCAGTTCAACCTTTATAACATTGCTAAAGTCTCCCCTTTCCTCTCCATCCAAACTGCTACCTTGTTAATACAAACACTCATCCTATCCCACCTGGATTACTGCATCAGCCTCCTTGCTCTGTCTCTTGCCACTCCAATCCATCCTTCATTCTGCTGCCCGGATCATATATCTACAAAAACATTTAGGACATGTCACCTCATACCTCAAAAAACTCCAATGAATACCAATCACCTTGCTCCCTCCTACCGCACCTCACACAACCCAGTAGACACAAGTTACTCTGGCTACCGAGAAACAGCATGGCCTAGTGGAAACAGCCAAAGGCTTGGTAATCAGAGGACCTGGGTTCTGGGTACAGTAGTTGGTTTTCTGTTGTGTGACCTTGGGCAAGTCCCCTAATTTCTCTTGGTCTCAATTTCATCTGTAAATACAGATTAAGACTGTAAACGCTATGGGGGACAGGGACTGTTTCCAACCTGTTTATCTTGTATCTACCCCAGAACACAGTACAGTGCCTAGTACGTAAGTGTTTAACAAGTACCATAAAAAAAGACTGTGCATAACCCGTGTCCCACATTTTAATCCCCATTTTACGAGATGGAAACTAAGGCCAAAATTGGTTAAAATAACTGTCTCTATATGTTGCCAACTTGTACTTCCCAAGCGCTTGTACAGTGCTCTGCACACAGTGAGTGCTCAATAAATACGATTGAATGAATGAATGAGTATAGCAGAGGAGTGGTGGAGCCAAGATTAGAACCCAGATCCTTTGATCACCAGGCCTGTGCTCTTCCCACTAATCTATGCTGCGCCTCATTAACGTGAGAACCTTTTACATACTCCAGCACCTAGTACAGTACTTCGCATATTGTAAGCTCTTAACAAATTTCATTTAAAAAAAGCACTTAATATAGAACTTGGCATTTAGTAAACTCTAACAAATCCCTCCCACACACACACAAAAAAAAGGGAAGGTAGGTTAGGTATGGAGACTATATGGAACCCCTTAACTTTAGAAAATTGGAAGGTGGGGGACAAAGAGTTAGAGGTCTCTTTGGGGGATTGGGATATTGTGTGGGACTGTGCTGCTTTTTTGACACAAATCCACACCCTCTCCTCTTTCCTCAGTTGACTTGTTCTCCTGACCCTCCCCTAATTTTGTGCCACCTACCTGTGACCTTGGGTCACCTCCATAGTAAACTTCCTCCACTCATGTTCACAAACTGTGAAGTGCTGCAGGGAGAAGTCCAGACAACAGGTTGACCCTGACCATGTTGGTTTCTTCCTCACCTTCTTTAACTCTGCCTAATTCTCCAAGCACAAATTTTTCTATGACATTACTGACTCCCATACCCATTACCTGTGCCAGATCTTCTAGACCTTTTATTCCTTCCTCACATCCATTTCTCTCACCCTCACACCCCGTCATCTTTGTCCCCTAATGACCTGGCTGTGTTTTTTATTGATAAATTTGAAATGTCAGGTGCAATTCAACCCCAAATTTCTCTGCTCCTCTCCAGGCCCAGCTCCCTCTTCTCGACCCTCTTCAACTCTCCTGTCTTTCACATTGGATATTTGCCCCACACCCAACTCCACAGCACTTGCGTACAAATCTTTAAATTAAATTATAAATTGTGTATTTACTCATATTAATGTCTGTCTGCCCCTCTAGACTGCAAGCTAGTTATGGGTAGGGAATATGTCTGCTAATTCTGTTGTATGTGCTCTCTGAAGCATATAGTGCAGTGCTCTGCACATATTAAGTGCTCCATAAATACTACTGATTGATTGATTAATTACCAGCAAAACCTCAAGAGGAGATTTGCCTGCCTCTTCTCAAAATCTACCTTCTCCACCTGTGCCTCAAATCCAATCTCCTCGCTGTTCTTCAGACTCATCTTTCTCACCGCCAACACTGTGCCCATGATTTCCCTCTGGCCTACTAGGACTCTTCTCCTCTTTTCTGTTCAACAGAACAGCACTCTCTCCACCATCAAAGCCCTCATTTTTCTCTCTCCCATTCCCTTTTGAGTTGCCTATACACTTGAATTTGTACCCTTTGAGCACTTGATATTTACACCAACCTCAACCCCACAACACTTATGAGCAGTTGCATAATATACTGTAATATTTGCTTCCTTTTCTAAGTGTAGTCTTCTTGTGGGAGAACCTGTCTCAAGCACCTAGCCCAGTGCTCTGTACATAATAAGCCCTAAATAAATAGCATTATAATTATGTTTGAGAGCAACCATTTTGCATTTCTCACCTTTGCCAAGTTATGGTGATCTGGAGAGGAGTGTGAAGGTAACATTCCCAAAATGCTGTGTGGGACCACACTTGGCTCTCTTGGCTCCCTGCCACTACACTGACAGGAGACAGGCAGTTCTAGAGAAGAATCACATTTCCCAGAGTCAACAAAGTAGTATGGTTTTGGATCCCTCTACCTCCCTTTCCTACCCCCGACCCCTATAAAAATCTGACAGGGACAAGGAAGTGGTCCTTGATGCTTGGAAAAGAAGGAAACACAGGCACTTCCTCTGTAAAGTGGGAATTAAGATTGTGAGCCATATGTGGAGGATTCGGGGGGCCGAGGGCATGGTTGGGCCAAGATGTGGCCTGGCCCCCTCCTCAGTCGAACGGCCCCACGAGGACCGGCCTGAGAAATGGACCCCGTTGTTCTCTCCTGGGTGAAGTGTGCTCTCACTTCAAGTCATTCATTCAGGCTGTCCTCCTTGAGAAGCAGCATGGCTCAGTGGAAAGAGTGTGGGCTTTGGAGTCTGAGGTCATGGGTTCAAATCCCGGCTCCACCAGTTGGCAGCTGTGTGATTTTGGGCACGTCACTTCTCTGGGCCTCAGTTTCCTCATCTGTAAAATGGGGATTAAGACTGTGGGCCCCTCCGTGGGACAGCCTGATCACCTTGTACTCTCCCCAGTGCTTGGAACAGTGCTTTGCACATAGTAAGCGCTTAATAAATGCCATCATCATCATCATTGTACCCAATTCCTGCCTCTTTCTTCGCTGGTCTCCCACCCTTAAAGTAGTAATAATAATAATAGTGGTATTTAAGTGCTTAGTATTTGCCACCTGTCTACATGTTTTGTTGTCTGTCTCCCCCATCTAGACTGTGAGCCCATTGTTGGGCAGGGATTGTCCCTTTCTTTATGTTGCCGATTTGTACTTCCCAAGCGCTTAGTACAGTGCTCTGCAGCGTGGCTCAGTAGAAAGAGCACGGGCTTGCAAGTCAGAGGCCATGGGTTCTAGTCCCGGCTCCTCCACTTGTCAGCGGTATGACCTTGGGCAAGTCATCATCATCATCATCATCATCAATCGCATTTATTGAGCGCTTACTATGTGCAGAGCACTGTACTAAGCGCTTGGGAAGTACAAATTGGCAACATATAGAGACAGTCCCTACCCAACAGTGGGCTCACAGTCTAAAAGGGGGAGACAGAGAACAAAACCAAACATACTAACAAAATAAAATAAAATGAATAGATATGTACAAGATAAATAAATAGAGTAATAAATATGTACAAACATATATACATATATACAGGTGCTGTGGGGAAGGGAAGGAGGTAAGATGGGGGGGATGGAGAGGGGGACGAGGGGGAGAGGAAGGAAGGGGCTCAGTCTGGGAAGGCCTCCTGGAGGAGGTGAGCTCTCAGCAGGGCCTTGAAGGGAGGAAGAGAGCTAGCTTGGCGGATGGGCAGAGGGAGGGCATTCCAGGCCCGGGGGATGACGTGGGCCGGGGGTTGATGGCGGGACAGGTGAGAGCGAGGTACGGTGAGGAGATCAGCGGTGGAGGAGCGGAGGGTGCGGACTGGGCGGCTCTGCGCCTTCCACTGCTTTATTAGCTGAACGAGCTCCTTGTCAAAGTACTCTTCCTCCTCCTCCCCGTCATCCTCATCTTCCTCTTTGCGCTCCTCTTCTTCCCGTTCCAGGGCGTCCACGCCGTCCTTGTGCAGTTGGCCGGAAATGTGCTTGGCGTAGGCCGACAGGCCGACCACTGTGACCCGGCACACCCGGCACTCATGGTTACTGTCCCTCCCATTCAGGTTCTCGAGCTCTCTGTGGTGCAGCATGCTCCTCATGTGTTCATCCATCTCCCTTGGTAACAGGTTTGACCGAGAAGTTGGGGTCCCTTTCTCCCACGGGGGTTGAGACTGGGGGCCACTGCTGACTGGAGACCACCGATCCACTCATTCAGTCGCATGGATTGAGTGCTGACTGTGTGCAGAGCACTGGACCAAGCGCTTGGGAAGTCCAAGTCGGCAACATCCAGAGACGGTCCATACCCAACAGCGGGCTCACAGGCTTTTTGGAGCCGTAGGCGATGTGGCACAATATGCATTTTTGTTCCCGCACCATAGTGACCGGTCTGGAAGTGCATTCGCCATGCACTCAGGTCGGCTCCCCTCACTCCATCGGACTACGGGGCTGTGGGGGAGACGCCTCTTCTTCCTCCTCTTCCTCCTCCTCCTCCCGCCTCAGCCCCAACCGTCGTCGCCTCAACCTCCCCAGGCCTGGGCCTCGCACCCGCCCCTTAACTTCTCTGTGCCTCAGTTATCTGTAAAATGGGGATTAAAATTGTGAGCCCCACGTGGGACAATCTTGTAATCTTGTATCTACCCCAGCGCTTAGAACACTGCTTCGCACATAGTAAACACTTAACAAATACCACCATCATCATCATCATCATGTGGGATAGCAACTGTGTTCAACTTAATTAACTTGTATCTGCCTCAGCACTTAGGTAAAATGTGTGGCACATAGCACTTAACAAATGCAATTTTTAAAAAATAATGGAAGGTAGGCTAAGTGACTTTCTCAGTTCACCCCATCGTACCTCACCTCACTAAAGTCCTACCTTAGCCCACTCCTTGAGTGCCAGCTTATTCATTCATTCATTCAGTCATATTTATTGAGCGCTTACTGTATGCAAAGCACTGTACTAAGCGCTTCGGAAGTACAATTCAGCAGCATATAGAGATAGTCCCTACCCAACAATGGCCTCACAGTCTAGAAGGGGGAGACAGACAGCAAAACAGAACAAGTATACCGGTGGCAATACCATCAAAATAAATAGAATTATAGATATACACATCATTAATAAAATATAGAGTAATAAATATGTACAAATATACGCAAGTGTTGTGGGGAGGGGAAGGGGGCAGGGCAGAGAGAGGGAGTGGGGTGATGGGGTGGGTAGGAGGAGCAGAGGATAAGGGCAGGGGGTTCAGTCTGGGAAGGCCTCCTGAAGGAGGTGAGCCCTCAGTAATGCTTTGAAGGGAGGAAGAGAGCTAGTTTGGTAGATATGTGGAATAATAGTATTTATTAAGCATTTATGATGTGTCAAGCACTGTTCTAAGCACTGGGAGGTATACAAGGTAATCAAGTTGTCCTGCGTAGGGTTCACAGTTTTAATCCCCATTTTACAGATGAGGTAACTGAGGTACAGAGACGTTAAGTGATTTGCCCAAAGTTACACAGCAGAACAGTGGCAGAGCCAGGATTAGAACCCATAACCTCTAACTTCCAAGCCTGTGCTTTTTCCACTGAGCCACGCTGGTTCTCTGTTGACTGTCCCAATCATGACTCTCTCCATGCTGACCCATTTCCCACATTCTCCTTCTACTCAGGACTCCCTCCTCTTCCAAAAAAGAGGAAGCACAAAGCATAATTTCAAGGCACAATTAAGGTGACATCTTCTCCAGAGACCATCCCTGTTAAAGCCCTCCTTTTCCCAGCTCTCTCTCCCATCTGCATCATCTATGTACTTGAATCTGTAACCTTTGGACATTTGATATTCCCCCCATCCCCAACCCCACAGCATTTGTGTATAAATTTTTAAATTATTTATTATAAATTACTCATTTATTCATTTTAATGTCTGCCTCCCCCTTTAGACAGAGAGCTAATTAAATGTCTGCTAATTCTGTTGTACTCTCCCAAGCGCTTAGCATATATACACAAGTGCTGTTGGGCGGGGAGGGAGGGTAGAGCAAAGAGAACAGGTCAGGGTAGTTGGGGGGAGCAGAGGAAAGGGGGGCTTAGTCTGGGAAGGCCTCTTGGAGGAGGTGAGCTTTCAGTAGGTCTTTGAAGGGGTGAAGTGTGCTAGTTTGGCAGATTTGAGGATATTCCAGGCCAGAAGTAGGATTGCATTCATTCAGTTGTATTTATTGAGTGCTTACTGTGTGCAGAGCACTGTACTAAACCAAGCGCTTGGGAAGTACTGATCGGCAACATATAGAGATGGTCCCTATCCAGCAACGGGCTCACATTCTAGAAGGGGAGACAGACAACAAAACAAAACATGTAGACAGGTGTCAAAACCGTCAGAATAAATAGAATTAAAGCTATATGCACATCATTAACAAAACAAATAGAATAGTAAATATGTACAAGTAAAATAAATAGAGTAATAAATCTGTACAAATATATACAAGTGCTGTGGGGAGGGGAAGGAGGTAGGGCAGAGGCGGGATGGGGAGGAGAAGAAGAAAAAAGGGGCCTCAGTTTGCGAAGGACTCCTGGAGGAGGTGAGCTTTCAGTAGGGCTTTGAAAGGTGAAAGAGAGCTAGTTTGGCAGATGTTTGGAGGGAGGGCATTCCAGGCCAGGGGAAGGACGTGGGCCAGATGTTGACGGTGAGACAGGTGAGAATGAGGCACAATGAGGAGGTTACTGGCAGAGGATCGGAAGGTTCGGGCTGGGCTGGAGAAGGAGAGAAGGAAGGTGAGGTAAGAGGGAGCGAGGTGATGGAGAGCCCTGAAGGCGAGAGTGAGGAGTGTTTGCTTGACTCGTGGTTGACAGGCAACCATTGGAGATTTTTGAGGAGGGGAATGACATGCCCAGAGCGTTTCTGTACAAAGATAATCCGGGCAGCAGAGTAAAGTATAGACTGAAGTGAGGAGAGACAGGAGGATGAGAGGTCAGAGAGGAGGCCAATACAGTAACTTGGGCCACGGGTCGAGGGCAGGACAGTCGAGAATGAGACGCAGTGAGAAGGTTAGTACCAGAGGAGCGAAGTGTGCGGACTGGGATGCAGAAGGAGAGAAGGAAGGTGAGGTAAGAAGTGGCAACTTGAGGGAGAGCTTTGAAACCAATGGTGATTTTTGCATGATATAGTGTTGACGGGCAACCACTGGAGATTTTTGAGGAAAGGGTTATATGCCCAAAATGTTTCTATAGAGAGATAATCCGCGCAGCTGAGTGACACATAGACTGAGTTGAGAAGAAATTGGAGGTTGGAAGCTGAGGATGGATGCTGATGCAGTAATCCAGTTGGGGTATGATGAGTGATTGTACTAACAATGAAGTGTTCACCACATAATAAGCGCTCATTAAATACCATTGATTGCTTGATTATTTTGCTTCCTCAAGCACTTAGTACAGTGCTATGTTCATAGTAAATTGCATAAATATAATTGATTGATCAGTTGACTGGTTCTCACTCTGTTTAGGTGGCTGGAGTTGTGCTATCAGGAATATGGATTAGCCAATAATTTTGTTTATTTTCTAACTCCCCTCTCCCCATTCAGCTACTTTTGAAGGTATAAATCACAAAGCTGGCATCTGTCAATTTGTAATTCATTCATTCAGCCATATTTATTGAGGCTTACTGTGTGGAGAGCACTATACTAAGCACTTGGGAAGTACAAGTTGGCAACATATAGATACGGTCCCTACCCAACAGTGGGCTCACAGTCTAGAAGGGGGAGACAGAACAAAACAAAACATTAACAAAATAAAATAAATAGAATAAAAATGTACAAATAAAATAAATAGAGTAATAAATACATACAAACATATATACGTATATACAGGTGCTGTAGGGAGGGGAAGGAGGTAAGGCGGGGGGAATGGGGCGGGGGAAAGGGTGGAGGGGGCTCAGTCTGGGAAGGCCTTCTCGAGGAGGTGAGCTCTCAGTAGGGCTTTGAAGGGAGGAAGAGATGTGCGGAGGGAGGGCATTCCAGGCCAGGGGGGTGATGTGGGCCGGGGGTCGATGGCGGGTTGATGGCGGGACAGGTGAGAACAAGGCACTGTGAGGAAATTAGCAGCAGAGAAGTAGAGGGTTGTAATACCCATTAACCAAGCTATTCTTCCCTACTCATCACCAGCTCCTCTGAAAGAAGCCGAAGTTTCCACCTTCTTATCCTCTCACCTTTTCTTTTAAGCCAGTTAACTTTCTGCCCTATTCTTGTCCCTTTCAAGGTCCAGCGCTTAGAACAGTGCTTGGCACATAGTAAGCGCTTAATAAATGCCATTATTATTATTAAGGTCAACCCATGGCTCAAGCTAAACCCTGTTTCTGGCACTTCCTACCTCTCCCTATCTCCAAAGACCCTCTGAAATCATATTTCTTGCCTCTTTTTATTGCTGTATGGTAGTTTTCAAATGCTTAATGTAGTCTGCACACAGTAAGCGCTAAATAAATATGAATGAATGAATCTCTTCTGATCATACCATCAGTCTTACTGAATGTATACTTTGTGTGGAACACTCTACTAAATGCTTGAGGAAAGTGTTATATAACAGAGTTTGCTAGAAATATTTCCTTATTCATCTCTTATCTGCCCACCCTATTTCCAGCCACCTCAGAATTTTTGAGTGCCACTCTGAAATCCTGATAACACTTACAGTAACACATATATTTTAAGCATCGTTTGCTAGTACTTGTAATGTATTTAATGTCTGTTTCCCACACACCTCTGTTTTGGAGTCTCTAAAACTTGGGGTTCAGCTCTTTGCAAAGACTAAGCATTTAGTAAATACTCTGATTGATAGTTTGGGTAGGAGGAAGGTCCCAAACATGGCTTCAACTACCAATGAGAACAATTCCCAGACCTGATCTCTCTTCCTCTCTGAAATCTATTTTCTCCAAAAAATGTTCTTCAATACATCTCAATTTAGATTTTCTGAGGACAGCAGCGTGGCTTAGTGGAAAGCACGGACTTGGGAGTCAGAGGTAGTGGGTGCCAATCCTGGCTCTGCCACTTTTCAACTGTGACTTTAGGCAAGTCAGTTTATCTGTATCTCAGTTACCTCATCTGTAAAATGGGGATTAAGACTGTAAGACCCACAGGGGACAACCTGATTAGCTTGTATGTACCCCAGTGCTTAGAACAGTGCTTGGCACATAATAAACTCTCAACAAATGCCATCATTATTATTATTGTTATTAATATATCCATAGTATATATAATATATCCATCCCTTCTCCCCTCCTTAACTTCCATCTTCAACTGCTCACTCTCCACTGGTTCCTTCCCCTCTGCCTTCAAACATGCCCATGTCTCTCCCATCCTAAAAAAACCCTCACTTGACCCCACCTCTCCTTCTAGTGATCACCCCATCTCCCTCCTACCATTCCTTTCCAAACTCCTTGAACGAGTCGTCTACATGTGCTGCCTCGAATTACTCAGCACCAACTCTCTCCTCAACCCCCTCCAGTCTGGCTTCCGTCCCCTACATTCCTCGAAAACTGCCCTCTCAGAGGTCACCAATAAACTCCTGCTTGCCAAATCCAACGGCTCCTACTTTATCCTAATCCTCCTCGACCTCTCAGCTGCCTTCGACACTGTGGACCACCCCCTTCTCCTTAACACACTATCCGACCTTGGCTTCACAGACTCCGTCCTCTCCTGGTTCTCCTCTTATCTCTCCGGTCGTTCATTCTCAGTCTCTTTTGCAGGCTCCTCCTCCCCCTCCCATCCCCTTGCTGTGGGGGTTCCCCAAGGTTCAGTGCTTGGTACCCTTCTGTTCTCGATCTACACTCACTCCCTTGGTGACCTCATTCGCTCCCACAGCTTCAACTATCAGCTCTACGCTGATGACACCCAGATCTACATCTCTGCGCCTGCTCTCTCCCCTGCAACCTTGGTGTCATCCTCGACTCCACTCTCTCATTCACCCCTCACATCCAAGCCGTCACCAAAACCTGCCGGTCTCAACTCCGCAACATTGCCAAGATCCGCCCTTTCCTCTCCATCCAAACTGCTACCCTACTTGTTCAAGCTCTCATCCTATCCTGTCTGGACTACTGCATCAGCTTTCTCTCTGATCTCCCATCCTCATGTCTCTCCCCACTTCAATCCATACTTCATGCAGCTGCCCGGATTGTCTTTGTCCAGAAGCACTCTGGGCATGTTATTCCCCTCCTCAAAAATCTCCAGTGGCTACCAGTCAATCTGCGCATCAGGCAGAAACTCCTCACCCTTGGCTTCAAGGCTCTCCATCACCTCGCCCCCTCCTACCTCACCTCCCTTCTCTCCTTCTACAGCCCAGCCCACACCCTCCGCTCCTCTGCCGCTAATGTCCTCACTGTGCCTTGTTCTCGCCTGTCCCGCCATCAACCCCCGGCCCACGTCATCCCCCGGGCCTGGAATGCCCTCCCTCTGCCCATCCGCCAAGCTAGCTCTCTTCCTCCCTTCAAGGCCCTACTGAGAGCTCACCTCCTCCGGGAGGCCTTCTCAGACTGAGCCCTTCCTTCCTCTTCCCCTCGTCATCCCCTCATCTTACCTCCTTCCCTTCCCCACAGCACCTGTATATATGTTTGTACATATTTATTAATTTATTTATTTATTTTACTTGTACATATCTATTCTATTTATTTTATTTTGTTAGTATGTTTGGTTTTGTTCTCTGTCTCCCCCTTCTAGACTCTGAGCCCACTGTTGGGTAGGGACTGTCTCTGTATGTTGCCAACTTGTACTTCCCAAGCGCTTAGTACAGTGCTCTGCACACAGTAAGCACTCAATAAATATGATTGATTGATTGATTGATTGAATGATAGTAGAACTCCTCTTCTTCCCACCAAAATTCTATCCTCCCACAACTTTTGTGTCAAATAGTATTTGTTAAGCACTTAGGCACTGTACTTAAGGCACTATACTAAGTGTGGGCATAGTTTCATTAATTCATTAATTCACTCATTCATTCAGTCATATTTATTGAGCACTTCCTACATGCAGTTCACTGTCCTAAGCACTTGGGAGAGTACATTATGACAATAAATAGACTCGTTCACTGCCCACAGTGGGGGGATACAGGTATTAATATAAATAAATATATTGCAGATATGTACATAAGTGCTGTGGAGCTGGGAGTGGGGATGAACAAATGGAGGCACCGTTTGGTGTAGAAGGGAATGGGAGAAGAGGAAAGGGGAGCTTAGTCACAGAAGGCCTCTTGGAGGAAATGTGCCATTAGTAAGGCTTTGAAGAGGTGGAGAGTCATCGTCTTTCAGATTTGAGGGGGGAGGGTGTTCCAGTCCAGAGGCACGATGTGGGCTAGGAGGCAAAGAGGCAGGGTAGATCAAAATACAGTGAGAAGGTTAGCAGTGGGGGAGCCAAGTGTGTGGGCTGGGTTGTGGAAGGAGAGAAGTGAGTTGAGGTGGAAGGGGGCAAGGTAGTGGAGTGCATGGTGAGGAGTTTTAATTCGATGCAGAGGTAGATGGGAAACCACTGGAGTTTTTTGAGGAAGAGTGGGTTATCTCCTGAACGTTTTTGTAGAAAAATGATCTGGGCAGCAGAGTGAAATATGGACTGGAATGGGAAGGGAAGGGACAAGATGCTGGAAGGTCAGCAGGGAGGCTGATGAAGTAATCCAAGCGGGATAGGATGAGTGATTGTATTAACATGGTAGCAGTTTGGATGGAGAGGGAAGATCGGATTTTAGTGATGTAAAGAAGGTGGAACTGACAGGATTTAATGGATTGAATATGCTAGTTGAATGAAAGAGGGGAGTCAAAAGTGATGCTTGTGAAATAGGAAAGATAGTGGTGCTGTCTACAATGGTGGAAAAGCCATGGTGATGGTGGCGGTGGTTCTGGATCGCCACCAAGGTTGCCGGGCAACTAAAGAATTAGTTGGACAGCATGTGACTATTGAAAGTTTTAATGAAATTTTATTGGTCAGGCCAAAGACCAAATAGGGGGTAATGCACCCAGAGGGCTCTTTTCCTTAAGGGTAAAGGTGCCCAAGTGCCCGATGCACTGAGCTTATACTGCTGTTGCTGATGACAGTGATTGGTACAGATATGAAAACAGTGGAGACTGGATTGGTGCAGAGCTGGGCGGAGTCTTTCTCCATGTTTGGTTTGGTTCCTGGACCCAGCCAGTGAGCTGCAGGGTCTAAAGCCCATACCAAATATTCATTCATTCATTCAATCGTATTTACTGTGCGCTTACTGTGTGCAGAGCACTGTACTGAGCGCTTGGGAAGTACAAGTTGGCAACATATAGAGACAGTCCCTACCCAACAGTGGGCTCACAGTCTACAAGGGGGAGACAGAGAACAAAACAAAACATATTAACAAAATAAAAGAAGTAGAATAAATATGTACAAATAAAATAAATAAATAAATAAATAGAGTAATACATACGTACATATATACATATATACAGGTGCTGTGGGGAGGGGAAGGAGGAAAGGTGGGGGGGAATGGGGAGGGGAAGGAGGGGGCTCAGTCTGGGAAGGCCTCCTGGAGGAGGTGAGCTCTCAGTAGGGCCTTGAAGGGAGAAAGAGAGCTAGCTTGGCAGATGTACAGAGGGAGGGCATTCCAGGCCAGGGGGATGATGTGGGTTGGGGGTCGACAGCGGGACAGGCGAGAACGAGGCACAGTGAGGAGATTAGCGGCAGAGGAGTGGAGGGTGCAGGCTGGGCTGTAGAAGGAGAGAAGGAAGGTGAGGTAGGAGGGGGCGAGGTGATGGAGAGCCTTGAAGCCGAGGGTGAGGAGTTTATGCCTGATGCACAGATTGATTGGTAGCCACTGGAGATTTTTGAGGAGGGGAGTAACATGCCCAGAGCGTTTCTGGACAAAGACAATCGGGCAGCGGCGTGAAATATGGATTGAAGTAGGGAGAGACAGGAGGGTGGGAGATCAGAGAGGAGGCTGATACAGTAATCCAGACGGGATAGGATGATCAATCAATCAATCGTATTTATTGAGCGCTTACTGGGTGCAGAGCACTGTACTAAGCACTTGGGAAGTACAAGTTGGCAACATATAGAGACGGTCCCTACCCAACAGTGGGCTCACAGTCTAGAAGGGGGAGACAGAGAACAAAACAAAGCATAGTAACAAAATAAAATAAACAGAATAAATATGTACAAATAAAATAAATAAATAAATAGAGTAATAAATACTTACATACATATATACAGGTGCTGTGGGGAGGGGAAGGAGAAAAGGTGAGGGGGAGGGGAAGGAGGATGAGAAGAAGAAGGGGGCTCAGTCTGGGAAGGCCTCCTGGAGGAGGTGAGCTCTCAGTACGGCCTTGAAGGGAGGAAGAGAGCTAGCTTGGCAGATGTGCAGAGGGAGGGCATTCCAGGCCAGGGAGATGACATGGGCTGGGGGATGACATGGGCCGGGGGTAGACGGCAGGACAGGTGAGAGTGAGGCTTTAGAATGTGAGCCCACTGTTGGTGAGGGACTGTCTCTATATGTTGCCGACTTGTACTTCCCAAGCGCTTAGTACAGTGCTCTGCACACAGTAAGCACTCAATAAATACGATTGATTGATTGATTGATTGATTGATTAGTGGCAGAGGAGTGGAAGGTGTGGGCTGGGCTGTAGAAGGAGAGAAAGGAGGTGAGGTAGGAGGGGGCGAGGTGATGGAGAGCCTTGAAGCCGAGGGTGAGGAGTTTCTGCCTGATGCGTAGGTTGATTGGTAGCCACTGGAGATTTTTGAGGAAGGGAATAACATGCCCATAGAGTTTCTGGACAAAGACAATCCGGGCAGCGGATTGAGATGAGAGCGGATGAGAGCTTGAACGAGCAGGGTAGCAGTTTGGATGGAGAGGACAGGGCGGATCTTGGCAATGTTGCAGAGGTGAGACCGGCAGGTTTTGGCGACGGATTGAATGTGAGGGGTGAATGAGAGAGTGGAGTCGAGGATGACACCCAGGTTGCGGGCTTGTGAGATGGGAAGGATGGCAGTGCCATCAACAGTGATGGGAAAGTCAGGGAGAGAGCAGGGTTTGGGAGGGAAGACAAGGAATTCAGTCTTGGACATTTTGAGTTGTAGGTGGTGGGCCGACATCCAGATGGAGATGTCCTGAAGGCAGGAGGAGTTGCCAGCCTGGAGGGAGGGAGAGAGAGCAGGGGCACAGATGTAGACTCGGGTGTCATCAGCGTAGAGATGATAGTTGAAGCCATGGGAGCGAATGAGGTCACTAAGGGAGTGAGTGTAGATCAAGAACAGAAGGGGACCAAGAACTGAACCTTGAGGAACCCCTCAAGGTAAGGGGTTGGGAGGGGGAAGAAGAGCCTGCAAAAGAGACTGAGAATGAACGGCCAGAGAGATAAGAGGAGAACCAGGAGAGGACAGTCTGTGAAGCTAAAGTTGGATAGCATGTTGAGGAGAAGGGGGTGGTCCACAGTGTCCAAGGCAGCAGAGAGGTCGAGGAGGATTAAGATAGAGTAGGAGCCGTTGGATTTGACAAGCAGGAGGTCATTGGTGACCTTTGAGAGGGCAGTTTCTGTGGAATGTAGGGGACGGAAGCCAGATTGGAGGGGGTCGAGGAAAGAGTTGGCATTGAGGAATTCGAGGCAGCGGGTGTAGATAACTCGTTCAAGAAGTTTGGAAAGGAATGGTAGGAGGGAGATAGGGTGATAACTGAAAGGGGTCAAGAGAGGGTTTTTTTAGGACGGAGAGACGTGGGCATGTTTGAAGGCAGAGGGGAAGGAACCAGTGGACAGGACCACGTACTTCAAACAATATCTGCAACTTTTCCATGGTGCATGGGGCCCCCATCAATGGGGAGGACTGGGTTTGGTTGGGAGTAATAGTAATAATGATGGCATTTGTTAAGCGCTTACTATGTGTGAAGCACTGTTCTAAATGCTGGCAGGGGATACAAGGTGATCAGGTAGTCCCACTTGGGGCTCACAGTCTTAATCCACATTTTACAGATGAGGTTAACTGAGGCTCAGAGAAGTTAAGTGACTTACCCAAGGTCACACAGCAGACGTATGGCAGAGCAGGATTAGAACCCATGACCTCTGACTCCCAAGCCCGTGCTCTTGCCGCTGAGCCCTGCTAGTGTCCTCAGAAAATCCAAGTAGAGGGAAGGTTACAATCTCTGTTTCGGACATGTTAAGTTTGAGGTGGTGGCAGAACATCCAAGTAGAGGTGTCTTGAAGGCAGAAGGAGATGCAAGCTTGGGCAGGGGGAGAGAGGTTAGGGCTGGAGTTTAGAGTTGGATATCACCTCATAGAGGTGGTAGTTGAAGCAAATGATCAGTGAACCCTCTGAGGGATTGGATGTAGATGGAGAATAAAAGGGGACCAGAATAAAACTGAACCTTGAGGGACCTTTATGATTAGGGGATGGGAGGTACAGAAGGAGGCTGAGAGTGAATGGCCAGTAAGATAAGAGGAGAACCACGAGAGGACAGTGTCAATGAAGGACTGTGTCAGTGCATATGTTTGTGTCCTTATGGGACTCATAGTCTTACTCCCCATCTTAGTAGATAACTGAGGCACAAAGAAGTTGTAAATTGTAACTTGCCCAGGATCACACAGCATACAAATGGCAGGTCCAGGTTACCAGGTCCTCTGACTCCTCAGGCTACACTGAGGTACAGTGCTTCTCATACCACTAATGTAGAGAGCACCTCATTGACCTTGATTCACAAGCTCATAACTTTGGCAGTATCCTCAGTGAATCTCTATCAACTAAAGTATCCCTGTTACCAAATCCCTTCAGTTCTGCCCTCACAATATTACTCAAATCTGCCCATTTCTTGCCATCAAAGCTGCTCCTATGTAGGAAGCAGCGTGGCTTAGTGGAAGGAGTCTGGGCTTGGGAGTCAGTGGTCATGGGTTCTAATGCCGATTCTGCCACTTGTCTGCTGTGTGACATCAGGCAAATCACTTGACTTCTCTGTGCCTCAGTTCCCTCATCTGTAAAATGGGAATTAAGACCATGAGCCCCACGTGGGACAACCTGCCTACCTTGTAGCTACCTCAGTGCTTAGAAAAGTGCTTGGCACATAGTAAATGCTTTCCAAATACCGTAATCATTATTGTTATTATTAATCCAAACACTTATCTTTTCCTGCATTTCCTATTATATCAGCCGCCTCACTGTCCTTTTCACCTCTTGCCGCTCCCCACTCCAGGCCATCCATCTATCTACTGCAAAGATCATTTTTCAAAAAAAAATTCTGTCTCCCCACTCCTGAGGTTACCCATCCACCTCCTAGTGGTTACCCATCCACCTCCACATCAAACAAGAACTCTTTAAAATTGGTTTTGAAGCTCTCAATGAGTTTCCCTCTTTCTTTCTTTCTTACCTCACTGACTTTCTTTACCAATCCAACAGTTCAGTCTTCCTCTACTCACTATCCTCAATCTTGTCAACCCATGTCCTACTTCTGGCCTAGAACTTTTACTTTATATCCTTCCTTTATATCCTGAGCCCATTGTTGGGTAAGGACCGTCTCTATATGTTGCCGACTTGTACTTCCCAACTGCTTAGTACAGTGCTCTGCACACAGAAAGCGCTCAATAAATAGAATTGAATGAATGAATATCCAGGTGGCAGAGCCAGGATTACAAACCACATCCTGCTGAGCCCCAGGCCTAAGGTCTTCCACTACACAACCCTTATTTACCCTACTCCCTCACCCATCTTTATCACCATTGTACTTGAATGTGTGCCCTTTGTTCAACCCAAACTCAGTGCCACAGCACTTATTTGCATATCTGTAATTTATTTTAATGTCAGTCTACCCTTCTAGACAATAAGCTCCTTTTGGCCAGTGAACATGTGTACCAACTCTTGCTATTGAATTCTCCCAAGCAGTTAATATAGTTCTGCACACAGTAAGCATTCATTTAATACAGTTGATTGATTGATTAGTATGGAAGTTCTAAAGTAAGCCTTGGAGGAATATAGTATCGTTAGGTGAAAGATTAATCAGTAATGTCATCCTCAAGGCACTGGCATTTCAGAAGATTGTAAGGAAGATACTAGTACTAAGAGACAAGATTGAGGCACAGTGTAGGTTGACTTGAAAGGAGAAAAATTTGTGAATTAGGGTCTAGTTGGATCAAGAGTAGGTAGGTTAGGGTAGGTGATTGAGTGTCTTAAAGCAGGTAGGAGTTTCTGCATGATGGAGAGGGTAATTGGAAACCATTGGAACGTTTTGAGGAGTGGGGAGATAATACACAAAATTATGTTTTAAAAAAATGATCCGGGTAGCATTGTGAAGTGCAGGCTAGAGAGAGAGAGACTAGAAATAAGGGAGGCCTACTTGAAGGTTGAAGCAGTAGTTGAGTTATGATATGGCAAGTGCTTGGAGCATCGTTAGTTAATGGATAGAATGAAGATGGGAAGAGTCTAGATGAGAAAGAACTGGAAGTTGAAAGAGGAAAAGAGTGAATAGTGAAAGGATAGTGCCAAAGTTAAGGGAAACAACGTGGCCTAGTGAATAGAACATGGGCTTGGATGTCAGAAGGACCTGGGTTCTAACTCTGTCATTTGTCAGCTGTGTGACCTTGGGCAAGCCACTTCACTTCTCTGTGATTCAGATATCTGTAAAATGGGGATTAAGAATGTGGGATATGGGATATGGCTTGTGTCCAACCCTGTGTCTACCTCGGAACTTAGTACAGTGCGTGGAACATATGAAGCACTTAACAGATGCCATTAAAAAATGTATGTTTAACTGTGTCTTAGCTGATTAGCTTAATTCTACTGCAGTGCTTAGTACAGTGCCTGGCTTAAAAAAAAAACAAACAGTTTTCTGTCTGTCTCCCAATGTAATGGGGGTTACAAATAAGTAGAGATAGAAGAATAAGCAATGGGTAGGTATAGTGCTCTGTACACTGTAAGAGCTCAATAAATACCATCGATTGAGAAGATTGATGGCTAAAGTATTAGAATTAATCAGAACAAATAATTGAATTTACAGATGAGTATAAGCTCGTCTATAGACTGTAAGCTCATTATGGGCAGGGAATGCAGCTGCTACTTCTGTTGTACTTTTCCAAATACTTAGTACAGTCCTCTGCATATAGTAAATGCTCAATAAATATGATTGATATATTCATACTTCAGTTTAAAGTATGGATTGAAATTCAGAACTACTGCACATGGCCGTTGGACTGATATTGCCTGGGGTTTGGGGAGTTAATTGGTAGGTTTGGTTTTGAAAGACTTTGAAGGGCTTAAGTTTGGTGGATTTTGTGTTGTGGGAGAGTTCCAGCCAAGGAAGGAGAATGAAAATGTGTGGTATTTTGGGGAATGAACATTAGTTAGTACTTGAGAAATAGAGTACGTAAAATATATAAGTATTATTGGTAGAGGTTACTCAAGTGTTTATTTACAACTGCCGTAGTATTTGAAGAAAGCATCATCGTCAGTGAATTTTACCTTTGTGTGGGTGGGTTATAGCAAAGACCAATGCTGGGCCAGTAGCTGCAGTCACATTTTGAATACAAAAAAGCCATTTTATGGTGTTGTTCTGCTTAATGTTTTCAATGCCTGGTGCTGTTTTCTTCTTTAGCCCCCCACCCTGTTTCCTTCATGAAATATTTACTTTAAGAGAGATACTGCTTTCTTTGTTAGCAAAACATGATGCTGATCTATACTCAGTAATTGACTCAGCTTTGAAATGGGATGCAGGATTGTCTAAGGTTTTGTTTTCCTTTCTTGAAAACACTTCATCTCCACTCCTTGCTTTTGGTTTCCCAATTTCACCTCTCCATATGGCACCTTTACTAAGATGAGCGTGACTTCAGTTCTGGGCTTTTGTTGTGATCGGGTTTGTCTGATATCCATTTTGTTTTCCCATCCCTTCCTCCCATCCCTTTGTACACCCTTCTTCACGGAAGAAGAATGCCCTCAAAAACTTCCTGCCACAAAACCTGCCTAACCAAGGCCTCCCCCACCCTGACCTGCCTGACAAAAGCCATCCCTGTTGTCCACTAGCGGACTTGACATGACTGACTCCATTTTGTGCAGGTTGAGAGAACAACTCCTTTTTGTATTGTCTGCAACAGATGCCTTCAAGGCCATTAAACAAGTAACACTTATCTATGTAAGGTCCTAGGTCAGATGACATCCTGACAAGACAGTGACAACAGAAGATAACAGAATTTACACACCTATCTATGCAAGGCCATATGGCAGATAACAACAACCTTTACAAGGCAGTAAAAACAGAGAATTTACAGCATCCTGTTGGTCCTAATTGGATTCCTGAAATTCCTAAATGCTCCCTCCCATGTTGCTGTAACTCAATAAAAGACACAGAGAGAATGGGATCGGGGCTGCTTGATCTGGGTCCCTGGCCCCTTGCAGCCGCGCGCTAATAAAATCCACTTCTAAATTTCTACCTGGGTCTCACTCGCTGATTCTCGGCGCAACACTTTCAGAACTTAATTGTTCATGGTCTTCTTTTGGTATTTCATATTGACTGTGACCCATAAATGATGCTGACAGAACTGGCCAGGGTGCAAGACATAGTACCTCTGTGTGGTCTAGGTATCACAGCTGTAGAGAAGATTGGACTCTGTCTATTGCTTTTTGATCTGGAACCTGATACCACACTGCCACCACACTGTTTGACAGTCTCCCACAGCATGTGCTGTCTTTCTTTCTTGATTCATTTTTTCTCCTTGTTTATCCTTGCATCATGTTTAGTTGTGCTGCCCAGAATTCAATTATGGCATTTAGCCCTGTGTTATCAATATGATTTTTTGGTTGTGAGTACGGCTTCCCTGATGCAAGAGTACTGCATTAGTTTTCTTGGGATTTATCTCCAGTCAGTAGAACCTAGTTGATTATTTAGAGTTCTTCAATTCTTTTCATGTCTTCTTGGGTGTGGTTCTTCTATGGCACAGTCATCTATATAGAATCATTCCTGATTGTAGAATGAAGCAGCTGAGAGGCAGCATGCCCTAGTGGATAGAGTATGGATCTGGGAGTCAGAAGGATCTGGGTTCTAGTCCCGATTCTACTCCTTGCCTCCTGTGTGATCTTGGGCAAGTTACTGAACTTCTGTACTTGTTACCTCATAGGTAAAATGGGAATCAGATTGTGAGTGGGACTGTGTCCAACACAATTACCTTCATCTACCCCAGTGCTTAGAACAGTGCCTGGCATATAGTGCTCAACAAATTCCATTAAAAAAAAGTTTCTAGATTTTAGATCATGCTATAAGTCTGTTGAGGTGGGTGTTTCCCAGAGGTGCATAAGCATGCTAGCACCTGTATCCAGGTCTCTTTTTGTGTCCTCCAGCATGAAGTTGAGTTAGGCTGACTACATATATCTGCTTTACTCCACTGATAATAGGTAATGATCAGAGAGGGTACCCCCAGTTCTGACCCAACTAGTTTTGCTGTAATGAAGTAGTCTTATGATTTTGATAAACTCTTCAGGGAAGTCATGTTTGCTTAGTATCTGTATCAAATGCTTTGATATTGCCTTTCTGGTTCTGAAAAGTATTTGGGAGTCCAAGAATATGTATTCTTGTTAAAATGTATAATTATAAATGTATAATCAATCAATCAATCGTACTTACTGAGGCGCTTACTGTGTGCAGAGCACTGTACTAAGCGCTTGGGAAGTACAAGTTGACAACACATAGAGACAGTCCCTGCCCAACAGTGGGCTCACAGTCTAGAAGGGGGAGACAGAGAACAAAACCAAACATATCAACAAAATAAAATAAATAGAATAGATATGTACAAGTTAAATAAATAAATAAATAAATAAATAAATAAATAAATAAATAAATAAAAGTAAATAAATAGATAAATAAATAGATAAATAGAGTAATAAATAGTTACAAACATATATACAGGTGCTGTGGGGAAGGGAAGGAGGTAAGATGGGGGGATGGAGAGGGGGGCGAGGGGGAGAGGAAGGAAGGGGCTCAGTCTGGGAAGGCCTCCTGGAGGAGGTGAGCTCTCAGTAGGGCCTTGAAGGGAGGAAGAGAGCTAGCTTGGAGGATGGGCAAAGGGAGGGCATTCCAGGCCCGGGAATGACGTGGGCCGGGGGTCGAAGGCGGGACAGGCGAGAACGAGGCACGGTGAGGAGATTAGCGGCAGAGGAGCGGATGGTGCGGGCTGGACTGGTGCTGGTACAGAGGGATCCTTGGTAGGGGGTGAGAGGGAGTGGTCTTGGTGGGAGAGAGGGAGGGAAAAAGCTGGGTGGGAGAGGGGAAGGGGAAGGTGAGGAATGGGAATGGCAGTTGGGAGCAAGGGAATTGAAAGTTCATGGTGAGGTCAGCAGGGCGAGTGACAGTACAGTGGGAGGTTAACAATTGAGATGCAGAAGTGATAAAACAATAGCAATGATATAAGTAGGCGATGGCATCACAGGAGGTAGTTAAATGATTAACATGCTATGGCAATAATAAAATTGGCAGATAATGATGTCACAGAGAGCAGATACAAACCATTATGTGCTGGAGTAGGGTGGACCTGTATACCCATTTAAACTTAAAGTGTCCCTCACCAGGCAGGCAGTAGCTCCTCTTAAACAGGTTAGAATCACACAGTCAGTAATTCATACTTATTGAGCATTTACATGGAGAACACTGTACTAAGTGCTTGGGAGACAGCCATATAACAGTTGCCTGCCCAAGAGAAGCTTACAATCTAGAGGCAGGTTAGAAACAAGTGATATAAAAACCCTTGTTCCTCATTAGTCTGTAACTATATTATAGTTCCTCCGGAATGTAATTTAGCCACACAAAAAATAATAATTTTGGAATAAAGTGAAAACCATTATTTCATAGAACAGAGAGTCAGAATAATTTTAATAGTATTAGCTATAGATCTACCCAATTCCAGAGGGCATCCTGTCAAACCAGAATCAGTAATGATTATTTTATTGAGGTCATAGAGAGCAATAAGGATCACCTAGCTTTTGAACTCCTTGTGGGCTATCAGCTCTTTTGAATTATACTCTCCCAAAAGCTTAATTCAGTATCTGCATATATTGTGCCCTAAAGTTAGATTCCCAGTATTTCATTTAAGTGAATTGTTATTTTGTGTTTTCTCTTTTTAAATACTCAATCATTTTAGAAGAAAATGCTGAACCAGATCTGGATGATAATGAAGAAGAGGAGGAGCATACTGCAGAACCTGAAGTTGAATCACAAGTGGAACCAGTGGCTCCTACAGTGCCCCCTCCAAAGAAGCGGAGAGGAAGACCACCTGGCAAGACCAACCAATCCAAACAGCCTCAGCGTAAGTTGCTGTGCCTAGTGTGGAATCCTTACATAAAGGCAGTTGGGACTTCTGGTGTAGTGGATAGAGCACAAGCCTGGGAGTCAGAAGGTCAAGGGTTCTAATCCCAGCGCTGCCATTTATCTACTCTGTGGCCATGGGCAAGCCACTTCACTTCCCTGTGTCTCACGTTCCTCATAATAATAATAATAATAATAATAATGGTATTTATTAAGTGCTTACTATGTGCAAAGCACTGTTCTAAGCACTGGGGAGGTTACAAGGTGATTTGGTTGTCCTATGGGGGGGCTCACGGTTTTATCCCCATTTTACAGATGAGGTAACTGAGGCACAGAGAAGTTAAGTGACTTGCCCAAAGTCACACAGCTGACAGTTGGTGGAGCTGGGATTTGAACCCATGCCCTCTGACTCCGAAGCCCGTTCTGTTTCCACTGAGCCACACTGCTTCTTTAAAGCATCTGTAAAATGGGGATTAAGACTGTGAGCCCCGTGCGTGACAGTGGACTCTGTCCAACCTGATTTGCTTTTATCCACTCCAAGGCTTAGTACAGTGCCTGGCACATAGTAAGTGCTTAACAGATATCATAATAATTATTATTATAACATTGCTAACACTTCTAACCCTAACTCAGTGTCACACAGCAGGCTTGAAATAGATAGAGCATGGCATAGATAGATGCATCTGTCTGGCATAGTAGATAGAGCATGGGCCTAGGAGAAGAACCTGCGTTCTAATCACGGCTCTACCACATATCTCCTGTGTGCCCTTGGGCAAGGCGTTTAACTTCTCTGAGGCTCATTTACCTGATCTGTAAAATCTAGAAAAGGAAGGAAGGAAGGAAGGGAGGGAGGGAGGGAGGGAGGGAGGGAAAGAGAAAGAGTAGCAGAGCTGAGATTAGAACCTAGATTATTCTACTCCCAGGGCCATGTTGCATCCACTAGACCATGTCTTTTTAGCAGGAAATGTGTCTACCCACTCTACCCAAGCATTTTTACAGTGTTCTGAACCCAGTAAATGCTCAATAACTACCATTAGCTTTAGGTACTAGATCACTTTGTCCCCTCCTACTTTACCTTACTGTTATACTACTACAACCCAGCCTACACACTTGAGTCTTCTAATGCCAAGCTACTCGCTGCATGTCAATCTCTTCTACCTTCCCACTGATTCCTTACCCTTATGCTGCCTCTGCCCTGGAATTCCCCCACCCATCCCTCCTTCCACCAGTCATATTTATTCATTCTAGTACAGTGCTCTGCACACAGTAAGTGCTGAATAAATATGACTGAATATTTGGAAAGTAAAATTCGGCAAATTCCCACACAGCCGCCTCCTTTGCCTCTGCTGCCCGTATCATCTTTCTACAGAAATTCAGTCACTTCATTCATTCAGTCATATTTATTGAGTGCTTACAGTGCAGAGCACATACTAAACACTTGGAAGGTACAATTCAGCTACAAATGGAGACAATTCCTACCCAAGAACGGGCACATAGTCTAGAAGGTGGGAGACAGATAACAAAACAAAGAAAACAAGTAAAGAGGCATCAATAACATCAATATAAATAAATAGAACTATAGATATATTCACATCATGAGTAAAATAAATAGAATAATAAGTATGTACATATATACACAAGTGCTGTGGAGTGGGGAGGGGTAGAGCTGAGGGAGGGAGTCGGGGTGATGGGGAGGGGAGGAGGAGCAGAGGAAATGGGTTCAGTCTAGGAAGGCCTCCTGGAGGAGATAAGCTTTCAGTAGGGCTTTGAAGGGAGGAAGAGGGCTAGTTTGGAGGATATGAGGAGGGAGGGCATTCCAGGCCAGAGATAGGACATGATCCAGGGGTCAGCAGTGGGACAGGCAAGAATGAGGCCCAGTGAGGAGGTTAGCAGCACCAGAGGAGTGGAGTGTGCAGGCTGGTCTGTAGATGGAGAGAAGGGAAGTGAGGTATGAAGGGGCAAGATGATGGAGAGCTTTGAAGCCAGTAGTGAGGAGTTTTTGCTTGATATGAAGGTCGATTGGCAACCGCTGAAGATTTTTGAGGAGTGGGGTAACATGTGCAGAGCACTTCTGTAGAAACGTAATCCGGGCAGCAGAGTGAGGTACGTGCAGACTGAAGTGGGGAGAGACAGGAGGTTGGGAGATCAGAAAGATTGCTGGTGCAGTAATATAGTTGGGGTATGGTGAGGTATGGTGAGTGACTGTACTACCAAGGTAGCATTTTAGATGGGGAGGGAAGGGCGGATCTTGGCAATGTTAAGAAGGTGAGACTGGCAAGTTTTGGTGACAGATTGGATATGTGGAGTGGAGAGAGCAGAGTCAAGGATGACAAGCTGGTTGCGGGCGTGTGAGACAAGAAGGGTGGTAGTGTGCCATCCACATTGACAGGAAAGTCAGGGAGAGGACAGGGTTTGGGAAGGAAAATGAGAAACTCTGTTTTGGGTAGCTTGAGTTTGAGGTGGTGGGAGAACATCCAGGTGGAGATGTCCTGAAGGCAGGAGGAGATGCAAGCCTGGAGGGAGGGAGAGAGAACAGGGAAGAAGATGCTGATTTGAGTATCATACGCATAGAGATGATAGTTGAAGCGGTATACATCAAGCCACCTTCCAAGCCTCATTAAAATCACATTTACTCCAAGAGGCTTTGCCTAACTAAACTCTAATTTCCTCTACTGCCTCTCCCTGTTGCTGTTGTGGACAGGGAAAAGTAAGTGCCCAATAAAAAACATTGATTGACTGATTAGATATTTACACCTTCCTCATTTCCACAGCATTTATGTTCTTATCAATTATTAAATTTAATGTATGTGTCCCTGCCTGACTCAAATGTCATTTAAGGCAAGGAACATGTCTACAAACAGTGCTGTATTACAGTCTCCCAAGAGCTTAGTACAGTTATCTCTACAAGGTAAGCACTCAGTAAATTCTGTTGAGTGATTTCTTCTCCATATAACCAGCTAATCTCTGGTCATATCTCAATTTGCGTACCGCTTCAGGTGCCTAATATGACTTTCCTGCCTCCTGTCCTTTAATCTCCAATCCATCTTTCAATCCACCACCCTGATCATTTTTCTGAAGTACCTTCTGTACTCATCTCTCCACAATGCAGAAGCCTCCAGGGTTTACTAATCCCTTTCTACACCAAGCAGAACTCGTGACACTCCTCTTCAAGATACTCAGTCGTCCCTCTCTTCCCTGTATTTATTCTTCCTATTCTCCCATTACACCTCAACTCATATTCTTTATTTCTCTCATTCTTCATTATCATTCTTATCTCTTACCACCTCTTTTTTATGGTAGTTGTTAAGCCCTTACTGTATGCCAGGCACTTAACCAAGAACTGAGGTAAGTACTAGCTAATTAGGTTGGACACAATCCATGTCCCACATGAGGCTTACAGTCTTAATCCCCATTTTACAAATGAGGTAACTGCAATGCAGAGAAGTTAAGTAACTTGTCCAAAGTCACCCAGCTGACAAGTGGCAGAGCCAGAATTAGAATCCAGGTCTTTCTGATTCTTAAACTGGTGCTCCATCTACTAGGGTACGCTGTCTCTTTCTGTCACCCTCTCTCCAGCTTGAAACTCCTGACCTCTCACAATCCACAACTTTCCCCAATCCCAGAGCCTCCTAAAATCAAACCTACCTTTTTTTCAGCACTTCATCTCTACCTAAGCACTTGGGTATTCACACTCCCTGGTTACATTTATGCTTTTATCTTTATACTGGACTTATCTTTATGTCCTGCTACCTGCAAGTTATTTAAGAATTTGTCTTCCTTTTTTGGGTAGTAGACTTCTTTGTGCATACTACTAGTCCTTTTGAATGATCACTCTCTCCCTCTGCACACTAGGTGCTAAATACATTTGATTGATTTTGGTTTTGTTTTTTGTTTTTAATGGAATTTATTAAGTGCTTATTCTGTTCCAGACACTGGTTCTAATCACAGGGGTAGGTACAAGTTAATCAATTTTTGCACAGTCTGTGTCTCCATTTTATTAATGGAGGTTAAGTGATGCAAAGTGACTAACCGAAGGACATACAGCAGACATGTGGCAGATCCCCGATGGTTGAGGGGGTAAAGGGTTTGGGACAGAAGTGGAAGAAAAGGAATCTTAATTTAAATTCATCCAAGATTTAGATTTCTTTTTTTTTTCCTTATTTCCTCTTTCTCGGTAAGCCACAGCAATCATTCAAGTCGAAGACCAGAGCACTGGGGCAATTGAAAACATTATAGTTGAAGTGAAGAAAGAACCTGATGCCGAAACTGTAGAAGTGGAAGAGGAACCTCAGTCAGCTGATGTAGGAACTCCAAATGGAGATCTTACACCTGAAATGATTCTCAGTATGATGGACCGATGATGATGAAACAGCTCTGCTTACTAAGTAGAGTGGTCTTGGCAGTGTTTCCACAGTTCAGTTGTTCCTTTACTTTGTAATTGTTCTTGGCTTTGAGATATGCATCATTTTAAATTACTTTAACCAAGTATACTGGGAAATAAAACTTCAAAGATAATGTCAGAAAGTGTATTTTAATCAAATTTTGCTGTTTTATGTTAAAACATTACAAACCATACAATCATGTGTCTTTTTCAGATAGGAGTTAGAGAGGTAGCCCGTAGAAAAGAATTTACATGAACTCTGTTGTGGAAGTACAGAAATAAAAACTTTGAATCACTTCGTTTGGAAAAATCAGTCACTCCATGATTCCCTAAGTTTTATTTTCATTATAATATTCAAATGCAGGCTTTATAATTTCTTATTTTTGTTTTACTTTGATTCTCTCTGCTTTAGGATGAGCCAATTCCCATAAGTTTACAATTTGATTTCTGTCCTTAGTGCTGTGCTTCATGACAAAGCATCTGTATTGATCAAACTTGTAAATAACTTCTTTTATTTGGGTTTTTTCTTTTGTTTTTTCCACATTTTAATTTTATCCACTAAAAGGTTGGGAACAATTCAGTTTAAAAATCTCTGCATTTTAATTTTTTTCATTTTTACCAATAAATCAGTAACAGTCACACAGATGAGTAACAGTGCCCAGGTTCAAACTTGCTAAATAGCAGTAACCTTGTGGGAAATCTTCAATCCATAAGCACATGAAACTGCATTTATAACTTTCCTGATTACTTTTCAGCTATGATTTCATATCTACATCCTTTGCTCTAGTTTATATCTGTATTTTGTGTTTGATGAATCCTCTGTTAAAACAGAAAAAGTGGTTGGAAGTGGGTTATTTGATAATTGCTGATACCAATCATTGCAGACCTGAATCTAGGCCATGAAATTTTTCTAGTCAGTAATTTTTATTTAGATTTTGAAAAGGATATCAGTGTAAAATAAAAGAAAACAAATGATGCTTGTGAATGAGCAAACTCACATTAACTATATATAAGCTTTCTAGCAGAAATTCATTATTACTGTTTTCAAACCAGTTTTTCATCATGCCTAAGAGAATTATTAGTTTAGCCCTGGAATCTCAGTAGTATTGTGTGATATTTTACTTTGTTTTAGGAAACAATTATAAAAAGTAGTAATAAAATATGTAATAAGGATTTAAATATTGTAAAGGTAAATATAGTTCTGTACAGCTAATAAATATTGGATTTACATGTTCTCCTATTGGCTGCTGTATTTGAAATGATTAAATCCTTGATGCTTCTCTTAATTTGTTTGACATCTCCAGTCTACTTTAAAATTGTTCTCTATCTCCCAGGACAAGTGTTTTTCGGGTTTTGTTTTTCTGTTTTTCTGTGATTGAGGTGCTCTATTTCTTCTGAAGGCAGAGAGCAAAAAAATTCCATCATATGATTTTGATGCTGAGAAACTTGCTAAAAATGTAATTTAGGATGTTTGATGGTTTACGGAGGATCAATTACTTGCTTGCGGGTGCCCCAGAGAAATGAAGTGACTTGCCCAAGGTCACACAGCAGACAAGTGGTGGAGCCAGGATGAGAACCAATGTCCAAGACTGAACTCCTTATCTTCCCTCCCAAACCCTGCCCTCTCCCTGACTTTCCCATCTCTGTTGATGACACTACCATCCTTCCATCTCACAAGCCCGCAACCTTGGTGTCATCCTCGACTCTGCTCTCTCGTTCACCCCTCACATCCAGTCTGTCACCAAAACCTGCCGGTCTCACCTCTGCAACATCACCAAGACCCGCCCTTTCCTCTCCATCCAAACCGCTACCCTGCTGGTTCAGTCTCTCATCCTATCCTGACTGGATTACTGCATCAGCCTCTTCCCTGATCTCCCATCCTTGTCTCTCCCCACTTCAATCTACACTTCACACTGCTGCCCAGATCATCTTTGTGCAGAAACGCTCTGGGCATGTTACTCCCCACCTCAAAAATCTCCAGTGGCTACCAATCAACCTACGCATTAGGCAAAAACGCACTCTCGGCTTCAAGGTTCTCCATCACCTCGCCTCCTCCTACCTCACCTCCCTTCTTTCCTTCTCCAGCCCAGGCGGCACCCTCCACTCCTCTTCCACTAACCTCCTCACTGTGCCTCGCTCTCGCCTGTCCCGCCGTCGACCCCCTGCCCACGTCCTCCCCCTGGCAGTGGAATGCCCTCCCTGCGCATATCCACCAAGGTAGCTCTCTTCCTCCCTTCAAAGTCCTATTGAGAGCTCACCTCCTCCAGGAGGTCTTCCCAGAGTGAGCCCCCCTTGCTCCCCCCTCCTCCCCCTCCCCATACCCCCACCTTACCTCCTTCCCCTCCCCACAGCATCTGTATATATGTTTGTACATAATTATTACTCTATTTATTTTACCTGTACATGTTCATTATTCTATTTATTTTATTTTGTTAATATGTTTTGTTTTGTTGTCTGTCTCCCCCTTCTAGACTGTGAGCCCACTGTTGGGTAGGGACCGTCACTATATGTTACTCTGCACACAGTAAGCACTCAATAAATACGATTGAAGGAATGAATGAATGACCTCCTGACTCCCAGGACCATGCTGTATCCACTATGCCATACTTCTCCTTCCAAACCCAGAAGAGAATCCTGTGGCGTCTATAGTCTCAAAATGGGTAAAGGCATCTTAGCCAAACTGTATTTGAATGTAAATTTGAATGGGCCAGGTAAGAAGAAACCAAATTCTTAAGTGGAGCTGGTTTAAGAGCCGTGCTCCGAGGAGGAAACCAAGACTGACCCAGAAAAGCTGTGAGAGCAGTCTTCAAACGACCCACCTCCTTCCTGTGGAACTTCCTAGACACTTCTTGGATCCCAACAATTGCTCCTCCTCAGCTCTCCTGATAAGTACTATGTTATTTTATTCATGGACATTCAGAGACCCCAAGAACATAAACCCACACCTAAAAACACCCAGCAGCAGCACCAGTAGAGCCAACATACCAAGTTTCAAGTAAAAACAGGTAAGTCTAGTGAAAAGAGCATGGGCCTGGTAGTCAGAGGACCTGAATTCTAATTCCAGCTCTGCCATCTTCTTGTTCTTTGGCTCTGGGCAAGTACCAGCGTCTCTGGCTCCTCATCTATAAAATGAGGATAAAATACCTGTTGTCCCTCCTTTAGATGATGAGCCCCATGTGGGACAGGAACTGTGCCTAATTTTATAATTTTATCAATCCCAGTGCTGAGGCACAGTGCTTTGCACATAGACATGCATACCAAATATCACAATGATAATCACTAATGCCAGAACCACTGCCAAGGCACAGAACTTGCCCCTGAACTGTGAAGAAGCTGCTGTTTCTGTATTTTACCTCTCCTGCTCCTGAGTGCCTTCAGCCAGGCCTAGGTACACTGGGGAGTACAGTAGTGGCTGCGTGACCCCAAAGGCATCTCTGCTTAGTACAATGTTTTTTCCAAAAAGTGCTCAATAAGTATTATTGAATTAAATTTTTCATATGAACAGCAGCCACTGCCTGTTTTTATTAATCATATTTATATATTTAATAAATATATATTATGTATGAATGTACATATTTTTCATCTGTCTCATTGCCAACCCCTTGCCTATGTCCTGCCTTTGGCCTGGAATACCCTCCCTCCTCAAATCCATTACTCTTCCCCCCATTCAAAGCTTTATTGAAAACATCTCCAAGAGGCCTTCCCTAAGCCCCAATTTTCATCATCTCCCACTCCCTTCTGCATCTCCCAACTTGCTCGTTTTGCTCTTCCTCCCACTTCCAGCCCTACAGCATTTATGTATTTATCTGAAATTAAATTTATTTGTATCAATGTCTTTTTTTTACTATTGGTGTCTGTCTCTCCCCCTCTAGACTATGAGCTCATTGTGGGCAGGGAGGCACCTGTTTATTGTGGTATTGTACCTTCCCAAGCACTTAGTACAGTTCTCTGCAAACAGCACTTAATAAATATGATTGAATGAATGAATAAGCCCTTGAAGAAGACTGAAAATGAATGGTCAGAGGTAAGAGGAGAACCAGCAGAGGACAGAGCCAATGAAGCCAAAGTTGGATACTGTTTTCTAGAGAGGAGGGTAGTTGGCTATTGAAGGCAGCTGAGCGGTCAAGGAAGATTAAGGTGGAGTGGAGGCCAAGAACAAGATCATGTACCATAAGATCATTTGCGACCTTTGAGAGGGCAGTTTCTCTGGACTGAAGGGGAAGGAAGCCGGATTGCAGGGGATCTAGGAGTTAATTGGAGGAGAGGGAGTGGAGGTGGCAGAAATAAACAACTCTTAAGAAGGGTGGAAACAATAATAAAATTTGTATTTCAATCAATCAATCAATCATATTTATTGAGCACTTACTGTGTGCAGAGTACTGTACTAAGCGCTTGGGAAGTACAAGTCGGCAACACATAGAGACAGTCCCTACCCAACAGCGGGCTCACGGTCTAGAAGGGGGAGACAGAGAACAAAACCAAACATACTAACAAAATAAAATGAATAGATATGTACAAGATAAATAGAGTAATAAATATGTACAAACATATATACATATATACAGGTGCTGTGGGGAAGGGAAGGAGGAAAGATGGGGGAGATGGAGAGAGAGACGAGGGGGAGAGGAAGGAAGGGGCTCAGTCTGGAAAGGCCTCTTGGAGGAGGTGAGCTCTCAGTAGGGCCTTGAAGGGAGGAAGAGAGCTAGCTTGGCAGATGGGCAGAGGGAGGGCATTCCAGGCCCGGGGGATGACGTGGGCCGGGGGTCGATGGCGGGACAGGCGAGAACGAGGCACGGTGAGGACATCAGCGGCAGAGGAGCGGAGGGTGCAGGCTGGGCTGTAGAAGGAGAGAAGGGAGGTGAGGTAGGAGGGGGCAAGGTGATGGAGAGCCTTGAAGCTGAGGGTGAAGAGTTTCTGCCTAATGCGCAGATTGATTGGTAGCCACTGGAGGTTTCTGAGGAGGGGAGTAACATGCATGTCCAGAGCGTTTCTGGATACAGACAATCCGGGCAGCAGCATGAAGTATCGACTGAAGTGGGGAGAGACACGAGGATGGGAGATCAGAGAGAAGGCTGATGCAGTAGTCCAGACAGGATAGGATGAGAGCTTGAACGAGCAGGGTAGCGGTTTGGATGGAGAGGAAAGGGCGGATCTTGGCAATGTTGCGGAGCTGAGACCCGCAGGTTTTGGTGACAGACTGGATGTGAGGGGTGAATGAGAGAGTGGAGTCGAGGATGACACCAAGGTTGCGGGCTTGTGAGACGGGAAGGATGGCAGTGCCGTCAACAGAGATGGGAAAGTCAGGGAGAGGGCAGGGTTTGGGAGGGAAGACAAGGAGTTCAGTCTTGGACATGTTGAGTTTTAGGTGGTGGGCAGACATCCAGATGGAGATATCCTGAAGGCAGGAGGAGATGCGAGCCTGGAGGGAGGGGGAGAGAGCAGGGGCAGAGATGTAGATCTGGGTGTCATCAGCGTAGAGATGATAGTTGAAGCCGTGGGAGCAAATGAAGTCACCAAGGGAGTGAGTGCAGAACAGAAGGGGACCAAGCACTGAACCTTGGGGAACCCCCACAGTAAGAGGATGGGAGGGGGAGGAGGAGCCTGCAAAAGAGACTGGGAATGAATGACCGGAGAGATAAGAGGAGAACCAGGAGAGGACGGAGTCTGTGAAGCCAAGGTCAGATAGCATGTTGAGGAGAAGGGGGTGGTCCACAGTGTCGAAGGCAGCTGAGAGGTCGAGGAGGATTAGGATAGAGTAGGAGCCGTTGGATTTGGCAAGCAGGAGGTCATTGGTGACCTTTGAGAGGGCAGTTTCCGAGGAATGTAGGGGACGGAAGCCAGACTGGAGGGGGTCGAGGAGAGAGTTGGTGTTGAGGAATTCGAGGCAGCGCGTGTAGACAACTCATTCAAGGAGTTTGGAAAGGAATGGTAGGAGGGATATGGGGCGATAACTAGAAGGTGAGGTGGGGTCGAGAGGGTTTTTTTAGGATGGGAGAGACATGGGCATGTTTGAAGGCCGAGGGGAAGGAACCAGTGGAGAGTGAGCAGTTAAAGATGGACGTTAAGGAGGGGAGAAGGGATGGAGCGAGAGATTTCATGAGATGAGAGGGAATGGGGTCTGAGGCACAGGTGGCCGGAGTAGCACTTGAGAGGAGGGAGGAGAGCTCCTCTGAGGACACTGCTGGGAAGGATGGGAGAGTAGCAGAGAGTGTTGAGAGCCGGGGGGTTTGAGAAGATGGGGGAGTGACTTTGGGGAGGTCGGACCTGATGGATTTAATTTTGTTAATGAAGTAGGAGGCCAGATCGTTGGGGGTGAGGGAAGGAGGAGGGGGAGGAACCGGGGGCCTGAGAAGGGAGTTGAATGTACGGAAGAGCTGGTGGGGATGATGGGCATGGGTGTCAATAAGGGAGGAGAAATAGTTAAGCACTTAACTGTGTGCCACATACTGTACTAAGTGATGGTGTGGATACAGGAAATTGGGTTGGACACGGTCCCTGTCCAGCTTGGGGCTCCCAGACTGAATCCCAATTTTACTGATGAGGGCCCAGAGAAGTTAAGTGACTAGCCCAAGGTCCTTCTGACTACCAGTCCTGTACTCTAGCCACTTGGCCATGCTGCTTCTCTAGAAATGGGATGATAACTGGAGGGAGCATGAGGTCAAGGAGGGTTTTTTTAGGTTGGGAATATCTATGGTTGAAAGCAGTTGGGAAGAGGCCATTGGAAAGTGAACATTTGAGGGAAGGGAGAAGGGGAGTATTTTAAAAACGTGAGAAGGGATGGGGTCAGAAACACAGGTAGAAGGGTAAATTTAAAGAGGAGCTGAGAGCTTTCATCGAGTTACTGTAGAAAACAGTCGGAGAGGGTGGAGTAGGGGGTTGGAAGGGCGCAGGGAGATTTTAGGGATTACACCTGATTGTTTCAATTTTCTTGATGAAGTGACCAGGTCATTAGGGGAAAGAGATGGTAATAATACTAATAATGATGTTATTTGTTAAATGCTTACTATGTGCAAAGCACTGGTCTAAGCACTGGGGTAGATACAAGATAATCAGGTTGTCCCACTTGGGGCTCAGTCTTAGTCCCCATTTTATAGATGAGGTAACTGAGGCACAGAGAAGTAGTGACTTGCCCAAAGTCACACAGCTGTCAAGTGGCAGAGTCAAAATACAAACCCCTGACCTCTGACTCCAAAGCCCGGGCTCAAGGGACAGGAGGCTGAAATGGGAATGAACTAGGAAGGAGGAAGTATCATTGGGCAGGGGAGAGGCTGAATTGAAGGAGATAGGAATGAACTCATTCAATCATACTTAATGTGCACTTTCTGTGTGCAAAGTACTGTACTTTAAAGATGGGCAAGGTCAGAGAGTTGTTTGGATTTCCTCCAAGTGTTCTGCAACTCGGGTACAAGAGCAAAGAAGGCAAACTGTGGAGTGATCCAGATTTTTGGGTTAGTGGTACAAGATGTATATAGTATATATCTATAATTCTGTTTATTTATATTGATGCCTGTTTACTTATGTTGATGTCTGTCTCCCCCACTTTAGATTGTAAGCCCATTGTGGGCAAGGATTGTCTCTTTATTGCTGTATTGTACTTTCCAAACACTTAGTACGGTGCTGTGAACACAGTAAGTGCTCAATAAATACAATTGAATGAATGAATGAATGAATAGGGAACAAGGGAGCTCAGTTCAATGGAAAGGGTGGTGTTGAGTGGGTCTATTTGTGTATCAGGAGAAGGTAGTTTGGGGTATAGAGGTGAAATAGAGTAGGATGGCTGTAGAATACTAGAAGGAGTCAAAATCACAGAGGTGTCTTTGGGGGAAAAAGACATTTGCTGTGGATGGGTGAATGGGAAACAGAGTAGTTGAGGAGGTTGTGGTCCAATAGAGAAATTTCAGAACTGGTGAGGGTAGAGATTGTATAGTTAGTAGCACTTATAAAATCAAGTGTTTGGTCTTGAGGATTCACCTTTTTGCTCTTAAGGACCCAAGGGCCTGCATTTATTTCAACAGTTAATTACAAACAATCATAGTAAACAGTTATTACTGCTAACAACTTCTCCTGTATCCCTTAACTTCTCTGTCACTTGGATCTACTCAGTCTAATCAACCCAACCCTGTCTTTCCCAGCAGCCCCTTCATTCTGCTCCATCCAACCCCTTCCCATCCCTCATGCAGTCTTCCCCCTTCCCTCTCAGCACCACTCCTAAACTCTCTTTTCCGTGCCATTTCTATCTGCTCAATACCATCCAGCCCCACTCACCCCATTATTCATTCATTCAATAGTATTTATTGAGTGCTTACTGTGTGCAGGGCACTGTACTAAGCGTTTGGGATTATGCCTTCCCATCTCCAGTCCCCTATGAAACTGCTACAAATCTAAAGAAATCCAAAACTGAGGACACAGGAGTTCAATTCCCTCTGCCAAGTGTCACTCCAACAAGGTAAAGTGTTTTTTTTTAAGGTATTTGTTAATAAGCACTTACTGTTTTGCCAGGCACTGTTCCAAAGTGTGGGGTAGATATAATTGGATTGTACACAGTCATTGTCCCATATAGGATTTACAGTCAATATCCATTTTACAGATGAAGTAACTGATGCACAGAGAAGTTAAGTGACTAGCCCACAGCAGACAAGTCGTAGATCTGGGATCAGTTTCTCTGACTCTCAGCCTCTTGCTCTGTCCACTAGACCTTGCTGCTTCTCAAGCTTTCCTTCATCCTTGACTTGTGCCTGATCCCAGTCACAGCTTCTCCTGCCCATCAATAAAACCTGGTTCTCCCCAGATGACACTGTCACACCCGATGCTCTCTTCCAAAGGGACTTCATCTCCCATGCCCCCAAGACTTTGGGAATTGTGGAGGAGTTGTGTTCCTTCTCACTTTCCAATTCTGTTTTCACACCCTTCCAACACTCACTTCCTTTGAAGCCCACATCATCTGCTTCTCCACCCATTCTAGATACTAGGCACAGTCATCTACAGCCGCCCCCCGCCCCCCCACCGCAGCAAGCCCTACCCTCCAATTTTCTAAACCATTTGATCACTTTCTCTTATTCCTTGATTTCTCCATCCCTTGTTTTGTCCTGAGGAATCAATCAGCTGCAATTACAATACACTGCCCTGTTTACTGTTCATTGGAGGATTCAGAAACCCTACTCACTCTCAGTGCTTTAGTTTCCCTTCAAATAATTGCCCTTTAATATTCACACTTTCTTCTTCATATAGAAAAATGGGCAAAAATGCAATTTGTTATTTCTAGTGTTGGTTGCTTAGTTTCAAAATTAAACCAAATGAATGACAATTTAAATGGAAGTACAAGTATTAGTCATTTCTATGTAGTAAATGCATGCTGGTTCATATTTGTGATTATTTCAATAATAATATTAGGATGTAAAGAAATCCCTTTGAGCAGAATTACTTTAAACATTTGGAAAATATCTGGGAAAATTTAGCAAAATTCTTTGTGTACTGAATTCTTCCTCCTGAGTTACTCATATTAAGCTCATTATGGGCAGGGAACCTATCTCATAATTTTGTTGTATTGTACTCTCCTAAGCGCTTGGACTCAGGGCATAGTAAGCACTCACTACATACAATTGATTGATATTAGTGTACTATCTTGTCATTAATAAAAAGGGTGTTTACATTCGATAAACCACTTGAAATTAACTACATCTGGGTGGTGGTCAAATGTCATTTCTTTTTGGACAAGTATTTAGTTTAAAATTTTTTTTCTTTTATTATAAAATAATATTTGGCAGATTCGGGATTAAAGCACAGGTCCTTCTGACTCCTAGGGCCATTCTCACTTTACTACACCATGCTACTTACCCCAGGTAAATCTTCTTTCTTGTTACCATGAGGCTATTCTGAACCAAAGGACAGCATGAAAACAGCATGAAAGAAGTATAGGAAGGCTGGAGAGAGAAAACGGGTTGAATTTTGGTGTAGTTTTGGAAAAGTTGGAATGGAAGAGACCACCTTCAATGGGAAAACAATGTGAGTTTTGATTTGTTTACTCACATCTCCAGACCATCATCCTTAATCTGCTACAAATCTGAAGAAATCCAACACTGAGGGCACAGGAGTTCAATTCCCAGTAGTCAATCAATTTTTTAAGTTGACTAATTGAATAATATCACTTTAGCCAGCAACGTGATTGGTATGGCTTCATTCATCTAAACCCAATAGTAAGGCCTTCTATTGCTCGTTTTCAGCAGTTTTTCAGTCACGAGGTGTTTGCAGCTGTGCCCTAGGGAGTGCTTTGGTTCAGCAGTCCAAGCACGTGATTTGTCTTTAATAACTGCCTGTGCCTTTTTCACTTTCTCCTCTTTTCTCAAACCATGCAGAAAACAGCATCCCCAGGGCCTTGTGAAGAGGGGCATCTGAATTAATATTGGTTTATACACAATTCTTTCCCCAACCGAATAAGCTGCAGACAGAAATCGGAGCTCATGCAATAATATTTTATTGATAGAAAGGTATTTAAGTACAGTATTACATACAGGAATGTAAAGCATTTTTTTAACCGATGTTCCCAATTTTAACATAAATAGAACGCTTAAGACAAAAAAAAACCCTTAAAACTGTCACATTTCACCTTTTGCAAAAGTTCTCAGTTGGGCTGAACAAGGAAACAAAACACTTATCTTTGAGAGGGTAGAAACGAAAACATTCGGATCATCTACTGTGAACAGTTCAAAAATGGTGTGGGTGGGGGGTGAACAAAAAGGTGTATTATCAATTTCGCCAATCGCCCCTTCTTGACTGCGGGCCCTTTGCTCATTCTCTCAATTCTCTTTTTCTTATTTCCTTCAATCCTTCTTCTTCCTTCCTTGTCTAACCCTTAGCCCTCGCCTTATTCTTCGTCCCATATCTTACTTCATAGCTTGCGTCCTCCTAAACCATCCTTGCGGTACAGTTCCCAAACTCGAGGCCTAGATGAGTGAAGGTAGGAGGGATTTCTGCTCTATTCTTGGTTCGAGCCTGCTGTCCGAAAAAAAATGCATTATTCCACGAAAAAATCTGCCGTCTTCAACTGTCTTTCTAAAACTCCAAGGGAAAGGGGGTTAAAAAAAATGAGAGGTGCTGGCGGAAGATGGCGGAACAGCGGGACCTCAGTCTGTAAGCGGTCCGGGCCCCTCAGTACACAGGTACCTGGTGCTGAGGCAGCAGCTGGCAGCCGCTGCTGACATGGCTGAGCACCTTCTGCTTGAGCTGGGCTACCTGCTCCCGGAGGAGGTTGGCGGTGGACGCCAGCTCCGTGTTCTGGCTCTTGAGGCTCTTGACCTTTTCCTCCAGCCGCGAGATCCGCTCCAGCTTCCTTTTGCGGCATTTGGAGGCGGCGATACGGTTCCGCAGCCTCTTGCGCTCGGCCTTGATGCGCTCCTGCGTGTCCATGTCGATGGGGGACAGCGGGGGGCTCTCGCCGAAGCTGGGCACGTCGGGCACGATCTGGGGCTCGTCCTTGAGCGCCTGGAGCCGGGGGTGAGGCTGGGGCTGGCCCAGGCTGGGCGGGGGCGGGTAGGGCACCGTGTCGGTCGAGTAGTTCACCGTGGTGCTGCCCAGCGCGCCGGCCGCGTTGCCCGTGTAGCTGCTGAGGTTGGCGTAGACCGGCGGCTCTTGCTGCGCGAGAGAAGCGGCGGCGGGGGGCCCCGGGGTGAGGTCGACGCCGGCCCCGCCCGGCGGCTGGGCGCAGCCCCCCGCGGCTCCGGCCGGCCCGGCCCCTCCGCTTAGCTGGTTCTGTTTGTGTAAGTCCTCCAGGGCCTTGACGAAGCCTTCGGCGAACTCCTGCTCCTCCGTGGCCGTCACCTTGGGGTAGAGGAACTGGGTACTGGTCGGGGTGGTGGTGACCAGCCCGTTGGACTGGATGATGAGCCGCTCCAGCTCCGGCGAGGCCAGTTTGAGCAATCCCAGGTCCGGAGAGGTGAGCAGCCCTTCGGCGGTAGAGCAGATGGCGTTACCTCGCAAACTTTGATCCCCATGAAGTGGAGGGGGCGTAGGTTTTAGGGTGGCCACTATCCGGTCATTAAGGCTTATGGTGAGACCGTCTTTTTTCATCATGCTGCTGAGGCTGCCTTTCAGCGAAAACGCGGCAGAGGGAAACCGACGCCCCAGTAAAGCGAGCTGCTGTTGTTACTACTGTTAAGGCTGCCTAATAGATCGTCAGGGATTACGGGTGTTTCCATTCTCCTCCCCCGCAATGGCCCCAGGAAGGAGGTGGGAGGGGAAAGAGGAAGTTTGAAAAGACCGAGCGAGGAAAGGAGGAAGAGGAAGAGAAAAACAATCTTCCGAGGGAGGAGTCAGGAAAGGAAGAACAGGGAATGCTTTGTTCCCTTGTGCTTTTCTCTAGCATGACTTGAAAATTTCCCTACGACTGTGCCCTTCCAAGTGCTGTCCCCTAAAATCTACTAACCAAAACTAAGTAGATTGAGTCCTGGCAGGGCGAATTGCATGACGGGAAACACTGCTAAACTACTACATAAAATGAGACCCTGTAAACACATTTTTATGCGACTGCAGCCTCCCTTTTTCCGCATCTTAATCTCTCAGGATTGATGAGCTCATTTTACCTGCACCTTATTGGACGAAGGTGATGTATTCTTCAGAGACTTTGTTTACATAGGTCTGACCCGCCCACTTCCCCGCTTCCGGTCTCCCAGGCGACGCATCGTATATTGCACAACAGCGCGGAGATTTGTGGGCTGATGTCATAGGGGTGGGACAGTGCCTTGAAGTCACAAGCTATTTTCTGTAAACGACAGAGCTCTGACCAAATTTGGTCAGACCTATTTATGTTCACGCGAGGCATCTCGCTGCCTCATTCCAGCCTCATCCATCAATCGTACTTACTGAACATTTACTGTGTGCGAACACTCCGGTCAGAGGACCTGAGTTCCAATGTTATCTGCAGTGTGATCTTGGGCAAGTCATTTTACTTCTCTGTGTCTCGGTTTCCCCATCGGTAAAAACGGATATTAAGATTATGAGCCACAATGTGGGACAGGGACTGTGTCCAACCAGATTACCTTGTAACTGCCCCAGCGCTTAGTACAGTGCCTGACACCTAGTAAGTGCTCAACAAATACCACAGTTATTATTATTGCTAAGCACTTGGGAGAGTGCAGTACAACATAATTAGATAGACCCGTTCCCTGCCTATAACGAGTTTATAGTCTAGAGGGGGAGGCAGACGTTAATATGAATAATTTATAATGTATAATTTAAAGACATATAAATAAGTGTTATGGCCTTGGGACTGGGGCAAATATCCAGTGCCCAAATGTCACAGATCCAAAAGCATAGATAATAATAATAATGGTGGTATTTGTTAAGTGCTTACTATGTGCCAAACCCTGTTCTAAGCACTGGAATAGATACAAAGTCATCAAATTGTCCCACATGGGGCTCACAATCTTTATCTCCATTTTACAGATGAGGGAACTGAGGCTCAGAGAAGTTAAGTGACTTGCCCAAGGTCACAGCATACAAGTGGCAGAGTCAAATTAGAACCCACAACCTCTGACTCCCAAGCCCGCGCTCTATCCACTAAACCATGCTGCTTCTCTAGATGATAGATGATGCAAAATGGAAAGTGAGCCAAGGAAAAGAAGTCTTAGTCAGAGACGTTCTCTTGGAGAAGATGTGATCTTCCTCCCTGCCAATTCCCTGGAACCCCCCTTTCCCAGCGCCACCCCTTGACCCACTGCCCCTGCACAAGCCCATCGCAATCAGCTCCCATCCAACCACTTCCTGCCCCTTCTTCCTGCCTCTGCTCCATCCGTGTGATATCCCTGAGATATTGCAGCAGTTAGAGAAGATAAGATCGAGTGTATGGGAGAGGTGGGATGGAGCAGGAGGTCGGCAGAGCATTAACCCCATCCTCGAGTCCCAGCGCCACCCCTCATCCCTCTCCTCCTGTGCCTGCCCCTGCCAACTCATTCCCATCCAAACCTTCCCCATCCCTTGTGCCCTCCCCCAAAACTCTCCTCCCTCCAAAACTGCTGCCAAATGTGTCCTGTGGAACCCCTGCTCCATCATGGGGAAGCTCTCCTTCATTCTTGACCCATTCTTGTCCGCTCTTCTTCCTCTCCATCACTGAAACCTGACAACATGGTCTTCCCTGCTGCTCTCTCCAGCAGAGGCTTCTTCTCCCACTCCCCCAGACTCACTGGGAAAGAAGGAGGTATCAGCTTCCTTCTTGGGCCCCAATGCTGCTTATGTGCCATCCCTCCTCCCACTTTTCTTTCCCTTCCTTTGAAACCCATATCATCTGTCTCTGCCACACCCTCCAGATTCTTGTAGCTATCATATATCGCCCCCCTCCCAGGTCCCACCTCCAACTTCTTTAACCATTTTAACCCCGTTCCTTCTCTCTCTCTCTGCATGCCCACTGTGATCCTTGGAGACTTCAATACCCATTCATTCAGTCATATTTATTGAGCGCTTACTGTGTGCAGAGCACTGTACTAAGCATTTGGGAAGTACAAATTGGCAACATATAGAGACAGTCCCTACTCAGTAACGGGCTCACAGTATAGAAGGGGGAGACAGACACCAAAACAAAACATGTGGACAGATCAAGTTGTCTGCAGTGCTCTGCACACAGTAAGCGCTCAGTAAATACAATTGATTGAAGTTGTCAGAACTTACCCACATAGATGAACTCGGTGACACCTCTGCTGCCACCTTCTATCTCTCCTCAACTCTGCTGATCTCCTGCTGCACCCCACCTCTCCCCGCCACCGACTTAAGTATACACACTATCTCATCATCTCTAACCGCTGCACTATCTCTACCCTCACTATATCTGAAACCTCTCCATACCCAATATAACCAATCTTGATAACCAAATAGATGCTCTCAGCATCACCCTCTCTAGTCATCTCAACTTGCTCGCCCCCCACCCCTTCATCACTCTTGAACCACTATCTCACAGCCCTGATCAAGGCTCTCCATCACCTCGCCCCCTCCTACCTCACCTCCCTTCTCTCCTTCTACTGCCCAGCCCACAACCTCCGCTCCTCCACCGCTAATCTCCTCACTGTACCTCGTTCTCGCCTGTCCCGCCGTCGACCCCCGGCCCACGTCATCCCCCGGGCCTGGAATGCCCTCCCTCTGCCCCTCCGCCAAGCTAGCTCTCTTCCTCCCTTCAAGGCCCTGCTGAGAGCTCACCTCCTCCAGGAGGCCTTCCCAGACTGAGCCCCTTCCTTCCTCTCCCCCTCGTCCCCCTCTCCATCCCCCCATCTTACCTCCTTCCCTTGTATATATGTATATATGGTTGTACATATTTATTACTCTATTTATTTATTTATTTATTTATTTATTTATTTATTTTACTTGTACATTTCTATCCTATTTATTTTATTTTGTTGGTATGTTTGGTTCTGTTCTCTGTCTCCCCCTTTTAGACTGTGAGCCCACTGTTGGGTAGGGACTGTCAATCAATCAATCAATCAATCAATCGTATTTATTGAGCGCTTACTATGTGCAGAGCACTGTACTAAGCGCTTGGGAAGTACAAATTGGCATCACATAGAGACAGTCCCTACCCGATAGTGGGCTCACAGTCTAAAAGGGGGAGACAGAGAACAGAACCAAACATACCAACAAAATAAAATAAGTAGGATAGAAATGTACAAGTAAAATAAATAAATAAATAAATAAACAGAGTAATAAATATGTACAACCATATATACATATATACAGGTGCTGTGGGGAGGGGAAGGCGGTAAGGCGGGGGGAGGGAGAGGGGGACGAGGGGGGAGAGGAAAGAAGGGGCTCAATCTGGGAAGGCCTCCTGGAGGAGGTGAGCTCTCAGGAGGGCCTTGAAGGGAGGAAGAGAGCTAGCTTGGCGGATGGGCAGAGGGAGGGCATTCCAGGCCCGGGGGATGACGTGGGCCGGGGGGTCGATGGCGGGACAGGCGAGAGCGAGGTACAGTGAGGAGATTAGTGGTGGAGGAGCGGAGGGTGCGGGCTGGGCAGTAGAAGGAGAGAAGGGAGGTGAGGTAGGAGGGGGCGAGGTGATGGACAGCCTTGAAGCCCAGGGTGAGGAGTTTCTGCCTGATGCGCAGATTGATCGGTAGCCATTGGAGGTTTTTGAGGAGGGGAGTGATATGTCCAGAGCGTTTCTGGACAAAGATAATCCGGGCAGCAGCATGAAGTATGGATTGAAGTGGAGAGAGACACGAGGATGGGAGATCAGAGAGAAGGCTAGTGCAGTAGTCCAGACGGGATAGGATGAGAGCTTGAATTAGCAGGGTAGCGGTTTGGATGGAGAGGAAAGGGCGGATCTTGGCAATGTTGCGGAGCTGAGACCGGCAGGTTTTGGTGACGGCTTGGATGTGAGGGGTGAATGAGAGAGCGGAGTCGAGGATGACACCAAGGTTGCGGGCTTGTGAGACGGGAAGGATGGTAGTGCCGTCAACAGAGATGGGAAAGTCAGGGAGAGGACAAGGTTTGGGAGGGAAGACAAGGAGCTCAGTCTTCGACATGTTGAGCTTTAGGTGGCGGGCGGACATCCAGATGGAGATGTCCTGAAGGCAGGAGGAGATGCGAGCCTGGAGGGAGGGGGAGAGAGCAGGGGCAGAGATGTAGATCTGGGTGTCATCAGCGTAGAGGTGATAGTTGAAGCCGTGGGAGCGAATGAGGTCACCAAGGGAGTGAGTGTAGATTGAGAACAGAAGGGGACCAAGCACTGAACCTTGGGGAACTCCCACAGTAAGAGGATGGGAGGGGGAGGAGGAGCCTGCAAAAGAGACTGAGAAAGAACGACCGGAGAGATAAGAGGAGAACCAGGAGAGGACGGAGTCTGTGAAGCCAAGGTCAGATAACGTGTGGAGGAGAAGGGGGGTGGTCCACAGTGTCAAAGGCAGCTGAGAGGTCGAGGAGGATTAGGACAGAGTATGAGCCGTTGGATTTGGCAAGCAGGAGGTCATTGGTGACCTTTGAGAGCGCAGTTTCCGTGGAATGAAGGGGACGGAAGCCAGACTGGAGGGGGTCGAGGAGAGAGTTGTTGTTGAGGAATTCTAGGCAGCGCGTGTAGACAACTCGTTCAAGGAGTTTGGAAAGGAATGGTAGGAGGGATATGGGACGATAACTAGAAGGTGAGGTGGGGTCAAGAGAGGGTTTTTTTAGGATGGGAGAGACATGGGCATGTTTGAAGGCAGAGGGGAAGGAACCAGTGGAGAGTGAGCGGTTGAAGATGGAAGTTAAGGAGGGGAGAAGGGATGGAGCGAGAGATTTCATAAGATGAGAGGGAATGGGGTCAGAAGCACAGGTGGCCGGAGTAGCACTTGAGAGGAGGGAGGAGAGTTCCTCTGAGGATACCACTGGGAAGGATGGGAGAGTAGCAGAGAATGTTGAGAGCCGGGGGGTTGGAGAAAGGGGGGAAGAGACTTTGGGGAGGTCGGACCTGATGGATTTAATTTTGTTAATGAAGTAGGAGGCCAGATCGTTGGGGGTGAGGGAAGGAGGAGGGGGAGGAACCGGGGGCCTGAGAAGGGAGTTGAATGTACGGAAGAGCTGGCGGGGGTGATGGGCATGGGTGTCAATAAGGGAGGAGAAATAGTTTTGTCTGGCAGAAGAGAGGGCTGAGTTAAGGCAGGAAAGGATAAACTTGAAGTGAACGAGGTTGGCATGGTGTTTAGACTTTCGCCAGCAGCGTTCGGCAGCTCGAGCATAAGAGCGAAGGAGGCGGACAGTGGCAGTGATCCAGGGCTGTGGGTTAGTGGTGCGAGAGCGGCGAAGGGAAAGGGGAGCGAGCGAGTCTAGCTGAGTAGAAAGGGTAGAGTTGAGAGCAGTAATCTGATCATCAAGACTGGGTAGAGAGGAGAGGGCGGCGAGGTGGGGTGTGAGGCGTTCCGAAAGATGGGTGGGGTCCAGAGAGCGGAGATCTCTGTGAGGGAGTAATACGGATTTACAGGGGAAAGGAGTGTGAGTGAGGAGGCAGGTGAGAAGATTATGATCAGAGAGAGGGATCACAGAGTTGGTGAGGGTGGACACAGTGCAGCGGTAGGAGATGATGAGGTCGAGGGTATGACCAAGTTGGTGAGTGGGTGAGGTGGGGTGGAGGAAGAGGTTGGCAGCGTCAAGGAGAGATAGAAGGCGGGCGGCAGAGGAGTCGTTAGGGATATCCATGTGGATATTGAAGTCTCCAAGGATCAGAGTGGGCATGGAGAAGGAGAGAAGGAATGTGAGGAAGGGGTCAAAGTCGTTAAAGAAGTTGGAAGTGGGGCCCGGAGGGCGGTAGATGACGGCTACAAGAATCTGGAGGGGGTGGTAGAGGCGAATAATGTGGGCTTCAAAGGAGGGGAGGGAAAGGGAAGGGGGAGGAGGGATAGTGCGAAAGCGACATTGGGGGGCGAGAAGGAAACCGACACCTCCTCCTTTTCCAGTGAGTCTGGGGGAGTGGGAGAAGAAGAGGCCTGCACTGCAGAGAGCAGCAGAAGAGACCGTGTCGTCCGACGACAGCCATGTTTCAGTTAGGGCGAGGAGGAGTAGAGAACTGGAAAGGAAAAGGTCCAGGATGAAAGGAATCTTACTTAAAACGGAGCGGGGGGTTCCAGAGGCCACACTTGGCATCAGCTGTCGAGGGTGGGGAGGGAGGGGGAAGGGTGCGAGGGGTGGGGAGGGTTTGGATTGGGATGAGTTGGCGGGGGCCTGGGCGGGGAGAGTGGGAAGGGGGGTGGCGATGGGAAAGGAGAACTGGGATGGGGTGGGGGGCGGGGAGAAGGGGAGGAGGGGGGTCGGGAGGGAGAAGCAGAGGACCTGCGCTGGTACAGAGGAATCCTTGGTAGGGGTTGAGGGGGAGCGGTCTTGGTGGGTGAGAGGGAGGGAAACAGCTGGGTGGGAGAGGGGAAGGGGAAGGTGAGGAATGGGAATGGCAGTTGGGAGCAAGGGAACTGAAAGTTCATGGTGAGGTCAGCAGGGCGAGTGACAGTACAGTGGGGGGTTAACAATTGAGATGCAGAAGCAATAAAACAGTAGCAATGATAAAAGTAGGCGATGGCATCACAGGGTGTAGTTGAGCAATCAATATGCTATGGCAATAATAGAATTGGCAAACAATGATGCCACAGAGAGCAGATACAAACTATTAAGAGCTGGAGTAGGGTGGGCCAGTTAAGGGGGGTCAGGGAGCAGAGATACCTGGGGAGGGGAGCGAACAGTCAACTAGCATGGGAGGGCTGAGGAGGTGTGAATGAGGTTGTCGTTAATGTAACATGTAACATGGTGCTAACAAGGTGCTAACAAGGGCTTTTTACCTGGGGGCGGGCGGGGGTAGAGTCAGTCAGGACCGGACCGGGAAGGGGGGGGGATGAGGGGCACTTTACGGAAGGCCTCCTAAGTGGGGGGGGTGGAAGCAGGCGGGGCGTCCGTGGGGGCGCTGAGATGGCGGGAGGGTGGGCGGCCAGGCCTCTCGGGAACGGAGTCACGGGCGTCAATGGCGGCGCTCTGAGGAGAGGAGCCTTCCGGGAGCGGCAAGTCCTCGCGGGGTGATGGCGGGCGGGCGGGCGGGCCTCTCGGGAACGGAGTCCCGGGCGTCTATGGCGGCGCTCTGAGGAGAGGATCCTTCCGGGAGCAGCAAGGCCTCGCGGTGTGATGGCGGGCGTGCGGGCCATATTCACAGATATGTACGTAAGTGCTGTGGGGCCACGCAGGGAAGAGAATAGCCGAGCACAGGGTCATGGAGAAACTGGTGATCATTCAGTCTTGTCTCTATGTGTTGCCAATTTGTACTTCCCAAGCGCTTAGTACAGTGCTCTGCACATAGTAAGCGCTCAATAAATACGATCGATTGATTGATTGATTGATTCTCTTATGCTTGAGCTGTAGAACTCTGCTGGTGGAAATCTGAACATCAGGCTGACCTTGTCCACTTCAAGTTTGTCCTTTCTTGCCTTAACTCTGTCTTCTCCGCCTGGCAAAACTATTTCTTTTCCCTTAATTGACACATATGCCCATTACCCTTACCAGTTATTTCAGACATTTAACTCCCTCCTCAGGCCCCCTGCCCCTTCCCTCCCCCATCCCTCACTCCCAACTGTCTGACCATCTACTTCATCAAGAAAATTAACATCATCAGATGTGAGCTCCACAAAATCACCCTTCTGCCTACTTAATTCCCCCTCCTCTCAGCCTCCTTTTCAACTTTCCCATCCTTCCCAACATTATCTCCAGAGATCTCCTGCCTTCTAAGTGCCACCTTCTCCACATGTGCATCATACCCCATTCTTTCTCACCTTATAAAAACTCTTGGCCCTCCCTCCTTCTTTCTTTTCCACTGCCTTCAAACATGCCCATGTCTCCCCATCCTAAAAAAATCCTCCTTTGACCCTACAGCCCCCTCCAGTTATAGCCCCATTTCCCTCCTACCTTTTCTCTCCAAACTCCATCTACACTCCCGCCTTGAATTCCTCACCTCAATCTGGCTTCCACCCCCTTCACTCCACTGCAACTGCCCTTTCAAAGGTAACCAATGATCTCCTTTCCAAATCCAATGTCTTCTACTCCATTCATTCATTCACTCAATCATATTTATTGAGCACTTACTGTGTGCAAAGCACTGTACTAAGCGCTTGGGAAGTACAAGTTGGAAACATATAGAGATGGTCCCTACCCAACAGTGGGCTCACAGTCTAGAAGGGGGAGACAGAGAACAAAACAAAACATATTAACAGAATAAAATAAATAGAATAAATATGTACAAGTAAAATTAATAAATAAATTGAATAATAAATACGTACAAACATATATACATATATACAGGTGCTGTGGGGAAGGGAAGGAGGTTAAGGCGGGGGGATAAAGGGGGGAGGAGGGGGGAAGGCCTCCTGGAGGAGGTGAGCTCTCAGTAGGGCCTTGAAGGGAGGAAGAGAGCTACCTTGGCAGATGTGGGGAGGGAGGACATTCTAGGCCAGGGGGATGACGTGGGCTGGGGGTCGACGGCGGGACAGGCGTCCTAATCCTACTCCATCCTAATCCTCCTCGACCTCTCAGCTGCCTTTGACGCTGTGGATCATCCACTTTTCCTCAATACATTATCCAGCCTTGACTTCTTTAATTCATTTATTCATTCAATCATATTTATTGAATGCTTGCTGTGTGCAGAGCACTGTACTAAGTGCTTGGAAAGTATAATTAAGTAGCAAATTAGGACAATCCCTACCCAACAATGGGCTCACTGTCTAGAAGGTGTAAGACAGACAGCAAAACAAAACAAGTAGACAGGCATCAATAGCATCAAAATAGATCAATAGACTTTTAGATGCATACACATCATTAATAAAATAAATAGAATAATAAATATGTACAAATATACATAAGTGTTGTGTGGTGGGAAAGTGGGTAGAGCAGAGGGAGGGAGTAGGGGTGATGGGAGGAAAGGAAGAGCAGAGGAAAAGGGCTCAGTCTGGGAAGACCTCCTGGAGGAGGTGAGCTCTCAATAGGGCTTTGAAGGGGGAAGACAACTAGTTTGGTAGATGTGAGGAGGGAGGACATTCCAAGCTAGAGGTAGGACGTGGGCCAGGGGTCGGCAGCAGGAGAGGTGAGAATGAGGCACAGTGAGGAGGTTAGTACCAGAGGAGCAGAGTGTGAGGGCTGGGTTATAGAAGGAGAGAAGGAAGACTTCACTGACTGTCCTCTGCTTGTTCTCCTCTTATCTTTCTGGCCATTCATTCTGAGTCTCCTTTGTGGGCTCCTCCTCCCACTCTCATCCCCTAACTGTAGGAGTCCCTCAAGGTTCAGTTCTTGGTCCCCTTCTATTCTCCATCTGCACTCACCCCCTAGTAGAACTCATTCTCTTCCATGGCTTCAACTCTCATCCCTATGTGGATGAAACCCAAGTCTACACATCCTCCCCTGTTTCCTCTCCCTCCCTCCAGGCTCACATCACCTCCTGCCTTCAGGGCTTGGATGTACTCCCATCACCTCAAACTCAACATGTCCAAGACAGAGCTCCTTGTCATTCCTCCCAAACCCTGTCCTCTCCTGAACTTTCACGTCACTATGGACAGCATAACCATCCTTTGTGTCACAAGCCTGTAACATTCTAGAGCCAGAGGTCATGCCCGGTGTTGGGTAGGGACCGTCTGTATATATATGTTGTCGACTTGTACTTCCCAAGTGCTTAGTACAGTGCTCTGCACACAGTGTGTGCTCAATAAATACAATTGAATGAATGAAGAATGAACCTTGGTGTCATCCTTGACTCCGCTCTCTCATTTACCGCACATATCCAGTCCATCACCAATATCCGGTCCGTCCTAAATCCTGCTGTTCTTCAAAAAATCGTGAAGATCAGCCCTTTCCTCTACATCCAAACCACTACATAGTAAAGTCATTCATTCTATCCAGTCTGGATTACTGCATCAGCCTCCTTTCGGACCTCCCAACCTCCTGCCTCTCCCCACCTCAGTCATACTTATTATAATAATAATAATTATTATTATTAATAATAAAAATGGTATTTGTTAGGTGATTACTATGTGCCAAGAACTGTTCTAAGCACTGGGGGGATACAAGGTAATTCATTCATTCAATCAGTCATTTATTGAGCGCTTACTGTGTCATTCATTCATCCATTCAGTTCTATTTATTGAGTGCTTACTGTGTGCAGAGCACTGTACTAAGTGCTTGGGTAGTACAGTTGGCAACATATAGAGACGGTCCCTACCCAACAACGGGTTCACAGTGTCCATAGCACTGTACTAAGTGCTTGGGAAGTACAAGTCGGCAACATATAGAAATGGTCCCTACCCAACAACGGGCTCACAGTCTAGAAAGGGGAGACAGAGAACAAAACAAAACATGTAGACAAGTGTCAAAACCTACAGAATAAATAGAATTGTAGCTTATGTACATCATTAACAAAATAAATAGAATAGTAAATATGTATGTGCTGTGGGGAGGGGGAGAAGGTAGGGTGGGTGGGATGGGGAGGAGGAAAGGAAAAAGGGGGCTCGGTCTGGGAAGGCCTCCGGGACGAGGTGAGCTCTCAGTAGGGCTCAGTAGGGAAGAGAGCTAGTTTGGCAGCTGTTTGGAGGGAGGGAATTCTAGGCCAAGGTAGAATATACGCCAGGGGTCGACAATGGGTCAGGTAAGAACGAGGCCCAGTGAGGAGGCTAGCATCAGAGGAGCAGAGGGTGTGGGATGGGCTGTAAACGGAGAGAAGGGAGGTAAGATAGGAGAGGGTGAGGTAATGGAGAGCCTTGAAGCTGAGAATGAGGTAATCAGATTGTCCCATGTGGGGCTTAAAGTCTTAATTCCCATTTTACAGATGAGGTAACTGTAAGTGACTTGCCCAAAGTCACACAGCTGACAAGTGGCAGAGCTGGGATTAGAACCCATGACCTCTGGTTTACAAGCCCGTGCTCTTTCCACTGAGCCACACTGCTTCTCTCTGCTGCTTCTCAGGCATGTCAATCCCCTCCTCAAAAATCGCCAGGGGTTGCCTGTCAGCCTTGTTGCTGTCTTGTACTTCCCAAGTGCTTAGTACAGTGCTCTGCACACAGTAAGCGCTCAATAAATACAACTGAATGAATGAATTAATGAACCTCCATATCAAACAAGCACCCCTCACTATTGGCATTAAAGCTCTCCTTCACCTTGTCCCTTCCTACCTCACCTTCCTTCTCTCCTTCTATAACCCAGCCAGCATACTCTGCTCCTCTGGTGCTAACCTTCTCATCCCAGCTCCGCCAATTGTCAGCTGTGTGACTTTGGGCAAGTCACTTCACTTCTCAGTGCCTCAGTTACCTCATCTGTAAAATGGGGATTGACTATGAGCCTCCCATGGGACAACCTGATCATCTTGTAACCTCTCCAGTGCTTGAAACGGTGCTTTGCACATAGTAAGCGCTTAATAAATGCCATTATTATTATTATTGTGCCTTGATCTCACTTGTCTCGCTGACCGCTGTCCCACGTTTTACCTCTGGCCTGGAACTCCTCACTTCCCACCCAAATCTGCAAAACAATCACTCTTCCCCAGCTTCAAAGCCCTACTGAAGGCACACCTCCTCCAAGTGGCCTTCCCAGACTAAGCCCCCCCTTTCCTCAGCTCCCCCTCCTTTCCGTGACACCTCAACTAGCTGCCTTTGCTCTTCCCTCCGTCTCTACCCAATAGCACTTTTGTATATATGTATATATCTGTAATTCTAATTATTTATATTGATGACTGTTTAGTTGTATTGATATCTGTCTCCCCCGGCCCGTCCTCCAGACTTTGAGCTTGCTGTGGGCAGGGATTTTTTTGACTGCTGTATTGTACTCTCATTTAATTGTATTTATTGCTTTCAGCACTCAATAAATACAATTGAATGATTGAATTAATTTATTAATAATGTTTTGAGCATGGAGAAAGTGATGGTGTGGCGTATATGAAGGTGGAGGGAGTTCTAGGTTAGGGGGAGGATGTGGGAAAGAGGTCAGCAGTGAAACAGACAAGATGAGAGCCCAGTGGTTAAGCTGGCATTAGAGGAGCTGAATGCTGGTTGGGCTACAACAGGAGATTAGTGAGATGATTTAGTATGGGGCAAGCTAACTGAAAGCTCTCTGCTTCTCAAGAATGGAAAAAAAGAGAGAAAGGAAGCAGCATGGTTTAATGGATAGCGCATGGGCCTGGAAGTTAGAAGGGCATAGGTTCTAATCCCAGCTCTGCCTCTTGTCTGCTCTGTGGCCTTGGGCAAGTCATTTAACTTCTCTGGGCTTCCAGTTACCTAGTCTGTAAAATGGAGACTAAGACTGTGAACTCCATGTGGAACAGGGACTGCGTCTAACCCAATTTGCTTGTATTAATTAATTAATTCATTCATTCAATCATATTTATTGAGTGATTACTGTGTGCAGAGCTGTGTAGTAAGCGCTTGGGAAGTACAAATTGGCAACATATAGAGATGGTCCTTTCCCAACAATGGGCTCACAGTCTAGAAGGGGGTGACAGACAACAAAACAAAGCAAGTAGACAGGTGGTCCAACCAACTGACTTTCCCAAGGTCACAACAGCAGGCAAGGGGTGAAGTGGAATTAATGAATGAATGAGTGGAATGAATTCATTCATTCATTCAATCGTTTTTATTGAGCACTTACTGTGTGCAGAGCACTGTACTAAGCGCTTGGGAAGTACAAGTTGGCCACATCTAGAGACGGATTAGAACCCAGGTCTCCTGACTGCCAGTTTGTTGACTTCTTCTTTTTTAATTCTTTAGAGGAAGCTGTGTTGCTTAGAGGTTAGAGCACAGGCCTGGAAGTCAGAGGTTCTAATCCCAGTCTGCTGTGTGATCCCGGGCAAGTCACTTTATTTTCTCTGGGCCTCACTGTATCTGTAAAATGGGAATTAAGGCTGTCCCATCTGGGACAGGGACTGTGTCCATCCCAATTCCCTTGTATCTATCCCAGCATGTAGCACAGTGCTTGGCACGTAGTAACTGCTCAACAAATACCACTGTTATTATTATTATTACCCATAATACTTCCCACTCTGGTGCACCCAATAGCTCTGTGCTTTCAAAACAGGTACATTTGAATCGCAGCTGTTCCGTATCACACTTTTGGTCTTGCCATGCTTGACCAATCAACCCAGTTATTTCCTCAGGGTGCAGTTTCTGCTGCTTTCACGATACTCCAATAAGCACCTTGCCCCTACTGACCGCCATTAAATAATAATAATAATGACGGTATTTGTTAGCGCTTACTATGTGCCAAGCCCTGGGGTAGATACAAGGTAATCAGGTTGTCCCTCTTGGGGCTCAGAGTCTTAATCCCCATTTTACAGGTGAGGGAACTGAAGCACAAAGAAGGTAAGTGGCTTGCCCAACCAGGTAGTTGGACACCCAGCCTGGCACATTGTATGTGCTTAACAAATTTTAACAATTATTATTATTAATAAGAAGGTAATATAACTTACAGATGGGAACAAAAAGGAAACCTGGACATCAATATAAGATCTTAGGTAGTAACATAAAAGTAAGATATAAATGTCAATGTGTACAGAATTGTGAATTGAGGAAGCAGGAGAGCATAGTGGAAATAGCCAGGTCTGGAGTCAGAAAACCTGGGCTTTAATAATAAGAATAATTATTATTATTATGGTATTTGTTAAATGCTTACTATGTGACAGGCACTATACTAAGCACTGGGGTGGATACAAGTAAATTGGGTTGGATACAATTCCTGTCCCAAATGGGCCTCACAAGTTTCAAACCCCATTTTACAGATGAGGGAACTGAGGCCCAGAGAAGTGAAGTGCCTTGCCCAAGATCATACAGCAGACAAGTATCAGAGTTGGGATTAGAACCTATGACCTTCTGACTCCCAGGCCTGTGCTCTATCCACTAAGCTATGCTTCTTCTAATCCTGAATATGCCACTCATTCTCAATCTCTTTAGCAGGCTCCTCTTTTTTTTTAAGTGGTATGTGTGTGCCAGGCACTTTTCTAAGTGCTATGGTAGGTACAAGGCAATAAGGTTGGACACAATCCATGTTTTACATGGGGGTCACAGTTTGTTTCCCCATTTTATGTTTGAGGTAATTGAGGCACAGAAAAATGAAGTGACTTGCGCAAGGTCACAGTTGCAGAACGAGAACTAGAACCCAGGTGCTTTTGACTCCTAGGTCCTTGATCTCTCAACTGAGATACACTGCTTCTCAATTCTGCCTCCCTGCTTCCCCTTCTGCTTTCTCCTCTGCCTCCCATCCCCAACTATGGAGTCCCTTGAGGCTCAATTCCAGGTCCCCTTCTATTCTACATCTACATACTCCCTTGGAGAACTCACTTATTCATTAATTCAGTTGTATTTATTTAGCGCTTACTGTGTGCTGAGCACTGACTAAGAACTTGTAAAGTATAATTCAGCAATAAAGAGAGACAATCCCTACCCAACAATGGGCTCACAGTCTACAAGTGGGAAGACACACATCAAAAAATTAACAGACATCAATATAAATAAATAGAATTATAGATATATACACATCATTAATAAAATAAATGGAATAATAAATATGCATATATACACAAGTACTGTGGGGTCGGAAGCGGGTAGAGCAGAAGGAAGGCATAGGAGCTATGGGGAGGGGAGGAGGAGCAGACGAAAAGAGGGGCTTAGTCTGGGAAGGCCTCCTGGAGGAGGTGAGCTCTCAGTAAGGCTTTGAAGGGGAAGAAGTGTGCTAGTTGACAGAATTGAGGAGCGAGGACATTCCAAGACAGAGGTGGGGCATGGACCAGGGTCGATGGTGGGACAGGCAAGAACGAGGCACAGTGAGAAGGTTAGCACCAGAGGAGCAGAGTGTGTGGGCTGGGCTGTAGAAGGAGAGAAGGGAGATGAGGTAGAAGGGGGTAAGGTGATGGAAAGCTTTGAAGCCAATAGTGAGGAGTTTTTGCTTGATATGGAAGGAGGTTGATAGGCAACCACTGGAGATTTTTGAGCAGGCAGGGTGACATGCCAAGTGCGTTTCTGTCAAAAGATAATCCAGCAGCAGAGTGAAGTATAGACTGAAGTGGGAAGAGACAGAGGGTTGGTAAATCATAGAGGATGCTAATGCAGTAATCCAGTCGGGATATGATGAGTGATTGTATTAACATGGTACCGGTTTGGATGGAGAGGGAAGGGCAGATCTTATGCACTCCCATGACTTCAACAATCACCTCTATTCGGATGATACCCAAATCTCATCTCCAGTACTGATCTCTCTCCTTTTCTGCAGTCCCAAATTTCCTCCTGCCTTCAGAACATTGTTATTTGGATGTCTCACCAAATAGCTCCTGGGCTTGGGAGTCAGAGGTCATGGGTTCTAAAGCCAACTCTGCCACATATCTTATTTTGTTAATATGTTTTGTTTTGTTGTCTGTCTCCCCCTTCTAGACTGTGGGCCCACTGTTGGGTAGGGACTGTCTCTATATGTTGCCAACTTGTACTTCCCAAGCACTTAGTAGAGTGCTCTGCACACAGTAAGCGCTCAATAAATAAAATTGAATGAATGAATGAGTGAATATCTGCTGTGTGATCTTACGCAAGTCACCTAACTTCTCTGAGCCTCAGTTCCCCCATCTGTAAAATGGGGATGAAGACCGTGACCCCACGTGGGACAATCTGATCACCTTGTATCCTCCCCAGTGCTTAGAATAGTGCTTTGCACATAGTAAGCACATAACAAATGCTATTAGAGAAGCAGTGTGGCTCAGTGGAAAGAGCACGGGCTGTGGAGTCAGAGGTCATGGGTTCAAATTCCAGCTCCGCCAATTGTCAGCTGAGTGACTTTGGGCAAGTCACTTCATTTCTCTGTGCCTCAGTTACCTCATCTGTAAAACGGGGATTAAGACTGTGAGCCCCCCGGGGAACAACCTGATCACCTTGTAACAGCGCTTAGAACAGTGCTTTGCATATAGTAAGCACTTAATAAATGCCATCATTATTATTATTATATTATTATTACCTCAAACTTAACATGTCCAAAACAGAACTCCTTATCTTCTCACTCAGAGCCCATTCTATCTCTGTCTATCCCATCACTAGAAAGCACCACCTTTCTCTGTCTCACAAGCCCAACCTTGGTATTATCATTTCATTTAAGCCAAAAAGTCAGTATTCACTAAATCTTCTTGGTTCGACCTTCACAACATTGCTAAAATCCTCCCTTTTCTTTCATCCAAACTGCTACTTCCTTAATGCAGGCACAGCCTTTCCTGCCTTGATTACTGCATCAGCCTCCTTGCTAACCTTCCTACCTTATGTCTCTTCCTGCTTCAATGCATACTTCATTCTGCCAAACAGATCATTTTTCCACAAAACTGTTCCGTCCATGTTTCCCCATTCCTTAAGTACTTTCAGTCATTACCCGTCCACCTCTGCATCAATAGAAATTTAATATCATAGGCTTTAAAGCTCCCAATCTCCTTGGTCCCTCCTACCTTATCTCCTTGATTTTGTACTATAACTCAGCCTACGTTTTTCACTTCATTAATGCCACTGACCTCTAACCCTCTGATCACTCTCTCAAATTCCTCTCCTCCAGTTCTCTCCTTGACTGCCTCCAATCTGGCTTCCATCTTCTTCACTCCACAGAAACCACCCTTTCAAGGGTCACCAATAATCTCCTCCTTGCCAAATCCAATGGCCTCTCTTTGACCTTTCAGCTGCCTTTGACACTGTATCACCCCTTTCTCTTGGAAACTTTATTCCAACCATGACTTCATTGGCACTGTCCTTTCCTGGTTCTCCTCCTATTTCTCTGGTCTGCTTATTCTCAGTCTCTTTCTCAGGCTCCTCCTTTGCCTCCCATCCCCTAACTGTGGGTGTCCTTCAGGTTAATTTCTGGGTCCCCTTCTATTCTCCATCTACACGCAGTTCCTTAGAAAACTCATTCACTCAAATGGTTTCAACTATCACCTGTATGCTGATGACACCCATCTCCAGCCCTAATCTCACTCTCTCCTCTCTGAGGTCTTGCATTTCCTCCTGACTTCAAGACATCTCTACTTAGAAGTCCGTCACCTTAAACGTAATATGGCTAAAACTGAACTTCTTATCTTCCCACCCAAACCTTATCCTCCCACTCACTTTCTCAACACTGGATTCAACGTGGAGTAGTGTATTCTCCATGGTTTTATTCTTTCAAGTTCATATGGCTCCCCTGAGTTTCCTGTTCTCACCTCACACACAATAGCTCTCAATCACCCAGCATATCTTTTTTTAAAATCTTCTCACTTTGAGACTTTCTGTTCTTAAGAGATGTGTGCCTTTTGTTGTTTGCCTGGAATGCCACTGAACAAGGAAACAGTGGGACCAAGTCAAGACTGGAGCAAGTTGGGAAAGGTAGATGGCTTCCTGCCTAGTCCCATTTCCTCTGCTTCAAGGCTTTGATGTTCCTCACAACAAGAATAGCAGTTTTTGATAGAAAAGAGACACCTTTGGAGGCAAGATTTTTTTTAATGTAAAAATAGGTTTACCTTAGACCTCTGTTTCATCCTAATTCTACCCAACCTCTCAACTTCCGTAGACAGTGTCAACTCTCTTATCCTGGAAACATTATCCAACCGCAGCTTTACTGACACTGTCCTCTCCTGGTTCTCCTTCTATCTTTCTGCCCATTCAGTCTCAATGTGTTTTGAGGGCTCCTCTTTTATCTCACATTTCCTAATTTTGGAAGTTCCTCAAGATTCAGTTCTGGGACTGCTTCTATCTACATTCCATCTACATTCAATCACCTAAAGAACTCATTCACTCCCATGGCTTCAACTACTATCTCTATACAGATAATTCCTAAATCTACATCTTCAGCCCTGATATATCTTCTCTGCAGTGTTGCGTTTCCTCCTGCCTTCAAGACATCTCTACTTGGATGTCCTGCTGACACCTGAAACTTAACATGTCCAAAATATAGCTCCTTATATTCGGGCCTGGGATTCAGTTACCTCATTTGTAAAATGGGGATTAACCCTGTGGGACAGGGGCTGTGTCCTTACTGATTACTTGTATATACCCTAGTGCTTAAAACAGTGCTTGGCACATAATAATTGAAAAAGTCATGAAATGTGGTGATGTAACAATTGCCAAAGAAATACAAATTATCAAATCTATGGTGTTTCCAATGACAATGTATGGATCTAAAAGCTGGAAAGTGAAAAAAACAGGATAGAAAAAACATTGACTCTTTTGAAATGTGGTGTTGGAGAAGGATTTTGTGAATATCATGGACTACCCGAAAAACAAACAAATGGATTGGGAGCACATTAAACCAAAGTGGTCTTTGGAAGGCTAAATGAAGTGGTCTTTGGAAGGCTAAATGACTCAACTTAGATTAGCATATTTTGGACACATAATCAGAAGGACTTATTCTCTGGAGAAGACACTAATACTAGGAAAAATTGAGGGAAAACTTGGAAAAGGCAGCCTGGCAGCTAGATAGATAGAGGCCATGACAACAATGGAAGAACCATTAGAAAGGTTGCAGATTATAGCAGAGGACAGGATGTTCCAGAGAAAGTTGATCCATAGAGTCGCTATGAATTGGAAATGACTCAATGGCACCTAATAATAATGATAATAATAACAATAATAATAAAAAGTACCACATTACGATGATTATGCCCTCCAAAAACAGTTGCATCACTGTAGACAACTACTCACTTAAAGAAAGTGAGTACTTTCTGACTCACAAGCCTGTAACTTTGATATTATCAAATATTTCATCTGTTCTTCCTCCCTCACGTACTGAGAGCTCCATATTGGTCTGCTAAGTAAACAACGCAGTTATCTTGTATCCATCCCAGCTGTTAGTACAATGCTTGCCTCTTTTTTATAATTTACACACCTTTTCCTAAATCCCTGAGTGACTGGCTGTTTATAATTATCTTGGTGGGGCTCATTAGATTCACATTTAGTTCACTCTATGAGTTTTTGAGAATAGTTTGATAATTAGCTCATTAGTTGCTGAGGAGAGTTTGCTAAGCTTTTAATACCTCTTCATTTTCAAGGCTATTTTGCCTCCCCCACTTATTTCCTTGCACCAATGTACCAGGACATTTTATGAAACTTTATGGGAACCCAATACATAACTATTAAATCATCCTTATGAAATATTAAATTCCAGCAGACAGGCTAATAATTTTGCTACCCATTATGTCCATTACCATTTCATTTTAATGAAAAAAAATTTAACAGTTGTGTGATCCTAGTAATATCATATTATTGGCAAAAAAAGCTAAGACTGTTACCCTAGTGGATCTTTCTATGCTTACATGCTGAATGCCCCCTCAGAACACTTGAACACTGGTGGGTGTTTGAGGTACACCATTTCATAGTCAGATAAGATTGCAATCTTTGCTCTCATTGGGGAAGCAGAGTGACTCAGAGGAAAGCCTTGGGAGTCAGAGGACGTGGCTTCTAATCCCAGCTCCACCACTTGTCAGCTGTGTGATATTGGACAAGTCACTTAACTTCTCTGTGCTTCAGTTCCCTCATCTGGAAAATGGGGATTAAAACTGTGAGCCCCATATGGGACAATCTGATTACCTTAGAACAGTGTCTGGCACAAAGTAAGTGTTTAAAAAATGCCATCATTATTATTTTGTGGGAGTTCGAATCTTGAAGAAATCTTGAAGCCAAGGAAACTGTTTTGTAATATACATACCTGATCACTCATGCAGATTCATTTTTATACATTACTTAATAGCCTATTCAAAAAGACCACTTGCTCATGTTATTGTTCCAGTCTGAAACTCTCCCTTCTCACTAAATTTCCTCAACCTCATCACTCTTCAAGTTCAAAGCTCTCTTAAAATCCCAGTTCTTCCAGGAAATCATCCATGGTTAATTAATACCAGTTCATATTCTACTTCCCAAACATTCATTCATTCAGTCAGTCATATTTATTGAGCGATTACTGTGTGCAGAACACTGCTAAACATTTGGAAACAATTCAGCAACAAACAGAGACAATCCCTACCCAACAACAGGCTCACAGTCTAGAGGGGAAGACAGACAACAAAACAAAACAAAACAAAACAAGTAGACAGGCATCAGAAGCATCAATATAAATAAGTAGAATTATAGATATATACATATCATTAATAAAATAAATAGAATAATAAAGTAATGAATATGTACATATACACTAATGCTTTGTGGTGGGGAGAGGGGTAGAGCAGAAAGAGGGAGTAGGGGTGATGGGGATGGGAGGAGGAGCAGTGGAAAAGGGGGCTTAGTCTGGGAAGGCCTCCTGGAGGAGGAGAGCTTTCTGTAGGGCTTTGAAGTGGGGAAGTGAGCTAATTTGGCAGCTGTGAGGAGGGAGAGAATTCCAGGCCAGCGTTAGGACATAAGCCAGGAGTCGACGGCGGGACAGGCGAAAATGAAGCCCAATGAGGAGGTTAATGGCAGAGGAGTGGAGTTTGTGGGATGAGCTGTAGAAGGAGAGAAGGGAGGTGAGATAGGAGGGGGCAAGAGGATGGAGAGCTTTAAAGCCAATAGTGAGATGTTTTTGCTTCTTGCGAAGGTTGATAGGCAACCACTGGAGATTTTTGAGGAGGAGGGTGACATGCCCAGAGCATTTCTGTAGAAAGAAAATCTGGGCAGCAGAGTGAAGTATAGACTGATGTGGGGAGAGACAGGAGGTTGGGAGGTAAGAAAGAAGACTGATTGCGGTAAGCCAGTTGGGACATGATGAGAGATTGTACCAAGAAGGTAGCATTTTGTATGGAGAGAAAGGGTGGATCTGGGCAATGTTGTGAAGGTGAAACCAGCAGGTTTTTGTGACGGTTTGGAATTGTGGTGTGGAGAGAGTGGAGTCTAGGATAACACCCTGGTTGCAGGCTTGTGAGATGGGAAGGATGGTAGTGCCATCCACAGTGACAGGAAAGTCAGGGAGAGGACAGGGTTTGGGAGGGAAGATAAGGAGTTCAGTCTTGGACATTTTGAGTTTTAGGTGGCTGGAGGACATCCAGGTGGAGATGTCCTCAAGGCAGGAGGAGACACGAGCCTGGAGGGAGGGAGAGAGAACAGAGTAGGAGACATAGATTTGGGTATCATCCATGTAGAGATGATAGTAGAAGCCATGGGAGCAAATGAGTTCACCAAATATCGAACCAACCTTGTCTATCTCAAACCCATTCCCACCACAACCCTTCTTTAAAGTCTCTACACCACTAGGTCCCCTAATTATTTGCCTCTGGTAACTTGGCCATCTATTTCATTGACAAAATCAAAACCATTCTGGCGTGAACTCTCTAAAACCTGCCCTGACTTTTCTGCTTCCACCCTTCTCTTGGAACAACTGTCAACAATTCTCTTATACTTCCCATCCTTATCTCAAGGAGAGGGTACCCCCTGCCCTTCATATAATCCTTCCTCAATCTGTGCTTCAGATTCCTCCCCCAGGTTACTTATAGAAACTTATTGCCCCCTCTCTTTTCTCATCCCTGCCCACCATCTACAAAGACTTACTCTTACATGGCTCCTTCCATATATACAAGTGGTCATGAATTTTTTATTAAATTTTTACTGTTTGCCAAGAAGTTTACTAAGTCCTAAGGTAGATAGTCATTCAGTCAGTGATATTTCCTGAGCACTTACTATCTGTAAATCTATGTGTCAAATCCACATCTCCAGCCCTGATCTCTCTCTGTGCAGTCTCACATTTCTTCAGTACATCTCTACTTGGATGTCCCCCAGTCACCTCAAACTGATATGGGTAAAACTGAACTTCTTATCTTCCCACCCAAATCCTACCTTCTGGCTCACTTTGCCATTACTGTTGATGACACCACCATCCTTCCTGTCTCATAAGCCTATAACCTTGGCATTATCCTTGACTACTTCCTTTCATTCCATCTACATAGTCAAGCCATTACTAAATCCTACCAGTTCTACCTTCACAACATTGCCCAAATCCACTCCTTCCTCTCTATCCAAACTGCTACCACATTCATTCAAGCATTTATCCTATCCTATCTTATTGTATCAGCATCCCTGCTGACCTCCGTGCCTCCTATCTCTTTGCACTCCAGTCCATACTCCATTCTGCTGCCTGAATCATTTTCCTTCAAAAATGTTCAGACCATGTTTCCTCATTCCTCAAGAAACTCCAGAGTTGCCCAACCACCTCTGCATCAAACAAGAACTCCTCACCATTGGCTTTAAAGCACTTAATCACCTTGACCCCTCCTACCTCAGCCTTCTACTCTCCCACTACAACCCAGCCTGCACACTTCATTCATCTAATGATAACCTTCTCACTGTACCTCGATCTTATCTATCTTGCCACTGACCTGTAGTCCACATTCTACCTCAGGTCTGGAACTCCCCCTTCCCCCATATCAGACAGATAATTGCTCTCCCCAACTTCCAAACCATATTGAGGGCTCATCTCCTCCTAGAAACCTTCCCTGACTAAGCCCTTCTCTTCTCTTGCCCCACTCCCTTTTATGCTGCTTTTACTTGGTCATTCATTCGCACAGCATATATGTGTATATCTATATATATATAATAATTACTATGTGCCAAGCACTGTACTAAGCACTGGGGTAGATACATGGTAATCATGTTGTCCTACGTGGGGCTCACAGTCTTAATCTCCATTATACAGATGAGACAACTGAGGCACAGAGAAGTTAAATATCTATTATTTATACTGATGTCTGTCTCCTCGACTGTGAGCTCGTTCATTCATTCATTTATTCATTCATTCAATCAAATTCAATGAACACTTACTATGTGCAGAGCATCATACTAAGTGCTTGGAAAATACAATTCTGCAACAGATAGAGATGAACCCTACCCAACAATGGGCTCACAGCCTAAAAGGGGGCAGGAATTACGGGCAGGAATATGTCTGTCATTATATTGTACTCTTTCAAGCACTTAGTACAGTGTTTTGCACAAAGTAAGTGCTCAATAAATATGATTGAAAGTGAAGAGTACTGTCGAGAAGCAGTGTGGTCTCCTGGATTGAGCATGGACCTGGGGGTGCCTTTACATTGCCAAGATCTGCCCTTTTCTCTCCATCCATACCGCTACCCTGCTCATTCAAGCTCTCATCCTATCCCGTCTGGACTACTGCATCAGCCTTCTCTCTGATCTCCCATCCTCGTGTCTCTCTCCACTTCAATCCACACTTCATGCTGCTGCCTGGATTATCTTTGTCCAGAAACGTTCTAGGCATATTACTCCCCTCCTCAAAAATCTCCAGTGGCTACCAATCTATCTGCACATCAGGCAGAAACTCCTCACCCTGGGCTTCAAGGCTTTCCATCACCTCGCCCCCTCCTACCTCACCTCCCTTCTCTCCTTCTACAGCCCAGCCCGCACCCTCCGCTCCTCCGCCACTAATCTCCTTACCGTACCTCGTTCTCGCCTGTCCCGCCATCGACCTCTGGCCCACGTCATCCCCCGGGCCTGGAATGCCCTCCCTCTGCCCATCTGCAAAGCTAGTTCTCTTCCTCACCTCCTCCAGGAGGCCTTCCCAGACTGAGCCCCTTCCTTCCTCTCCCCCTCGTCCCCCTCTCCATCCCCCCATCTTACCTCCTTCCCTTCCCCACAGCACCTGTATATATGTATGTATGTTTGTACATATTTATTACTCTATTTATTTATTTATTTATTTTACTTGTACATATCTATTCTATTTATTTTATTTTGTTAGTTTGTTTGGTTTTGTTCTCTGTCTTCCCCTTTTAGACTGTGAGCCCACTGTTGGGTAGGGACTGTCTCTAAATGTTGCCAATTTGTACTTCCCAAGCGCTTAGTACAGTGCTCTGCACATAGTAAGCACTCAATAAATACGATTGATGATGATGATGCAGCATCTAGAAGGCCTGAAGATTTTTGGATGCATCACAGTCTGTTTTTGGAGAGATTGTCCCTTCCCTAGTCCCCAAAATGGATTTTCTTGAAAATTACATCCTGTCATCTTTTTTCTCCAATATTAAGCCCTGACAAAAACTGTGAAGTTTTGGATTGATATTAGAATCTACCTAGAAGCCAGGTTTACTCACGTATTTGCATCCATAAATAATCCAAAGTATGGTCTTGATTCACAGTTTTAATTTAAACATAAATTTTAAATTTATAAAAATTCAGAAGGCATAATCTATTTATTTTACTTGTACATATCTATTCTATTTATTTTATTTTGTTAATATGTTTGGTTTTGTTCTCTGTCTCCCCCTTCTAGACTGTGAGCCCACTGTTGGGTAGGGACTGTCTCTATATGTTGCCAATTTGTACTTCCTAAGCGCTTAGTACAGTGCTCTGCACATAGTAAGCGCTCAATAAATACGATTGATGATGATGATGATGATGGGAGTTAGAAAGGGACACACTTGTCTCCTGTGTGACCTTGGGCAAGTCACTTAAATTTGTGGTGCCTCAGTTACCTCTTCTGTAATTTGGGAATTAATATTGTGAGCCTCGTGTGGGACAGAGACTGTGTACCACACAATTTGTCCCACACAATTTGCTTGTATCCACCCCAGAGCTTAGTACAATGCCTGGCACATTGTAAGTGCTTAACAAACATCACAATTATTATTATTACTTTATTGTAGTAGTAGAAGGTAGTAGTAGTAGAAGGTAGTAGTAATAGTAGTAATTCAGTCAATTGAATTTACTGAGCACTAACTTTTAGTGTTATTACTGTGTTAATTGCCTGGGAGAGTACAATAATTCTGTTGTATTGTACTTCCCCAAGCACTTAGGAAAGTTCCCTGCACAGAGTAAGCACTCAATAACTAGCACTGATTGATTTATTGTTACAATACAACAGAATTATCAGATAGTTTCCGTGCTTACAGTCTAGAGGGGGAAGTAGACTGCCATATGAATAGATAAGTAATTTATAATATATTATTTGAAGATATACATGTAAGTGCTGTGGAGTTGGGGTGGATATCCAATGTCCAGAGATTATAGATGCAAGTACATAAACAACACTGAAGAGAGAGTGAGCCAGGAAAAAGAGGGCTTAATCCAGGATGGCCTCTTGGAGAAGATTTGACCTTAATCATGCTTTGAAGGTGGAGAGAGTGGTGGTCTGGGATAGACAGATAATAATAATAATGATAGCATTTGTTAAGCACTTACTATGTGCAAAGCACTGTTCTATGCACTGGGGAGGATACAAGGTGATGAGGTTGTCCCACACGGGGTTCACAGTCTTAATTTTAATTACGGATGAGGTAACTGAGGCACAGAGAAGTGAAGTGACTTGCCCAAAGTCACATAACTGACAAGTGGCGGAGCTGGAATTTGAACCCATGACCTCTGACTCCCAAGCCCGTGTTCTTTCCACTGAGCCATGCTGCTTCCACAGATGGGGAGGTGTGGGAAGATGACATCATTGAGATAGTTGAGATCAGGCACAAGGTCAAATTTGTCCCATATGGGAGAGAGACTCCATGAAATGTGATTACAATGTGTCTATCCCATTACTACAAGAACTACAATTATTATGTGGTCAGTGGTCTGCCATTTGCTTGCTGATTGGCCTTAGGGAAACAGAGTGGCTTAAAGAGCCCGGGCTTTGGAGTCAGAGGATGTGGGTTCTAATCCCCTCTCGGCTACTTGTCTGCCATGTGACCTTGGTTAAGCCACTGACCTTCTCTGTGCCACAGTTACCTCATCTGTAAAATGGACTGTAGGAAGACAGTCCGCTGTCATTGCCTGAGAGGATTGGGAATGGAACGGTGGCCGAAGTGGCGGGCAGGCTGAGAGATCATTCTCTTGTCGAGCACCAGCAGCGGAATCACATGTTCCCACAAAGACAGCTGGAAGCTCAGTGCTACTGCTGCTACCACTAATGACGCCTCAGCTTCCAGTACCAAACTCCTCCAAATGAGCTGACTCTCCTCCATGTACGTGGAGTTGTCTGCTTCGCTCGCGGCACTGCCAACCCTCCAGTCCAATCTATAAAATGGACTAGGACTCTGAGCCCCATGTGGGACAACCTGATTACCTTGTATCTACCCTAGCGCTTAGATCAGTGCTTGGCACATAGTAGGCACTTAACAAGTACCATCATTATTATTGGAAACGTCATTTAACTTCTCTGTGCCCCACTTTCCTCATCTGAAAAATGGGGATTCAGGACTTAGTCTTCCTCCTACTTAGAATGTGGATCCTATGTGTAGGCTATGGTTTGAATCTGACCTGCTTAATTTGCATTTACCTCAACGCTTAGTAAAGTGCTTGGGGCAAAGAAAGCCCTTAAAAGATACAAGTTCGTGCTCTTCTTGTTATTATATGACATTCTGTATTTGTGGAGTAACAAGATGTCAAACTGCTAGTTTGTGGAAGTATGCTGTTTTTAGGTGACCCAACAACATTTATACTTTAAAGTGTTTCTTCCTCCATCCGAGACCTTTTTCATTGGCCAAATAGCGGCCAACCATTTAGGTTAACCCCTTCTTACACGTACGAAAAGCTGAGGAGTGGGCGGGCGTTAGAAAGCGTAGCTTTGCGTGAAGGTAGACCCAGAATTCCTTCCTTCCTCCACGAGGGCTCGGTGGCGTGCACCCTGTTAAGCTGCCCCGCCTCTGTGTTCATTTCCTCCATTTTCTTTCTGTGTTCAGCCTTCGGCATCGACCCAGCCGGGTGGCGGTGCCGCGAGCAAAGCAGATTGCTCCGCGTACTTGGAGGAGACTCAGCTGATTTGGAGGAGGTTGGTACCCGAAGCTGAAGCGTCGTTAGTGGTAGCAGCGGTAGCATTGAGCCCCCGGCTGTCTTTGTGGGAACATGCGATCCTGCTGCTGGTGCCCGGCAAGTGAGTGATCTCTCGGCCTGCCCGCCACTTGGGCCAGCGTTTCGTTCCCGCCCCGCTCAGGCAATGACAGCAGATCCGGCCTCCCCGCAGTGGATAAGGGACAGACTGCTTGAGGCCATCGACCCCGAGAGGAACGTGAGTATCGCGGTGGTTTCCTTGGGGGATCATTAACGGACGGTATGCCCACGTTTAAATTGCTTATTCCCTTTCCTTTCCACTGCCTTACCTCCGTTCCAGGCTGCTGTTTTCTGAATGCACACCTCTTTGCCACGGGTGACATTTTGGTTCGCTCGCGCTGTAAAAATTTGGGTGTTTCCACCCTCCTATTCTTCGATAGGCCGTCCTTTATGACCTCCTGCTATCCAGAAGTTAGAACCGGCCTGGTTTCAAAGGACAGCCGGGCGAATAAAGCAGGCCGGGTAATATAGGGGCCGTAGTGTACGCAAGGCCGAGGCAGTGCGGCCTGCCCCAGATTTTGGAATGAATGCTTCCATGGGCCTCTGACCCACACGGGCCACTTGGCATTATCCAAAGTGAGCTGGGAAATTATTCCGAAAGGCGTGGAGGGGGAGAAGTAACTAAACTAATCCCCAAGGTTGAGCTCACGTGAGTTTCTTCTACTCGATTTAAACCTCTCCTAAGTGAATGGGAGGCTTAATCCCGAACTTGGTATTATAAACGGCTCCCAGAAATATCCCATTGTTTGTGGGTGGGGAAGGTCCCTTTTTTCCTTTACCCTCCTCCCAAGTAGATTCCCAGATTCCCGAGAATTAACCGAACTGTGGGTAATTACAGAAAGCAGACGAGCAAGGTGAGTCCTTGCCCTTGCGTTCCGTTTTCAGGTAACCAAAATCTCCATGAGAAGCTTCACGACATCTTTCGAGAGCACAAAGTCCGTGCCAGGGCATTTTGAATTTCTGTGACAGAGATCTCATGCTGCAGTAATCTCTCATTCTTTAACCATTTTGCCCATGGGAAAGGTATCCCAGCAACAGAGAATAAAACATGGGAGCTGTTGTTGACCAAGAGGTCTTTAATATAAACAAATTAGGATTTTGAAGCACTTATTAACCATAAGAGTGATCATCAAGATGTACCCCAATTTATACATTGTATTTATAAAGCTAAGGTTCCATCTGACTTTTTAAAGCTTGTTCTATGTGCATTAATATTACTAAATGGGTCCTGGGTAATTTACAAATTTAATCAGGGATCTGCCACTCTAAATGCAAAATTTAATGCATTTGTATATTAGATTTTCACTCTGTCTGTGCTTATCAGCAGAATCTACAAATGGTGTATTTTGGAATGCAGCATCTGGAAGTCCTGAACATTTTTGAATGCATCATCATGCGTTTTTGGAGGGATTGTCCCTTCCCTGCTCCCCAAAATGGATTTTCTTGAAAATGGCATCCTGTCATCTTTTTTCCCCCAACATTAAGCCCTGACTTATAAACTGTGAAGTTTTGGACTGATATTAGAATCTACCTAGAAACCAGGTTTACGTACCTACTTGCACCCTTAAGTAATCCAAAGTACGGTTTTGATTCAGAGTTTTAATTTAAATGTAAATTTGTAAAAATTCAGTAGGCATAATCCAACCAAAGAAAATTTGCCACACATTTATCTGTGCCTTACTAAGATAGATACTGGTAATATATACCTTCATATAAAGAGTAGGTTAGCTTGTATGAACTGATTAGCTTGATCCTCCAGCGCTTTGTGAAAAGCATTGCTCAGTGCCTCGAACATAGTAATCACTTAACAAATGTAAAATGAAGGTGAATTTTCCTTGAAAATGTAGTTTTGTTATGGGGGTATGTGTTCCCATAGAGTTGCCAATAAATTGTTGCCAAGTTGTACTTCCCAAGCGCTTAGTACAGTGCTCTGCACACAGTAAGCACTCAATAAATACGATTGAATGAATTAGGGTCCATTCTAGAACCAATCAGTCAGTAGTATGTACAGAGTTTACTGTGTGCAGAACATTGCATTGAGTTCTTGGAAGAGTATAATACAACAGAGTTGGCAGACACAGTCCCTGCGCCCAAGGATCTTAGCTGGGAAAAGCAGTCCCTTGCAGGCTATATGTTGCAGTTGTAAATGTTTATTGTGTAATGTTTATTTAAGTAGTAGTTGTAATAGTATTTGGTAAGCACTAACTGGGTGCAATCAATCAATCAATCGTATTTATTGAGCGCTTACTGTGTGCAGAGCACTGTACTAAGTGCTAGGAGAAGCTTTGGAGGCGGGATTGTGACCCTTGGGACTCACAATCCAAGAGTAATTCAAAGAAGAGTTTTATAATAGTAAATATAAGTGATTTGTTATTTGTCTGATATTTCTGTTTTAATTGTATTGAAAAATTTGTTCAGTATAATGGCCTTCTTTTCTTCTTAAAGCATCTTGGAACAGTCTAACTCATTTTCGAGCATCTGTGTGCTTCTTCGAAGTTCTCTCAATTCATCTGTTTCTTGAAAATTAATGCAAGATTTTTACATCCCAATTAACTAGCTGGGGTGTTGGGAAAAGTATAACTTCTTCATTTGCTTCAGTACTTGGCAAACAATCAGTCAATCTGTGGTATTTATTCAGTGCTTACTGTGTGCCGAGCACTGTACTGAATGGTTGGGACACTGCAGTACTACAGAGTTGGCAGATGCGTTCCCTGCCAACAAGTGCAGTAGAGCGTTATTAAAGTTTGACATCCCAGGTTCTTCTTCTGAAGGGGAGACAGTTAGCTCATCATCGTTTGCATTAGCTATTTCCAAATTAAGTTTGCTTCCCTAGTTCAGCAGTTTATCTACTCAGGGATCTGGGAGAGGTGTGCAAGGGAGGTTTGTTTACCAGTAGGGCTGAAGTGTTTGGGCATATGTATGAAGTGAGTCGTCAAGCAAAATATTTTTTCTGGGGATTGGGAGAGGATTTGCTTGAAGTAAGAATAATATTGAATTACGAGTTATTTCCAGAAAGAGTCCTGGAGCAACTGGGAGTAACATAATAACAATAATAATTATGGCATTTGTTAAGTGCTTACTATGTGCAAAGCACTGTTCTGTGCACTGGGAGAGATAAAAGGTAATCATGGTGTCCCAGGTAGGGTTCATAGACTTCACCCCCATTTTATAGGTGAGGGCATGAGACCCAGAGACGTTGTGACTTGCCCAAAGTCACACAGCTGACAAGTGGCAGAAGTGGGATTAGAACCCATGATCTCTGACTCCCAAGACCAGGCTGTTTCCACCAAGCCACGCTGCTTCTCTGTAGGGTTTTAAACACTGGTCAGTAATGCTTCTGGCAGGCTAAGGAGTGATATTGGAGGAATCATAAAGAAATCTAAGTGGTAAAATGGTTTGTAATCTACAGAAGGCAAAATGGAGCAAAAAATTCAAGTAAATTTTATTGGTGAGTTAAGGATTATTTCCTGTGGGGCATTTTTTCTAGTTTGGAATAATTAGTGTTTTGCTTTGTTGGGGTTTGCTTTTTTTTTAAGGTATTTGTTAAGCACTAGTATGTGCTAGGGACTGTACTACCAACTCTGTCTACCATCTCTGTTGTATTAGAGAAGCAGCATGGCTCAGAGGAAAGAGCCTGGGCTTTAGAGTTAGAGGTCATGGGTTCTAATCTCGGCTCTGCCACTTGTCAGCTGTATGACTCTGGGCAAGTCACTTCACTTCTCTATGCCTCAGTGACCTCATCTGTAAAAGGGGGATTAAGACTGTGAGCCCCCCGTGGGGCAACCTGATCCCCTTGTAACCTCCCCAGCACTTAGGACAGTGCTTTGCACATAGTAAGTGCTTAACAAATACTATTATTATTAGTATTGTACTCACCCAAGCTGTTAGTACAGTGCTCTGCAGGTCCAAAACAGAACTCCTTTTCTTTCCACCCATACCCGGTCCTCCCCAGGCTTTCCCATCACCACCATACTTGCTGTCTCACAAGCGTATAACCTTGGCATTATCCTTGGCTCTTTTCCCCTCTCATTCAGCCCACATATTCAATCCATCACTGAGTCCTGCCGGTCCCGTCTTTCATTCATTCACTCATTCAGTCGTATTTATTGAGTGCTTACTGTGTGCAGAGCACTGTACTAAGCGCTTGGGAAGTACAGATCGGCAACATATAGAAACTGTCCCTACCCAACAGTGGGCTCTCAGTCTAGAAGAGGGGGGACAGACAGACAACAACAAAACAAAACAAGTAGACAGGTGTCAATATCATCAGAGTAAATAGAATGAATCTTCACAACGTCACTAAAATCCGCCCTTTCCTTTGCATCCAAATTGCTACCATGTTAAAACAATGATTAAAACAATGACTTATCCTATTGTACCTGGATTACTGCATTAGCCTCCTTGCTGACCTCCCAGCCTCCAGTCTCTCCCCACTCCAGTCCATACTTCACTCTGCTGCCTGGATCATTTTTCTGCAAAAACACACAGGACATGTTTCCCCACTCCTCAAGAAACTCCCGTGGTTGCCCGTCCAGCTCCACATCAAACAAAAATTCCTCATGGTTGACTTTAAAGCATTCAGTTACCTTACCCACTTATACCTGTTGGGTTGTACTCTCCCAAGCGCTTAATACAGTGCTTTGCACACAGTAAGTGCTCAATAAATAAAATTGAATGAATACCTCACTTGGTTACTCTCCTACCACAACCCAGCCCGCACACTTTGCTCCTCTAACGCTAACTTTGTCCCTGTGCCTCGATCTCATCTGTCTTGCCGCCAGCCCCTCGCCCACATACTGCCACTGGCCTGGAATGCCCTCCCTCTTCAAATCTGACAGACAGTTGCTCTCCCTCCGCTTCAAAGTCTTACTGAGGGCACACCTCCTCCAAGAAGCCTTCCCTGACTAAGCCCCCCTTTCCTCCTCTTCCACTCCCTTTTGCCTCATCCTGACTTGCTGTCTTTGTTCGTCCTCTCCCCACCCCACCCCAGCCCCACAGCACTTAAGAATGTATCTGTAATTGATTTATTTATGTTAATATGTGTATGCCCCCCTCTAGACTGTAAGCTCACTGTGGGGAGTGAACGAGTCTGTTTACTGTTGTAATGTACTCTCCCAGAAGCTTAGTACAGCCCTGCACACAGTAAGTACTCAATAAATATGAATGAATGAATGAATGAATGAATGAATGAATGAATAAATGATTAGGGGAAATGGGATAGTTGGGGAACGATATTCGGAGATATGATTGTAATCAGTCTTCAAAGGTAGGAAGAGTGATTGTCAGAAATTGATCAGTCAGTGGTATTTAGGGTGTGTAGGGTTATACTAAATGCCTGGGAGAGTACAGTACACAGCATTGTTTGTACGAGGTTGTACAGATGCAAGGTTTGTTTCCCCGCCCACAAAGAGCTCACAGTCTCGAGCATAACATCTTTTCTGTTACAGTTTATGTCTCTGCCAAGACACTAAGACTAGACTTTTCAGACTAAGCCCTTTATTTCCCCTAATCAATCAATCAATCAATCATATTTATTGAGCAGTTACTATGTGCAGAGCACTGTACTAAGTGCTTGGGAAGTACAAATTGGCAACATATAGAGGCAGTCCCTCCCCAACATTGGGCTCACAGTCTAAAAGGGGGAGACAGAGGACAAAACCAAACATACTAACAAAATAAAATAAATAGAATAGATATGTACAAGTAAAATAAATAAATAAATAAATAAATAAATAAATAAATAAATAGAGTAATAAATATGTACAAACATATATACATATATACAGGTGCTGTGGGGAAGGGAAGGGGGTAAGATGGGGGGCATGGAGAGGGGGACGAGGGGGAGAGGAAGGAAGGGGCTCAGTCTGGGAAGGCCTCCTGGAGGAGGTGAGCTCTCAGCAGGGCCTTGAAGGGAGGAAGAGAACTAGCTTGGCGGATGGGCAGAGGGAGGGCATTCCAGGCCCGGGGGATGATGTGGGCCGGAGGTCGATGGCGGGACAGGCGAGAACGAGGTACGGTAAGGAGATTAGTGGCGGAGGAGCAGAGGGTGCGGGCTGGGCTGTAGAGGAGAGAAGGGAGGTGAGGTAGGAGGGGGCGAGGTGATGGAGAGCCTTGAATCCCAGGGTGAGGAGTTTCTGCCTGATGCGCAGATTGATTGGTAGCCACTGGAGATTTTTGAGGAGGGGAGTAATATGCCCAGAGCGTTTCTGGACAAAGATAATCCGGGCAGCAGCATGAAGTATGGATTGAAGTGGAGAGAGACACGAGGATGGGAGATCAGAGAGAAGGCTGATGCAGTAGTCCAGATGGGATAGGATGAGAGCTTGAATGAGCAGGGTAGCGGTATGGATGGAGAGGAAAGGGCGCACTTTCCCCTCTGCAACACTTGGCTGAGTTCACCGTAAGCATTTCAGTGCTCACCCTTGCCCCCAAGGTACTTATGTAAATATTTTTATACTTTCGTATTTCCCCTCTCCCTTTTGATGCCAGTCTCTCCATGTAGAAAACTTAACTATCATCATCATCAATTATTAATTATAATGGTAATACTACTACTAATAAAACAAACTGTAAGCACCCTGAGGGCAGGGATTACATCTATCAACTGTTGCATTATACTTTTTAAGTGCTTAGTGTGTGTGCTCTGCCACAGTAAGCACTCCATAATACTACTGATTGATTGAAAGATATAGTATATGAAGCACAATAGAATATGAAGCACTTAAAGCAGAACACTTGCTAGAAAGAAAATACTTGGTTAAAAACCTGAAACTGGCTCTGACTTCCTTGTTTGGTTTTCCAGTTTCATCTCACTGTGTAACTCTTGGTGGGATATCTCAATGTCTTCCATTGTCTTCATGTCTTCCATTCTTCACAGTTGGGTAGTAGTTCATTCATTCATTCATTCAATCAATCGTATTTATTGAGCGCTCTGTACTGAGCGCTTGGGAAGTACAAGTCGGCAACATGTAGAGACGGTCCCTACTGAACAGCGGGCTCACAGTCTAGAAGGGGGAGACAGACAACAAAACAAAACATGTGGACAGGTGTCAAAATCATCAGGACAAATAGAATTATAGCTATTTGCACATAGTAGTTCAGTGGTAGGAAACTAACTTAATTCCAGGACTTCAGTGTGATTGTTTCTTGCCATTTGATGAGCATGTTCTCTAAGTCGAGATTGTGTTACGAGAGGATTTGAGTAGAAAAGAAGATTGGACAGCACTCCAGCCCAGTAGACCTTTGATTTGGTATCTGGTAGAACACAGCCTAATAATAATAATAGCAGTAATAATAATGATGATGATGAGGGTATTTGTTAAGCGCTTACTATGTGTCATGCACTGTTCTAAGCACTAGGAGAGATACAATCAATCAATCAATCGTATTTATTGAGCGCTTACTATGTGCAGAGCACTGTACTAAGCGCTTGGGAAGTACAAATTGGCAACATATAGAGACAGTCCCTACCCAACAGTGGGCTCACGCCAATCAGGTTGGACACAGCCTGCCACACTGACATTCTCTCAAAGGATATATTGGTTTTTTTATTCAGTTTTCTACTCTGTTCATTGCTTTGCTGTTCACTATGGTTCCTAGGTAACAGATTTATTGGATTAGGTTTTTCCTTCCCTAGTGGAGGCAGAGTCATCGCCTTGGTGTTCTACTGACTAGTATCTGCACAGTCCGCACAGCAAGTGCTCAATAAATATGATTGACTGTCTAATTATCGACCCACTGTCTGTGATAGTAGCAGTTTACAGTCAATTATATGTCTTCTTGATGTGGGCCTCTAGTGCAGTCACAGTCAGCTATATTCAGCAGTTCTTGAGTGTCTGTTTCCTGGTCTTTGGATATTGCATGAAGTCTTTTCAGGTTGTTGAGTTCCTGAAATGTATTTTGGTGACTGCAGTCAAGTCTCTTCTTCGTTTGCAGGGATGATCTTAATGACCGGTTAAGTGTATGCGAGTTTCTCACTCAGTGGGTGCAGACTGAGTGACAGCAGTTTAAATGCTGAATACAGTTTAAATGCTGAGATGTTGTACAAGTCATCATTGTTACTCTTAGTACCCACCTTACAATACATACTTTTGATTACAGCTGACCAGAAGAGAGGGTGTGGATGGCTGCTAATGAAAAACAAGTCCAGCGCAAGACATAACAATGGTGGGATACTTCATACTCACTGAATAACAATTATACTCGTCATTTTTTGTTATCCACTTTTCAAAGAACCAAAATTTTGTAGAATACCAGAATTGTTTTGGCCATCAAGATTGTTTGTGTTCATTAGAGAAGCTGTGTGGCCTAGTGGGAAGAGCTCGAGTATGAGAGTCAGGGGACCCAGCTCTGCCACTTGCCTACTGTGTGATCCTGGGCAAGTCACTTGAGTTCTCTGTGCTTCAGTTCCCTCACCTGCAAAATAGGGTCTGGTACCTGTTCTCTCTTTTTCTTAAACTGTGAGTCCCCTGTGGGACCTGGTTATCTTGTACCTACTCCAGGGGTTAGTACTGTGCCTGGCACAATTATTATTAATCAAAATCTGGAACTGTGTCTCTTCAAATTGTATGAATTTCTGTTACAATGTAATGTGAGGGAGGAAAGGTGGTGAGATTTATCAAATAGATTGAATATGAGAGCTAAAAGAATTGGGAAAGGCAAGAGTGCCCCAAGGATGCAGTGAAGCAGAGGAGGGAAGGTAGGAAGTTTAGTTATAGACATGTTAAGTTTGAAATATTTTTGCGACATTCTGAGAAATTGATTGGCTGACAAGAGGAGATGAGAGGTCAGGGTTAGAGAGGTATCTAAAGGTGGTAGCTGAAGCCATGTAAGTAGATGAAATTTGTTAGAGAATGGGCATAGGGATTATTCCATGAGTAGGCCCTTTTGGAAGCTTCAGAGATAAAAGGATAAGAAGGAAGAGGAAAACCAGTAAGCGCAACTGAGGTAATAAAACTGAATAAGGCCAAAGTATTGTCACAGCTGTTTCATGAAATCCCACAATCCAAGATGTCCATTCTTCATCCTGAACTAAATGCACTTACAGAATTACATTTCTAGGTAGCTGTAATGCAGTAGTAGTTAGGTAGAAAATCAAATCACTGCCATCGTAGTATTTATAGTATTTAAGAGATTGTTAGGCTGGTACCAAAATGTGCTGTACTAAACTGAAGGATTCGTGACTTCCCCATAGCACTGCGATACGTGCCTCAGCAACTCCTTATTCTAACCACAGATCCTTATTTAGCCTCCATTAAAATACCATCTCCTTTTCCAATCCAGTTGAAGGGAAAAGCCTCTCATGCCTGACATTGGAGTTTTTGGGGTTTTTTTAGCTTCTGTCTTCTGTTCATGCTGTGTGATAACAGGCCGGTAAAAATACTTTGCAGGCTGGTTAATACCCCAGTCTTGTATACTATCCCCAAAATAAACGCTGTGCTGAGACTTGGGAAACCTGGGAATCAATCCCCAAAAGAAACTAAGGTTCTCAGAGTACATTATTAATACTGATACAATTCACCAAGAGATCCCAATTACTAAACAGGAAGCTTTAGGAAATCCCACGTTATACAGCTACCACCTAAATACTAAAATCTTTCTGCACTTCCTGCACCTCAACCTCACCATTGACACCTCTGGCCTGAATCTCCCTCTGTCTTGTTTCCAGCAGACCACAACCCTCTCCACCATCAGAGCTCCAAAAAGCTTTCAAACTGTACTTACCGTCCCCTCTGCATTAACTGCTCGTGCAAGTACATGTAATTTATTTTAAAGTCTGTCTAAGACTGTAAGCTCCTTGAGGTCAGCAATCATGTCTTACATCTTTGTTTTACAGGCCTCATTTCCACTTTTCTCCCTCCCCTGTTTTATAGCTTTTATATTGATGGTGTTGATGTCTGTATACTTGTTTAATTTTGTTGTCTGTCTCCCTGTTTCTAGACTGTCAGCCTGTTGGTGGGTAGGGATTCTCTCTATTTGTTGCTGAATTGTACTTTCCAAGCTCTTAGTACAGTGCTGTGCACACAGTAAGCGCTCAATAAATGATTGAATGAATGAGTGAATGAATGAATGAATGTTGTATTGTACATTACCAGCCACTTAATAATTCAGTGCTTAGGATCACCTCCACAGTCTGCCTCCTTCACTCTTGTGCATGAGCTGCAGAGCACTGCTGCGGAAATCTCGATACCAGGCCGATCTCATTCACTTCAAGTTTATCCTCATGGGCTTTAACTCTCCCCTCTCCCCTCCCCAGCGAAATTATTTCCCCATCCTTATTGACACCCTATGCCGTTCACCCACGCCAGTTGTTCCAGATATTTAACTCCTCCCCTCTCAAGCCCCCTGTCCCCCCCATGCCCCTCTTTCCCTGGCCTCCAGTGACCTGGCCACCTATTTTATTGAGAAAATTAAAACCATCAGGTCTGATTTCCCTAAAATCTCCCCTGCCCATCTCAAGTCCCTCCCTCCTCCTGCCCTTTCTTCACTCTCCCACCTTTTCCAGCAGTACCTCAAGAGAAGATCTCCTGCCTTCTCTCAAAATCTGCCCCCTCCACCTGCACATCTGACCCTGTTCCTTTGCTCTTTATCGAAACACTTGCCCCGTCTTCTTCCCTCCCTAACCACCATCATCAGCTCTTCAATCAATCAATCAATCAATTGTATTTATTGAGCGCTTACTGTGTGCAGAGCACTGTACTAAGCACTTGGGAAGTATAAGTTGGCAACACTCTCCAGGGGCTTCTTCCCCAGTTTTTTCAAATGTGTCTATGCCTCCCCATCCTAAAAAAACCCTCCCTTGACCCCACAGCTCCCTCCAGCTAATGCCCCATGCTCTTCCTTCCATTCCTTTCCAAAGTCTTTGAGGGAGTTGTCTAAACCCGCTGTCTCAAGTTCCTCCTCTCCAGTGCTCTCCTTGACCCCCTCCAATCTGGCTTTGGGGCCCTTTCACACCACAGACAATTAATTACTCTCCCCTCCTTCAAAGCCGTACTGAGGGCTCATCTCCTCGAAGAGGCCTTCTCTGATTAAGCCTTCCTTTCCTCTTCTCCTACTCCCTTCTGTGTTGCCTTGATTTGCTCTCAGCCTGGGCGCGCCTGGGGGAGTCAGTCACCCTCCTCGGAGGCCCTTGGGGTGAGAAGGCAGCGGCGGTACTGGCAGTGGGTTTCCCAGGACGTCAGCTCCGAGGCCTAGGCTTGGGGGCAGCGCGCACTGCACAGCCCCACCCTGGCCCGGCCGGAGGAGGCAGCTGTGCGCCCCGCCCGTCCTGGGGGGTCCTGCTCCCCATGTCCGCTCCACCATGGGGGACACGCTGTCCATGCACCTGGATGAGGGCCGGTGCCAGCACATCGCAGAGAAAACAGGAAAGATCCTGAGAGAGTTTTTCCAGTTCTACGAGGCCCAGTATGGCGTCGCCCTCTTCAACAGTGTCCGCTATGAGATCGAGGGGAACAGGGGGCCACAGACTCAGCTCCTCTGGTGGAAGCCCACCCTGCACCCTCTGCTTCTCTGCCGCTAATCTCCTCACCGTACCTCGTTCTCGCCTGTCCCGCCATCGACCCCAGGCCCACGTCATCCCCCGGACCTGGAATGCCCTCCTTCTGCCCATCCGCCAAGCTAGCTCTCTTCCTCCCTTCAAGGCCCTACTGAGAGCTCACCTCCTCCAGGAGGCCCTCCCAGACTGAGCCCCTTCCTTCCTCTCCCCCTCGTCCCCCTCGTCCCCCTCTCCATCCCCCGCATCTTACCTCCTTCCCTTCCCCACAGCACCTGTATATATGTATATATGTTTGTACATATTTATTACTCTGTTTATTTATTTATTTATTTATTTATTTATTTTACCTGTACATATCTATTCTACTTATTTTATTTTGTTAGTATGTTTGGTTTTGTTCTCTGTCTCCCCCTTTTAGACTGGGAGCCCACTGTTGGGTAGGGACTGTCTCTATGTGTTGCCAACTTGTACTTCCCAAGTGCTTAGTACAGTGCTCTGCACACAGTAGGCGCTCAATAAATACGATTGATTGATTGATTGATTATTCATCCCCCACCCCCGGGCCCACAAGCACGTACGTATATATGTGTAATTTTATTTATATGAGTGTGTCTCCTCGTCTAGACAGAAAGCTCATTGTAGACAGGGAATGTGTATTGCTATATTTTACTTTCCCAAGCTCTTACTTCCATGCTCTGCACACTAAGTGCTCAATGTATCCGACTGACTGACTGACTTACTGCTTTGCATCCCGTTAACACTCAGTAATGTCAATGGTTGATTGAAAAAGTACCATTGAAGCCCCTCAGAGGCAAATATTACCTTTCAGCCACACAGTAAATTTTAGGTCATTTAATTTTAGATCATTCTTTTATGAATCTGGCTTAAATTAGTTTGTAATTGTTCTCCCCCAAGCAGCTGGTGTAATGCTTGGCCCATAGTAAGCATTCAGTAAATACTGTTGATTAATTAAATTAGCAGTGAGAAAAAAGAAGTGCTCAAAGATTATTCCACAACACTACAACCCATATGAGGAGAACACTGGACGTTCAGAATGTTCTCATTTTGTTCATTTTGGGGACCCAGCCTGCATACTTTGTCCCTGTAAATACAACCCACTCACTGTACTTCAGTCTACTCTATCTCGCTGCTGACCCCTCACCAACATCCTGCCTTGGGCCTAGAAGTCCCCCCAACTTCATATCCGTCAGTCACTTTCCCCGTTTTCAAAGCCATACTAAAAGCACATCTCCGGCAAGAAGCCTTCTCTGACTAAGCCCTCATTTCCTTTTCTCTCACTCCCTTCTGCGTCATTCTAATTTAGGCTTTTAATTCTACAGCCCCACCAGCCCTGCAGCACTTATATACATATCCATAATTTATTTGTTTGACTGGAACTCACTGTGGGTTGGGGGAGTGTCCTTTGTACTGTCATATTGAACTCCCCAGCACTTAGTACAGTGCTCTGCATGCAGTAAGTGCTTCATAAATGTGAATGACTGATTGATTGTCTGATTGATTGATTGATTGATTCAAAGCGGAGGAGGACTGTGATGGGATCAGGCCAAGCGAGAAGCAGCGTGGGCTCAGTGGAAAGAGCCCGGGCTTGGGAGCCAGAGATCGTGGGTTCTAATCCCGGCTCTGCCATTTGTCTGCTGTGCAACTTTGGGCAAGTCACTTAACTGCTGTGTGCCTCAGTGTCCTCATCTGTGAAATGGGGATTAAGACTGTGAGCCCCACGTGGGACAACCTGATTGCCTGGTATCTACCCCAATGTTTAGAATAATACCAACATTATTATCCTCCATATAAATGAAAGCTTTTGGAAGTCCTTTGAATAAGGGCGTTTCTAGATCCTCAAGCTCTCTCCCACAGCGAAGAAACTATGCACATCAGTGTCATGTATGTAAGTCTTTAGATACTTCCCGAAGAGGAATTGGTCAAAGGGGTGAGAGCTGTAAAAGTTTATTAAAACTCTGAAATCAAGAGGTGAGGTTTTTTGTACCAGGCAGGCTGAGTTTCAGTAGTGTAGCCGTACAGAAATACCCAGTTTGGGTAGAAGGTTCTATCTTGCCCTGCATTCAGAACAGAAGGAAATGAATTCTGTGACTTGGCTTAGTCCCTAAGGACTTTCACATCCCAATTCACTTGACTCATACATCTCTTGTACTGAGTAGGACGCTATTTCCAATTCAGAATCCTGCCATTTGAGTTAATAAAATCATTAATGAGGAGCTCTATGTTCAATACAAGTCAAGCAGAACAGGCAGCCCAGGTGAACATAAATCATCATCATCGTCATCATCAATCGTATTTATTGAGCGCTTACTATGTGCAGAGCACTGTACTAAGCGCTTGGGAAGTACAAATTGGCAACATATAGAGACAGTCCCTACCCAACAGTGGGCTCACAGTCTAAAAGGGGGAGACAGAGAACAAAACCAAACATAGTAACAAAATAAAATAAATAGAATAGATATGTACAAATAAAATAAATAAATAAATAGAGTAAAAAAAATGTACAAACATATATACATATATATATGTATATATATATATACACACATATATATATATATACATAAATATACCTGGCTTTGCCTTTGTGACAGATATGTGGTGTAAGTGTTCTTAAATCCTAAGCAGCAAGAGGTAGCAGATAGGGAGTCAGAAGGTCATGAATTCTAATCCCTCCTCCGCCGGTTGTCTGCACTGTGGCCTTGGGCAAGTCACTGAACTTCTCCATGCCTCAGTTACCTCGTCTGTAAAGTGGAGATTATGACTGTGAGCCCTATGCAGGGCAGGGTCTGTGTCCAACTCGATTTGCCTGTACCCACCCCAGTGCTTAGTACAGTGCCTGGCACATGGTAAGCGCTTAACAAATGCCACAGTTATTGTTGTTATTATTGTCTTGAATCAGTGATCTTCCTTGAAGTTAAGCTGAACACATGTCATGTAGATTTTCCTTCCATTGTTGAGCAGCAAAGACATACAGGACATGAAGATCTGTCTTATTTAGCCATCTCAAGGGACCCTCAACCTCTTTTTGGGTTAGCGGTTGCTTCCGTCAGTGCAGTACCACTTACGGGGCTCCAAATGATAAAACCCCAACTATCTTTGGGTGTCGGTGATGTGGTGCTTTTACTTGTGCTAGAAAGGCTTCCACAACTGAGTGATGCATTTTTTCACTGTTGCGTGTTACCCAGATGAAATCCTTCAAGATGATAGTCAAGCAGCAGACTCAAATGTTTTGGGACAGTCTGTCTTACATTGAATTACTGGGTCACCTGGTCCAGTGAACAAGAGGAACAGTCGGGGAAGAGGACGGGGCTTTCCATGAGTCTGGGGAGATAGGAATCCAGGCTGATTGCACGAGCAAGCATGGTTTCCTCTGAAACTGAAGCACATATGGGCAAACCTATTGCTGAACCCCATGGCAGAAGGGTCATTAGTCTGGCATGCTGCAAATGGGGAGGCTTCAGGCTGGCTTTGGAGAGTTGCTGCTCCTGCCACCGCCGCCCATCTCAGGGCTGTGGAAGGGAAGGGGAGGGTGCCAGTAAGCAGCTGTTTTTGCTGCCCTAATTAAAAAGTAGATCCCCTGAAGCTGGGGCTTCCCTTGACTGTGGATATGCCTGGCGGGTGGGAGGCAGCGGTGGTCATTATTTAAAAAAATAAATTCCCTGGTGCTGGTGAGTCTGTCTTCTATCTCTCCCACCCACCCACCCTTCCTTCGCTCAGGACCCCACCCCCGACCCCCCCAGGCCTCTGCACCCCGAGGAGCTGGGGCACCTGTGAGTGGCCCCATCTCTCATGGGTCATTTGGTAAGACTGCTTTCTACCCCTCTTTGCAGCCCCTCCCGCCTCCTTTCAGTCTCCCTCTGTGGCTCTGTGCCGCCTACAAGCTGGAGCGATCCCTCCGGGCTTTGTGGGGACATTTTGTGAGTCTGGCTTCAACTCCTTCCAGTACCCCCTCACTTCCTTTGCTTACTCCTCTGTGGTTCTGCACCATGAAGAGCCAGGGCAGTTATGGGCTGTCCCAGCTCCAGTGGGACATTTGGTGAGTATGTTTTTTCTCCCCCACATTCCCTCTTTCTGTCCCCCTCTGCCATTTTATGCTGAGGAGCCAGGGTAGATGCTGCTGTGGAGACATTCATTCATTCAATCGTATTTACTGAGCGTGTACTGTGTGCAGAGCACTGTACTAAGCACTTGGAAAGTACAATTTGGCAATAGATACAGACAGTCCCTACCAAACAACGGGCTCACAGTCTAGTGGGGGGAGGCAGACAGCAAAACGAAACAAGTGGAGACATGGAAGCCCTGGCTCCAAACCCCTCTCATAGCCAGGGTAGAGGGACTGGGAACTGAGAAGACTGCTGTTTTTGATTTTTCAGAAGCATTCTCTGTCTCTTGGTCTGAGGGTTCCATTACAATCTTACTATTACCTGGGAATAGGTACACTTTAATGAAGTTTCAGTACCATCTCCTCGCCCACATTTGAAGCAGCATGGCTTAGTGGAAAGAGCACGGGCTTCAGAGTCAGAGGTCACGGGTTCTAATCCTGGCTCCAACATCAGCTGTGTGACTTTGGGCAAGTCACTTAGCTTCTCTGTGCCTCAGCTACCTCATCTGTAAAATGGGGATTAAGACTTGTGAGCCCCCACATGGGTCAACCTTGTATCTACTTCAGCACTTAGATCAGTGCCTGGCACATAGTAAGCGCTTACCAAATACCGTAATTATTTATTATTAATGTTATTATTATTATTATTTGCTGAGACACGGCAGCACTGGCTCCAAACTCCTCCCGAAAAAAGGAAGATGAAGCTGGGGAAGGGGAAGGATATTGATTTTGACTGTAGACTCTATGACTCTAGACTGTAAGCTCACTGTGGTCTGGGAACATGTCTACCAATTCTGCTTTATTGGACTTTCCCAAGTGCTTGGTACAAAGCTCTGCATACTGTTAAGTGCTCAGTAAGTAGCATTGATTGGTTCTTCAGAAGAGCTGAGTTTCTGATCCTGTCAGCAGGAAGATCCTGGCTCCAAACTCCCACCCCACCCCACCCCACGGATACTAATTTTGATTTTTCAGAAGCAGCATAGTGTATTGAATAGAGCAGTGGTCTGGGAGGCAGAAGGTCATGGGTTCTAATCCTGGCTCTGCCACTTGTGTGCTGTGTGACCTTGGGCAGTCACTTCACTTCTCTGTGCCTCAGTTACCTCATGTGGAAAAAGGGATTGAGACTGTGAGCCCCAGGTGGGATGGGGACTATGTCCAACCCAATTTGCTCGTATCCACCCCAGCCGAGTACAGTGCCTGGGACATAGTAAGCGCTTAACGGACACTGTAATTATTACTAACTTATTCTGTCTTTCCATTCAAATCTTTATGTCAAGGACCAATTAAAAGTGCCACTCATGTGGACAGTAACCAGTAAGAAAAGACATCTTATGACTGTGTTGTAAAGTAAATTGTTAAATTGAGTGGAGAAAGAGTAGAGGGGCACCTGGGACTACCGCAGTCCAATTAGATGTAGTTTTGGGAGTCCGTACGCCTTTTTTGTACCCTCAAAAAAGATCAGAATCAAAAACAAGGTGACCATTGAGAACACTGGGTCCATAAAATCTTTAAATTTTAACTCTACCACCTGGACTTTATAGTTGGGGAGTTACGAATTCATAAAGAACACAACTGAACCTCCCCAAGAGAAAAAAATTTCCAGTTGGTCGAATGATATTTATTTAGTGTTTATTGAATGCTCAGCATGATTCTAAGTGCTTTGGAGAGTACAGTACAACAGAGTTGGTAGAAATGTTCCCTGCCCACGAGGAGCTTACCGCATGTAGGTGATGACAGACATTATTGTTATTAATATTGATGATGATGGTATTCATTAAGTGCCTACTATGTGCCAAGCACTATTCTAAGCCCTGGGGTAGATACTGGGTAATCAGGTTGTCCCACATGGGGCTCAATCCCCATCTTATAGATGAGGTAACTGAGGCACAGAGAAGTTAAATGACTTGCTCAAGTCACACAGCTGACAAGTGGTGGAGCTGGGATTGGAACCCACGACCTCTGACTCCCAAGCCCGTGCTCTTTCCCCTAAGCCACGCTGCTTCTCTCACATAAACTATGGGTGGTACCTTGTGCATAAAGGCTACAAATGTAAGTGCAAGGTCAATGCGGAAGGGAGAGGGAATGGGGAGAGTGAAGGCTAAGCTGGGGAAGGCCTTGTGGAGGTGGGGGTGATTTTATAAGTCTCTGAAGGTGAGGAGAGGAGTGTTCTGTCAGCTATGAAGAGGAAGGGAGTTTCTGTCCCAGAGGAAGGGCGTGGGAAAGGGTTTGAGGGTAGGATAGCAAGATCAAGTTACAGTGATTGGCACTAGGGGAACATAGTGACTAAGCTGAGTTGTAGTAGGAAATCAGTGAGGTAAAATAAGAAGGGACAAAGTGTTTGTTGAGTTTCTGTTTGATGCTGAGGTAGACGGGAACCCCTGGAGGCTCTTTAAGGAGTGGGGAAACGTGGGCTGAAAGTTTCTTGGTTGTTTTTTGATCTGTGCAAATAGTGTGAAATATGGATTTTGAGTGGGTCATCGGTAGACAGCGAGGAGGCTGCGGAAGTTGTCAAGGCAGAGGAAAATATGTGCTTTGATCAGCATAGTAATAGTTTGGAAAAAGGACAGGGTGGATGTTAGTGATGTAAAGCTAGAACCGACAGGATTTGGTGAGAGATTGAATATGAAGGCTGAACGATAGTGATGAGTTGAGGGTAATGCCAAGGTTACGGGCTCGTGAGACGGAGGATGATGGGAAAGTCGTGATGGGAGCAGGGTTTGGGTGGGAAGATGACTTCTGTTTTGGTCATGTTAAATTTGGGGTGTCAGCCGGACATCCAAGTAGAGATGACCTGAAGGCAGGAGGAAATGCGAGACTGCAGAGAGTGGTCAGCGTTGAAGAGGTATATTTGAGAATCTGTGTAGAAATGGTAGTTCGAAGGCCTGGGAGTGAATGTGTTCTCCCAAGGAATGGGTGTAGATGGAGAATAGTAGGGGACCCAGAACTGACTCCCACAGGTAGGGGGAGAGAGGCAGAGGAAAACCCTGTGGAAGCCTGAGGTGTGAACAGAGAGATAGAAGGGGAACCAGGAGAGGACAGTGTCTTTGAAGCCAAGGTTTACAGGACAAGGATGGTGGGCCGGGCAGGAGGGAAGGGAGCGGGCAAGTGTTTTGTTAAGGTGAGAAGGGATAGGCTTGGAGGTGCAGATGGAGGACATAGGTTTTGAGAGGAGGTGGGAGATCTCTTGAGATGCTGGTGGGAAAGATTGGATTGTTGAAGAAGGATAGGAGGAGGGAGGAACTGGAGAGGAGCAGTGCATATTCCTACATCAGTTCCTTGGTGTTGATCTAGATGTCTTCTCCTGTCTCTTTATGATCAGCATTTCACAAACCATTAACAATGCGCTGCATTATCAGGCAGTGGTTGTGTGGACAGAAAGACTGAAAGATAGGCAGGTGCACCGACAATTAGAGCCTGCCCATATGGATACCAGAGTAAGTGCTGGTGAGGTTGGAGTGAAAAGCAAAGTATCTGAAGGGTTCAGGCCCAAGTGCTTAGGCAACACAGAGGGAGGGTAGGTAGGGGAAATAAGGGAATAAGGAAATAAGGAAATAAGGGAATTAAGAAATTAGGGGGGGGCCTCATGATGGAGCTATGATTTTAGTAGGGTTTTAAAGGCTGGGAGATTGGTGATGGCTCTTGTGCACAAGCCACAGGCGCTGCTGGCGGAAATCTAAATATCAGACCAACTTTGGCCACTTCAAGTTTATAATAGTAATAATAATAATGATTATGGTATGTGTTAAGTGCTTACTTACTATGTGCCAGGCACTGCCAGGCTCTGGATTGGATACAAGCAAATTGGGTGGGACAGAGTCCTTGTCCCAGGTGGGGCTCACAGTCTGAATCCCCATTTTACAGGTGAAGTAACCGAGGCCCAGAGAAGTGAAGTGACTTGCCCAAGGTCACACAGCAGACAGATATCCTTGCGTGTTTTAACTCTGCCTTTTCCTCTTCCCAGGAAGATTATTTCTCCACCCTTGTTGACACCCATGCCCATCGCCCTCACCCGTTGTTCCATACATTTAACTCCCTCCTCAGGTCGTCTGATCCCACCCTCCCCCCAGCCCCTTTTCCCATCCCTTGCCCCAGTGACCTGGCCACCTACTTTATTGAGAAAATTGAGAGAATATCAGGCATGAAATCCTCAGAATCTCCCCTGACCCTCCTCGATCCCTCCCCCTTCCAGATCCCTCTTCAACTCTCCCATCATTCCCAACAGTATCTTTACAGGAGATCGCCTGCCTCCTCCCAAAGTCCACCCCCTCCACCTGCAATCTGACCCCATTCCTTTGCACCTTATCAAAACTCTTGCCCCTTCCTTTTCCCTCCCTGACAGCCATCTTCAACTGTTGGTTCTCCCATGGCCTCTTCCCCACTGCTTTCAAACATGCCCAGGTCTCCACTATCCTAACACAAAACAGAACAAAACCCCCTGACCCCATGGGTCCCTTCAGTTACTGCCCCATCTCTCTCCTCCCATCCCTTTCCACACTCCCTGAGCAAGTTGTTAACACACACTGTCTCAAATTCCTCTCCTCCAGCTCTCTCCTTGACCCCTTCCATTCTGGCTTCAGTTCCCTTCACTCCACAGAAACCACCCACTCAGAGGTCACCAGTGATCTTCGTGTAGCCTAATCCAATGGCTTCTAATCCATTCTCATCTTCCTTGACCTCTCAGCTGTCTTAGATGCTGTTGACCTCTTACTGTGGGGGTTCCCCAAGGTTCAGTGCTTGGTCCCCTTCTGTTCTCAATCTACACCCACTCCCTTGGTGACCTCATTCGCTCCCACGGCTTCAACTATCATCTCTACGCTGATGACACCCAGATCTACATCTCTGCCCCTGCTCTCTCCCCCTCCCTCCGGGCTCGCATCTCCTCCTGCCTTCAGGACATCTCCATCTGGATGTCCGCCCGCCACCTAAAGCTCAACATGTCGAAGACTGAGCTCCTTGTCTTCCCTCCCAAACCTTGTCCTCTCCCTGACTTTCCCATCTCTGTTGACGGCACTATCATCCTTCCCGTCTCACAAGCCCGCAACCTTGGTGTCATCCTCGACTCCGCTCTCTCATTCACCCCTCACATCCAAGCCGTGACCAAAACCTGCCGGTCTCAGCTCCGCAACATTGCCAAGATCCGCCCTTTCCTCTCCATCCAAACTGCTACCCTGCTCATTCAAGCTCTCATCCTATCCCGTCTGGACTACTGCACCAGCCTTCTCTCTCATCTCCCATCCTCGTGTCTCTCTCCACTTCAATCCATACTTCATGCTGCTGCCGGGATTATCTTTGTCCAGAAACGCTGGGCATATTACTCCCCTCCTCAAAAATCTCCAGTGGCTACCAATCAATCTGCGCATCAGGCAGAAACTCCTCACCCTGGGCTTCAAGGCTCTCCATCACCTCGCCCCCTCCTACCTCACCTCCCTTCTCTCCTTCTACTGCCCAGCCCGCACCCTCCGCTCCTCCACCGCTAATCTCCTCACTGTACCTCGTTCTCGCCTGTCCCGCCGTCGACCCCCGGCCCATGTCATCCCCCGGGCCTGGAATGCCCTCCCTCTGCCCCTCCGCCAAGCTAGCTCTCTTCCTCCCTTCAAGGCCCTGCCGAGAGCTCACCTCCTCCAGGAGGCCTTCCCAGACTGAGCCCCTTCCTTCCTCTCTCCCTCGTCCCCCTCTCCATCCCCCCATCTCACCTCCTTCCCTTCCCCACAGCACCTGTATATATGTATATATGGTTGTACATATTTATTACTCCATTTATTTATTTATTTATTTATTTATTTATTTATTTATTTATTTATTTATTTATTTATTTTACTTGTACATTTCTATCCTGTTTATTTTATTTTGTTGGTATGTTTGGTTCTGTTCTCTGTCTCCCCCTTTTAGACTGTGAGCCCACTGTTGGGTAGGGACTGTCGCTATGTGTTGCCAATTTGTACTTCCCAAGCGCTTAGTACAGTGCTCTGCACATAGTAAGCGCTCAATAAATACGATTGATTGATTGATTGATTGATTGACCACCCCCTTCTCCCAGAAACGTTATCCAACTTTGCCTTCACTGACTCTGTCCTCTCCTGGTTCTCCTCTTATCTCTCTGGCCGTTCATTCCCAGTCTCCTTCATGGGTTCCTCCTCTGCCTCCCACCCCCTAATTGTGGGGGTCCTTCAAGGTTCAGTTCTGGGTCCCCTTCTATTCTCCATCTACACCAACTCCCTTGGGGAACTCATCCACTCCCATGGCTTCAACTACCTGCTCCATGTGGATACCTAAATCTACATCTCCAGCCCTGGTCTCTCTCCCTCTCTGCAGTTTTGCATTTCCTCCTGTCTTCAAGACATCTCTATTTGGATGTCCTCCAGTCACCTCAAGTTTAATACGTTCAAAAAAGAACTCCTTATCTTCCCACCCAAACCCTGTCCTCCCCCTTGACTTTTTCATCACTGCAGACGGCACCTCCATCCTTCCTGTCTCACAAGCCCATAACCTTTTCTCTCTGGCTGCTCATTCTCAGTCCCCTTCGCGGACTCCCCTCAAGGTTCAGTTCTTGGTCCCCTTCTATTTTCTTTTCTATCTACATTCACTCCCTCAGAGAACTCATCCGCTCCCACGGCTTCAGCTACCATCTCTGGGAGGGTGACCCACAAATCTTCATCTCCTCCCCTGTTCTCTCTCCCGCTGTCCAGACTCACATCCTCCTGCATTCAGGACATCTCTACTTCAATGTCATCGCCTGTCCTCGAACTCAACATGTCCTAGACAGAGCTCCTTCTCTTCTGCCCAAACGCTGCCCTCTCCCGAACTTTCCCGTCATAGATGGCCCAGCCATCCTTCCTGTGTCACAATCCCTTAAACTTGGTGTCCTTCTTGACTCTGTTCTCTCATTCAACCCACATATCCAATCTGTCACCAAATCCTGTCGGTCTCACCTTCACAACATCGCCAAGATCCATCTTTTCCTCTCCATCCAAACTGCTACCGTGTTAGTGCAGTCACTCATCTTATTCTGGCTGGATTACTGCTTCAGCCTCCTTTCTGACCACCCTTCCTGCCTCTCCCCACTCCAGTCCATACTTCCTTCTGCTGCCCGGATTATCTTAATACGGAAACCTTCAGGTGTGTCACACACGCACATGCACACACGCACATGCACATGCACACACACACGCACCCACACACCCGCCCACCCCCCTTAAAAATCTCCAGTGGTTGCCTGTCCACCTCTGTACCAATCAGAAATTCCCCACTGAAGGCTTTAAAGCTCTCCATCACTTTCCCCCTTCCTATTTCACCCCCCTTCTTTCCTTCTACATCTCAGCCCACATACTCCACTCCTCTGGTGCTGACTTCTCACTGTGGAGGCACAGCTTTTGCCTGTGTCGCCGCCGACCCCTGGCCCACGTCCTACCCCTAGCTTGGAATGCACACCCTCCTCAAATCCTCCAGACAGTCACTCCCCCCTGCCCCTTTCAAAGCTCTACTGAAGCCTCATCCTTCTCACGCTAAGTCCTACTTTTCCTCAGCTCCCACTCCCTTCCACATCACCATGAATCGCTTCCTTTGCTCTTCCCCCCATCCCCGCCCCAGAGCACTTAAAAAAAATGTGTATATTTATTAATCTGTTTATATTGATGCCTGTTTATTTGTATTGTTGTCTATCTCCCCCTCACCGTAGACTTGTGAGCTTGTTTTGGGCAGGGATTGTGTCTCTTTACTGTTGTTTTGTACTTTCTAAACTCTTAGTACAGTGATCCTCACACAGTAAGAGCTCAATAAATACGATTGAATGAATGAGTGAACCTTGGTGTTATCGTTGACTCCTCTCTCATTCAACGCACATATTCAATCCATCACTAAGTCCTGTAGGTCCCACCTTCAAAACATCACTAAAAATGGCCCTTTCCTCTACATCCAAACTGCTACCACTTTAATACTGTTACTCACCCTTTCCTGCCCAGAATACTGCATCAGCCTCCTTGCTGTCCTCCCAGCCTCCTATCTCTCCCCACTCCAATCTATACTTCCTTCTGCTGCCTAGATCATTATTTTCAAAAATGTTCAGGACATGTGTCCCCACTCCTCAAGAAATTCCAGTGGTTGCCCATCCACCTCCGCCTCTAACTCCTCACCATTGGCTTTAAAAAATTCAATCCTCTTGCCCCCTCGTACCTCACCTTGCTACCTACCACAACCCTACCACACTTCATTCCTCTAATGCTCACCTTCTAACTGGGCCTCAATCTCATCAAGCTCGCCGCTGGCCCCTCACCCAATCCTGCCTCTGGCCATTCATTCTCAAATCCAACTGACATTTTCTCTCTGCCGTTTCAAGACCCCATTGAAGGCACATCTCCTCTAAGAGGCCTTGCTTAACTAAGCCCTTACTCCCCAACTCCAACTGTCACCTTCTTCAAAGACCTATGAAGGCTGAGTGGTCGGGGAGTATTAGGATGGAGTAGAGGCCATTAGGGTGGGCAAGAAGGAGATCACTGGTGACTTTTGAGAGGATGGTTTCTGTGGAGTGAAGGGGACAGAAGCCAGATTGGAGGGGTCAAGAAGAGAATTGGAGGACAGAAATTTGAGTCAGCTGGTGTAGAGAGCTTGCTTAAGAGGAATGGTAGAAGGGAGATGGAGCTGGGGGGTGAGGGTCAAGGGAGGGTTCTTTTAGGATAGGGGAGACCTGGGCATGTTTGAAAGCAGAGGGGAAGAATTCACTGGAGAGTGAAAACTTGAAGATGGCTGTAAGAGGGGGGCAAGTGTTATAATGAGGTCGGAAGGAATGGGGTCACATTGCCCCCTCCTACCTCACCTTCCTTCTCTCCTTCTACAGCCCAGCTCGCACCCCCTGCTTCTCTGCCGCTAAGCTCCTCACTGTGCCTCGTTCTCGCCTGTCCCGCCATCGACCCCCAGCCCACGTCCTCCCCCTGGCCTGGAATGCCCTCCCTCTGCACTTCTGCGAAGCCAGCTCTCTTCCTCCCTTCAAAGCCCTACTGAGAGCTCACCTCCTCCAGGAGGCCTTCCCAGACTGAGCCCCGTTTCTTCTCCTCCTCCCCATCCCCCCGCCCTACCTCCTTCCCCTCCCCACAGCACCTGTTTATATATTTGTACAGATTTATTACTCTATTTTACTTATACATGTTTACTATTGTATTTCTTTTGTTAATGATGTGCATCTAGTTTTATTTCTATTTATTCTGATGACTTGACACCTGTCCACGTTTTGTTTTGTTACCTGTCTCCCCCTTCTAGACTGAGCCCGTTTTTGGGTAAAGACTGTCTCTATATGTTGCCAACTTGTACTTTACAAGCGCTTAGTACAGTGCTCTGCACACAGTAAGCGCTCAGTAAATACAATTGAATGAATGAATGAATGAATGAATGAATGAATGAATGAATGAATGAATGAATGAATGAATGAATGAATGAATGAATGAATGAATGAATGAATGAATGAATGAATGAATGAATGAATGAATGTATGTATGTATGTATGTATGTATGTATGTATGTATGTATGTATGTATGTATGTATGTATGTATGTATGTGCAGGTAGAAGGGGTGGATTTTGAAAGAAAGCAGGAACTCTTCTCTAGAGATCCTGCCTGGGAAAGATTGTTTGGGGAGCAGAGAGGGCTTGGGGAGGGGCTGAGCAGATTTTCAGGAGATAGCCTCTGGAAATATCAATTTTCTTAATAAAGTGCCCAGGTCATTGGGGTCAAGGGATGGAGGAGGTGGGGGTATAAGGAGAATCAGCGTGACTTAGTGGAAGGAGCACAGGCTTGGGAGTCAGAGGTAGTGGGTTCTAATCCCGGGTCCACCACTTCTCAGCTGTGTGACTTTGGGCAAGTCACTTAGCTTCTCTGGTCCTCAGTTACCTCATCTGTAAAATGGGGATTAAGATTTTGAACCCCACATGGGACAACCTGATTACCTTGTACCTTGTATCACCCCGAAGGCTTAGAACAGTGCTTGGCACATAGTAAGCTGTTAAATACTATCATTGCTATTATTAGAAATGAGGCTGGAGTTTAATTTCTGGAACAGCTGGTGAGGCTGATGACCATGGCAGTCAACCAGATTACTGTGTACCTTGTGTCACCCCCAAGGCTTAGAACAGTGTTTGGCACATAGTAAGCTCTGAAATACTGTTATTATTATTATAATCATTAGAAATGAGGGTGGAGTTTAATTTCTGGAACAGCTGGTAAGGCTGATGAGCATGGCAGTCAGTACGATGGAGAAATAATTTTGCTGTGATCTAGATTTCCAGCAGCAGCATTCTACAGCTTGTGCACAAAAGCAGAGGAGGCCTAATGTGGAGGTGAACCAGGTCTGTCCTCTCGTGGTCCTCCTCTTCTCTGGCTGTTCATTCTCAGTCTCCTTTATGGGCTTCTCTTCCCCTTCCCATCCCATAACTGTAAGGGTCCCTCAAGGTCAGTTCTTGGTCTCTTTCTGTTCTTCATCTACATTCACTGAATTCATTAACTCCCACAGCTTCAATTCTCATCTTTATGTGGATGACACCCAAATCTATATCTCCTCCCCTGTTCTCTCTCCTTCCCTCCAGGCTTGCATCTCCTCCTGCCTTCAGGACATCTCTACTTGGATGTCCTCCCACCACTTCAAACACTCAACATGTCCAATACAGAGCTCCTTATCATCCATCCCAAACCCAGTCCTCTCCTGGACCTTGCCATCATTGGAAATGGCACAGCCATCCTTCATTCATGCATTCATTCATTCGTACTTATTGAGCACTTTCTCTGTGCAGTGCACTATACCAAGCATTTGTAAAGTACAATTCAGCAATAAAGAGACAGTCCCCCCCCCCCCAACAGGCTCACAGTCCAGAGGTGGGGGAGAAAGACATCAATAAAAGTAAATAAGCATCAGAGCCCACAACCCTGGAGTCACCCTTGTCTCCGTTCTCTCATTCATCCCACGTATCCAATCTGTCACCAAATCCTGTCAGTCTCACCTTTACAACATTGCCAAGATCCTCCCTTTCCTCTTCATCCAAACCACTACTAACATTAGTACAGTCACTCATCCTTTCCAGCCTGGATTACTGCATCAGCCTCCTTTCTGAGCTCCCAACATACTGCCTCTCCCCATGCCAGTCCATACTTCACTCCACTGCCCGGATTATTTTTCTACAGAAACATTCAGGGCCTATCACTCCCCTCCTCCAAAATCTCCAGTGGTTGCCTATCCACCTCCACACCAAACAAAAACTCCTCACTATTGGCTTTAAAGCTCTCTATCACCTTGCCCCTTCCTACCTCACCACCTTCTCTCCAACTGCATCCCAACCTGCACACTCCACTCCTCTGGTGCTAACCTGTGCCTCGATCTCACCGTTCTCACCGCTGACCCCTGGCCCAGTCCTACCTCTGGCATGGAACACCCTGCCTCCTCAAATCTGTCAAACAGTCAGTCTTCCACTCCTTCAAAGCCCTGCTGACTTTGGTGCACCTCCTCCAAGAGACCTTTGTAGACTAGCCCCCTTTTCCTCAGCTTCCCCTCCCTTCTGTGTCACCTTGGCCCACTCTCCCCCCCACCCCACTTCCTGCCCCACAGCACTTATGTATATATGTATATATCTATAATTCTGTTTGTTTGTATTGGTGCCTACTTGTAACTGTCTCCCCCACTCTAGATTGTAAGCCCATTGTATCTCTCTTTGCTGTATTGTACTTTCCAAGCACTTAGTACAGTGCTGTACTAAGCACTTAATGACAATGAATGGATGGATGAATGAAAGAGTGAATTGATTAAGGGGTAGCGAGTACAGTAAAGAGGGTGGTGTTGAGAGGTCATCATGGGAAGCAACATAGCCTAGTGGAAAAAGCAGGGCCTGTGAGTCAGTCAGGGAACCGAGGTTCTAATCCACGCTCCAGCCCTTTTTTCCATGATATTTTTTAAGTGCTTACTACGTACCAAGCCCAGTTCTAAGTGTTGGAGTAGATGCAAGCTAATCAGGACAGACACAGTCCATGTCCCATATTGGGCTTACAGGTTTAATCCCTATTTTACAGATGAGGGAACAGAGGAGTTAAATTGAGTTGTCCAAGGTCACTCAAGAGATAAGTGGTGGATCCTGGATTAGACCCCAGGTCTTTCTGACTCTCAGGCCTGTGCTCTTTCTACTAGGCCATATTGCCACTAGTCTGCTGTGTGACCTTGGACAAGTCAGTTAACTTCTCTGTGCATCATCTGTAAAATGGGGATTAAAGGTTTTGGGATGTGGACTGTATCATTCATTCATTACGCACTTACTGTGTACAGAGCACTGTACTAAGCACTTGGGAAAGTACAATGCAGCCATAAAGAGTGACCATCCCTGCCCACAATGAACTCAAAATCTAGAGGTGGGGGAGGCAAACACCAATATAAATAAGTCAAATCGGTGTCCAAAACTGATTTCTTGTGTTTAGTGATTACCCCAGTGTTTAGTTCAGTGTCTGGGTCATAGTAAACCATTAACAAATATTGTTTAAAACCCAATTTTTGTGCAGTGTACATTTAAACTAGATCCAGGAATAACCAAAGTAACTACATATCTAATGTACACATACATTGTTGCATATCAAAAGTAACAGTACTAATCCCAGGGATTACTTTCCCATTATTTCCCCCTCCCAAACCATTCCCAGCGTTCTCTACTTCCCCTAGCAGCTTCTGTGTGAACACACATATAGAGTCCTTTTCTGGTCTTTCACCCTGCTGATATGTAGCTCTCTGGCCAAACATCCATATCCTTCAGATATTCCTTTCTGCATTTTAAGGATTTTATCTCACTCCTCTGGTCCTCTCTTTGCCTGGTTTTTCCAGATTTGGAAGTGGTCATGCTAATGACATGTTTACTACTGTATTTTTTAAATGATGTGCATATAGCTGCAATTCTATTTATTCTGATGGTTTTGACACCTGTCTACATGTTTTGCTTTGTCGTCTGTCTCCCCCTTCTAGACTGTGAGCCCATTGTTGGGTAGGGGCCATTTCTATATGTTGCAGTTTGTACTTCCCAAATGCTTTGCACACAGTAAGCACTCAATAAATATGATTGATTGAATGAATGAATGAATAAATAAATGAATAATGACACTAATAAAGTCAACAGTGTTTATGAAGCACCTACTCTGTACTAAGAGTGCTCTGAATCCTGGGGAAAAGTACAGGTTAGACATTAGGCATGGTCCTTAGTATTCAGGGGATGGAAAACCTAAGAAAAAGCCATGGACAGTTGGTGATATTTAAGAGAGAAAACCTCAAAAAGCAAAAATAATATGGAAATACAGACAGGAATAGATACCATAGAAGTTGAAATTTCCATGTTCTTAGCACTCACTAGGGAAGCAGCGTGGTTCAGGTGGAAAGAGTCAGAAGTCGTGGGTTCTAATCCCGACTGCCACTTGTCTGCTGTGTGACCTTGGGTAAGCCACTTACCTTCTCTGTGCCTCAGTTAACTCATCTGTTAAATGGGCATTAAGACTATGAGCCCCATGTGGGGCAACCTGATTACTTTGTATGTTCACCAGTTCTTTGCACATAGTAAATGCTTAACATATGCCATAGTTATTAGTAGGTTATTATTATTATTTAGTTCTTATTAGTAGTAGGTTGAGGGATTGAAATAGAACTGTAAAGTAATAGAACTTCCTTCTGGAGGTGTTCTTGGGAATTGAGCGTATACCCTGTTCTTTATATGTTGGGTTTCATTTTATTTACCCCAGAACTGCTGTAGCCTGGAGTTTTTATGTGCATTTTAGTAGCTGGTTCAGGACTTTGCACAACACAAGTGCTTAATAGGTGGAAGTGTTGTTGTGAATGGTGGATCATATGAGCAGAAGAAGGAAGAGGATGATGATGAAGGTGATGGTGATAAGGATGATCGCAATTAAAGAGAATAAAGCAAACTGGCTTTGGGAATTCCTTACTGGTCCAGAAATCCATCCCCCTACCTGCTGCCTCAACCTTAGAGAACTTCTTTTCCTGGATTATTTACTTTGTTGGGAGAATTCCATGAAAAAAATTCAGAGGTCCTAGAGGATTCTGGGCTTTTTATATTTTCTGTTAAACTGTTTTTATTTCCTGATGGTATTTACTGAGTGCTTACTATGTGCCAGGCACTGTACTAAGTACTGGGGTTGATACAAGCAAATTGAGTTGGACACAGTCCTTATCCCATGAGGGGCTCACAGTTGCAATACCCATTTTACAGATGAGGTAATTAAGGCACAGAGAATAGTAATAATAATATTAATGGTGGTATTTGTTAAGCTCTAACTATGTGCCCGGCACTGTACTAAGATATGGAGTGAGTACAAGCAAATCGGGTTGGACAAAGCCTCTGTCTCACATGGGGCTCACAGCCTTAATGCCCATTTTACAGATGAGGGAACTGAGGCACAGAGTTGAGAAGTAACTTGCCCAACTCCACACAGCGGACAAGCGACAGACCCGGGATTAAAATCCATGATCTTCTGACTCTCAGGCCCATGCTCTATGCACTAAACAATATGACTTGCCCAAGGTCACACAGCAGACAACTGGTAGAGCTGGGATTAGACCATGACCTTCTGACTCGCAGCCCTGTGCTCTATCCACTATGTCATGTTGCTTAAGTTTAAATTACCTACAAAGCAGCCAGTGTTCTGTACAGAGTAAGCACTCAGTAAGTACCATGGATTGATTGATTCTTCTCTTGGTCATAACCCCTTCACCCCTACAATTTCAGAAGTGCTTTTACTCACTAGACGTAGCAGACCCGTGCCAAGTGGATACTTGGTCTGTCTTTCGCTTTACTTAGAATTGTCTCACCCCTTGTCTGATACCTTTAAGTCCTCTAATTTCCTCCCCTTCTCAGCTCGTAATGAACAAAAGAACAGAAAAAAGCCCAATGTTTTTATTCAGATAATTTATTTAGCATATATTCTTAAGCATAATGAAGAATGGCTGTATTTTAACTCGTAATATTAATTTTCCCTTAACTTTGTACTATATGCAAAAACATGGGCAATGATCAGGTATATTTTCAAACAGGTTGAACCTCTCATCTGCAAATTCACATAAAATATCCTGTAATATTATTGTTGTCATTTTATTGTATTTATGTTATGCTATTTTGTATCATCTAATAGCTTCCCTTACATAAAGCTTTAAATTAGAAAGATATTAGTTTACACAGTCCCTGATCTGTCATGATCTTGTAAAATGTAAAATGGTGACATATTATGTAAAGGCATTTAATCCCTATTTAACTGGTGAGAAAACTGAGGCATAGTGAAGTCAAGCTGAGTGCCTGAAGTCACAAAGAAAGCAAGTGAGGGAGCTGGAATTAGTACCCAGGACTCCTTACTTAAAGATTTATTTCAATTCCAGTGTCCTTTCATCTACATCACAGTTATGCCTGCTGTGCCTACTCTACTGAGTAAAAAGAACATGAAGGCGTTTTCTTTGATACAGACTTCAATCATCAGCTGCTCTGTGAAAGAAGTTATTCATAATGGTGGTTATTCATTTGTGTTTATTGAGCGTTTACTGGGTGCAAAATACTGTGCCTCTTGGGAGAGGCCAGTATAACAACAAACTCGTAGCTATAATTCTATTTGTTCTGATGATTTTGACACCTGTCTACGTGTTTTGTTTTGTTGTCTGTCTCCCCCTTCTAGACTGTGAGCCTGTTGTTGGGTAGGGACCGTCTCTATATGTTGCCGACTTGTACATCCCAAATGCTTAGTTCAGTGCTCTGCACACAGTAACTGCTCAATAAGTACAATTGAATGAATGAACAGACATATTCCTGCCCACAGCGAGCTCACAGTCTAGAGGGGGAGACAGAAAAAAATAGTTTAAAGAACAGATATATACATATGTGCTTGTGGGGATGGGAGGGATGATGAATGAAGGAGCAAATAAGAGCGGTGCAGATGGTGGTGGGACAAGATTAGAGGAGGGCTTAGTCAGAGAAGGCTTCTTGGAGGAGATGTGCTTCAACAAGGCTTTGAAATGGGAGACCATTATCTGTTTGCTATAAAGAGTGTGTTCGAGGCTAAAGGGAGGATGTGGGCAGAGGTTGACAGCGAGATAAACAAGATCGAGGTACAGTGAGAAAGTTAGTTTAAGAGGAACGAAATGTGTGGACTGCATAGTAGTAGGAGAATAGTGAGGTGGGGCAAGGTGATTAAATTCATTCATTCATTCACTCATTCATTCATTTATGCAATCACTTTTATTAAGCACTTACTGTATTAATCACTTGAGAAAGTCCAATTAAAAAAATTATGGCATTTATTAATAAAACATGGGAGCAGTTGTTGACCAAGAGGTCTTTAATATAAACAAATTAGGATTTTGAAGCACTTATTAACCATAAGAGTGATTATCAAGATGTACCCCAATATATACATTATATTTATAAAGCTAAGGTTACATCTGTCTTCTTAAAGCTTGTTCTTGTGCATTAATATTACTAAATGGGTTCTAGGAAATTTAGAAATTTAATCAGGGATCTGCCACTCAATGAAAATTTAATGCATTTGTATATTAGATTGTAACTCTGTCTGTGCTTATCACCAGAATCAACAAATAGTGTATTTTGGAATGCACTATTGCATTCCAAGCTGTGACCAACACCTGCCGGTCTCAGCTCCGCAACATTGCCAAGATCCGCCCTTTCCTCTCCATCCCAACCGCTACCCTGCTCATTCAAGCTCTCATCCTATCCCGTCTGGACTACTGCATCAGCCTTCTCTCTGATCTCCCATCCTCGTGTCTCTCTCCACTTCAATCCATACTTCATGCTGCTGCCTGGATTATCTTTGTCCAGAAACGCTCTGGGCATATCAATCAATCAATCAATCAATCGCATTTATTGAGCACTTACTGTGTGCAAAGCACTGTACTAAGCGCTTGGGAAGTACAAGTTGGCAACATATAGAGACAGTCCCTACCCAACAGTGGGCTCACAGTCTAAAAGGGGGAGACAGAGAACAAAACCAAACATACTAACAAAATAAAATGAATAGAATAGATATGTACAAGTAAAATAAATAAATAAATAAACAGAGTAATGAATATGTACAAACATATATACATATATACAGGTGCTGTGGGAAAGGGAAGGAGGTAAGATGGGGGATGGAGAGGGGGACGAGGGGGAGAGAAAGGAAGGGGCTCAGTCTGGAAGGCCTCCTGGAGGAGGTGAGCTCTCAGTAGGGCCTTGAAGGGAGGAAGGAAGCTAGCTTGGCGGATGGGCAGAGGGAGGGCATTCCAGGCCCGGGGGATGACGTGGGCCGGGGATCTTGAGATGCCAACTTCTGACAGATTCTCAGAAGGTTTTTCTCCCTCAGAGATAGGACTGTTGCTCCTCTGGAGTCCTAACTCCTGAACTGGTTACTTCTGGGTATCCTGACTCTTGCAATACTTCTCTGGCTCCTACCTCCTCCCTGGATCATGGTTCAAACCTTACTGACTTGGCCTTAAAGCACTTAACCACCTCGTCCCCTCCTACCTCATCTCTCTGCTCTCCCACTACAACCCAGCCTGCATGCTTCACTCCTCTGATGCTAACCTGTACTTCCCAAGCGCTTAGTACAGTGCTCTGCACACAGTAAGTGCTCAATAAATACGATTGAATGAATGAATAACTTTCTCACTATACCTCGATCTAGTCTATGTCACCACAGACCTCCTGTCCACACCCTACTTCTGGCCTCCCCTGCAATCAGACAGATAATTGCTCTCCCCCATTTCAAAGCCTTATTGAAGGCACATATCCTCCAGAAAGCCTTCCCTGACTGAGCCATCCTCTCCTCTTCTCCCACTCCCTTCTGTGCCACTCAAACTTCCTCCTTCTTTCATCCTCTCTCCCTTCCCCACTGCACATATGTATAGGTCTGTTAACTTATTTATTTATATTAATGTCCGTCTCCCACTCTAGACTGTGAGCTCATTGTGGGCAGAGAATGTGTTTGATGTTATAATGTATTCTCCCAAGCGTTTAGTACAATGATTTGCATACAGTAAGCACTCAATGAATATGATTAATAACTGACCCATATTAGCAGAGGGCCTCCTTTTCCAATTAATCAATCAATCAATCAATCGTATTTATTGAGCGCTTACTATGTGCAGAGCACTGTACTAAGCGCTTGGAAAGTACAAATTGGCATCACATAGAGACAGTCCCTACCCAACAGTGGGCTCACAGTCTAAAAGGGGGAGACAGAGAACTGAACCAAACATACCAACAAAATAAAATAAGTAGGATAGAAATGTACAAGTAAAATAAATAAATAAATAAATAAATAGAGTAATAAATATGTACAACCATGTATACATATATATCACTCCCCTCCTCAAAAATCTCCAGTGGCTACCAATCAATCTGCGCATCAGGCAGAAACTCCTCACCCTGGGCTTCAAGGCTGTCCATCACCTCGCCCCCTCCTACCTCACCTCCCTTCTCTCCTTCTACAGCCCAGTCCGCACCCTCCGCTCCTCCACCGCTGATCTCCTCACCGTACCTTGCTCTCACCTGTCCCGCCATCGACCCCCGGCCCACGTCATCCCCCGGGCCTGGAATGCCCTCCCTCTGCCCATCCACCAAGCTAGCTCTCTTCCTCCCTTCAAGGCCCTGCTGAGAGCTCACCTCCTCCAGAAGGCCTTCCCAGACTGAGCCCCTTCCTTCCTCTCCCCCTCGTCCCCTTCTCCATCCCCCCCATCTTACCTCCTTCCCTTCCGCACAGCACCTGTATATATGTATATATGTTTGTACATATTTTTTTACTCTATTTATTTATTTATTTATTTTATTTGTACATATCTATTCTATTCATTTTATTTTGTTAGTATGTTTGGTTTTGTTCTCTGTCTCCCCCTTTTAGACTGTGAGCCCACTGTTGGGTAGGGACTGTCTCTGTATGTTGCCAATTTGTACTTCCCAAGTGCTTAGTACAGTGCTGTGCACATAGTAAGCGCTCAATAAATACGATTGATGATGATGATGCAGCATCTAGAAGGCCTGAACATTTTTGGATGCATCACAGTCTGTTTTTGGAGAGATTGTCCCTTCCCCACTCCCCAAAATGGATTTTCTTGAAAATTACATCCTGTCATCTTTTTTCTCCAATATTAAGCCCTGACAAAAACTGTGAAGTTTTGGATTGATATTAGAATCTACCTAGAAACCAGGTTTACTCACGTATTTGCATCCATAAATAATCCAAAGTATGGTTTTGATTCACAGTTCTAATTTAAATGTAAATTTTAAATTTGTAAAAATTCAGAAGGCATAATCTAACCAAAGAAAATTTGTCACACATGTATATGTACCTTATTAAGATAGATATCATTAATATATGCATTTATATAAAGAGTAGGATAGGTTCTATGAACTGATTAGCTTGATCCTGTAGCACTTTGTGGAAAGCATTGCTCAGTGCCTTGGACACAGTAAGCACTTAACAAATATAAAGGTGAATTTTCCTTGAAAATGTAGTTTTGTTATGGGGGTATGTGTTCCCATAGAGTTGCCTATAAATTGTTGCCAACCTGTACTTCCCAAGCGCTTAGTACAGTGCTCTGCACACAGTAAGCGCTCAATAAATACAATTGAATGAATAAATATCATCTACAAAGAGGTAGTAGTTGAAGCCATGGGAGTGAATGAGTTCTCCAAGGAAATGAGTGTAGTGGAGAATTGAAGGAGGCCCAGAACTGAACCTTGAGGGATCCCCATAGCTAGGGTTTGGGAGGGGGAGGAGGAGCCCGTGAAGAAGACTGAGAGTGAACAACCAGAGATAAAAGGAGAATCAGGAGAGGACAGAGTCAGTGAAGCCAAGTTTGGAAAACATATCCAGAAGAAGGGGGTGGTCAACAATGTCAGAGACAGTTGAGAGGTCAAGGAGGATTAGGATGGAGTAAAAGCCATTGGATTAGGCAAGAAGGAGATCATTGGTGACCTTTGGAAGGGTGATTTCAATGGAGTGAAAGGGCCAGAAGCCAGATTGGAGGGGTCCAGGAGAATATTGGAGGAGAGGAATTTGAGACAGTGGGAGAAGACGACTCACTCAAGGAGTTTGGAGGGAAAGTGCTTTAAAGCCAATGGTGAGGACTTTTTATTGGATGTGGTGGTGGATGGGCAACCACTGGAGTTTCTTGAGGAGTGGAGAAACATGGTCTGAACATTTTTGAAGGAAAATGATGTGGGCAGCAGAATGAATCATGGACTGGAGTGGAAAGAGACAGGAGGCAGGGAGATCAGCAAGGAGGCTGATACAGTAATCAAAACAGGATAGGATAAGAGCTTGCATTAATGTGGTAATAGTTTGGGTAGAGAGGAAGGGGTGGATTTTCACAATGTTGTGAAGGTAGAACTGACAGGATTTAGTGGTGGCCTGAATATGTGGATGGAACGAGAGAGGAGTCAAGGATAATGCCAAAGTTATGGGCTTGTGATACAGGAAGGATAGTGGTGCAGTCAACAGTGATGGGAAAGTGAGCGGAAGGACAAGGCTTGGGTGGGAAGATAAGAAGTTCAGTTTTAACCATATAAAGTTTGAGGTGATTGGAGGACATCCAAGTAGAGATGTCTTGGGGGAAGGCAGGAGAAAATGCAAGACTGCTGAGAGATCAGGGCTAGAGATACTGATTTGGGTGTCTTCAACATGGAGGTGTTAGTTGAAGCCATGTGAGCGATTGAGTTTTCCAAGGGAGAGGATGTAGATGAGGAACAGAAGGATACCCAGAAGTGAACCTTGAAGGACACCACAGTTAGGGAATGGGAGGCAGCAGAGAGGTCCACAATAGAGACTGAGAATGAGTGTCTAGCGAGATAGAAGGAGAACCAGGAGAGGACAGTGTCAGTGAAGCCAAGGTTGGAAAACGCTTCCAGGAGAAGGGGGTGGTCCACAGTGTCAGAGGCAGCCAAGAGGTCAAGGAGGATTGGGATGGAATAGAGGCCATTAGATGGGGCTAGGAGGAGTTCATTGGTGACCTTTGAGAGTGGGTTTTCTATGGAGGGAAGTCAAATTGAGAGAATTGGAAGAGAGGAACCTGAGGCAGCAGGCTTAGACAGCCACTCAAGGATTTTGCAGAGGAATGGTAGGAGAGAGATGGGGTGATAACTAGAGGGAGCTGCGGGGTCAAGGGAGGGGTTTTGGTAGGATAGGGGAGATATAGGCATGTTTGAAAGAGTGGGGAAGAAGCCCTGGAAAGTGAACAGTTGAAGATGGCAGGGAGGGAAGAAGGGAGGGGGCAAGTGTTTTGAATGGTAGGAGAGAGATGGGGTGATAACTAGAGGGAGCTGTGGAGTCAAGGGAGGGTTTTTTTTAGGATAGGGGAGATATAGGCATGTTTGAAAGAGTGGGGAAGAAACCCTGGAGAGTGAACAGTTGAAGATAGCAGGGAGGGAAGAAGGGAGGGGGCAAGTCTTTTGATGAGGTGCAAAGGAATGGAGTTGATGGACAGGTGTGAAGGGGGTGGATTTTGAGGGAAGGCAGGAGATTTCCCTAAAGATAGTGCTGGGAAGGATGGGAAAGTTGAAGAAGCAGCAGGAGAGGGGAGTGCCTGGAGAGGAGGAGGGGAGATTTTCGGGAGATCATGCCAGATAGTGTCAATTTTGTTGATGAAGTAGGTGTCCAGGTCACTGTGGACAAGGGATTGGATGAAGTAGGTGTCCAGGTCACTGTGAATAAGGGATTGGGGAGGCAGGAGGATGGGGGCCTGAGGAGGGAGTTAAATGTCTGGAACAAATGGTCTGGTCAATTGGCATGGGAATCAAAAAAGTTGGAGAAATAGTTTTGTCAGTCAGAGGATAGGGCAGAGGTAAAGGCATGCAAGGATAAACAAGTAATGGACGAAATTGGCCTGATTTCCATTCTTGCACAGGACCAAAGGAGACAGACTGTGCAGGTGATCCCTGGCTGAGTGTCAGTGGTCTGAGATTGATGAAGGGTTAAGAGAGTGAGTGAGTTAAATTCAGGAGTGAGGTTATTGCTGAGAGTGTCATTTTGGTCACCAAGGGAAGGAAGTTTGGGTATGGAGGCTAAATGGAGCATGACAAGTTGAGAAAATTGACTGGGGTCAAAAAATCAAGAGATCTCTTTGGGGGAACAGTACAGGTTATAGGAGGTGATGTTTGGGAGAGAAGGCAAGTGAATAGGTTGTCAGATAGAGGGATTTCAGATTGGTGAGGGTAGAAATTGTGCAGTGACTAGAGATGATGAAATCTAGCATGTGTCCAGATTGGTGAGTGGGTGAAGTGGGGTGGAGCAGGAGGTCAGTGGAGTTGAGGAGTGATCAAAGGAGGGCTGGGGAATGGTCATCAGGAACATATATGTGGATGTTGAAGTCCCCAAGAATCAATGGGGCAAGGAAAAAAGATGGAATGTGATCAAGGGATCAAAATGGTTACAGAAGTTGGAGGTGGGACCTGGGGGGGGGCGGGGGGGTGGATGACCATTACTAGAATATGGAGTGGGTGGGAGAGGTGGATGATGTGGGCTTCAAATGAAGGGAAAGCAAGGCATGGGGGAGATGGAATGGTGCTAAAAAGCGGCTTGGGGTCAAGAGAAGGAAGCCAACATCCCCTCCTTTCCCAGTAAGCCTGGGGGAGTGGGAGAAGATGAGGCCCCCGTCTGAAGAGAGCAGCAGAGGAGACTGTTGTCTGGAGAGAGCCAGGTTTCAGTGATGATGAACAGGAGTATTAGTGCTACTGCATGTTAATTTTTAACTACCCGCTGTGCTATTTACCTTGCTGACTTCACCATGAACTATCAATTCCCCTGCTCCCAAGGCCTTTCCCATTCCTCACCTTCTCCGCTCTTTCCCTCCCTTCCCCCCCACCAGAATCCCTCTGTACCAGTGCCAACCCTCAACTCCTCCCTTCCAACCCCCTCCCTCCCCTACTCCCTGCCCCCACCCCATCCCAGTTCTCCTTTCTCATCACCACCGTTCTTCCCCTTCTTCCCACCCAGGCCCCCACCAATTCATCTCAATCCAAACCCTTCCCACCCCTCACACCCTTCCCCCTCCCTCCCCTCCCTCCACAGCTGCTGCTAAGTGTGGCCTTTGGAACCCCTGCTCCACTATAGGTAAGCTCCCTGTCATTCTGGACCTATTCCTTCCCAGCTCTCCCCTCCTCCTCCTCCTCCTCCTCCTCCTCCTCCTCCTCCTCCGCCGCCGCCGCCGCCGCCTCCTCCTCCTCCTCCTCCGCCGCCTGTTCTTCTCCTACTCCCACAGACTCACCAGAAAAGGAGGAGGTGTTGGTTTCCATCTCGCTCCCCAGTGTCGCTTTCGCACTATCCCTCCTCCCCCATCCCTTTCCTTCCCCTCCTTTGAAGCCCTCATTATTCACCTGTACCAATCCCTCCAGATTCTTGTAGCCATCATCTACCGCGGCCCCCCCACCCCCAGCCCCACCTCCAACTTCTTTAACGATTTTGACTCCTTTCTCACCTTCCTTCTCTCCTTTTCCATGCCTACTCTGATCCTCAGAGACTTCAACATCCACATGGATGTCCCTGGTGACTCCTCTGCTTCCTGCCTTCTATCTCTCCTTGATGCTGCCAACCTTCTGCTCCACCCCATCTTGCCCACTCACCAGCTTGGTCACACCCTCAACCTCATCTCCTACCATTGCACTATCTCCACCCTCACCAACTCTGAAATCCCTTTCTCTGATCATAACTTTCTCACCTGCGTCCTCACTCACACTCCTCTCCCCGTAAATCTATATTACTACCCCACAGAGACCTCTGCTCTCTAGACCCCGTCCATCTTTCTCAGCGCATCACACCCTGCCTCGCTGCCCTATCCTCTGTACCCAATCTTGATGACTAGATTACTGCTCTCAACTCCACCATCTGTACTCAACTCAATTTGCTCTCTCCCCTTTCCCTTCACTCTCGTCCCACTAATCCACAGCCTTGAATCACTGCCGCTGTCCGCCTCCTTCACTCTTGTGCTCGAGTTGCTGAAAGCTGCTGACGAAAGTCTAAACACCAAGCCAACCTTGTTCACTTCAATTTTATCCATTCCTACCTTAACTCTGCCCTCTCCTCTGCCAGGCAAAACTATTTCTCCTCCCTTATTGACATGCATGCCCATCATCCCCATCAGCTCTTCCATACATTTAACTGCCTTCTCAGGCCCCCTATTCCTCCCCTTCCTCCATCCCTCACCCACAACGATCTGGCCTCTTACTTCGTTAGTAAAATTAACTCCATCAGGTCTGAGCTCCCCAAAATCACTCCTCCCCCTTCTCCAACACCCCTGCTCTCAACCCTCTCTGCTACTCACCCATCCTTCCCAGTAGTATCTTCAGGTGAGATCTCCTCCCTCCTCTCAAGTGCTACTCCATCCACTTGTGCTTCAGACCCCATTCCCTCTCATCTTATGAAATGTCTCGCCCCTTCCCTCATCCCCTCCTTAACTTCCATCTTCAACCACTCACTCTCCACTGGTTCCTTCCCCTTCACTTTCAAACGTGCCCACGTCTCCCCCATCCTAAAAACCCCCTCTCTTCACCCCACCACCCCTTCTAGTTATCGCCCTATCTCCCTCCTACCATTCATTTCCAATCTCCTAGAACGTCACCTACACCCGCTGCCTCGAATTCCTCAGTGCCAACTCTGTCCTTGACCCCCTCTAATCTGGCTTCTGTCCCCTACACTCCACCAAAACTGCCCTCTCAAAGGTCACCGATGACCACCTTCTTGCCAAATCCAATGGTTCCTACTCTATCCTAATCCTCTTTGACCTCTCAGCTGCCTTTGACACTGTGGACCACCCCCTTCTCCTCAACACGCTATCCAACCTTGGCTTCACAGACTCCATCCTCTCCTGGTTCTCCTCTTATCTCTCCGGCCATTCATTCTCAGTTTCCTTTGTGGGCTCTTCCTCCCCCTCCAATCCCCTTACTGTAGGGGTTCCTCAGGGGTCAGTTCTTGGTCCCCTTCTGTTCTCTATCTACACTCACTCCCTTGGTGACCTCATTCACTCTCACGGCTTCAACTATCATCTCTACGCTGATGACACCCAAATCTACATCTCTGCCCTTGCTCTCTCCCCTTCCCTTCAGGCTCGCATCTCCTCCTGCCTTCAGGACATCTCCATCTGGATGTCTGCCAGCTATCTAAAACTCAATTTGTCTAAGACTGAGCTCCTTATCTTCCCTCCCAAACCCTGTCCTCTCCCTGACTTCCCCATCACTGTAGACAACACTGTCATCTTTCTCATCTCACAAGCCCGCAACCTTGGTGTCATCCTCGACTCCGATGTCTTGTTCACTCCACACATCCAGTCCATCACCAGAACCAGCTGGTCTCACCTCCACAACATTGCCATGGTCTGCCCTTTCCTATCCATCCAAATCGCTACCTTGCTGGTTCAATCTCTTATCCTATCCCGACTGGATTACTGCATCTCCCACCCTCCTATCTCTCCCCACTTCAGTCTACACTTCACTCTGCTGCCCGGATCATCTCTGTGCAGAAATGCTCTGGGTATGTCAACCTACGAATCAAGCAAAAACTCCTCATTCTCGGCTTCAAGGCTCTCCATCACCTCGCCCCTTCCTACCTCACCTCCCTTCTCTCCTTCTACAGCCCAGCCTGCACCCTTTGCTCTTCTGCCACTAACTTCCTCATTGTTCCTCGTTCTCGCCTGTCCCTCAGTCGACCCCGGGCCATGTCCTTCCCCTGGCCTGGAATGCCCTCCCTCCACATATTTGCCAAGCTAGCTCGCTTCCCCCCTTCGAAGCCCTACTGAGAGCTCACCTAATCCAAGAGGTCTTCCCAGACTGAGCCCCCTTTTTCCTCTCCTCCTCCCCATCCCCCCTGCCATACCTCCTTCCCCTCCCCACAGCACTTTCATATATATTTGTACAGATTTATTACTTTATTTATTTTACTTGTACATATTTACTTTTCTATTTATTTTGTTAATGATGTGCATCTACCTTTACTTCTGTTTATTCTGACGATTTTGACACCTGTCTACATGTTTTGTTTTGTTGTCTGTTTCCCCCTTCTATTACCGTATTTATTTTACTTGTACATATTTACATATTCTATTTATTTTATTTTGTTAATATATTTTGTTTTGTTGTCTGTCTCCCACTTCTAGACTGTGAGCCCGCTGTTGGGTAGGGGCCATCTCTATATGTTCCAATGTGTACTTCCCAAGCGCTTAGTACAGTGCTCTGCACACAGTAAGCACTCAATAAATACAATTGAATGAATGTATCTATTCCCCCTTATGTGGAGCCAAGCCCCCAGAGCTGGATCCCTGGGGGAGTTGGCATCCTGTTCCCTTAGTGTGTGACTATGAAAAGGCTACCCCTAACTTACATTAGTAGCAGTTCACTCTGCTGCTCAACTCTTTCTAAATTTTATTCTGCAACATTTTAGTTCTGATATAATAATAATAATTGTGATATAATAATAATAATTGATAGTGTTTATTATGTGCCAAGTACTGCACTAAGTTCCAGGGTAGATACAAGTTAAATGGATTGGATTGTTCCCAGTTTGTTTGGGGAGATAGAACAAGTATTAAATCCACATTTTATAGATGATAAAACTGAGACCTAGAAGGGTTAAATGACATTCTCAAGGTCACAATAATAATAGCAATAATAATGATGGTATTTGTTAAGTGTTTATTATATGCTAGGCAATCAATCAATCAATCATATTTATTGAGCACTTACTGTGTGCAGAGCACTGTACTAAGTGCTTGGGAAGTACAAGTTGTCAACATATAGAGATGGTCCCTGCCCAACAGTGGGCTCACAGTCTAGAAGGGGGAGACAGAGAACAAAACCAAACATATTAACAGAATAAAATAAGTAGAATAGATATGTACAAGTAAAATAAATAGAGTAATAAATACGTACAAACATATAAACAGGTGCTGTGGGGAAGGGAAGGAGTTATGGAGAGGGGAAGGAGGGGGAGAGGAAGGAGGGGACTTAGTCTGGGAACACCTCCTGGGGAGGGTGAGGTCTCAGTTGGGCCTTGAAGGGGGGAAGAGAGCTAGCTTGGCGGATGGGCAGAGGGAGGGCATTCCAGGCCAGGGGGATGATGTGGGCTGGGGGTCGACGGCGGGACAGGCGAGAACGAGGCACGGTGAGGAGATTAGCGGCAGAGGAACGGAGGGTGCGGACTGGGCTGTAGAAGGGAGGTGAGGTAGGAGGGGGCGCGGTAATGGAGAGCCTTGAAGCCGAGGGTGAGGAGTTTCTTCCTGATGCATAGGTTGATTGGTAGCCACTGGAGATTTTTGAGGAGGGGAGTTAACATGCCCAGAGCGTTTCTGCACAAAGACAATCTAGACAGCCATGTGAAGTATGGATTGAAGTGGGGAGCGACAAGAGGATGGGAGATCAGAGAGGAGGCTAATACAGTAGTCCAGACGGGATAGGATGAGAGCTTGACTGAGCAGGGTAGCGGTTTGGATGGAGAGGAAAGGGCGGATCTTGGCAATGTTGCGGAGCTGAGACTGGCAGGATTTGGTGAAAGCTTGGATGTGAGGGGTGAACGAGAGAGCAGAGTCAAGGATGACACCAAGGTTGCGGGCTTGTGAGACGGGAAGGATGGTAGTGCCGTCAACGGTGATAGGAAAGTCAGGGAGAGGGCAGGGTTTGGGAGGGAAGACAAGGAGTTCAGTCTTGGACATGTTAGGTGTCGGGCAGACATCCAGTTGGAGATGTCCTGAAGGGAGGAGGAGATGCGAGCCTGGAGGGAAGGGGAGAGAGCAGGGGCAGAGATGTAGATTTGGGTGTCATCAGCGTAGAGATGATAGTTGAAGCCGTGAGAGTGAATGAGGTCACCAAGGGAGTGAGTGTAGATCAAGAACAGAAGGGGACCAAGAACTGAACCTTGAGGAACCCCCACAGTAAGGGGATGGGAGGAGGAGGAGGAGCCAGCAAAAGAGACTGAGAATGAACGATCGGAGAGATAAGAGGAGAACCAGGAGTGGACAGAATCTGTGAAGCCGAGGTTGGATAGCGTGTTGAGGAGAAGGGTTTGGTCCACAGTGTTGAAGGCAGCTGAGAGGTCGAGAAGGATTAGGACAGAGTATGAGCCGTTGGATTTGGCAAGCAGGAGGTCATTGGTGACCTTTGAGAGGGCAATTTCCATGGAATGTAGGTAACGGAAGCCAGACTGGAGGGGGTCGAGGAGAGAGTTGGTGTTAAGGAATTCGAGGCAGCGCATGTAGACGACTCGTTCAAGGAGTTTGGAAAGGAATGGTAGGAGGGAGATGGAGCAATAAGTAGAAGGTGATGTGGGGTCAAGAGAGGGTTTTTTTAGGATGGGGAGACATGGGCATGTTTGAAGGTAGAGGGGAAGGCACTATACTAAGCACCGGGATGGATACTAAGCAGTGGGTTGGACACTGTCCCTGTCCCACGTGGGGCTCACATTTTTAATCCCCATTTGACAGATGAGGTAACGGAGTCACAGAGAAATGAAGTGACTGGCCAAGGTTGCATGGTAGACAAGTGGCGGCACTGGGATTAGAACCCATGACCTTCTGACTCCCAGGCCCTTGCTCTCTCCACTAGGCCATGCTGCATACCTCTCACAGAATTGGCAAAGCCACAGAGCAAGGATTAGAATTACGATTTTTTGACTGCTGCATGTTCTTTCCTCTAGGCCATAATGCTTCCTCTAAAATTTCCTTATTGGCAAGAGACGAGATCAAGCAACAGTTAGTTGGCAGTAAGAGCAGTGAAGTGTTGGAGTTGTGTTGTAGTACAAGATCAGCAAGATGTGGAGAAAGCTTGATTGAGTACCCTAAAGTTGGTGGTAAGGAGTTTCTGTTGGATGCTGAGGAAGCTTTTCATAGGGGTAAAGAGGTATGGATGCAGTAGTGTCTCACAAAAATGATCCGGTCAGTAGAGTGTTAATTAAGGAATGGAAAGGGGAGAGACAGGAGCCTGGATCAAGGAGGCTTGATGGAGTAGTTCAGGTGGACAAGGTATTCTTTTCTCACACACTTTGCCTTGAAATGGAAGTAAAGCAAAGATTACAACTCCACTAAGCTAAATATAATCGTTGTCTTCTGAAGCACATCAGTACATTGTTAAGAGTTTTTCAGAATAATTTTTGGGGAGATGGGACCTGGAGCTAAAATAAAGAACGAGAGTAATAAAGAATAGCTTCTGTTTTATTCCGAGATATGGTTTGACATCATCCAGAACCATTTTGAATCCATTGTAAATAATTCTAATTGCTGCTTAATATTTTATAGCAATACATTAATTCCTTTTACCTGTTTAAAATATAGATAGTGAGTGCCATGTGTTTCTAGGCTGTGTTTCGTACCAACTTGAATTCAGGAAGATCATGGTAATTTTGGGGAAGGGGTGCAAGTAAGGAACTCCTTTCAGATCGCAGCTCTCAGTCCCTACTTGGAGCAGGGATAAATAGAAGTACCTTAATTAAAATTTCCATTTGGGGAGTTAGCTACTAAAGGCAAAGGATGGTAGCCCCAGTTGGACTTGGAGTGAAGAGAGCCTGGGAACCCCAAGCGTGACTTTTGAACTTTCAACAGCTTGGTCAGGAAAGTCTTGGCTGCCACAGTTAGTGTAGCACTTTCAGGTGGTATTAGTAATTGCATTTGTTAAGTGCTTACTCTCTGACACAGTTCTTAACCCACATTGGGTTCACAGACTAAGGGGGAGTGAGAACGGTTTACCTCTGTGGTAGTTTTTGAATGGACTTCCCATTGGGTTCCATTCACCCATATAAAAGGATATATAGAAGGCACCTACTGCTAGCTGTCACTTGCAACAACTGCCAAAAGGCACTCATGAAAGGAGTGGTAAAATCACCAGATTCCACCAAAGGTATTTTGAGGCATGTTATTACTGAAGTGTAGGAACATTGAAAGTTGTAGGACCTTGACACTGGGATTGATTAACACTGGGATTGATTAACTTTTCTTGGAAATCAGAACTCACCTTCCCCTTTTATTTTTTGGGGAGAAAATTAGATTTAGCAGATAAAACTCAGGATTGGGTGTCAGGAAACTTGAATATTGATCCCAGCACTGCCACCTGCTTGCTGTATTGCTTTGAATAATATGCTTATAACCTCTTTATGCCTCAATTTCTTCACCTGTAAAGTGGAAATTAAATATCTGCTCCCTCTGTGCCCCCACCCTCTCACAAGACTGTGTGAGTCCCATGTCAGGCAGGGACTGGGTGTAATCTAATTATTCTGCATTTACCCCAGCACTTAATACAGTACTTGGCATGGAGTAAACCCCTATTAGTAATAATAATAATAACTGATAATGATAATAATTGTGTTCGCTTACTAAATATGCCAAGCATTTTTCTAAGCGCTGGGGTAGATACAAGGTAATCAGGTGGTCCCACAAGGGGCTCAGTCTTAATCCCCATTTTACAGATGAGGTAACTGAGGCTAAGAGAAGTTGAGTGGCTTCCTTAAGTCACACAGCAGACAGGTGGCAGAGCTGGTATTAGAACCCACGACCTCTGACTCCCAAGCCCGGACTCTTTCCACTAAGCCACACAGCCTCCCTTAGCAAGTATCACATATATTATTTCTAAGGAAGAAAAGTGACACTGAGACTGTTGTTGTTGTTTCAGATCCATAACATGGTGGCTGTACTGGAAGTTATCAGTAGCTTGGAGAAATATCCCATTACCAAAGAGGCACTTGAGGTATGACCCAATCATTTAATGAGTTGCATTATTGTTGGTATTTATATTTAGTTTGCACATTAAATTTATTCTTGACTTTCACAACCTCTAACGTGCTGTGAACTTTGAAGTCTCTAATTAATATTTATTGTTTGCTCCACGCAGCGTACAGTAGTGTGTGATTACAGTAAAATGGAGTTGGTTAAACATGCTGTTTAGCCCGCAGTGATCTGACAGTCTAGTGGGGGAGGCAGACATTAATAAACATAAATAATGTATGAATTTATACACAAGTGATGTGAGGGCTGAGGGTGGGATGAATACCAAGGATCAAAAGAGAATGTACAGAAGCAGTGGTGAAGAAGAAACTCAGCTGAGACAATGCTCAGGTGTTCACGCACCATATCCAGAGGTGAACTTCTGCTATTGATCAGATCTTCTGGTTTGACATTGTTACTTGAGATGCCATATGGCCTCTATATTGACTACCTTGATCCCTAAAAACAGCTCACAAAAATGCACCTCAGCAGGGCTCCTCTTGCCACAGGTGGAAGATACCCAGTCTTCCTTGGTCTCCCCTGAACAGTTGATTAGTTTTCAAGGCTTCACGTGGACTCTTTAGACCAGTACTCTGTCTCTCACCTGAAGAACCAAATTGTATACCCTGCCTGGTGGCATGCTCTTTGTATGCTGTGCCAGATATAAAAGCTGATGCTTTGCATCTTCAGCTCCACTTTTCCACCGAAGCTGAGTGAAATGTGCACCCTTGTGTGTGTTCTGCCTTTCCACTGTGGCTGAGGAACTCTTGGCCTGCCCTTGGCATTCTCTTGAGTGCACTACATTGGTTTTAAAAGATGCTGCCATTCATTCATTCAATTATTTGTTGAGCGCTTACTACATGCAAAGCAGTGTACTAAATGCTTGGGAGAGTAAAATATGACACTAAACAGACACATTCCCTGCCCACAATAAGCTGTATTGTCAGCCCCTTCTCATATCCAGAGCTGAATGAAACGTCCAGCGTTTGCACCTTTGCCTCCCAAGTGAGCTGCCTCTCCTGCTTGACACCCATACCTGGCATCAGCTCCCCTCCGCACCATGGAGGAAACTTCTTACCCTCCTGCTTTCCACCACCCCAGTGGGAATTCATTCATTCAATCAATCGTATTTATTGAGCGCTTACTGTGTGCAGAGCACAGCAACACCTGTAACATAAAAGTTCAGAAAATTTAGCGTCTTTGTAGTTACTGCAGTGGACACAAACACCAGGAGAAATTCTGCTCCTCTAACCACATCTCCCTACTGGCTTTCGTTTTCATTTTCTGTAATATTTATTTAACTGTATCCTTTATGCCTTTTTAATGTTTTAGTTAAGTTTTATTTCTGCTGATGGGTCTGTCTGCAGTCTTTTCCAACCTTCTCTAGTCTGGACTGTGAGCCCCTTGAGGGGCAAGGTACATGTCCACACCAACCTGACTCTGCTTTTTCCCAGGGCTTAGGACAGTTCTCTGCACAAAATAAGGACTTAATAAATACTCTGACTACTACTGGGTAGGTGTCAGTGCTCTTTTTTACCCCTACCAGTGGCTTTTTGCAACAATAGCTCTTTGCTTTTTACAGTATAAGCATACTGCCATTTTGCTTGCATCCTAAGCATTCTACATTTGCTCATCATAATGGTTGCAGCCAAGACCTCAGGGACATTTTTCCGCTCTACTTCTATGCATTAAGAGTGAGAAGTGGGACAACTTAGATGCATTAGGGATGGGAAAACCTCTAGGAACAGGAGTTATGAAGAGACAAAGGGAGGGGGTGAGGAGTGGTTAACAGTGTAATTTGTATTAACTCTTGAGACTTGACCTATAAATCTGAGCCGGTCTACAATGGGACTGAATTAATTGCAAGTAAATCTGTAGCAAAATTTACCTCCTAATTCAGCCATTTACAATACAGCCTCAGTTTAAATAAGTATAACCAGGTGCATTGATAGTTAGTCATATATATAATCATTATAATCAGTCATTTATTGAGCACTTACTGTATGGGGGGCACTGTACAAGTATAATAATGTAGCAACAATACAACAGTATAACACTGAATAACACTGTACAACAATATAGCAGACAGTCCTTGGCTACATGAACCTACAGTCTAGAGGGGGAGACAGACATTAATATAAATAAATGTTACAAATACATTCATAAGTGCTTTGGGGCTGGGTGGGTGGGCTAGGGGTTGAAAAAAGTGAACAAATCAGAGCAACACAGAAAGGAGTAGGAGAAAAGGAAATGAGGGCTTAGGGAAGACATCCTAAAGGTGATGTGCCTTCAGTAAGAATTTGGGGAGAGTAATTAATTGTCAGATATGAAGAGAGAGGGCATTCCAGGTCCAGATGCAGGACATGGATGAGAAGGTAGTGGTGAGATAAATAAGATTGAGGTACAGAGAGTAGGTTGGCATTAAGAGGAGCAAAGTGTGCAGGCTGGACTGTAGTAGGAAAATAATGAGGTGAGGTAGGGGGCAAGGTGATTGAGTGCTAGTAAGGATTTTCTGTTTGATAAGGAGGTGGGTGGACAATAACAGTAAATACAATTAAATAATAATTGTGGTATTAAGTGCTTATAGTGTGCCAGGCACTGTATTAGGCACAGGGGTGGATGCAAGCCATTGGGGTTGGAAAAAGCCCCTGTCCCACATGGGGCACACAGTCTCATTCCCTATTTAACAGATAAGGTAACTGGGGAGGCACTGAGAAGTGAAGTAACAGCAGACAAGCAATAGAGCCAGGATTAGAACCATGACTTTCTTATTCCCAGGCCCGTGCTCTATCTACTAGGTTAGGTTGCTTCTCACTGAAGGTTCTTGAGGAATTGGGAAACATAGAATTAATTGAAAGAAATGGTAACTATACCTTTGAAAAACAGTAATCCTGATACGAGTCTTCAAATGAGAGCCAACATTCTTTAAGAATCCATTCGATCACTAGTTTATTACTGGCAGTGAACGTTTCTGCTAATTCTGTTATATTGTTTTCTCCCAAGCTCTCAGTAATAAAAAGTAAGCACTCAAAGAATACCGTTGGTTGATTGAGTCCAAAAGCACTAAGAAGTTTCACAGGTACCTGTAGGGAAATGTCTCCAGGTGGTGTATTGAAGGATGTAAGAATAATCATATTTCTATCAGTATAATCTCTTAAATCAACTCAGTTTTTGTATTTACATCTAGGAACAATGCATCTAACGAGAATGTTTGTGTTAAATTGTAATTGCTTGAAAAATGCTTCTCTTTGATTCTAGGAAACAAGATTAGGGAAACTCATCAATGATGTAAGAAAGAAGACAAAAAATGAAGAACTTGCCAAACGGGCCAAGAAATTGCTGCGAAGTTGGCAAAAATTAATTGAACCTATAACTTCTGAGCCTGTGGCCCACTTGTTAGCAAACCCACATGGATCAGCAAGCAGTGGTGCTCAAAACTGTAGGCAAGATATGTTACCTATTTCACTTGCTGGTTCAAAGTTGAAAAACACGAATGCCATCCCAAAGTTAAACACCCTAAAATCTGTAAAAGTGGGAAATAGAAAAAAAAAAAGTGTTCAAAGAGAACGATACTGTCAAAGCACTCCTTCCAAAGTATCTAAAGCCAGCTCTGAATCATTACAAAGCTCTCCTCCCCTTCCAACTAATGGGATCAGAGAAAACTCTGAAAGTTTTCCCAGTTCTCTTGACTTCAAGATACGCTTAGACTCTGAAAACATCAGGACAGACTGTAGTGAAAATGATAAGCATAGTAAGATACCAGTTAATGCTGTGAAACCTCACCCAAGTTCTCCAGGAATTTTAAAGCCTAGGAGCACTTCCTCACAATTTAAGGCTGCAGTACTTCAGCAAAATGAAAATCTAGAAGAAATCACAGGGCAGTACCAATCCAGAAATCTGTGTTCACTTAGTCCTACGAACTTAAAAAATGAAGCATTTGTCCAACAACAGAATATCTGTCATGCAAAGCAGTCAATGACCAATCTTTCTCAAAGATCACAGTTTCCGGGCCTTTCCCAGGTGCTAGCCTTGTCCCCACCTCTAATTTTACTTCCATCAACAGCTCCTAAGGCAGTAAAATTACTGGAAACTTCACCTCAGTCAGGAACTGTTACATCTCAACACTATCGGGAATGTGTGTCATCTGAAAATTTCCTTTGCCATTCAGAACGACTACCTTTCCAGAACACACCTCCCAACTTTGAGGTCAGTTTTCATTCTGAAGAATCCCATATTGGTTTTTTCCCAGATGCTGTAAAAGTGGACACTGTTGCTTCTCCTTCAGAGTCAGCCAATAAAAAGAAGAAAAGGTACAGATCTAGAGATTATACAATGAATTTAGATGAACTAGTGAGAGAAGGGGGTCTTAAACCTGTAAGATTAAAAGAAAGGAAGCTTACATTTGATCCTGTGACAAGACAAATCAAGCCCCTAATGCAGAAAGATTCTTCACAAAGAGATATCCCTGCACTTATTGAGCAGTACAGAACAGAAAGGCAGGAGCAAAAAAACATCCCGCAAAGTCCATTTGAACAAACAAATTGGAAAGAACTGTCCAGAAATGAAATGGTTCACACCTATTTAAACAGACAGAACAGTTTGCTTTCCACTTCAGGCATACAAACTCCAGGAGCTCATTACTTTATGAGTGAATATTTGAAAAAGGAAGAAAATATTAGAAAAGAAACTAGAGTGACTCATGTGCAAATATCAAAGAGCATATCCACAGACCTACTTGGGATCAATAGAGAGGTCACAAGCAATGATCTACGCAGATTGTGGGAATTTTACTGGCCAGGTGTGAATGGTTGTTATGATACACAGGGTAATTGGTATAATTGGACACAGTGCATACCTGTGGGTCCACATGGTGATGACAGTAGATTGAATATTTTACCTTATGTCTGCCTAGACTGAGTGCAGTTTTTGCAAAAGTGCTGTAGAAGAAAAGAGGTATGTCACTAGCCATTTAAACATGGAGATGTTTCTTTTTGGAAAACATATTAGGAAGGAGATTATCAAAATAAATTCACCATCTTTTATAAAGTGCTGTTACTAGTTTACTAACAAAAATAGCCAACAGAGAATATCCCAAGATTGGTCACATGTGTTCAAAACTGCATTTGACATCAATCCCCAATAGATGCAGATGATTCCCAGCTCTTATCAATGGTTAAAATTCGTATTTTCAGTTTTTACAAAATTTACAATATTTACAAAACACTGTGGAAGAATAACTTTTTGGTTTAATTGGTTTTCCTTAGCCTGAGGCAGAATTTACAAAAATCCTGATTTTATTTGCATTACATTTTCTTTATTTCATGAGTATTCTTAATATTATAGTACATAAGTTCTAACAAATAGGTAGCGTGCCACAGTCTGGTAGTCAGTTTGCTCAGCATTGCATAGGTGCCACTTATTTTAGTCTGGTTTCATTTAAAACTCAGTCCCAAGTAAATAACCTGAAATTTTTTTATTTTAAATGATCTTTTTCCTTTCATTAACAACCAGAGAATATGTGCCCCTTTTCCTTTACTGCAAATTTCAAGGAACCTTCATTTTTCTAGAACTGAAGTAGAGGCAGCCGATGCTCCTGCTGAGAAAAGATGGAAATTTGTTTGGATGCTGGAAATAAACTTGTTACCCATTCATTTAGATATTGTTTGCCTTACGGATATTCATAAAAAAATACCATTTCCAAAATGCCTTAATAAATGTGTACTGTTGAAGGCGAAGCCTCAGTGAAACACATCTGAGTTTCTGGGATGCCGAAGTGAACAGTTTTGCTTTTTGGTCCTTTAAGTGGACTCTGATGTAAATGTAGAAATAAAACCATTATGGAAAAGAGTTTTCTGAGCATTTGCAGTTCAGTTATTTATAATAGGACTTCATTTTAACAAATGTGGATGATAAATATGGTTTTCAGCAGGTGAAAAGCTACTTTCAGGAGTGCCATATTAACCTAAACTACTGTTTAGGGAGGTAGAAATATATATAAACTAATGTTATAATGACTTCTTTAGAGTTCATTTTTCTTTCAGAAAAATAATGCAGTTCTGAAATGTACTCAGGTAAGGGTGTTATTTAGAAAACTGTCCATCTTATTCCTGTTAATTAGTGGGTATATTTATGGGGAAGTGGCGTGGCATAGTGGATAAAGCATGGGACTGGGAGTCAGAAGGTCATGGTCCTAATCCCAGCTCCGTCACTTGTCTGCTGTGCGGCCTTGGGTAAGTCACTTCGTTTCCCTGTGCCTCAATTACCTCATCTATAAAATGGAGATTTAGACTGTAAGCCCTATGGGGGAACATGGACTGTGTCCAACCTAATCTGCTTGTATCCACCCCAGCACTTCATACAGTGTCTGGCACATAGTAAGCGCTGAACAAACACCATAATTATTATTAATCTACAAGCACTGCTAAGCACTGGGTTAGAGGTAAACAATTAAATCAGATATGGGCATTCACAATCTAAGAGGAAGAGAGAGCAAGTATTTTACCCACCACTTTATGAAAGCAGAAATAGTCCCAGAGAAGTTAAATTAGTAGCTTAGGGTAACAAGCACAACTGGAACAAGAACCCAAGTAATTCTCACTTATACAGGCTTTCAAGTAGACCACACTGCCTGCTGTTAAGCAATCTTCCTAGAAATAAGGCTGTTAAGCAATCTTCCTAGACAACTTCTTCAGCTCTTTCTTGAGGTAAGACACCCTCCCATTTGCTCTAGCAGACTCAAGAACCAAAACAGTAAATGGAAATGTATCACTACCCACATTAGATGGGTTAGGCTATGCATGACTTTCACCAATCAGTTGATTTGTTGAATCTTCAATAAACCTACTGAACAACACTCTTTAATCATTAGAACTTAAAACATTCATTGCTTAACTAACATTTTCCCATTGGCATGTGTTTATCTGTTAAGAAATCTTCCCTCGTCTATAGAGTGCTGCTTTTCTCTAAGCTGTGGTGTTCACCAGATTCAGGAGGTCAAGGTCCTTAGTCAGTGTCCTACCAGTCAGCCAGTCGAGTATTTATTGAGCACAGTAAAAGGGCTTGGGAGAGTCTTCTTCAAATGCTGTTGAGTCTTTTCTGAGCCAAAGCGACTCCATGGACATACCCTCTTCAGAACCTCCCATCTTCTGTCCAAGTTCTGGCATGTGTACACAAAAAGATTTCTTGGTAAAGATACAGAGGTGGTTTACTATTGCCGCCTTTCATGCAGAAAAGCTTGAGTTTCTGCAATTGTCTTTGATCAACTTCTTGATTACTTGATCATCCATCTTCGATCATCATGCCACTGTTGCCCAGCACAGGTGAATCGACTTTGATGCTTCAGCTTAGACCTTTCCATTTAAGGGTAGCCCTATGTGGCATAGCTATGTGGAGAAGCAGCGTGGCTCAGTGTAAAGAGCGCAGGCTTGGGAGTCAGAGTTCATGGGTTCAGTGTAAAGAGCACGGGCTTGGGGGTCAGAGCTCATGGGTTTGAATCTCTGCTCAGCCACTTCTCAGCTGTGTGACCCTGGGCAAGCCTCTTCTCTGTGCCTCAGTTACCTCATCTGTAAAATGGGGATTAAGACTGTGAGCTCCACGTGGGACAACTTGATCACCTTATATCCTCCCCAGCACTTAGAACAGTGCTTTGCACATAGTAAGCGCTTAACAAATACCAACATTATCATTATTATTATTATTATAGCTCTATGCTTCAGCAAGTCTACGCAGACTCTCCTTGGCACAGAGAGTTGGGAGGGTACACCATAAGAGTAATAATAATTATTATTATTATGGTATGGTATTTGTTAAGTGGTTAGTCTGTCAAGCACTCTTCGAAGCACTGGTGTAGATGCAGGGTAATCAGGTTGTCCCACGTGGGGCTCACAGTCTTAAACCCTATTTTACAGAGAAATTATGTGGCTTGCCCAAGGTCACGCACCAGACAAGTCGCGGAGTTGGGATTAGAATTTATGTCCCAATTTGACTCCCAAGCTTGTGCTCTTGCCACTAAGCCGTGCTGCTCCTCAACAGACAATCAACAGATGCATTCCTTGCCCAAACAAGCTCATAATCAATCAATCAATCAATCCATCGTATTTATTGAGCACTTACTATGTGCAGAGCACTGTACTAAGCGCTTGGGAAGTACAAATTGGCAACACATAGAGACAGTCCCTACCCAACAGTGGGCTCACAGTCTAAAAGGGGGAGACAGAGAACAGAACCAAACATACCAACAAAATAAAATAAATAGGATAGAAATGTACAAGTAAAATAAATAAATAAATAAATAAATAGAGTAATAAATATGTACAACCATATATACATATATGCAGGTGCTGTGGGGAAGGGAAGGAGGTAAGATGGGGGGATGGAGAGGGGGGCGAGGGGGAGAGGAAGGAAGGGGCTCAGTCTGGGAAGGCCTCCTGGAGGAGGTGAGCTCTCAGCAGGGCCTTGAAGGGAGGAAGAGAGCTAGCTTGGCGGAGGGGCAGAGGGAGGGCATTCCAGGCCCGGGGGATGACGTGGGCTGGGGGTCGACGGCGGGACAGGCGAGAACGAGGTACAGTGAGGAGATTAGCGGTGGACGAGCGGAGGTTGCAGGCTGGGCAGTAGAAGGAGAGAAGGGAGGTGAGGTAGGAGGGGGCGAGGTGATGGAGAGCCTTGAAACCCAGGGTGAGGAGTTTCTGCCTGATGCGCAGATTGATTGGTAGCCACTGGAGATTTTTGAGGAGGGGAGTAATATGCCCAGAGCGTTTCTGGACAAAGATAATCCGGGCAGCAGCATGAAGTATGGATTGAAGTGGAGAGAGACACGAGGATGGGAGATCAGAGAGAAGGCTGCTGCAGTAGTCCAGACGGGATAGGATGAGAGCTTGAATGAGCAGGGTGGCAGTTTGGATGGAGAGGAAAGGGCGGATCTTGGCAATGTTGCGGAGCTGAGACCGGCAGGTTTTGGAGACGGCTTGGATGTGAGGGGTGAATGAGAGAGCGGAGTCGAGGATGACACCAAGGTTGTGGGCTTGTGAGACGGGAAGGATGGTAGTGCCGTCAACAGAGATGGGAAAGTCAGGGAGAGGACAAGGTTTGGGAGGGAAGACAAGGAGCTCAGTCTTCGACAAGGAGCTCAGTCTTCGACATGTTGAGCTTTAGGTGGCGGGCGGACATCCAGATGGAGATGTCGTGAAGGCAGGAGGAGATGCGAGCCTGGAGGGAGGGGGAGAGAGCAGGGGCAGAGATGTAGATCTGGGTGTCATCAGCGTAGAGATGATAGTTGAAGCCGTGGGAGCGAATGAGGTCACCAGGGGAGTGAGTGTAGATTGAGAACAGAAGGGGACCAAGCACTGAACCTTGGGGAACCCCCACAGTAAGAGGATGGGAGGGGGAGGAGGAGCCTGCAAAAGAGACTGAGAAAGAACGACCGGAGAGATAAGAGGAGAACCAGGAGAGGACGAAGTCTGTGAAGCCAAGGTCAGATAGCGTGTTGAGGAGAAGGGGGTGGTCCACAGTGTCAAAGGCAGCTGAGAGGTCAAGGACGATTAGGACAGAATATGAGCTGTTGGTTTTGGCAAGCAGCGTGCTCAGTGGAAAGAGCATGGGCTTGGGAGCCAGAGGTCATGGGTTTTAATCCTGACTCTGCCACTTGTCAGCTGTGTCACTTTGGGCATGTCATGTCACATCTCTGTGCCTTATTGTACTTCTGTTTATTCTGATGACTTGACACCTGTCCACATGTTTTGTTTTGTTGTCTGTCTCCCCCTTCTAGACAGTGAGCCCATTGTTGGGTAGGGACCATCTATATGTTGCTAACTTGTACTTCCCAAGTGCTTAGTACATGCTCTGCACACAGTGCTCAATAAATATGATTGAATGAATGAATGAGTGTGCCTCAGTTACCTCATCTGTAAAATGGGGATTAAGACTGTGAGCCCCATGTGGGACAACCTGATCACCTTGTATCCCTCCCAGCGCTAAGAACAGTGCTTTGCACATAGTAACCACTTAACAAATTCCATCATCATCCTAATCTAGACAGGGAGACATATTAATATAAATAAATAAATTACAGTTTTATGATTATCAGGCTGATTCAGTAATCAAGTCAGGATAAGATAACTGGATGAATGTGGTAGCAATTAGGATATAGAGGAAAGTGCAGATTTTCGTGATGTTGTGAAGGTCAAACCAAGAATTATTGGTGGATTGAGTACGTGGATTGAAAGAGAAGGGTCAAGGATAACGCAAGGTTGTAGGTTTGTGAGACAGAAAGTATGGTTTGTGTGTACCGGGATGGGAAGGTCACAGAAGGACAAGGATTTGGGTGGGTAGATAAGTTTTGTTTTAGATATGTTAAGCCTGAGGTGACGGGAGGACATCCAAGTTAAAGATGTCTTGAAGGCAAGAGGAAATGCAAGACTGCAGAGAGGAAGAGAGAGAAGGGCTGGAGGTGGGTATCATTCACATAGAGGTAGTAGTTGAAACCATGTGAGAGAATGAGTTCTCCAAGGGAGTGGTAGGTGGAGAATAGACGGGGACCCAGAACTGAACCCTGAGGGACCTCCACAGTTGGTGGGAGGCAGAGGAGGAGCCTGCGAGAGGGACTGAGAATGAGCAACCAGAGAGATATGAGAACGAGAAGACAATGTCAAGTGAAGCCCAAGTTGTTTCCAGAAGGGGGAGGTCAATAGTAAGGAAAGCAGCTTACAGGCCGAGGAGGATTATGATGGAGTAGAGGCCATTGGATTTGGCAAGAAGTAGATTCATTCATTCATTCATTCGATCATTTATTGAGCGCTTACTGTGTGCACAGCACTGTACTAAGCACTTGGAAAGTAGATTCATTCATTCATTCATTCAATCATTTATTGAGCGCTTACTGTGTGCACAGCACTGTACTAAGCGCTTGGAAAGTACAATTTGGTAACAAATAGAATCCCTACCCACCATCGGGCTGACAGTCTAGAAGCAGGGAGACAGACAACAAAATGAAACAAGTATACAGGCATCAACACTATCAATATAAAAGCTATAAAACAGGGGAGGGAGAAAAGTGGAAATGAGGCCTGACAAACAAAGATGTAAGACATGATCGCTGACCTCAAGGAGCTTACAGTTTAGGCAGACTTTAAAATAAATTACATGTACTTGCATGCGCAGTTGATGCAGCGGGGAAGTTAAGTACGGTTTGAAAGCTTTTTGGATGTGTGATTTTAATAATGCTTTGATGGTGGAGAGAGTTGTGGTCTGTGGGAAACAAGATGGAGAGAGATTCAGGCCAGAGGTGTCAATGGTGAGGTCGAGGTGCAGTAAGTGCAGAAAGATTTAAGTATTTAGATGGTAGTTGTATAACGTGGGATTTCCTAAAGCTTCCTGTTTTGTAATTAGGATCTCTTGGTGAATTGTATCAGTATTAATAATGTACTCTGAGAACCTTAGTTTCTTTTGGGGATTGATTCCCAGGTTTCCCAAGTCTCAGCGCAGCATTTATTTTGGGGATAGTATACGGGACTGGGGTATTAACCAGCCTGAAAAGTATTTTTACTGGCCTGTTATCACACAGCTTGAACAGAAGAAGGCAGAAACTAAAAAAACAAAACAAAAAAAATTCCAATGTCAGGAAGGCATGAGAGGCTTTTTCCTTCAACTGGATTGGAAAAGAAGATGGTATTTTGATGGAGGCTAAATAAGGATCTGTGGTTAGAATAAGGAGTTGCTGAGACAAGTATCGCAGTGCTATGGGGAAGTCACGAATCCTTGGTCATACCCTCGACCTCATCATCTCCTACCGCTGCACTGTCCCCCACCTCACCAACTCTGAAATCCCTCTCTCTGATCATAATCTTCTCACCTGCCTCCTCACTCACACTCCTTTCCCCTGTAAATCCGTATTACTCCCTCACAGAGATCTCCGCTCTCTGGACCCCACCCATCTTTCGGAGCGCCTCACACCCCACCTCGCCGCCCTCTCCTCTCTACCCAGTCTTGATGATCAGATTACTGCTCTCAACTCTACCCTTTCTACTCAGCTAGACTCACTTGCTCCCCTTTCCCTTCGCCGCTCTCGTACCACTAACGCACAGCCCTGGATCACTGCCACCGTCTGCCTCCTTCACTCTTATGCTCGAGCTGCCGAACGCTGCTGGCGAAAGTCTAAACACCACACCAACCTCATTCACTTCGAGTTTATCCTTTCCTGCCTTAACTCAGCCCTCTTTTCTGCCAGACAAAACTATTTCTCCTCCCTTATTGACACCCATGCCCATCACCCCTGCCAGCTCTTCCATACATTCAGCTCCCTTCTCAGGCACCCGGTTCCTCCGCTTCCTCCTTCCCTCACCCCCAACGATCTGGCCTCCTACTTCATTAACAAAATTAAATCCATCAGGTCTGACCTCCCCAAAGTCTCTTCCCCCCCTTCTCCAACCCCCTGGCTCTCAACACTCTCTGCTACTCTCCCATCCTTCCCAGCAGTATCCTCAGAGGAGCTCTCCTCCATCCTCTCAAGTGCTACTCCGGCCGCCTGTGCTTCTGACCCCATTCCCTCTCATCTCATGAAATCTCTCGCTCCATCCCTTCTCCCCTCCTTAACTTCCATCTTCAACCGCTCACTCTCCACTGGTTCCTTCCCCTCTGCCTTCAAACATGCCCATGTCTCTCCCATCCTAAAAAAACCCTCTCTTGACCCCACCTCACCTTCTAGTTATCGCCCCATATCCCTCCTACCATTCCTTTCCAAACTCCTTGAACGAGTTGTCTACACGCGCTGCCTAGAATTCCTCAACAACAACTCTCTCCTCGACCCCCTCCAGTCTGGCTTCCGTCCCCTTCATTCCACAGAAACTGCCCTCTCAAAGGTCACCAATGACCTCCTGCTTGCCAAATCCAACGGCTCATACTCTGTCCTAATCCTCCTCGACCTCTCAGCTGCCTTTGACACTGTGGACCACCCCCTTCTCCTCAACACGCTATCTGACCTTGGCTTCAAAGACTCCGTCCTCTCCTGGTTCTCCTTTTATCTCTCCGGTCGTTCTTTCTCAGTCTCTTTTGCAGGCTCCTCCTCCCCCTCCCATCCTCTTACTGTGGGGGTTCCCCAAGGTTCAGTGCTTGGTCCCCTTCTGTTCTCAAACTACACTCACTCCCTTGGTTACCTCATTCACTCCCACAGCCTCAACTATCATCTCTATGCTAATGACACCTAGATCTACATCTCTGCCCCTGCTCTCTCCCCCTCTCTCCAGGCTCGCATCTCCTCCTGCCTTCAGGACATCTCCATCTGGATGTCTGCTGCCACCTAAAGCTCAACATGTCGAAGACTGAACTCCTTGTCTTCCCTCCCAAACCTTGTCCTCTCCCTGACTTTCCCATCTCTGTTGACGGCACTACCATCCTTCCCGTCTCACAAGCCCGCAACCTTGGTGTCATCCTCGACTCCGCTCTCTCATTCACCCCTCACATCCAAGCCGTCACCAAAACCTGCCAGTCTCAGCTCCGCAACATTCCCAAGATCTGCACTTTCCTCTCCATCCATACTGCTACCCTGCTCATTCAAGCTCTCATCCTATCCCGTCTGGACTACTGCACCAGCCTTCTCTCTGATCTCCCATCCTCGTGTCTCTCTCCACTTCAATCCATACTTCATGCTAACTGCCCGGATTGTCTTTGTCCAGAAACACTCTGGGCATATTACTCCCCTCCTCAAAAATCTCCAGTGGCTACCAATCAATCTGCGCATCAGGCAGAAACTCCTCACCCTGGGCTTCAAGGCTGTCCATCACCTCGCCCCCTCCTACCTCACCTCCCTTCTCTCCTTCTACTGCCCAGCCCGCACCCTCCGCTCGTCCACCGCTAATCTCCTTACCGTACCTCGTTCTCGCCTGTCCCGCCATCGACCCCCAGCCCACGTCATCCCCCGGGCCTGGAATGCCCTCCCTCTGCCCATCCGCCAAGCTAGCTCTCTTCCTCCCTTCAAGGCCCTGCTGAGAGCTCACCTCCTCCAGGAGGCCTTCCCAGACTGAATCCCTTCCTTCCTTTCCCCCTCGTCCCCCTCTCCATCCCCCCATCTTACCTCCTTCCCTTCCCCACAGCACCTGTATATATGTTTGTACATATTTATTACTCTATTTATTTATTTATTTTATTTGTACATATCTATCCTATTTATTTTATTTTGTTAGTATGTTTGGTTTTGTTCTCTGTCTCCCCCTTTTAGACTGTGAGCCCACTGTTGGGTAGGGACTGTCTCTATATGTTGCCAATTTGTACTTCCCAAGCGCTTAGTACAGTGCTCTGCACATAGTAAGCGCTCAGTAAATACGATTGATGATGATGAATCCTTCAGTTTAGTACAGCACATTTTGGTACCAGCCTAACAATCTCTTAACTACTGTGATGGCAGTGATTTGATTTTCTACCTAACTACTACTGCATTACAACAACCTAGAAACATAATTCTGTAAGTGCATTTAGTTCAGGATTAAGAATAGACATCTTGGATTGTGGGATTTCATGAAACGGCTGTGACATTACTTTGGCCTTATTCAGATTAATTACTTCAGTTTCGCTTACTGGTTTTCCTCTTCCAATTCTTATCCATTTATCTATGAGGCTTCCAAAAGGGCCTACTCTCAGGATAATCCATATGTCCATTCTCTAATGGATTCCATCTACTTACATGGCTTCAGCTACCACCTTTAGATACCTCTCTAACCCTGACCTCTCATCTCCTCTTGTCAGCCAATCAATTTCTCAGAATGTCACAAAAATATTTCAAACTTAACACGTCTATAACTAAACTTCCTACCTTCCCTCCTACATCCACTCCTCTGCTTAACTGCATCCTTGGGGCACTCTTACCTTTCCCAATTCTTATAGCTGTCATATTCAATCTGTTTGATAAATCTTACCACCTTTCCTCCTTCTCATTACATTGTAACAGAAATTCATACAATTTGAAGAGACACAGTTCCAGATTTTGATTAATAATAATTGTGCCAGGCACAGTACTAACCCCTGGAGTAGGTACAAGATAACCAGGTCCCACAGGGGACTCACAGTTTAAGAAAAAGAACAGGTACCAGACCCTATTTTGCAGGTGAGGGAACTGGAGCACAGAGAACTTAAGTGACTTGCCCAGGATCACACAGTAGGCAAATGGCAGAGCTGGGTCCCCTGACTCTCAGACTCGAGCTCTTCCCACTAGGCCACACAGCTTCTCTAATGAACACAAACATTCTTGATGGCCAAAACTATTCTGGTATTCTACAAAATTCTGGTTCTTTGAAAAGTGGATAACAAAAAATGACGAGTATAATTGTTATTCAGTGAGTATGAAGTACCCCACCATTTTTATGTCTTGCTCTGGACTTGTTTTTCATTAGCAGCCATCCACACCCTCTCTTCTGGCCAGTTGTAATCGAAAGTATGTATTATAAGGTGGGTACTAAGTGTAACAACAATGACTTGTACAACATCTCAGCATTTAAACTGTATTCAGCATTTAAACTGCTGTCACTCAGTCTGCACCCACTGAGTGAGAAACTCGCGTACACTTAACCGGTCATTAAGGTCATTCCTGCAAACCAAGAAGAGACTTGGCTGCAGTTGTCAAAATGCATTTCAGGAACCCTACCACCTGAAAAGACTTCATGCAATATCCAAAGACCAGGAAACAGACACTCAAGAATTGCTGAATATAGCTGACTGTGACGGTGCACTACAGGCCCACACCAAGAAGACATACAATTGACTGTAAACTGCTAATATCACAGACAGTGGATTGCTAATTAGATAGTCAAGTGTATTTATTGAGCGCTTGCTGTTCAGACTATGCAGATAACTAGTCAGTAGAACACCAAGGCGATGACTCTGCCTCCGCTAGGGAAGGAAAAATCTAATCCAATAAATCTGTTACCTAGGAACCATAGTGACCAGCAAAGCAATGAACAGAGAGTAGAAAACTGAATAAAAAAGCCAATATATCCTTTGAGAGAATGTCAGTGTGGCAGGCTGTGTCCAACCTGATTAGCTTTTATCTATCCTAGCGCTTAGAACAGTGCTTGACACATAGTAAGCTCTTAACAAATACCCTACCCTCATCATCATCATCATCATTATTATTACTGCTATTATTATTATTAGGCTGTGTGGTATCAGATACCAAATCAAAGATCTACTGAGCTGGAGTCCTGTCCAATCTTTTCTCCTCAAATCCTCTCGTAACAAAACCTCCACTTAGAGACCATGCTCATCAAATGGCAAGAAACGACCACACTGAAGTCCTGGAATTAAGTTAGTTCCCTATCATTGAACTACTATATGTGCAAATAGCTATAATTCTATTTGTCCTGATGATTTTGACATCTGTCCACATGTTCTGTTTTGTTGCCTGTCTCCCCTTTCTAGACTGAGCCCATTGTTGGGTAGGGACCGTCTCTACATGTTGCCGACTTGTACTTCCCAAGCGCTCAGTATAGAGCGCTCAATAAACACGATTGATTGAATGAATGAATGAATGAACAACTACGCAACTGTGCTGAGTGGAACACATGAAGACAATGGAAGACATTGAGATATCCCACCAAGGGTTATACAGTGAGATGAAGTTGGAAAACCAAACAAGGCAATCAGAGCCCATTTCAGGTTTTTAACCAAGTATTTTCTTTCTAGCAAGGGTTCTGCTTTAAGTGCTTCATATTTTATGTGCTTCATATTCTATATCTTTCAGTCAATCAGTAGTATTATGGAGTGCTTACTGTGGCAGAGCACACACACTAAGCACTTAAAAAGTATAACGCAACAGTTGATGTAATCCTTGCCTTCAGGGTGCTTACAGTTTGTTTTATTAGTAGTAGTATTACCATTATTGTTAATAATTGATGATGACGATGATGATAAGATTTCTACATGGAGAGACTGACATCAAACTATATTAGGGAGAGGGGAAATACTAAAGTATAAAAATATTTACATAAGTACCTTGGGGGCAAGGGTGAGTACTGAAATGCTTAAGGTGAACTCAGCCAACTGTTGCAGAGGGGAAAGTGCTTAGGGGAAATAAAGGGCTTAGTCTGGAAAGTCTAGTCTTAGTCTTTTGGCGGAGCCATAAACTAAGACAAAAGATGTTATGTTCGATGCTGTAAGCTCTTTGTGGGCAGGGAAACAAACCTCGTACCTGTACAACTTCAGGAGGCAGGGGGATGGAGGCCAGACGAGGGGGGTTAAATGTCTAGAACAACTGGTAAGGGCTATAGGCATGGGAATCAAAAAGGGAGGAGAAATAGTTTGGGCAGGCAGAGGAAAGGGCAGAGGTAAAGGCATGCAAGGATAAGCATGTAATGGATGAAATTGGCCTGATGCTAGATTTCCATTCGAGCACAGGAGCGAAGGAGATGGACTGTGCAGGTGATCCCTGGTTGAAGGTAAGTGGTGCGAGATCGGCGAAGGGTTAGGAGAGCAAGAGAGTTCAATTCAGGAGTGAGGTTGTTGCTGAGAGTGTCATTTTGGTTATCAAGGGAAGGAAGTTTGGGTATGGAGGCTAAGGGGAGTGTGACAAATTGAGCAAATTGAATGGTGTCAAAAAATCACAGATCTCTTTGTGGGGGAACAGTACAGATTTACCAGGAAGAGGTGCATGGGAGAGAAGGCAAGTGAGGAGGTTGTGGTCAGATAGAGGGATTTCAGAGTTGGTGAGGGACGAGATTGCACAATGGCTAGAGATGAGATCTAGCATGCGTCCAGGTTGGTGAGTGAGTGAAGTGGGGTGGAGCAGGAGGTCAGTGGAGTTGAGGAGTGATCAAAGGTGGGCATTGGAAGTGTCATCAGGAACATATATGTGGATGTTGAAGTCCCCAAGAATCAATGGAGGCAAGGAAAAAGAGACAGAATATGATAAAGGGTTCAAAATGGTTACAGAGGTTGGAGGTGGGACCTGGGGGGATCAATTACTAGACTGTGGAGTGGGTGGGCTTGAAATGAAGGGAAAGCAAGGGATGGGGAGGTGGAATGGTGCTAAAAAGTGGCATGGGGTCATGAGAAGGAAGCTGACATCTCCTTTCCCATTGAGTCTGGGGGAATGGGAGAAGAGATGAGGCTCCCCTCTGAAGTGAGAAGCAGAGGAGACTGTCATCTTGGGAGAACCAGGTTTCAGTGATAGTGAAGAGGAGTAGTGGGTGGGACAGGAATAGGTCAATAATGAAGGGAAGCTTCCCCGTGATGGAGTGGGTGTTCCACAGGCCACACTTGGCTGAGGCTGTGGGAAGGGTGCATGGACGGGGACGGGGCTAATTACTTAGGCTATCATTTTAACAGGTCGTTTTCCACTAACCCTATGAGTGCAATAAAAGTTGTAATTAGAAGAAAGTAGAGGATTGAAGTAAGCTGACTGATATGAATAAAGCGTTGTTCGACTGGTTGTGACTTTCAATTCAAGTTATCTTTAGTAGATCTGTAACTAAGGTTCAAAAAAGGATTTGAGTAAGTGGGCGGAAAGTTAAGCCTCATTGATGGGAGGTGTAAAGTGGTGCTACTAAAATAAGAATTATGATCAAGGCCACAGGGGCTAGGACTCCTCCTAATTTACTGGGGATAGAACGTAGGATTGCATAAGTGAAAAGAAAGTATCATTCTGGTTTAATATGGGGTGGTGTACTAGTGGATTAGCAGGAGTATAGTTGTCGGGTCTCCTAAGAGGTCTGGGGTAAATAAGACGAGCATTATGAGAACAAGAAAAGTTATGAAGGAACCCAAGAGGTCTTGATGGAGTAGTAGGGGTGAATGGGGATTTTGTCTGAATCCGAGTTCAATCCTGTTTCATCTAAGAACAATGCATGGAGATCTTTAAAGCAGCGACTATGAACAGAAGAATGAAATGAAACGAAATGAAACGTGAAAAAGTGGGTTAATGAATCCCCCCAGATTCATTCTACCAGAGTGGTTCCGATATAAGGGATTGCTGATTAAAGATTAGTAGTGACTGTATCCCCTCTGAATGATATTTGTCCCCAAGGGAGGACATAGCCAATGAAGGTATTTGCCATAACGGTGAAGAGTAAAATGACTCCAATGTTTCATGTTTCTGTATAAATGTATGATCCGTAAAAGAGGCCTCGACCTACATGGAGAAAAATGCATATGAAGAATAATGAGGCTCCATTAGCGTGTATGTAATGAAAGAGTCAACCATAGTTTACATCTCAGCAGATATGGGCAACAGATGAGAATGCTGTTGTGGTATCTGAGGTGTAAAGTATAGCGAGGAACAGACCTGTAGGGATTTGGATAATAAGGCATAAACCTAGCAGAGAGCCAAAATTTCATCATGATAATATCATCATGATGATATTACGTGGGGCAGGTAAGTCAATGAATGAACCAATGTATTAATTAATTAATAATCTTGATTAGTGGGTGAGTTTTTAGTAAGTTGTACATTAGCTTTTGTAGTTGAATAACAACAATTTTTTTTTCATATCATAGGTCTTGGTTTAAGTCCAAGCAGAAATTACGATGTATTTCGTTTATTTAAGTGTTTATTTTGTGTTGGGTTTTATGGCTTTTGCTTCTAAACCTTCTCCTATTTATGGAGGTTTAAGTTTGGTATTAAGTGGTGGTGTAGGTTGTGGTATTGTTGTAAGTTTGGGAGGGTCATTTGGGGGGTTAATTTTTTTTTAGTTTATCTTGGTGGTATGCTTGTTGGTTTTGGTTATACAGCTGCTATGGCAACTGAGGAATACCCTGAGACTTGAGTGGAAAATACTGTGGTTTAAATCTTACTGATTATAATTGGGGTGTTAGGGGTAATTTGATATGGGTTTTCTGGGGAGGTTAATTTGAGTATCAATTATGATTTGTTAGATTTAGGGGCAGTAGAGATTGTAGGTGGAGATTTAAATGGCGTGTCATTATTATACGCTAGTGGTGGTTGAGAATTGTTTCAGGATGAATTTTATTTTCAACCATTTTTGTAGTACTTGAGGTGACTCGTGGTGAATATTAAATTAGTAGTAAGGTAATGATAATTGGTGGTTTAATAAGGAATGATAAGAAGTGAATTCTTATTAATCCTTTTTGAGCTTCAGTGATGGATATTGGAAGAACACTTTGCTATAGGGAGACTCCTTTGGGGCCTGATTTTTCAAATCACGTTAGGTCGATTACCATGGTTGCTACATTTTGACGTAGGGAAAAGCTTTGAGTGGTAGGTTTTTGGTGTAGAACTAGTGGGAGGTAACCAAGTACATTGGAGAAGGAATAGAGTTGGGAGTGGGGTGTTGTTTGCTGACACATACAGTTCCAGGGCTAGAATAAAGCCAAGTAATGTAATTGCCAGAGCAGCTATTTTGATAAAAATAAGGTATAGTTGTAGGGTTTAAAGTACCCGGGTTGGTATATGAGGTCAAGAAGAAGCCAGCGAGAATACGTCCAAAGGCAAGTCGTTTGATGGGTCAAATCAATAATGTGTTGTTTTCATTAATTATACTTGCTGGAGAGAATCGTGGTTGGTTAAGTAATGCAAGGAAGATTACTCGTGCACTATAAACAGCGGTAAATGTGGTGGCTGCTGTAGTTAAGGAAACGCTCAGGCGTTTGGGTTAGAAGTGTTAAGAGATTCGAATCATTCATTCATTCATTCAATCATATTTTTTGAGTTCTTGCTGTGTGCAGAGCACTGTACTAAGCGCTTGGGAGGTACAAGTTGGCAACATATAGAGACGGTCCCTACACAACAGCGGGCTCAAAGTCTAGAGGGGGGAGACAGGCAACAAAACAAAACATATTAACAAAATAAAATAAATAGAATAGTAAATATGTACAAGTAAAATAAATAGAGTAATACATCTGTACAAACATATATACAGGTGCTGTGAGCCCACTGTTGGGTAGGGACAGTCTCTATATGTTGCCATCTTGTACTTCCCAAGCGCTTAGTACAGTGCTGTGCACACAGTAAGCGCTCAATAAATACGATTGAATGAATGAATGAATGAGGGGAAGGAGGTAGGACGAGGGTTTGGGGAGGGGGAGAGGAATGGTGGTGCTCAGTCTGGGAAGGCCTTTGGAGACCGATGATTAGGTCTTTGGAGTAAAAGCCGGCTAGAAATGGTATTCCTGTTAGGGCTGGGCTACCAATGATTAGGGCTGATGATGTAACCGGTGAAATATTAATTAAGCCCCCTATTTTTCGAATATCTTGTTCGTCGTTTAGATTAGGAAGAGTATAGCTTTGAAGAAGGCGTGGGTACAGATGTGGAGAAAGGCTAAGAATGGTTGATTAAGTCCAGAAGTGGCTATTATTAGGCCTAGTTGGCTTGTGGTGGAAAAAGTGATAATTTTTTAAATATCCTTTTGTGTTAGGGCTCATACGGCTGTGAATAAGGTAGTAACAGCTCCTAAACACAGGGCTACTGTTAGGGCGATTAAATTATGTTCAAGGAGGGGGGGGAGAATCGAACCATTAGGAAGATAATACCTGTGACGACTATAGTGCTTGAATGTAATAGGGCTGAAACGGGGTTGGGTCCTTCTATTGCAGATAGGAGCCATGGGTGAAGTCCAAATTGGGCTGATTTACCTGTTAAGTCCTAGTAGAGAGAGTAGGTGTGCGTGAAGTAGAAAGACTTGATTGAGTTCTCTTGAGTTCGTGTTTATAATAAATCAAGATATAGCTAGGATAAATCCGATATTTCCAATTCGGTTGTAAAGAATAGCCCGTATAGCTGCAGTGTTTGTGTCGGTTCGAGCATGTCATCAGCCAGTAAGTATAAATGATATTACTCCTACCCCTTCTCAGCCAATGAACAGGTAGAACAGATTGCTGGCAGAGATGAAGGTTAGCATTGTGATTAGAAAAACTAATAAGTGTTTTATAAATTGATTAATTTTTGGGTCCGAGTTTATATATCAAATGGAAAACTCCATGATTGACCAGGTAATTAAAAGTGCAATAGGTAGGAAGATAGGACTATATAGATAGAGAAGCAGCGTGGCTCAATGGAAAGAGCACGGGCTTGGGAGTCAGAGGTCATGGGTTTTAATTCTGGCTCCGCTACTTATCAGCTGTGTGACTTTGGGCAAGTCACTTCACTTCTCTGTGCCTCAGTTACCTCATCTGTAAAATGGGGATTAAGACTGTGAGCCCCCCGTGGGACAACCTGATCACCTTGTAACCTCCCCAGCGCTTAGAACAGTGCTTGGCACATAGTAAGTGCTTAATAAATGCCATTATTATTATTATTATCCACTTTAAAGTGTGTGTAGTGAACCAATGTCAGTTGGTAATGGTTGAATCAAAACCTTGGTTAAGGAGTAGCAGCAAAGGAATAGGCTAATAATTAAGGATCATATGATTATAGTTTTTACACGGTGGGGGTAGGTTGTAAGTTTATAGTACGGTGTAAATGATGTCAAAAGGGGAATAAATAGGATAATTAGGGATGTTAAGAGAATGGAAGTAAATAACAGATTAATTACTTTTATTTGGAATTGCACCAAAGCTTTTGACTCCTAAGGTCAATGGAAGACTTTTATCCTTTAAACGTAGAGCCATATGTTCACACGTGAAGTTAAGGATTAGCAGCTCCTTATTTCTCTCTTGGTAGATAGTAAGAATTAAACTTCTAATTTTAAATTCACAATCTAACATTATCATTTTACTACATCTACAGTAAGCTACTCCTAGGATTAACTTTGGGTTTAGTGTCAGAAGGATGAGTAGAAGTAAGTGGAGGACTATAATTGTATGTTCTCGGGTGAAGGTAGGATTAGTTGATAAAGAGTGGGAAGTTAATTTTCCATGTTGAATGTAACTAGTGTATATAGGAAGTAGATAGCTGTAATAACAGTGTTAAGCCCCAATAGAATAAGGGTAAAGTTAGATCAGGAGAATGTGGAGACAGTGATTATTAATTCACCGATTAAGTTAATGGTTGGTGGTAATCCTAGATTGGCTAGGCTGTCCAGTAGACATTATGAGCTTATTAGGGGTAGAACTAGGAGTATGGTCCAACTGTGAATTCATTCATAGTTGGAATTAGCTAAACAAAATAATATTGAAGAGGTGAGCCCGTGTGAAATTATTATTGCTGTGGCGCCCATAAAGCCTCAGGGTGTTTGGATTAAGGAGGCAGCCACTACTAGGCCTGTGTGACTTAACGATGAATAAGCGATCAGGGACTTGTGGTCTGTTTAGTGGAGACAAATAGAGCTGGTTATAATTATACCTCAAGTAGCTAAAATAATGAAAGGGTAAGCTATAAATTTAGAGACAGGTTCTAAGATAATAATGATTCATAGAATTCCATAGCCACCAAATTTTAGTAGAATTGCTGCTACTACTATAGACCTGGCAATCTTATATATATATATATCTTATAATATATATAATATATATTATAATCTTATAATATATATATATTTCCTTCTCTCTCTCTCTCTCTCTCTCTCTCTCTCTCTCTCTCTCTCTCTGTATATATATATGACTATTGATTTTGGCTCAATTAACCCTGGTACTAATCCATGATCTATATATCCCCACAGCACTGGTATATATGTATATATGTTTGTACCTATTTATTACTCTATTTATTTATTTATTTTATTTGTACATATTTATTCTATTTATTTTATCTTGTTAAAATTTTATCGGGCAGAAACTCCTCACCCTCGGCTTCAAGGCTCTCCGTCACCCGCCCCCCTCGTACCTCACCTCCCTTCTCTCCTTCTACAGCCCAGCCTGTACCTTCCGCTCCTCTGCCGCTAATCTCCTCACCGTGCCTCATTCTCGCCTATCCCACCATCGACCCCCAGCCCACGTCATCCCCCTGACCTGGAATGCCCTCCCTCCCCACATCCGCCAAGCTAGCTCTCTTCCTCCATTCAAGACCCTACTGAGAACTCACCTCCTCCAGGAGGCCTTCCCAGACTGAGCCCCCTCCTTCCTCTCCCCCTCCTTCCCCCTCTATCCCCCCTGCCTTACCTCCTTCCCTTCCCCACACCTGTATATATGTATATGTTTGTATGTATTTTTTACTCTATTTATTTGTATATTTTACTTGTACATATCTATTCTATTTATTTTATCTTGTTAATATGTTTGGTTTTGTTCTCTGTCTCCCCCTTCTAGACTGTGAGCCCACTGTTGGGTAGGGACCATCTCTATATGTTGCCAACTTGTACTTCCCAAGTGCTTAGTACAGTGCTCTGCACACAGTAAGCGCTCAGTAAATATGATTGATTGATTGATTGATTGTTAATATGTTTTTTTCAGTTGTCTGTCTCCCCCTTCTAGACTGTGAGCCCGCTGTTGGGTAGGGACCATCTCTGTATGTTGCCAACTTCTACTTCCCAAGCACACTGCTGTGCACACAGTAAGCGCTCAATAAATACGATTGAATGAATGAATATCTATATGTATGCCCAGCACTTAGAAACCAATGCTTATTCTATGAAAGAAAGGGATTTGTGAGACACTCAACAGCCTAAGGACTTAGTAGAAGGAGCCAAAATGCTTCAGATTCCTGGAGGTTTGTATCAATCAATAAATCAATCAGTCATATTTTTTGAGCACTTCCTTTATGCCGAACACTCTTTAAGAGCGTTTGGGAGACTACAGTACAACAGAACTGGCAGATATGTTTCCTGCCCACAACAAGGTTAAATTCTAGAGGAGAGCATTAGAATGGAATTTCACATTCTGATAGACCAAGAAATTCAGTGAATTTGAGTATGTTTTGTTTCTTGCCCTTCTTTCCCTTCTCTCCCTAGTGTCTGATTTTCTCTGTTTTGTCCTTGAAACATTTTAACATAGGCCCAATTTCCTACTCTAAAAATTCTGGCTTTAATAAATTATCAAACAATAAATGTCAAACAGAAAGTTTGAGCATGAGCTTGAGCATATGGGCAGGTACAGAATGAAGAGCTGTTAGAAAATCATAATTCTTGGTGCTCTGAGGTTTTGCTTTTCGTACTACTGTGTGGCTCCTTAATGGGATACTAATCTAATACTTCTACTCTAATACTCTCTAATTCTTCAGAAATGAAGTATTTCCAAATTTGTCCCTTGAATCCAAAACGAAAACAAGGGCAGAAGAGTCCTTGCGAAGAACTTTCATTCCCTCATTTAAGAATATGGACTAAAAATAAGCCCTACTTACCTTGGACATAGCAATGCCCAGCCTAACCATAGAGTGTAACAGAGTCTAGGTTTGGTAAAAAGATACCCCAGCCCCATGTTTGGTTCTAGAGGATTTAAATGTATGTTCTGAAGTTTATATATTAACACTATCCCTCTTTTTGTGGTACTTATTAGGCACTTATTATGTGCCAGGCACTGTTCTAAGTGCTGTAGGAAATACAAGGTAATCAGGTAGGACCCAATTCAAGTTCCACATGAGGCTCACAGTTGAAATGCGCACGTTACAGATGAAGTACCTGGGGCATAGACAAGTTAAGTGACTTACAGTCAAACAGCAGACAAGCGGTGAGCTGGGATAAGAATCCAGGTCCTTTTGACCCCCAGGCCTGGCATATTTAGAGCCCAAGATACTAGCTGAAGGGGCTGGTTTAGTTTTTAATTGAAATGTCATGGGCATTCATGGAAAGAGAATTGTTTTCAGATTTAGTCAAGCTCTTGCTGGGATTTTATTAACCTAGGATTAGTTGTCTGTAGACTTCATTGTTAGTGACATTTTAATTGCAAGAAATGTGCTTTCTGGGTATTAGTTTCCTACTATAGTTTGCTTTATTCAACTCCCCCTGTAAACCGTAAACTCACTGAGGGCAGGGAACACTTCTGCCAACTTTGTTGTATTGTACTCTCCCAAGCGGTCTATATAGTGCTTTCTGCAAATAGTAAGAGCTCAATAAATGGCATTGATTTAAGTGACTGATTGATCAGCATCGGTGGGTGCACACCATCAGATAAAGGTGACCTAAGTGGGGGTTTTAGGACAATTTAATGTACCCTGGAATTTAATTTCCTACAGTTCATCTGAGCACCACCCAAAGGGCAGAGCAATCCCATTTTTTAAGGGATTTGTTTAATCACTCACAATGTGGCAGGGACTTTTCTAAAAGCTGGGGTAGGTACAAGATAAATCAGGTTGGATACAGGCCATGTTTCACATAATTTTAATGTCTCAAAGTTTTAATCCTAATTTTTATGAATGATGAAACTGAGGCACAGAGAAATCAAACGACTTACCCAGGGTCATACAGCAGACAAGTGACAGAACGAGGATGAAAACCTAGGTCCTCTGGCTCTTGGGCAAATCGTCTTTCCACTAGACCATACTGCTTCCACTCTCCTCTGTCAAAACCTTTTGTGTGCTTGCAGCTTATATACACTTGACATGACCATTCAAATTAGTTTTTTAGTATGTAAGAAGTTTTCTTGGAAGAGATGTGATTTAGGAGGATTTTGAAATTGGGGAGAAGGGTGGACTGTCAGATATGTAGGGGAGGGAGTTCCAGGCTCAAGGTGGAGCACAGGCAAGGGGTTGGTGACAGAAACAAAATACTGGGGTTTGGTGAGTAGGTTGGGATTGGAGGAGCAGAGTGGCTGGGTTTGGGGTCTTGGGTTTTAGTAGGATCTCAAGGAGGAGGATAAGATGGCAGAAGAGAGGTGAATAAGTACCTTAAAGCCTTACCTTACTTTATCTTACCTTAAAGGTAAGGAGTTTCTGTTGGATGCAGAGTTGGGTGGGCAGCTGTTGGAGGCTTTTGAGCAATGGGGAAAACTGTTTTTCAGAGAAATGTTTTGTGTAGCAGAGTGGAGAGAGAGCATTTAGGGAGGTCGTCAAGGAGATTGATATAGTGGTCAAGGCATGAAATGCTGAATGCTGAATGCTGAGATTTGTATGGTAGCAGTTTGGATGGAGAGGAAAGGACAGATTTTAGAGATGTTCAGATAGAACTGATGGTATTTCGTGACATTACATGTAAGGGTTCAATTGTCTATAAGCGATAGGAAAGTGAGGCTGGAAGATTTCTAATTCTGTTTTGAACGAATCAAGTCATTTTGACATCCAAGTAGAGATCCTTGTCTGTCCCCAGATTGCAACGTCTCCCCTGCTGCTCTCACCAGAGGGCGGGGGGTCTCATCTTCTCCCTCTCTCCTGGACTCACTGAGAAAGGAGGAGTTGGCATTCTTCCCACACCCCAGTGCTGTTTTTGTATTTATTCATTCATTCATTCATTCAATCGTATTTATTGAGTGCTTACTCTGCGTACCATTTCATGCCCCAGCCCTTTCTTTTCCTTCCTCTGAAGCCCCTGACATGTTCCTCTACCACCACTCCAGATTCTAGTAATAATAATAATAATGGCATTTGTTAAGCACTTACTATGTGCAAAGCACTGTTCTAAGCACTGGCGGGGATACAAGGTGATCAGATTGTCCCACGTGGGGCTCACAGTATTAATCCCCATTTTACAGATGAGGTAACTGAGGCACAGAGAATTTAAGTGACTTGCCTAAAGTCACACAGCTGCCAAATGGCGGAGCCGGGATTTGAACCCATGACCTCTGACTCCAAAGCCCGTGCTCTTTCCACTGAGCTACACTGCTTCTTTGATCATAATGTGTAGTAATGATCACCTACACCCTCTAGGACCCGCCTCCAACTTCTTTAACCATTTTGATCCCTTTCTTATACTACTTCTGTCTATCGCAATGCCTACATTGATCTTTGGGGACTTCACTATCCACATAGATGTTCCTGATGACCCTTCTGCTGCTATCCTTCAGTCACTCCATTGACTGCCTGCTCCATCCCACCATTTCCACCCACCAAAGTGGACACCCATTCGATATCATCTCTAGCCACTGCACAATTTCGACCCTCACCAATGGAAATCCCTCTGTTTAATCACAACTTCCTCACTTGCCTTCTCTCCCACAGACCTCCACCCCCTTCCCCTCCCCTCCTCGGGTAAAACTACTCTTCCCCCACAAGTACCTATGATCTTTTGACGCCATCCAGTTTTCTCAACTCACATCATGCCTTTTAGCCTCTGTACTCCAAATTCCGTCCCTTGCTGACCAAATTGATGCTCTCAACACACCACCCTCTCTACTGAACTCAATTCACTTACTGTCCTATACCTCTGATGCTCTCATACAGTACTCGTACACAGTCCTGGATCACCTGGCTCACAGTGCACCTCCTTTGCTCTTGTGCACAAACTGCAGAGTGCTGCTGGCGGAATTCTAGATATCAGGCTGACTTCATCCACTTCAAGTTTACCTTTGCATGCATTAGCTCTGCTCTTTCCTCTGCCCAGCAAAATAATTTCTCCATCCTTACTGACACCCATGCCCATCGCCCTCACCAGTTGTCCCAGACGTTTAACTACCTCCTCAAAACCCTTGTCCCTCCACCTCCCCCATCCCTTGCCCCCCAGTGACCTGGCCACCTACTTTATTAAGAAAATTGACACTCTCAGGTATGATCTCCCTAAAATCTTCCTGCCCCTCCTCAGTCCCTCCCCCCTCGTGCCCCTTCTTCAACTCCCCCATCTTTCCCAGCAGTATCTCTAGAGGTGAACCCTGCCTTCGCTCAAAATCCACCCCCTCCACCGGCACACCCAGCCCCGTTCCTTTTCACCTTATCAAATCTCTGGTCCCCTCTCTTCATTGTTCCCTAACAGTCATCTTCAGCTGTTGGTTCTCCTACGGCTTCTTCCTCACCCCTATCAAACATGGCCATATTTCCACTATCCTAAAAAATCCTTGTCCTTCCCCTCACTTTTCCATCACTGTAGACGGCACCACCATCCTTTCCTGTCTCACAAACCTGCAACCTTAGGTATATCCTTGACTCTTTTCTCATTCAACTGTCATAGTCCATCATTAAATTCTGTCAGTTCCACCTTCACAATGTCGCTAATATCTGCCCTTTTCTCTCCATCCCAACTGCTACTGAATCAACCTCCTTGATTGCTTGCTCCTTGCTCCCAGCCTTCTGTCTCTCCCCACACCAGTCTACACTTCACTCGGCTTCCCGGATCATTTTTCTTCAAAAATATTCAGGACATGCCACTCCACTCCTCAAAAAACTGCATTTTTTTCACCTTTGCATCAAACAGAAATTCCTCACCATTGGCTGTAAAACATGCAATCACCTTGCCCCCTCCTACCTCACCTAGTTGCTCGCGTACTACAATCCACTCTGCACATGTCACTTCTCTAATGCCAACATTCTCGCTGTGTACCTCGATCTCATCTTTCTCGCTGCCTACTCCTTGCCCACCTCCTACCTCAGGCCTGGAACACCCTCCCTCCTCAAATCCAGTAATGACTCTCCCCCTCTTTGAAGTCTTATTGAAGATCCATGTCCAAGAAGCCTTCCTGACTGAAGCCCTCCCTTCCTCTTCTCCATCGCCCTGATTTGCTACCTTTATTCATCCCCCCTCTCCGAGCCTCACAGCTCTGTAGCATATGTATTTATATTAATGTCTGTCTCCTCCTGTAAACTGTAAGCTCTGTTGATGGCAGGGAATATGGCTGTTACAATGTTATATAGTACTCTCCCAAGCGCTTAGTACAGTGCTCTGTGCTCACTAAGCTCTCAATAAATCCCATTGAATGAAGAAAATAGGAGACTGCCAAAGGAGAAAGGTCGAGTTGAGAGAGGAAATTTGAGAGTCATTTCTGTAAGGGTTGTTAGGTGAACCCCTAGATGCGATTGAGTTCTTCTTCAAGGGAATGAGATGAGAGAGTGCCAGATTTAGAGGTTGAAGGGCAGAAGAGGAGCCTGCATAAGATACAGAGAATAAGCAGTTGGAGAGATAGGAGGCCAGAAGAGGAGAATCTTTGTGAAGGTTAGATAATTATTTCCAGGGTAAGAGAGTCTGAGGTGACCTAGAGATCGAGGAGGATTACGATGGGAGGTCATTGGAATTGACAAAAAGGCAATCACAGATCATCTTAAAGAAGGACAGTTCTGAGGAGTGGAGGGGACTGATACAGGGGGTCATGGGGGGAGTTAGAGGTGAGGAAGTGGAGGCAGCAAGTGCAGATAGCTCTGTAGAAGTTTGGAGAGGAATGATAAGAAAGAGATGGAGTGATAACTGAAGGGAGCCATGGGGTCATGGGAGTGTTTTCTTAAGATAGTTTTATACATTACATGAACATGCAATTGAAAAATCAGTAGTTGAAGATGGCATTCAGGAAGGGAAGAAAGGAAGGGCAATTTCTCTGATGAGGTGTGATGGTTGGGGTCAGGAGGACATGTCTAGGGTATCATTCAAGCAGAGGTGGGCGATCTCCTTTTGAGATACTGCTGGGAAGGATGGGAAAGTTGAAGAGGGGAATGGAGATGGAAGGAAGGAAGAGGAGAGGAGCTGGGAAGCTGAGATGGGTAGTGGGGAGGGGCCAGTATGAGGGCTAGGAACGGGCTGGATTGGGGTGATTTGACAAAGATCATAATAATAACAATAATGATAATAACAATAACGGTGATGGTATTTGTTAAGCACTTACTAAGTCTCAAGCATTGTTCTAAGCACTGGGAGAGGTACAAGGTAATCAGGTTGTCCCACTTAGGGCTGACAGTCTTCATCCCCATATTACAGGTGCAATAACTGAGGCCCAGAGAAGTGAAGTGATTTGCCCAAAGTCACACAGCTGACAAGTGGCAGAACTAGGATTAGAACCCATGACCCCTGACTCCCAAGCCCGTACGCTTGCCACTAAGCAGCACTGCCTCTGTCAGGCAGAGAAGATTAGGGTATAGGAAACACGTTGTGGTGGAGTTCATTCATTCATTTGTTCAGTCAGTCGGTCGAATTTATTGAGCACTTATTGTGTGCAGAGCACTGTGCTAAGCGCTTGGGAAGTACAAATCGGGAACATCCCTACCCAACAATGGGCTCACAGTTTAGATTGAATGAGCAGGAGCTGAGGGGGGGCAGGGGTTCAAAGGAACGGGATTGGGTAGGGAAGGGTCTACCAGAGGGAGGGGACTGAGGCCTTGAGGAGCTTAGGCCATTTAGGAAAGACTACCAGGAGCCATTCTGGAGCACTCAGAAGAAAAAGGAGGTTCCTCAAGGGGGTCGGAGCCCAGCAGTTCCCAGCTGGTGGAATCCCTAGAGTGAATGGTGAATGTTAAGTCTTTAGCTGCTGTTTAGAGAGAATGGATAGGTTGTTACCACGACCTCAGTAGCTGGGTTGATGTGCAGAGGCTTGTGTGCCCTTTGTTCTTGGTGTATACCCAGGTTCAAGTCAACATCCCTTCCCCTTGGCACACTCTTTGGATCATGGGGTGTTGAATGGGGGCTGGGGAGGTCAGCATTCCTCCTTCTTTCTGTGGATTTATGCCCTCAGAATAGGGATGCTTAGGGCCAGGGGACTTAGCGCATTGTTCCCTTGGCACAGTCCATGGGCCCCAGTACATGGAGGGAGGCCTGGCAGGTTGTTCAGTGCTTCCAGACCCCTCACATCCAGGCATGGGGCTGAGGTGGTTGGCGCCCCTTTCCTGGAGTACAGGGTTAGGGCTGGGGTTGTTGGGGTGGAGATCGGGGTTCCTTCATCTTAGTAATAATAATAATAATAATAATAATAATAATGATAATAGCACTTGTTAAGTGCTTACTATGTGTGAAGCACTGTTCTAAGTGCTGGGGGGTGGGGGGGATACAAGGTGATCAGGTTGTCCCACGTGGGGCTCACAGTCTTACCTCCCTATTTTACAGGGGAGGTAACTGAGGCTCAGAGAAGTTAAATGACTTGCCCCAGGTCACACAGCAGACATGTGGCGGGCCGGGATTACAACCCATGACCTCTGACTCCCAAGCCCGTGCTCTTGACGCTGAGCCACGCTGCTCCCAGGCCCACAGTACGTTGAGGAGCTGGGAGGAGGGCAACATCTCTTGCCCCTTATGTGGAGAGAAGCCCCCAGAGCTGGGTATCTGAGGGAGTTGGCATCCTGTTCCCTCTTAGTGTGTGACTATGAAAAGGATACCCCCACCTCACACTAGTAGCAATTCCACTCTGCTGCTGAACCCTTTTTAAATTTTATTCTCCAATCTTTTAGCTCTGATACAGTAATAATGATAATTGATAGTGCTTTTTATGTGCTAACTTACACTGCACTAAATTCCAGGGTAGATACAATTTAAGTGGATTGGACATAGCCCATGTCACATAATGGAGCTCCCAGTTGGTGTGGGGAGAGAGAATTGGTATTACATCCACACTTTACGGATGATGAAACTGCTACCTAGAAGGGTTAAATGACTTTCTCAGGGTCACAATAATAATAGCAATAATAATGACGGTATCTGTTAAGTGCTTACTATGCGCCAGACACTGTACTAAGCGCTGGGATGGATACAAGCAGTGGGTTGCACACTGTCCTTGTCCCACATGGGGCTCACATTCTCAATCCCCATTTGACAGATGAAGCAACTGCGTCGCAGAGAAGTGAAGTGACTTGACCAAGGTTGCACGGCAGACAGGTGGCAGTGCTGGGATTAGAATACATAACCTTCTGACTCCCAGGCCCTTGCTTTCTCCATTACAGCATGCTGCTTCTCACAGAACAGGCAAAGCAGAGCAAGGATTAGAATTCCAATTTGTTGACATCCCCTTGTGCTTCCACTAAAATTTCCTTAGTGGCAAGAGATGAGATAAAGTAACAGTTAGTTGGCAGTAAGGGGAATGAAGTGTTGGTGTTGTGGTATAGTTTCAAGATCACCAAGGTGAAGAGAAAGCTTGGTTGAGTACCTTAAAGTTGGTGGTTCGGAGTTTCGCTTAGATGCTGAGGAGGCTTTTGGTAGGGGTAAAGAGATATGGATGTAATAGCGTCTCCGAAAAATGATCCAGTCAGCAGGTTGTGAAGTGAGGACTGGAAAGGGGAGAGACAGGAGCCTGGATCAAGGAGGCTTGATGGAGTAGTTCAGATGGGATATGATGATCCTTGGAGGACAGGGTGTTCTTTTCTCACACACTTTGCCTGGAAATGGAAGTAAAGCAAGGATCGCAACTCCACTAAGCTAAATATAATCATTGCCTTCTGAAGCACATCAATACATTGTTAAGGGTGTTTCAGAATAATTTTTGGGGAGATGGGACCTGGAGTTAAAATAAGGAACTAGAGTAATAAAGAGTAGCTTCTGTTTTATTCCAAGATATGGTTTGTAATTATTTTGACATCATCCAGAACCATTTTGAATCCACTGTAAATAATTCTAATGCTACTTAGTATTTTATAGAAATATATAATTCCTTTTAGCTCTTTAAAATATAAGTAGTGAGTGTCATGTGTTTCGAGGCTGTGTTTCATATCATCTTGAATTCAGGCAGATCATGGTAATTTTGGGGAAGGGTTGCTAGTAAGGAACCCCTTCAAAGTTCAGCCATCAGCCCCTACTTGGAGCAGGGGTAAATAGAATTACCGTAATTAAAATTTCCATTTGGGGAGTTAGCTACTAAAGGCAAAGGGTGGTAGCCCCAGTTGGATTTGGAGTGAGAGAGGCTGGGAACCTCAAGCGTGGCTTTTGAACTTTCGACAGGAAAGTCGTGGCTGCCGCAGTTAGTTTAGCACTTTCAGGTAGTATTAGTAATTGCATTCGTTAAGTGCTTACTCTGACACTGTCCCTAACCCACATTGGGCTCACAGACTGAGGGGGAGTAGGAACAGGTTTGCCTCTGTGGTAATTTTTGAAGGGGCTTCTCTTTGGGCTCCATCCATCCACATAAACGGATAGTATTGAAAAGCACTTGAAGGCACTTCAAAGACAGCTACTAGCTGTCACTTGCAACAACTGTTAAAAGGCACTCATGAAAGGAGTAGTAAAATCACCAGACACCACCACAGGTATTTTGAGGCATGTCGTTACTGAAGTGTTGGAACATTGTTTATTTATTTATTTATTTATTTTACTTGTACATATCTATTCTATTTATTTTATTTTGTTAGTATGTTTGGTTTTGTTCTCTGTCTCCCCCTTTTAGACTGTGAGCCCACTGTTGGGTAGGGACTGTCTCTATATGTTGCCAATTTGTACTTCCCAAGCGCTTAGTACAGTGCTCTGCACATAGTAAGCGCTCAATAAATACGATTGATGCTGCTGCTGCTGCTGATGATGAAGTTGTAGGACCTTGACATCAGGATTGATTCATTTTTCATGGAAATCAAAACTCACATTCCCCTTTTACTTTTTTTGGTGGGGGGGGGGGTGGCGGGCGGGGGGAATGTAACAAATTAGATTTAGCTGGTAAAACTCAGGATTGGGAGCCAGGAAACTTGAATATTGATCCCAGCCCTGCCACCTGGTTGCTGTATTGCCTTGATAATGGGTTTATAACCTCTTTACTCCTCAATTTCCTTACCTGTAAAGTGGAAATGACGTATTAAATATCTGCTGCCTCTGGGCCCCCACCCTCTCAGAAGACTGTGTGATATCTAGTTATTCTGCATTTACCCCAGCACGTAATTCAGTACTTGGCACAGAGTAATCCCGTAATAATAACAATAACAATAATAATAATAATAATAATGGTACATGTTAAGCACTTACTACGTGCCAAGCATTATTCTAAGCGCTGGGGTAGGTACAGGGTAATCTGGTTGTTCCACATGGGGCTCATAGTCTTAATCCCCATTTGACAGATGAGGTAACTGAGGCTCAGAGAAGTTAAGTGGCTTGCCTAAGGTCACACAACCGACAAGTGGTGGAGCTGGGATTAGAACTCATGACCTCTGACTCCCAAGCCCGGGCTCTTTCCACTGAGCCATGCTGCTTCCCTTAACAAGTACCACATGTATTATTTGTGAGGAAGAAAAGTGACACTGAGACTGCTGTTGTTTCAGATCCATAACACAGTGGCTGTTCTGGAAGTTATCAGTAGCTTGGAGAAATATCCGATTACCAAAGAGGCACTTGAGGTATGACCCAATCATTTCATGAGTTGCATTATTGTTGGCATGTAGATTAAGTTTACACATGAAATCTATTCTTGATTTTCACAACCAGTAAAATGCTGTGAACTTTGAAGTTTCTAATTAAGCAATCATACGTATTGAGTGTTTGCCCTGTGCAGCATATTGTAATAAGCACTTGTGTGATTACAATAAAATGGAGTTGTTAGACATGCTGTCTAGCCCACAATGAGCTGACAGTCTAGTAGGGGAGGCAGACATTAATAAAAAATTATAATATATAAATGTATACACAAGCGATTTGAGGGCTGAGTGTGGGGTGTTTACCAAGGATCCAAAGAGAACATATGGAAGCAGTGGTGAAGATGAAACTCAACTGAGACAGTGCTCAGGTGTCCATGCACCCTGTCCAGCGGTGAACCTCCGCTATCGATCTGATCTTCTGCTTCCACACTGTTGCTTGATATGCCATATTGCCTCTATATTGACCACCTTGATCCCTAAAAATAGCTCACCAGTATGCACCTCAGCAGGGCTCCTCTTGCCACAAGTGGGAGATACCCAGTCTTCCTTCGTCTCCCCTTTTTAAAACTCATGTAGTTGATTAGTTTTCAGGTCTTCACATGGACTCCTTAGACCAGTACCTGCCTCTTACCTGGAGAACCAAATCATATACCGTGCCTGGTGGCATGCTCTGTGCATGCTCTGCAAGGTATAAAAGCTGATGTTTTGCATCTTCAGCCCCACTCTCCCACCAAAGCTGAGCCAAGTGTACACCCTGTGTGTGTTCTGCCTTTCCACTGTGACTGAGGAACTCTTTCCCTGTCCTAGCCTTTCTCTGAGTGCACTAGGTTGGTTTTCAAAGATGCTGCCATTCATTCATTCATTCAGTCAGTCAGTCATATTTATTGAGTGCTTACTGTATGCACAGCATGTACTAAATGCTTGGGAGAGTAAAATATAACAACAAACAGACACTTTCCCTGCCCACAACAGGCTGTCTTTTCCACCCCCTTTCATATCCAGAGCTGAATGAAACATCCAGCATTTGCACCTTTGCCTCCCGAGTGACCTGCCTTCCCTCTTTGACAATCCATACCTGGCATCAGCTCCCCTCTGCACCACGGAGGAAACCTCTTCCCCTCCTGCTTTCCACCACCCCAGCGGGAATGAGAGCAACCCCTGTAACATACAAGTTCAGAAAATTTAGTGTCGTTGTAGTTATTGCTGTGGACACTGAATCACCAGGAGAAAAATCTGCTCTTTTAACCACAACTCCATACTGGATTTCGTTTTCATTTTGTGTATTATTTATTTGACCCTATCCTTTATGCCATTTTAACATTTTAGTGTTTATTTCTCCTGATGAGTCTGTCTGCAGTCTTTCCCAACCTTCTCTATTCAGAGACTGTGAGCACCTTGAGGGGCAAGATACGTGTCCAAACCAACCTGAATATGCTTTTTCCCAGGGCTTAGGACAGTTCTCTGCACAAAATGAGGGCTTAACTAATACTCTAACTACTGCTGGGTAGGTGTCAGTGCTTTTTTTCCCCCTACTAGGGGCTTTTTACAACAACAGCTCTTTACTCTTCACAGTATAAGCATCCTGCCATTTGGCTTGCAGCCCAAGCATTCTACATTTGCTCATCAGAATGGTTGCAGCCAACACCTCAGGAATATTTTTCTGCTCTACTTCTATTTGGCAGTGGTGCACTGTGCATTAGAGCAGTTGTGCATGCATTAAGGGTGAGAAGTGGGACAAACTTAGGTGCATTAGGGTTAGGAAAACCTCTACGAACAGCAGTTATGAAGAGACAAAGGGAGGGGGGTGAGGAGCGATTCACAGTGTAATTTTTATTCAGTTGTGAGACTTGGCCTATAAATCTGAGCTGGTCTAGAATGGGACTGAATTATTTGCAAGTAAATCTGTAGCAAAATTTTCCTCCGAATTCAGCCATTTACAATACAGCCTCAGTTTGAATAAGTATAACCAGGTGCACTGATAGTTAGTCATATATATAATCATTATAATCAATCAGTCGTATTTATTGAGCACTTACTGTATGCGGGGCACTGTACGAGTATAATAATATAGCAACAGTGCAACAATATAACACTGAATAACACTGTACAACAAAATGACAGACACAGTCCCTGCACACATGAACCTACAGTCTAGAGGGGGAGACAGACATTAATATAAATAAGTAAATTATGAATATATACACAAGTGCTTGGGGCTGGGTGGGTGGGGGTGGGGGTTGAAAAGGTTGGGTGGGGGTTGAAAAAAGCGAGCAAGTCAGGGCAATACAGAAAGGTGTGGAAGACAAGGAAGTGAGGGCTTAGTCAGGGAAAGGTTTCTTAGAAGGGTTGTGCCTCCAGTAAGGATTTGAAGATCAGGAGAGTAATTGTCTGTCAGATATGAAGAGAGAGGGCATTCCAGGACCAGATGCAGGATATGGGTGAGAGGTTAGTGGTGAGATAAACAAGACTGAGGTACAGTGAGAAGTTTGGCATTAGGAGGAGCAAGTTGTGCAGGCTGGACTGTAGTAGGAGAATAATGAGGTGAGGTAGGAGGGGTCAAGGTGATTGACTGCTAGTAAGGAGTTTCTGTTTGATAAGGAGGTGGCTGGACAATAACAGTAAATATGATTAAATAATAATTGTGGAATTACAGTGTGCCAGGCACTGTACTAGGCGCTGGGGTGGATGCAAGCAAATGAGGTTGGAAAAAGCTCCTGTCCCACATGGGGCACACAGTCTCATTCCCCACTGTACAGATGAGGTAACTGAGCAGGCACCGAGAAGTGAAATAACAGCAGACTAGCAGCAGAGCCGGGATTAGAACCATGACCTTCTGACTCCCAGGCCCGTGCTCTATCTACTTGGCTAGGCAGCTTCTCACTGAAGGTTCTTGAGGATTGGGGAAATATGGAATCAACTGAAAGAAATGGTAAACAGACCTTTGAAAAAACGGTAATCCTGATACAAGTCTTCAAATGAGAGCCAATATTCTTTAAGAATCCATTCGATCATTAGTTTATTACTGGCAGCAAACGTTTCTGCTAATTCTGTTATATTGTATTCTCCCAAGCTCTCAGTAGTGAATAGTAAAGCACTCAATGAATACCAATGGTTGATTGAATGCAAAAACAGTAAAAAGTTTTGCAGGTACCTGTAGGGAAATGTCTCCAGGTTGTGTATTGAAGGATGTACGAATAATCATGTTTCTACCAGTATAATCTCTTAAAGCAACTCAGATTTTGTTTATACATCTAGGAACAGTGCATCTAACAAGAGTATTTGTGTGTTAAATTGTAATTGCTCGAAAAATGCCTCTCTTTGATTCTAGGAAACAAGATTAGGGAAGTTCATCAACGATGTAAGAAAGAAGACAAAAAATGAAGAGCTTGCCAAAAGGGCCAAGAAATTGCTGCGAAGTTGGCAAAAATTCACTGAACCTGTAACTTCTGAGACTGTTCCCCACTTGTTATCAAACCCACATGGATTAGCGAGCAGTGGTGCTCAGTACTGTAGGCAAGATACATTACCTACTACAGTTGCTGGTTCAAAGCTAAAAACCACAAATGCCATACCAAAATTAAGCACCCCAAAATCCGTAAAAGTGAGAAATAGAAAAAAAAAAGAGTATTCAAAGAGAAGGACATCAAAGCACTCCTTCCAATGTATCTAAACCCAGCTCTGAATCATTACAAAGCGCTTCTCCCCTTCCAACTAATGGGATCAGAGGAAACTCTGAAAGCTTTCCCAGTTCTCTTGACTTCAAGATGTGCCCAGCCTCTGAAAACATCAGGGCAGCGCGTAGTGAAAATGATAAGCATAGTAAGGTACCAGTTAATGCTGTGAAACCTCACCCAGGTTCTCCAGGAATTTTAAAGCCTTCAAGCACTTCTTCGCAATTTAAGGCTGCAGTACTTCAGCAACATGAAAATCTAGGAGAAACCACAGGGCAGCACCAAACCAGAAAACTGTGTTCACTTAGTCCAACAAACTTAAAAAATGAAACATTTGTCCAGCAACAGAATGTGAAGCAGTCAATGGCCAATCTTTCTCAAAGATCACAGTTTCCAGGCCTTTCCCAGGTGGTAGCCTTGTCCCCACCTCTAATTTTACTTCCATCTACAGCTCCTAAGGCAGTAAAATTACTGGAAACTTCACCTCAGTCAGGAACTGTTACATCTCAACACTGTCAGGAATGTGTGTCTTCTGAAAATTTCCTCTGCCATTCAGAACGACTACCTTTCCAGAACACATCTCCCAACTTTGAGGTCAGTTTTCATTGTGAAGAATCCCATATTGGGTTTCTCCCAGATGCTATAACAGTGGACACTGTTGATTCTCCTGCAGAGTCGGCCAATAAAAAGAAGAAAAGGTACAGATCTAGAGATTATGCAATGAATTTAGATGAACTAGTGAGAGAGGGGGGTCTTAAACCTGTAAGATTAAAAAAAAGGAAGCTTACATTTAATCCCATGACAAGACAAATCAAGCCCCTAATGCAGAAAGATTCTTCACAAAGAGATAGCCCTGCACGTATTGAACAGCACAGAACAGAAAGGCAGGAGCGAAAAAGCATTCTGCAAAATCCATGTGAACAAACAAATTGGAAAGAACTGTCCAGAAATGAAATGATTCAGACCTATTTAAACAGACAGAATAGTTTTCTGTCCGCTTCAGGTGTACAAAGTCCCGGAGCTTATCATTTATTGAGTGAATATTTGAAAAAGGAAGAAAACATTAGAAAAGAAACTAGAATGACTCATGTGCAGATATCAAAAATCATATCCACAGACCTACCCGGGATCAATAGAGAGGTCACAAGCAATGATCTATGCAGACTATGTGAATCTTACTGGCCAGGTGTGAATGGTTGTTATGATACACAGGGTACTTGGTATAATTGGACACAGTGCATATCTGTAGATCCACACGGTGATGACAGTAGACTGAATATTTTACCTTATGTCTGCCTAGACTGAGTGCAGCTTTTGCAAAAGTACTTTAAAAATAGCAAAAGCCATTTAAAATGGAGAGTGAACTCCTTGTTGGAAAACAGAGTAGGAAGGAGATCATCAATATAAATTCACCATCTTTTATAAAGTGCTGCTAATAGTTTGCTAACAAAAAATAGCCAACAGAGAGTATCCCAAGATTGACCAAGTGTGTTCAAAACTTCATTTAACATTAATCCCCCAACAGATGCAGATGATTCCCAGCTCCTACCAATGGTTAAAATCTTAGTTACAGTATTTACAAAATTTACAGTGTTTACAAAACATTGTGGAAGAATAACTTTTTGGTTTAATTAGTTTTCCTTAGCCTGAGACAGAACTTAGAAAATCCTGATTTTATCTACATTACATTTTCTTTATTCCATGAATACTCTTAATATTATGGTACATAAGTTCTCTTAAATAGGTAGAGTCTAGTTAGCCAGTTTTGCTCAGCATTGCATAGGTGCCATATATTTTAGTCTGCTTTCATTGAAAATTCAGTCTCTAGTAAAATTAACCTGAAAATTGTATATTTTTGAATGATCTTTTTCCTTCCATTGCCAACCAGAAGACATCTGCCCCTTTTCCTTTTCTGCAAGTTTCTAGGAATCTTCATTTTTCTAGAACTGAATTAGGGGCAGTGGATACTACTGTGGTGGGAGTTCTCTGAGAAAAGAGGGAAATCTGTCTGGGTTCTGGAAATAAACTTGTTACCCATTCCTTTAGCTATTATTTAGCTTTAGCTTTATGGATATTTATTAAAAAATACCATTTCCAACATGTCGTAGTAAATGTGTAGTGTTTAAGGCAAAGCCTTAGTGAAACACTTCTGAGTTTCCGTTATGCAGAAGTGAACAGTTTGCTATTTGGTCCTTTAAGTGGACTCTGATGTAAATGTGGAAATAAGAACATTCTGGAAAAGAGTTTTCTAAGTACTTGTAGTTCAATTATTTATAATAGCATTTCATTTTAACAAATTTGGATGATAAATGTAGGAAGGTTTTCAGCATGTGAAAAGTTACTTTTTGTTCAGGAATGCCATCTTAACCTAAATTATAGTTTAGGGTGGTAAAAATATGTATTTACTACTGTTGTGACTTCTCTAGACTTCAGTTTCCTCTTAGAAATATAATGCAGTTCTAAAATGTACTCAGGTAAGGATGTTATTTAGAAAACTGTCTATCTCATTCTTTCAATTAGTGGATGTATTTATGAGGAAGTGGTGTGGTCTAGTGGATAGAGCATGGGCCCAGGAGTCAGAAGGTCCTGGGTTCTAATCCCAGCTCTGCCACTTGTCTGTTGTGTGACCTCATCTGTAAAATGGGGATTAACACTGCAAACCCCATGTGGGACATGGACTGTGTCCAACCTGACCTGCTTGTATCCACCCCAGCGCTTAATACAGAGCCTGGCACATAATTAAAATGCTTAAAAAATACCATAATTACTATTAATCTACAAGCACTGCTAAGCACTGGGATAGATTTAAGACAATCAAATCAGAAATGGGCATTCACAGTCTAAGAGGAAGAGAGAACAAGTATTTTATCCACCTTTTCATGAAAGGGGAAATAGGCCCAGGGAAGTTAAATGAGTAGCCCAAGGTAACAAAGAGCCACCATTCGAACAACTGGAACAAGAACCCAGTAATTCTCATTTATTCAGTCTTTCAAGTAGACCACACTGCCTGCTGTTAAGCAGTCTTCTAGAAATAAGGTTGTTAAGCAGTCTTCCTAGAAATAAGGCTGTTAAGCAGTCTTCCTAGAAAACATACTCATATCTTTCTTGGGGTAAGACACCCTCCCATTTCTTCTAGCAGACTCAAGAACCAAAACAGTAAACAGAAATGTATCACTGACCACATAGATGGATTAGGCCAGGCTTAACTTGCACCAGTTGATTTGTTGAACCTTCAATAAACATATTGAGTAACATTCTTTAATCATTATAACATTATAGCATTCATAGCTTAACTACCATTTTCCCACTGGCAATTTTATCTGGTAACAAATCTTCCCTTGTCCATACAGTCCCGCTTTTCTCTGAGCTGTGGTGTGCACCTGATTCAGAAGGTCAAGGTCCTTAATCAATATCCAGTCAGTCAGTCACTCAGACAGTCGAGTATTTATTGAGCACTGACAGTATGCAAAGCACTGTACAAAAAAGGCTTGGGAGAGGCTCAACAGCCTTTTTCTGAGCCAAAGCGACTCCGTGGACACACCCTCTTCAGAATCTCCCATCTTCGGTCAAATTTCTGGTATGTGTGTCCCAAGAGTTCTCTTGGTAAAGATATGGAGGTGGTTTACCATTGCCTTCTTCCGTGCATAAAAGCTTGAGTTTCTGCAGTTCTCTTTGATCAACTTTTGGATTACTTGATCATCTATCTTTGGTCATCATGCCACTGCTGGCCAGCACAGGTGAATCAACTTTGATGCTTCAGTTTAGACCTTTCCACTATGGTAGCTCTAAGCTTCATCACTCTATGCAAACTCTCCTGACATGTTAAGGAGAGTTGGGAGAGTACAACATAATAATAACAACAACAACAATAATAATAATAATAATAATAATAATAATAATAATAATAATAATGGTATTTGTTAAGCACTTATTCTGTGTCAAGCACTGTTCTAAGTGCTGGAGTAGATACAGGGTAATCAGATTGTGCCATGAGGGGCTCACAGTCCTAAACCCTATTTTACAGAGAAGTTAATTGACTTGCCCAAGGTCACACACCAGACAAGTGGCAGAGTCGGGATTAGACCTCACATCTTCTGACTCCCAAGCTCATGCTCTTACCACTAAGCCACACTGCTCACCTCAACAGAGAATCCACAAGACCATTCCTTGCCCCCAAAAGCTCACAATCTAGACGGGAAGACATATTAATATAAATAAATTAATTACAGTTTTATGATCATCAGGCTGATTCAGTAATCGTCAGGATAAGATAAGTGATTGGATTAATGTGATAGCAATTTGGATGTAGAGGAAAGGGCAGATTTTAATGATGTTGTGAAGGTCAAACCAACAAGAATTATTGGTGGATTGAATATGTGGATTGAAAGGTGTCAAGGAAACGCAAGGTTATACGTTTCTGAGACACAAAGGATGGTTGTGTGTACAGGGATCGGAAAGTTGCAGGAGGACAGGGTTTGGGTGGGAAGATAACTTCTGTTTTAGATATGTTAAGCTTGAGGTGATGGGAGACCATCCAAGTAGAGATGTCTTGAAGGCAAAAGGAAATGCAAGACTGCAGAGATGAAGAGAGAGAAGGACTGGAGATGGGTATCATTCAAATAGAGGTAGTAGTTGAAGCCATGTGAGAGGATGAGTTCTCCAAGGGAGTGGTTGTAGATGTAGAATAGATGGGGCCTCAGAACTGAACCGTGGGGGTACTCCACAGTTAGTGGGTGGTAGGCAGAGGAGGAGTCCGCAAGAGAGACTAAGAAATGAGCAACCAGAGAGATAGGAGAACCAGGAGAAGACAACGCCAGTGAAGTCGAGATTGTTTCCAGGAGAAGGGAGAGGTCGGTAGTATTGAAGGCAGCTTACATGTCGAAGAGGGTTATGATAGAGTAGAGGCCATTGGATTTGGCAAAAAGGAGATCATCTGTGACCTTTGAGATGGCCATTTCTATGCAGGAAAGAGAACAGAAGTCAGATTGGAGGGGTTTCAAGAAGAGAATTGGAGGAGAGGAACTTGAGACAGTTGAGTGTAGCCAACTCCCTAAAGGAGTTTGGAGAGGAAAGGTAAGAGGGAGATGGGATGATAATTGAAGGGACTCATGGGGTAAAGGGAGGATTTTTTTTTTTTAAGATTGGGAGACATGGGCATGATTGAAAGCAGTGGGGAGGCCACTGGAGAGGAAACATCCAATCCATCACCAAAACGTATCGTTCTCACCTCCACAACATCACCAAAATCTGCCCTTTCTTCTCCATCCAAACCTCTGCCTCATCCTACCCCAACTGGATTACTGCATCAGCCTCCTCTTTGGTCGCCCATCCTACTGTCTCTCCCCGTTTCAGTCTATACTTCACTCTGCTGCCCGGATTATCTTTGTGCAGAAACGCTCTGGGCATGTCACTCCCTTCCTCAACAATCTCCAGTGGTTGTCTGTCAACGTACGAATCAATGAAAAACTCCTCACTTTAGGCTTCAAGGCTCTCCATCCCCTTGCCCCCTCCTTCCTCACCTCCCTTTTCTCCTTCTACAGTCCAGCCTGCACCCTCCGCTCTTCTGCCGCTAACCTCCTCACTGTGCCTCGTTCTCGCCTGTCCCACCGTCAACCCCTGACCCACTTCCTTCCCCTGGTCTAGAAAGCCCTCCGTCCACACATCCATCAAACAAACTTTCTTCCTCCCTTCAAAGCCCTACTGAGAGCTCACCTCCCTCAAGAGGCCTTGGCGGCCTGTGGCGGGGTCGCCTCCATTTTGAGGCCCAACTAGGCCTCAAGCAGGGGAACGGACCGACGGGTTCAGACGACCGGGTCACCCAGACGACACAATAATAATGGCATTTATTATTCCCTTCAAAGTCCTACTGAGAGCTCACCTCCTCCAGGAGGCCTTCCCAGACTAAGCCCCCTCCTACCCCTCCCCATCCTCCCCGCCTTACCTCCTTCCCCTCCCACAGCACCTGTATTTATGTTTGTACTTATCTATTACTCTATTTATTTATTTGTACATATTTATTCTATTTATTTTATTTTGTTAATATGTTTTGTTTTGTTGTCTGTCTCCCCCTTCTAGACTGTGAGCCCACTGTTGGGTAGGGACCGTCTCTAGATGTTGCCAAATTGTACTTCCCAAGCGCTTAGTACAGTGCTGTACACACAGTAAGCGAACAATAAATACAATTGATTGATTGATTGATTCCCCGACTGAGCCCTCTTTTTCCTCTCCTCCTCTCCTCCTCATCGACCCCCCCGCCCTTACTTCCTTTCCCTCCCCACCACAGCACTTGTATATATTTGCATATATTTATTACTCCTTTACTTGTACATATTTACTACTCTATTTATTTTACTAACGATGTGCATATAGCTATAATTCTATTTATTCTGACGGCTTTGACACCCGTCTATATGTTTTCTTTTGTTGTCTGTCTCCCCCTTCTAGACTGTGAGCCTGTTGTTGGGTAGGGACCATCTCTATACTTAGCCGACTTATTCTTCCCAAGTGCTCAGTACAGTAACACACAGTAAGCGCTCAGTAAATACAGTTGAATGAATGAATCAATGGAAAAGTTGAAGATGGCAAGGAAGGGAAGATAGAGGTCTAGAGTTTTGTTAAGGTGCAAAGGAATGGTGTCAGCTGTGCAGGTGGAGTGGGTGGATTTTGAGAGAAGGCTGAAGTTCTCCTCTACAGATACTGTGGGGAAAGATGGGAGAGTTGACGAAGGGGAAAGAGGTTGGAGGGTCCCCCATCCTAAAAAAACCCTCTCTTGACCCCACTGCCCCTTCTAGTTATCACCCTATCGCCCTCCTACCCTTCCTTTCCAAACACCTCGAACAAGTAGTCTACACTTTCTGCCTTGAATGCCTCAACTCCAACTCTCTTCTAGACCCCCTCCAATCTGGTTTTGTCTCGTTACACTCCACGGAAACTGCCCTCTCAAAGGTCCCTCTCAACTGCCCTCTCAAATGACCTCCTTCTTGCCAAATCCAACGGTTCCTACTCTATCCTAATCCCCCTCGACCTCTCAGCTGCCTTGGACACTGTGGACCACTCCCTTCTCCCCTCACGCTATCCAACCTTGGCTTCACAGCGGCCGTCCTCTCCTGGTTCTCCTCTTACCTCTCTGGCCGTTCATTCTCTGACTTCTTCACGGGCTCCTTCTCCCCCTCTTATCCCCTTACTGTAGCGGTTCCTCAAGGGTCAGTTCTTGGTCCCCTTCTGTTCTGTATCAATACTCACTTCCTGGGTGACCTCACTCGTTCCCACGGCTTTAACTATCATCTCTATGCTGATGACGCCCAAATCTACATCTCCACCCCGATCTCTCTCCCTTCCTCCAGGCTCATATCTCCTCCTGCCTTCAGGACATCTCTGGATGTCTGCCCACCATCTAAAACTCAACATGTCTAAGACTGAGCTCCTTATCTTCCCTCCCAAACCCTGTCCTCTCCCTGACTTTCCCATCACTGTAGATGGCACTACCATACTTTCCATCTCACAAGCCTGCAACCTTGGTGTCATCCTTGACTCCACTCTTTCATTCACCCCACACATCTAATCCATCACCAAAACCTGACAGTCTCACCTCCACAACATCGCCAAGATCCGCCCTTTCCCCTCCATCCAAACCGCTACCATGCTGGTTCAATCTCTCATCCTATCTCGACTGGATTACTGCATCAGCCTCCTCTCTGATCGCCCATCCTCCTGTCTCTCCCCACTTCAGTCTATGCTTCACTCTGCTGCCCTGATTATCTCTGTGCAGAAACGCTCTGGCCATGTCACTTCCTTCCTCAAAAATCTACAGTGGTTACCCGTCAACCTACAAATCAATCAAAAACTCCTCACTCTCGGCTTCAAGGGTCTCTATCCCAATAATGCCTCCTACCTCACCTCCCTTATCTCCTTCTAAAGCCCAGTCCGCACCTTCCGCTTCTCTGCCGCTAACCTCCTCACTGTGCCTTGTTATCGCCTGTCCTGCCGTCGACCCTTGGCCCATGTCCTTTCCCCATCCTGGAATGCCCTCCCTCTGCACATCTGCCAAGCTAGCTCTCTTCCTCCCTTCAACATCCTACTGAGAGCTCACCTCCTCCAGGAGGCCTTCCCAGACTGAGCCACCTTTTCCTTCTCCTCCTCCCCCTCCATCATCCCCCTCCCTCTGCCCCACAGCACTTGAATATATTTGTACGTATTTCTTGCTCTAGGTATTTTACTTGTATGTATTTATGTATTTACTAGATTTTATAAATGATTTGCATTTACCTATAATTCTATTTATTCTGATGGTTTTGACACTTGCCTATATGTTTTGTTTTGTTGTCTGTCTCTCCCTTTTAGACTGTGAGCCCATTGTTGGGTGGTGACCACCTCCATGTGTTGCCAACTTGTACTTCCCAAGCGCTTAGTACAGTGCTCTGCACACATTAGTGCTCAATAAATAAGATTGAATGGATGAGTGGCGAGGGGACCTTAGGGAGATCACTCTTCATGGTGTCGATTTTCTTAGTAAACTGACTGGGTAATTAGGGTCAAGAGATGGGGATGGTTGTGAGACAGAGGATTTGAGGAGGGGGCTAAACATCTGGACCAACTGAGGTATCTCTGCCAAGAGGCCTCAAGCCACGGAAGACAATCAATCATTTCCTGGGGCAGAGACGTAGTCACTGATATCTATCTGCTGAGTGACCACAAACTGGCAAGGAATATTGGGTGGGTTAGCATTAGTGCTTGGGTCAGCATTATGAACAATTTGGATGGAGAGGAAAGGGCCCATTTTAGTAACGTTGTAAAGGTAGAACAAACAGGATTTGGTGACATGATTTGGTGAAATGAGAGAAATAAGTTGAGGACAACACCAGGGTTATGGGCTTGAGGGAAAGGGATTCATTCATTTAATCGTATTTATTGAGGGCCTACTGACTGCAGGGCACTGTACTAAGCACTTGGAAAGCACTATACAGCAATAAAGAGAATCAATCTCTGCCCACAAAAGGCTCACAGTCTTAGGGGTGTGGCATCAGTACAAGTAAGCAGCCATCAATATAAATAAATAGAATTATAGATATATACATAAGTGCTGTGTGCGTGGAGAGGAGGGAAGAGCAAAGGGAGTGAATCGTGGTGATGCAGAAAGCAGAGGGGGCTGAGAAAAAGCAGGGTTTAGTGAGGGGAAGTCTCTTGGAGGAGGTGCACCTTCAGTAGGGCTTTGAAGGAGGGAATAATGATTGTCTGGTAGTGTTGAGGAGGGAGGGCATTCCAGGCCAGAGGTAGGATGTGGGCCAGGGGTTGGTGGTGAGACAGGAGATATCGAGGTACAGTGTGAAGGTTAGCACCGGAGGAGAGTAGTGTGCGGGCTAGGATGTTGAAGGAGAGAAAAGTAAGATGAGTTAGGAGAGGGCAAGGTGACTGAGAGAATTACAGTCAATTGTAAGGAGTTATTGATTGATACGGAGGTGGAGAGGCAACCACTGGAGATATTTGAGGAGGGGCATGACATTCCCTGACAGTTTCTCTAGAAATATTATCCAGGAGCAGAGAGAATTTCGGACTAGAGTGGGGAGAGGCAGGAAGTTGGGAGGTCAGAAAGGAGGCTGATGCAGCAATCCAGTCGGGATAGGATGAGTGGTTTTACTAATGTGGCAGTGGTTTGGATGGAGAGGAGTAGGTGGATCTAAGTGATGTTGTAAAGGTGAGAGAGACAGGATTGTCATACCACACTGCATATCATTTGGCACGATGGGAGAGAGTCGGGGAAGACAGGGTTTGGGTGTGAAGAAAAGAGTCGAGTTTTGTACCTGTTTAGATTTTAGTGTCAGTGCGACATCCTGGTAAAGATGTCCTAAAGGCAGGAGGAAATGTGAGATTGCTGGGAAGGAGAGAGGTCAAGGCTGCAGATTTAGATTTGGGATGGTAGTTAAAACCATGGGAGTGAATGAGTTTTCCAAGAGAGTGGGTGAAAATGGATAATAGAAGAGGACCTAGAACTGAGCCTTGAGGGACCCTCTCTGTTAGAGAGGTTAGAGACAGAGGATGAGCCAGCAAAAGAATCTGGCGAGTGGTCAGAGCAAATGAGAAGAACCAAGAGAGGAGTATCAGCGAAGCCAAGGATGGATTGTCTCTAGAAGTGGGTGCTGAACACCTGGAAAGCAGCTGAGCGGTCTGGGGGGGTTATGATGGAGTAGAGGCCTACAGATTTGGTATGAAGACCACTGGTTATCTTTCAGATGGCTGTTTCCATCCTCCTTGCCATCATTCCTTCATTCATTCAGTTGTATTTATTAAGCGCTTACTGTGTGCAGAGCACTGTACTAAGTACTTGGGAAGCACAAGTTGGCAACATAAATGCCATCACTGAAACCTGGCATTCCCCAGAGGACATGGTCTCCCCTGTTGCTCTCTCCAAAGGGGCATCATCTTCTCCCACTCCCCCAGACTCACTGGGAAAGGAGGAGGAATTGGATTCCTTCTCACCACTTTTTCACCCATTCCACCTTCCCCATCCCTTTCTTTCCTTCCTTCATCTCATCAGCCTCTGAAACTCACTCCCGAGTCTAGAAATGTTCATCCACTGTCCCCCAAGTCCCACCTCCAACTACTTTAACATTTTTGATTCACATTCACATTTTTCACATTCTTTCTCTCTCTTTCCCGATGTCTACATTGATCCTTGGGTACTTCATTCTAGGTCTCCTTCGCGGGCTCCTCCCGCCCCCCTCTTCTAACCCCTAACTGTAGGGGTTCCCCAAGGATCAGTTCTTTATCCCCTTCTGTTTTCCATCTATACTCATTCCCTCAGTAAACTCATTTACTCCCAAGGCTTCAACTATTATCTCTAAGCTGATGATATCATCAATCGTATTTATTGAGTGCTTATTGTGTGCAGAGCACTGTACTAAGCACTTAGCACTGTACTATTTGATATCCAAATCTTCATCTCCTCCCCTGTTCTCTCTTCCTCCCTCCAGGCTCACATCTCCCCCTGCCTTCAGGACATCTCCACCCATATGTCCTCCTGCCACCTAAAACTGAACATGTCCAAGACTGAGCTCCTTATCTTTCCTTCCAAACCCTGTCCTCTCCCTGGACTTTCCCCTTACTGTGGATGGCACAGTTGTTTTGATGTCTGTCTCCCCACTTCTAGACTCTGAGCCCGTCGAGGGCAGGGATTGTCTCTCTTTGTTGCTGAATTGTATTTTCCAAGCACTTAGTAGAGTGCTCTGCACAAAGTAAGTGCTCAATAAATACAATTGAATGAATGAATGACTACAGTAGCCACATAGATGTTCCTGATGACCACTCTAATGACCGCTATCTATCAATCTTCAACTCCACTAACCTCTTGCTCCACCCCACCTCGCCAATTTACCAACTTGGTCACATTTGATCTCATCATCTCTAGCCATGCAATCTCTACCCTAATCAACTCTGAAGTACCTCGTAAGTACTTTATTTCACACAAGCAAAACATTTGTCCCCTCCCTTCTTCCCTCCTACACAGGCATTTTCAACTGTTTGCAATGACTTCTGCCCCACTGATTTCAATCATCATCATCATCAATCAATTTATTGAGGGCTTACTGTGTGCAAAGCACTGTACTAAGCGCTTGGGAAGTACAAATTGGCAACATATAGAGACAGTCCCTGCCCAACAGTGGGCTCACAGTCAAAAAGGGGAAGATAGAGAACAAAACCAAACATGCTAACAAAATAAAATAAATAGAATAGATATGTACAAGTAAAATAAATAAATAAATAAATAGAGTAATAAATATGTACAAACATATATACATATATTCAGGTGCTGTGAGGAAGGGAAGGAGGTAAGATGGGGGGGATGGAGAAGGGGACAAGGGGGAGAGGAGGGAAGGGGCTCAGTCTGGGAAGGCCACCTGGAGGAGGTGAGCTCTCAGTAGGGCCTTGAAGGGAGGAAGAGAGCTAGCTTGGCGGATGGGCAGAGGGAGGGCATTCCAGGCCCGGGGGATGATGTGGGCCAGGAGTCGATGGCGGGACAGGCGAGAATGAGGTACGGTGAGGAGATTAGCAGCAGAGGAGCGGAGGGTGTGGGCTGGGCTATAAGAAGGAGAGAAGGGAGGGAGAAAGGAGAAAGGGAGGTAGGAGGGAGCAAGGTGATGGAGAGCCTTGAAGCCAAGGGTGAGGAGTTTCTGCCTGATGCGCAGATTGATTGGTAGCCACTGGAGATTTTTGAGGAGGGGAGTAATATGCCCAGAGCGTTTCTGGACAAAAATAATCCTGGCAGCAGCATGAAGAATGGATTGAAGTGGGGAGAGACACAAGGATGGGAGATCAGAGAGAAGGCTGATGCAGTAGTCCAGAAGGGATAGGATGAGAGCTTGAATGAGCAGGGTAGCGGTATGGATGGAGAGGACAGGGTGGATCTTGACAATGTTGTGGAGCTGAGACTGGCAGGTTTTGGTCACGGCTTGGATGTGAGGGGTGAATGAGAGAGCGGAGTCGAGGATGACACCAAGGTTGCGGGCTTGTGAGACGGGAAGGATGGTAGTGCCGTCAACAGAGATGGGAAAGTCAGGGAGACGGCAAGGTTTGGGAGGGAAGACAAGGAGTTCAGTCTTTGACATGTTGAGCTTTAGGTGGCGGGCGGACATCCAGATGGAGATGTCCTGAAGGCAGGAGGAGATGCGAGCCTGGAGAGAGGAGGAGAGAGCAGGAGCAGAGATGTAGATCTGGGTGTCATCAGCGTAGAGATGATAGTTGAAGCCATGGGAGTGAATGAGGTCACCAAGGGAGTGCGTGTAGATCGAGAACAGAAGGGGACCAAGCACTGAACCTTGGGGAACCCCCACAGTAAGAGGATGGGAGGGGGAGGAGGAGCCTGCAAAAGAGACTGAGAATGAACGACCGGAGAGATAAGAGGAGAACCAGGAGAGGACGGAGTCTGTGAAGGAGGAGCCTGCAAAAGAGACTGAGAATGAACGACCGGAGAGATAAGAGGAGAACCAGGAGAGGACGGAGTCTGTGAAGCCAAGTTCAGATAGCGTGTTGAGGAGAAGGGGGTGGTCCACAGTGTCAAAGGCAGCTGAGAGGTCGAGGAGGATTAGGTCAGAGTATGAGCCGTTGGATTTGGCAAGCAGGAGGTCATTGGTTACCTTTGAGAGGACAGTTTCCGTGGAATGTAGGGGACGGAAGCCAGACTGAAGGGGGTTGAGGAGAGAGTTGTTGTTGAGGAATTCTAGGCAGCGATTGTAGACAACTCATTCAAGGAGTTTGGAAAGGAATAGTAGGAGGGATATGGGGTGATAACTAGAAGGTGAGGAGGGGTCAAGAGAGGGGTTTTTTAGTATGGGAGAGACATGGGCATGTTTGAAGGCAGAGGGGAAGGAACCAGTGGAGAGTCAGTGGTTGAAGATGGAAGTTAAGGAGGGGAGAAGGGATGGAGCAAGAGATTTCATGAGATAAGAGGGAATGGGGTCAGAAGCACAGGTGGCCGGAGTAGCACTTGAGAGGAAGGAGGAGAGCTCCTCTGAGGATACTGCTGGGAAGGATGGGAGAGTAGCAGAGAGTGTTGAGAGCCGGGAGGTTGGAGAAGGGGGGGAAGTGACTTTGGGGAGGTCGGACCTGATGGATTTAATTTTGTTATGGAAGTAGGAGGGCAGATCGTTGGGGGTGAGGGAAGGAGGAGGGGGTGGAACCGGGGGCCTGAGAAGGGAGTTGAATGTACGGAAGAGCTGGCGAGGGTGATGGGCATGGGTGTCAATAAGGGAGGAGAAATAGTTTTGTCTGGCAGAAGAGAGGGCTGAGTTAAGGCAGGAAAGGATAAACTTGAAGTGAACGAGGTTGGTGTGGTGTTTAGACTTTCGCCAGCAGCGTTCGGCAGCTCGAGCATAAGAGCGAAGGAGGCGGACAGTGGCAGTGATCCAGGGCTGTGGGTTAGTGGTACGAGAGCGGCGAAGGGAAAGGGGAGCAAGTGCGTCTAGCTGAGTAGAAAGGGTAGAGTTGAGAGCAGTAATCTGATCATCAAGACTGGGTAGAGAGGAGAGGGCGGCGAGGTGGGGTGTGAGGTGAAAGATGGGTGGGGTCCAGAGAGTGGAGATCTCTGTGAGGGAGTAATATGGATTTACAGGGGAAAGGAGTGTGAGTGAGGAGGCAGGTGAGAAGATTATGATCAGAGAGAGGGATTTCAGAGTTGGTGAGGGTGGACACAGTGCAGCGATAGGAGATGATGAGGTCGAGGGTATGACCAAGTTGGTGAGTGGGTGAGGTGGGGTGGAGGAAGAGGTTGGCAGCATCAAGGAGAGATAGAAGGCAGGCGGCAGAGGAGTCGCCAGGGATATCCATGTGGATATTGAAGTCTCCGAGGATCAGAGTGGGCATGGAGAAGGAGAGGAGGAAGGTGAGGAAAGGGTCAAAGTCGTTAAAGAAGTTGGAAGAGGGGCCGGGAGGGCGGTAGATGATGGCTACAAGAATCTGGAGGGGGTGGTAGAGGCGAATAATGTGGGCTTCAAAGGAAGGGAAGGAAAGGGAAGGGGGAGGAGGGATAGTGCGAAAGCGACATTGGGGGGCAAGAAGGAAACCGACACCTCCTCCTTTTCCGGTGAGTCTATGATTTCAATCATACACATGTCTCCCCTAACCTAAAAGAAACCCTGCCTTGTCCACTTAATGTCCCATCTCCATCCTAACATTCCTCTCCAAACTCCTTGAGTGAGTCGTCTACCTCTGCTGTCTCAAGTTCCTCTTCCCCAATTCTCTACTTGACCCCTTCCAATCCAGCTTCTGTCCCCTTCACTCTACAGAAACCGCTGTCTCCCTGGTCACTAATGACCTCCTCCTTGCAAATCCAATGGCCTCTACAGCACCCTAATCCTCCTCGACCTCTCTGTTGCCTTCGACACTGTTGACCACCCACTTCCACTGGAAACATGATCCAACTTTGGCCTCCCTGACACTATCCTCTCCTTGTTCTCCTCTTCCCGTTCTGGCCATTCATTTTCTGGCCTCTCCCTCATGGGCTCCTCCTCTGCCTCCTATGCCATACTGTGGGAGTTCCTCAAGGTTCAGTTCTGGGCTCCCTTGTAGTCTCCATCTACCCCCACTCCCTTGGAAAACTCATTTACTCCCATGGCTTCAACTACCATCTCTAGGCGGATGATGCCCAAATCTACATCTCCAGCCTTGGTCTCTCTCCCTCCCTCCAGTCCTGCATTTCCACCTGCTTTCAAGACATCTCTACTTGCATGTCCTCAGGATTAACACGTCCATAATAGAACCTCCTTATATTCCTGTTCATTCATTCATTCATTCATTCATTCATTCATTCATTCATTCATTCATTCATTCATTCATATTTATTGTTTACTGTGTGCAGAGCACTCTACAAAGTGCTTGGGAAGTACAAATCAACAACATATATACAGACGGTCCCTACCCAACAACGGGCTTACAGTCTAGAAGGGGGAGACAGACAACAAAACAAAAGTAGACAAGTGTCAATACTATTAGATCCCACCCAAGCCTTGTCTTCCCCCTGACTTTCCCATCACTGTCGATGGCACCACCATCCTTCCAATCTCACAAGTCTATATCCTTGGTGTTCCCCTTGAATCCTCTCTCTCGGTCAACCCACATTCATTCATTTAATTGTATTTATTGAGCACTTAGTGTGTGCAGAACACTGTACTAATCGCTTGGGAAAGTACAATCAATCAACAGTGACATTCCCTGTCCCCAGTGAGTGGGGAGTCATCATGAAAACCTGTAGGTCCCAACTTCACAACATTGCTAAAATCTGCCCTCCATCCAAATTACTTCCACTTTAATACAATCTCTCATTCTATCCCACCTGGATTACCACATCAACCTCCTATCTCTCCTCACTCCAGTCCATACTTCACTCTGCTGCCTGGATTATTTTTCTACAAAAACGTTCAGGACAAGTTTCACCACTCCTCAAAAAATTCCAGTGGTTGTCCATCCACCTCTGTCCCAAACAAAACCTTCTCACGCTTGTTTTCGAAGCACTTATTCTCCTTGCTCCCCTCCTATTTCACCTCTGTCTCATACTACAACCCAGCATGCACACTTCACTCCTCTAGTGCTAGCTTTCTCACTGTACATCAGTCTCGTCTATCTCGCCGCTGACCTCTCACCCACATCTTGTTACTCTCTTCAATTCCAATTACTTTCCCCCCACTTCAGTCTTATTGAAGGCACAACTCCCAACAGACCTTTCCCAATTAAGCTTCCTCTTTTTTTCTCTCACTGTCTTCTGCAACACCCTAACCTGCTCCCTTTTGTTCTTTACCCTTCCCAGACCCGCAGCACTTATGCATATAGTTTCTCCCCAGGTTGTTCTCTCTCTCTCCTCACAAATTGTAAGTTCATTGTTTGCAGGAAATTGTGTCTGTTCATTGTTGTATTGTTGTACTGTACTCACCCAAGCCCTCGGTAGTACTCTGAACACAGTAAGGGTTTAATGAAAACAACTGAATGAATGAATGAATAAATGATATAATGGGAGTGGAAGCCAGATTGGAGGGGATCAAGGAAAGGATGAGAGGGGAGGAAGTGGAGATGGTAGGAGTATTAATAGGAACTCCTTTCAGTGTTTGGAGAGGAATGGTAAGAGGAATGGAAATGTGGCACCCTCTGAATGGAGACATAGGGTCAAGGTTTTGGGTTTTTTTAGGATAAGGGGTACCTGAGCTTCTCCAACTTGGAGAACTAGGGGGTTGTTATAGGACTTTCCATTTTTACCAACAAGATCAATTTGGTAGGTGGTTGGAAGATTTCCTGGAAGATGTGTCTGTTTCCATTTGTAAATGGCACCTAGTGACTTTCCTTTCTGGAATCACAGCAGACCCCTGACTGGCCTCCCACTCTTCACCTGTAGCTCGTTTTGGGCAGGGAATGTGTCTGCTAATTTAGTTGTATTGTACTCTCTGAAGAACTTAGTATGGTGCTTGGCACAAAGTAAACACTCAATAAATACGATTAATTGATTGTTTGATTGGAAAGATGTATGTAATTACATGCAATCTTCATGCTACCCTAATTTATTTCAATGTCTAACTCCCCGACAGGATTGTAAACTCCTTGTGGGCAGGGATGTGTCTTCTTAGTCTTATGTACTCTCCCAATCACTTAGTGCCATGCTTTGCACAAAAAAGGATATGATCCATTGTTACTGAAAATCCAAGGGCTCCCAGTGGATCGGTTTGGAATTAACTCTGAGAACTGAATTCATTCATTCATTTAATCATATTCATTGAGCCCTTACTGTGTTCACAGCACTGTACTAAGCACTTGGGAAGTACAAGTTGGCAACATATAGAGATCGTCCCTTCCCAACAATGGGCTCACAGTCTAGAAGGGGGAGACAGACAACAAAACAAAACATGTGGACAGGTGTCAAGTCATCAGAATAAATAGAATAATTTAATACATAGAATAAATAGAATCATTGACAAAATAAGTAGAATAATAAATATGTACAAGTAGAGCAGAGTAATCAATCTGTATAAACATATATACAGGTGCTGTGGGGAGGGAAGGAGGTAGGGCAGGGAGATGGGGCAAAAGGAAAAAGGGGGCTCAGTCTGGGAAGGTCTCCTGGAGGAGGTGAGCTCTCAGTACGGCTTTGAAGGGAGGAAGAGAGCTAGCTTGGTGGTTGTGTGTAGGGAGGGCATTCCAGCCAGGGGGAGAACGTGGGCCCGGGGTTGACAGCGGGACAGGTGAGAATGAGGTACAGTAAGGAGGTTAGTGGCAGAGTGGAGGGTGTGGGCTGGGCTGTAGAAGGAGAGAAGGAAGTGAGGTAGGAGGGGGCGAGGTGATGGAGAGCCTTGAAGCCAAGAGTGAAGAGTTTTTGCTTGATGCATAGATTGACTGGTAGCCAGTGGAAATTTTTGAGGAGGGGAGTAACATGCCCAGGGCGTTTCTGCACAGAGATGATCCGGGCAGCAGCGTGAAATATAGACTGAAGTGGGGAGAGACAGGGGGGTGGATGATCAGAGAGGAGGCTAATACAGTAATCCAGTCAGGATAGGATGAGAGACTGAGCCAGCAAGGTAGCGGTTTGGATGGAGAGGAAAGGGCGGATCTTGGTGATGTCGCAGAGGTGAGACCAGCAGGTTTTGGTGACAGATTGGATGTGAGGGGTGAACCAGAGAGCAGAGTCGAGGATGACACCAAGGTTGCAGGCTTGTGAGACAGGAAGGATGGTAGTGCCATCTACAATGATGGGAAAGTCAGGGAGAGGGCAGGGTTTGGGAGAGAAAAGAAGTTCAGTCTAGGACATATTGAGTTTTAGATGGTGGACAGACATCCAGATGGAGATATCCTGAAGGCAGGAGGAGACCCGAGCCTGAAGGGAGGGAGAGAGAGCAGGGGCAGAGATGAAGATTTGGGTGTCATCAGCATAGAGATAGATGGTAGTTGAAGCTGTGGGGGTGAATGAGTTTACCAAGGGAGTGAGTGTAGATAGAGAACAGAACGGGACCAAGACCTTAAGGAACCCCTACAGTTAGGGGATAAGATTGGGAGGAGGATCTCACAAAGGAGACTGAGAATGAATGGCCAGAGAGATAAGAGGAGAACCAGAAGAGGACAGAGTCTGTGAAGGCAAGGTTGGATAGCGTGTTGAGGAGAAGGGGGTGTTCCACAATGTCGAAGGCAGCTGAGAGGTAGAGGAGGATTAGGATAGAGTAGGAGCCATTGAATTTGGCAAGAAGGAGGTCATTGGGACTTTTGAGAGGGCAGTTTTGGTGGAGTGTAGGGGACGGAAGACAGATTGGAGGGGGTGAAGGAGAGAGTTGGTGTTGAGGAATTTGAGGCAGCGGATGTAGACCATGCATTCTTGGAGTTTGGAAAGAAATGGTAGGAGGGAGATAGAGTGATACCTAGAAGGGTAAGTGGGGTCGAGGGTTTTTTTTTTAGGATGGGGAAGATGTGGACATGTTAGAAGGCAGAGTGGAAGGAATCATTGGAGAGTGACCATTTGAACATGGAAGTTAAGGAGAGGATGAGGGAATGGGCAAGAGATTTGATGAGAGTAAATGGGATCAGAAGCACAGGTGCCTGGAGTAGCACTTGAGAAGAGGGAGGAAATCTCATCTGAAGATACTTCTGGGAAGGATGGGAGAGCAGCAGAGAGGGTTGAGAACAGGGCAGGAGGAATGACTTTGGGGAACTCAGACCTGAAGTAGGAGGCCAGAAAGTTGGGGGTGAGAGAAGGAGGAGGGGGAGGAACAGGGGGCCTGAGAAGCGAGTTAAATGTACGAATGAGCTGAAGGGGACGATGGGCATGGGTGTCAATGAGGGAGGAGAAAAAGTTTTGTCTGGCAGAGGAGAGGGCAGAGCTAAGGCAGGAAAGGATAAACTTGAAGTGAACAAGGTTGGCTTGGTGTTTAGGCTTTCACCAGCAGTGTTCAGCAGCTTGAGAATGAGTGAAGGAGGCAGACAGTGGCAGTGATCCAGGGGTGTGGGTTAGCGCTACGAGAGTGGCGAAGGGAAAGTGGAGTAAGTGAGTTGAGCTGAGTAGACAGGGTAGAATTGAGAGCAGAAATCTGATCATGAAGATTGGGTAGAGAGGAAAGGGAGGTGAGGTGGGGTGTGAGGCACTCAGAAATATGGATGTGGCCGAGAGAGCGGAGATCTCTGTGAAGGAGTAATATAGATTTACAGGGGAGAGGAGTGTGAGTAAGGAGGCAGGTGACAACGTTACGATCAGAGAAAGGGATTTCAGAGTTGGTGAGCGTGGTGATAGTGCACCAGTAGGAGATGATGAGGTCGAGGGTGTGACCAAGTTGGTGAGTGGGAGAAGAGGGGTGGAGGAGGAGGTTGGCAGCATCAAGGAGATATAGAAGGCAGGTGGCAGAGGAGTCACCAGGGACATCCATGTGGATGTTGAAGTCCCCAAGGATCAGAGTGGGCATGGAAAAGGAGAGAAGGAAGGTGAGAAGGGTCAAAATCGTTACAGATGTTGTAGGTGGGGCCAGGGGGCTGTAGATGACCGCTACAAGAATCTGGAAGGGGTGGTAGAGGAGAAAAATGTGGGCTTCAAAGGAGGGGAAGGAAAGGGAAGGGGGAGGAGGGATAGTGCGAAGCCATATTGGGGAACGAGAAGGAAACTGACAGCTCCTCCTTTTCCGGTGAGTTTGGTGGAGTGGGAGAAGAAGAGGCCTCCACTGGAGAGAGCAGTAGAAGAGACCGTGTCATTAAGAGAGAAACATGTTTCGGTTAGGGTGAGGAGGAGTAGAGATTTGGAAAGGAATAGGTCCAGGATGAAAGGGAGATTACCTATAATGGAGCGGGGGTTCCAAAGGCCACACTTGGCAGCAGCTGTGGAGGGAGGGGAGGGAGGGGGAAGGGTGCTAGAAGTGGGGAGGGTTTGGATTGGGATGAGTTGGTGGGGGCTTGGGTGGGGGGAGTGGGAAGAGGGGTGGTGATGAGACAGGAGAACTGGGATGGGGTGGGGGTGGGGAGGAGGGGAAGGAGGAGTTGAGGGTTGGTGCTGGTACAGAGGGATCCTGGGGAGGGGGTATGGGTAAGGGGTGGTCGTGGGGGAAAGGAAGGGGAAGAGCTGGGTGGGAGTCGGGAAGGAGAAGGTGAGGAATGGGAAAGGCAGTTGGGAGCAGGGAAATTGATAGTTCATGGTGAGGTCAGCAAGGCAAATGACAGTACAGTGGGAGGTTAACAATTAAAATGCAGCAGCAATAACGCAGTAGCAATAAGTAGGTGATAACATCATAGAGGGTACTTAACAATTAACATGCTATGGCATTAATAAAATAAGCAGGTGATGATATCACAGAGAGCAGATAACAATTACTATGTGATGGCAAAAAATTAGCAGATGATGACATCACAGACAGCAGTTAACAATTAACATGTGATGGCAGTAAAATAAGCAGGTGACGACATCACCGAGAGATAACAGTTAACATTCGATGGGAATAATAAAATAAGCGGATGATGACATCACAGAGAACAGTTAACAATTAACATGCAGAAGCGACCATAAAATGGGCAGATGATGCTCAAAGCAGAAGGATGAATTGTCTATAGGTCAGTCAAGAAAGGGCTCAAGAAGCTGGGAAGTGCTGTATCCTAATGGACAGAGTATGGGCTTGGGAGTCAGAAGGACTTGAGTTCTAATGCCAGCTCTGCCACACGTCTGCTGTGTATCTCCGGACAAGTCACTTCACTTCTCTGTGCCTCAGTTACCTCGTCTGCAAAATGGGGATTAACACTGGGAGCACTTTGTGGAATTTTGGACTGTGTCCCACCTGAGTAATTTGTACTTACCTCAGCGCTTAGTGCAGTGCCTGACATATAGCATGCACATAACAAATACCACAATTATTATGATTATTATTACCATTGCTATTAGTAGTAGTAATAGCAGCAGCAGCAGTGAGTGGTAGTAGCAGCAGCAGTAGTACTAGTAATCATAGAAGTAGGAGTAGTAGTATGTGTTACAGCCCAGCACTGGTACTACACTCTGGTATAAATGGGTACACATTGTGTTGTTATTCTAATTTAAATCAGTCAGTCAGTCAGTCAGTCAGTCAGTCAGGTGACTTGACTGAGCACTTACTGTGTGCACAGCACTGTACCAGGAGCTTGGGAAAGCTCAATACAACAAAAAAGATACACAGCCCCTGACCACATCAAGCTTGCAGTTTAGAGCTCCCTAAAAAGCACTTATTATATGCCAGATAGTATATTGAGTATACTTGTGGGCACATGTTACTCAGGTTGGACATAGTCCTTGCCCCATATGGGACTCCAGTCTTAATCCCATTTTACAGATGAGACATTTGAGGCAGAGAGAAGTAACGTGAAGGCACTTGGGCACTTGGGCAAGTGTCCAAGGTCACCCTGCAGATTAGTGGCAGAGCTGGGATTAAAACCCTTCTGAATTCCAGGCCTTTGCTCAGATCCACTAGGCAGCACTGCTTCTCTAAATAGGAACCTTATAGCCTAATTCTAAACATGCAGCGGTCATTCCATTTGGTCTAATAACCCATGACAGCTGCATAGGTAGGAATTTGCTTGGTAACATCTTCACAAATTTCCTTTTATTGCTCCATACGAGTCAAGCCCTTACCAGTTGATTAAAGTAAGCACTAGGAGGAAGGACACACACAGAACATGTGTTTTCTTGTTTTAGCTCACTTTGCCCACCAACCAAAGTGAAAAGTGAAATTTAATTGTGTAGAACATAACCATTGTAAACCAATAAAAATATTAACAAAGATTTTGATTGTTTCTCGGGCCGTTAATGGCAAAAAAAGTTTTGAAGAGAAATTTCAGTGTGTTTAAGGTAATTATGGGGAGAATGTCTAGTGTTAAGGGAGTCGTTCAGGTCTAAAAGGTTTCACTGTATCCCAAAGACTCTTGAATGCCTTCCAATGCCATGATGGAAGAGCAGAGGGAGAGGGTATAAAAGGAGGTGAGGTGAAGGATTGAGGAGAGCTGAACCCCAGGTTGGGGCCTTGATCTGATTTGAAAGATGAGCCCTCAAAATTTATGAGAATACTAAACTCTGGTTGCCTTGCAGATCCAATTCCTGGCCTGAGAGCACATAGTCCCTCACTTACTGCCTCCTTCAATTGATCTCGGGGTCTATGGATGCCTTACTTTCCTGGGTTGTTTTAAACACTGGATGGGGTGAAGGGTTGAGGAGTTGGAGGATCGAGTGCAAGGCAGGCCCAGGGTTTTGATGCCTGGCTAAGTAACAGAGGGCTAGGTCAGGCCACCTCAATTGCCTTTGGTATTCAGCTAAGGACAAAACCGGGATCCCAAATTATCTGGTGGGATCTTGGAGCTCTAGAGTTTAGAGGGGAGAAAGAAGTGCTTACTGTGTGCCAGATAGTAGACTAACAGCAGGGGTAGACACAAGTTACTCATATTGAACTTAGTCATACTCACACCATACTTTTCACAGTTGACGGCCATGGCAAGCAGCAGCACTGTACTAAGCGCTTGGGAGAATGCAATATAAAAATAAACAGATACATTCCATGCCCACAGCAGGCTCACAGGCCAGAGGCAGGGGAGACAGACGTCACTACAAACAAACAAAATTACAGATATGCACATAAATGCCTTGGTCCTGGGAGCAGGGGAAGAGCAAAGGGAGCAAGTTAGGGTGATGCAGAAGGGAGTGGGAAATGCATGCTGTATATTCTCAAGTCAATTTTTCAAAATAGAAATGACAGCAATGAAGTGTGGTTTATCCTCACCAACTACAGTAGCCTTCATTTTATTATTACTATTATTTTAAAGACATGAATACCAATCAGTACATTTTACAAAAGCTAATCGTTTACCTTGAAAAGAAGTGTGAAAAATAGTTCCCAATTGTCTCTGTTCTTTATCTTGAACCTTGGGGGCAAAGAGAGTTCTTGAGGCCTAAAGTCTTTTGGAATGTACTGAAAGATTAATCTTGTGACAATGCCCAGCAGGCAGAAGTTTGATGCCTCCTTATCATGAAGATAGATTAGGAAGTACCTCAGTTTCTTTATATGTTCTGTCCCATCCCCACCGGTAACCAGAGATGAACTGTGCCTAAGGTCAGCATTAAAATGTAAAGGGAAGGATTGTCTGTTGCTATGTATTGGAGTGAGAGAGGTGGGTGTTTCAGTTTGAAAAAAGCTGAGTTGAACCTTGGGCACATTAGAATGTCAAAACTTTAACTCAGGTCAAGTGGCTTGATTTCAAATGTAAGAAACCCCCCCTTTTTTGAATTACTCCCAACCATGTGTATCACCAAACATCAGTGGTTATTTAATTATAATAATGATGATAGTATGTAACTGCTCACTGTGTGCCAAGCACTGTTCTAAGGGCTGGGGTAGGTACAAGGTGATTGGGTTATCCCACGTGGGGCTCACAGTCTTAATCCCCATTTTACAGATGGGGTAACTGAGGCATAGAGAAGTTAAACTTCACTTCACTTCACTTTACTTCAATCTATACTTCATGCCGCTGCCTGGATTGTCTTTGTCTAGAAACGCTCTGGGCATGTTACTCCCCTCCTCAAAAATCTCCAGTGGCTACCAATCAATCTGCGCATCAGGCAGAAACTCCTCACCCTCGGCTTCAAGGCTCTCCATCACCTCGCCCTCAAGGCTACCTCACCTCCCTTCTCTCCTTCTGCAGCCCAACCCGCACCCTCTGCTCCTCTGCCGCTAATCTCCTCACCATGCCTTGTTCTCGCCTGTCCCACTCTCGCCTGTCCCGCCGTCGACCCCCAGCCCACCTCATCCCCCTGGCCTGGAATGCCCTCCCTCCCAACATCCGCCAAGCTAGCTGTCTTCCTCCCTTCAAGGCCTTACTGAGAGCTCACCTCCTCCAGGAGGCCTTCCCAGACTGAGCCCCCTCCTTCCTCTCCCCCTCATCCCCCTCTCCACCCCCCGTCTTACCTCCTTGCTTTCCCCACAGCACCTGTATATATATATATATATATATGTATATATATATATGTTTGTACATGTTTATTACTCTATTTATTTATTTATTTTATGTGTACATATCTATTCTATTTATTTTATTTTGTTAATATGTTTGGTTTTGTTCTCTGTCTCCCCCTTCTAGACTGTGAGCCTACTGTTGGGTAGGGACTGTCTCTATATGTTGCCAACTTGTACTTCCCAAGTGCTTAGTACAGTGCTCTGCACACAGTAAGTGCTCAATAAATATGATTGATTGATTGATTGATTGATGTTGTTTCTTCCATTCATTCACTCATTCATTCATTCAATCATGTTTATTGAGGCTTTACTGTGTGCAAAGCACTGTATTAAGTGCTAATGAGAATAGAATTCAACAAAACGAGCTCACAATCTAGAGAGGGAGACAGACATAAATATGCATATATATGTACTTGCGTAAATAAATGAAAATAACGTGCTGTGGGGTTGGGGTAAAGGGAGCAATGAATGAAGGAAGAAAGTCAGGATGGGAGTGGGAGGAGAGGAGGGCTTAGTCAGGGAAGGCTTCTTGGAGGAGAAGCCTTTTAATAAGTCTTCGAAGGTGGGGAGAGCAATTGTCACATATGAAGAGGGAGGGTGATCCAGGCTGGAAGCAAGATTTGGGTTGAGGGGTTGGGACAAGATAAAAAAAACTGAGGCATGGTGAGTAGGTTGGCATTAGAGGAGGAAAGTGTGAGGGCTGGGCTGTAGCACGAAATCAGAAAGGACAAGTAGGACATGATTGAATGCTTTTAAAGCTGGTGGCAAAGAGTCTCTCCTGGTTATGGAGGTGGATGATCAACCACTGGAGGTTCCTGAGTGGGTAAACATGGACTGAATGTTTCTGAAGAAAAATGATCGAGGCAGCAGAGTGAAGTGTGGACTGGAATGAGGAGAGACAGGAGGCAGGGAAGTCAGCCAGGAAGCTGATGCAATAATCAAGGCAAGATAAGATTAACACGGAAGCAAGTTTGTATGGAAAGGGAAGGGCAGATTGTAGTGATGTTGGGAAGGTTAAACTGAAAAGATCTGGTGAGACATTGAATTTGTGGGTTGAATGGACTGATAAACAGGCTAATTCCAAGGTTACAGGTTTTTGAGACAGGGAGGATGGTGATGCTTTCTACAGTGGCTTCTATTGGCTTCAAAGCTGTCTATGACCTTGCCCCCTCCTACCTCACCTCCCTTCTCTCCTTCTAAAGCCCAGCCTGCACACCCCACTCCTCTACTGCTAACCACCTCACTGGGCCTTGTTCTTGCCTGTCCCGCCATCGACCCCTGACCCACATCCTACCTCTGGCCTGGGATACCCTCCCTCCACACATGAGCCAAACTATCTCTCTTCCTCCCTTCAAAGCCCTACTGAGAGCTCACCTCCTCCAGGAAGCCTTCCCAAACTGAGCCCCTCCCTTTTTCTCTACTCCTTCTCCCCTCCCCATCACCCCCACTCCCTCCCTCTGCCCTCCTTTTTCCCCTCCCCACAGCACTTGTGTATATTTATACATATTTACTACTCTATTAATGATGTGTATGTATCTATAATTCTATTTATTTTGATGTTATTGACACCTACTTGTTTTGTTTTGCTGTCTGTCTCCCTCATCTAGACTGTGAGCCCACTGTTGGGTAGGGGCTCTCTCTCTCTTTCTCTCTCTCTGTGTATATATAGAGATGTATGTATATATACAGAGAGAGAGTGAGAGGGGAAAGAGAGAGAGAGAGGAGCAGCATTACTCAGTGGAAAGAGCACGGGCTTGGGAGTCAAAAGTGATGGGCTAAACTCCTGATCCACCAATTGTCAGCAGTATGATCTTGGGCAAGTCACTTAGTTTTTCTGTGCCTCAGTTACCTCATCCGTAAAATGGGGATTAAGACTGTGAACCCCACATGGGACAACCTGATCACCTTATATCTTCTCAAGCACTTAGAACAGTGCTTTGCACATAGGAAGTGTTTAACAGATGCCATTATTATTATTGTAATTATTATATGTTGCCAAATTGTACTTTCCAAGTGTTTAGTACAGTGCTCTGCTCACAGTAGTGCTCAATAAATACGATTGAATGAATGAATGAATGAATGAATGAATGAATTCAGTAATGGGAAAGTCATGATTTCAGCTACCATATCACAGACTTGATTTCAGCTACCATCTCAAATTCATGGCTTCAGTTACCATCCCTATGCAGTTGATTCCCAAATCTACATCTCCAGCCCTGATAGTTCTCCTTTCCTGAAATCTCACATTATCTTCTGCCTTCAGGACATCTCTACCTGGATATCCTCATTAACACTAAAAGTAAACATGTCCAAAACTGAACTGGTTATCATCCCACCCAAACCCTGTCTTCCCCACATCTCTCCTTTTACTGGAGAAAATACCACTAACCTCCCTACCTCAAAAGCGCATACCTTGGTATTGTCATAGACTCCCTCTCTTGTTCCACCCACATATTCAATGTCACAAAACCTTTTTGATTTTACTGTTACAACATTGCTAAAATATACCCTTTCCTCTCCATCTAAACTCCTACTTCATTGATCCAAACACTTATTCTAGCCTGCCCTGAGTCCTGCATCTGTACTGATTAAGTTCCTGTCTCTTCCCAATCCAGTTCATACTTCACTAGGCTGCACAAATCAGTCTACATCAAAAAAGCCATCCTGAAGACCTAATGGTTGCTCATCCGCCTCTGCACCAAATGGAAACTCCCTGCAGTCAATTTTAAAGCACTCAATTAACTCATTCCACCCAACCTCAAGTCCCCAATCTCCCACCACAGCCCAACCCACACAATCCCCTCCTCATGAACCAGCACACTCACATGTGCACTCATCTTGTCCACTTTGTCTCCGACCTGTTTTCCACAGTTTCCCCATATACCTGGACTCCGTCCCGCTCCACATAATAATAATAATAACTGTGGTACTTGTTAAGCGACTGCAACGTGCCAAGCATTGTTCTAAGCACTGAAGGAGATAAATGTTAATCAGATTGGACATAGTCCCTGTCCCACATGAGACTCTCATATGAGTAGGAGGGAGTAGGATTGAAGCTCTATTTTACAGATGAGGTAAGTTAAGTGATTTGCCCAACATCACACAGTAGGCCAAGGGCATATATTCAAGACCACAACCCTTTTCACCTTTAAAGAATTATTTAAGGTCACAGGTCCTCCCAAGAGGCCTTATCCAATTGAGCCCTTTTCCCCTTGACTCCTTCTCCCTTCTGCGTTGTCTATGACCCCTTAGATCTGTGACCTTTGGACACTTGATATTTGCCCCCACCCACCGTGAACTTAGGTACATATCTTTAACTTTTATATTGTAATTAATTTATTTATATTGATAATTCTCTCTCCCCCCCTTTGTGAGCTCATTAAGGGATGGGGAAGTGTCTACCAACTGTATTGTTCTGTACTCTCCTAAGTGCTTACAGTGCTCTGCACAGAGTAAGTGCTCAATAAAGACCATTGATTGATTGATGGAGAAGACACATTTTAGGTGGGAACAGGAGTTCAGTTTTGGACATGGTAAGTTTGAAGTACTAGTAAGCATCTATATAGAGTTGTCCTGAGGCAGGAGGAAATACAAGACAGCAGAGGAGACAGCTGAAGGGTTAAAGATGTAGATTTGGGAATTATCTGCTCAGGGGGAAGCCTTGGGAATGAATGAATTCTCCAAGGGAGTCAGAATAGGTAGAAAACAGAACTGAGAACTGAGCCTTGAAGGACTCCCACAGTTAGGAGGTGGGGAGGCAGAGGAGAAACCCACAAAAGAAACAGAGAATGAGCCACAGAAGAGAAAGGAAGAGAATCACAGATGGATAGTGTCAGTGAAGCCAAGGTTGGGTAACATTTCAAGGAAAAAGGAATGGCTGAAAATGTTGAAAGATGCAGCTGGGAAGTTGAGGAGGAATAGAATGGAGTAGAAGCCCTTGGGTTGGGCAAGAAAGTGATCATTAGTGATCACTGAGAGGGCAGTGTTGATGGAGTGAAGAAGGCAGACACCAGATTGGAGGGCATTAAGGAGAGAATTATGTTTCTGACTTGTACTTACCAAGCACTTAGTATGGTGCCCTGCACACAGTAAGCACTCAATAAATATGATGGAATGAATTGAGTGAATGAATGAATGAATTGGAGAGGAACTGGAAGCAGCAGGAGTACATTACTTCTCTTGGAGTTCTTCATGGAGCTTGGTTTAGGTGAGCTGCAATTGGCAGATGCTATCATTTATCTCCTTCATCTTCACTTCCATTAAAGCCAGGATGTCTTGTGACTCATTCAGCTTATGCAGAAACTGTTTGTGTATGAGTGGTCATTGATTCAGTCAATCATATTTATTGAGCACTTACTGTATGCAGAGTTCCAGGAGAACCCAGGAGAGTATACAAAAATAAAATGTCACATTCCCTGTCCACAACTGGCTTACAGTCAGGGTGACACAAAAGGGAGTGGGAGATGAGAAAGAGTGGGACTTAGTTTGGGGAGGCCTCTTGGAGGAGATGTGCCTTCAGTAATGCATCGAAGTCGGGGGAGAGTAATTTTCCGTCAGATTTGAGGAAGGAGGGCATTCCAGACTAGAGGCAGGATGTGTGCTAGGTGTTGGTGGCAAAACAGGTTAGATTGAGGCACAGTGAGAAGGTTAGGACTATAGTAGCAAAGCCTTCCTTTTCCTCAACAATCAGTCAGACTCCAGCCACTAAACAATTAGCCTCAATGGTGTTGATCGACGAGTGACCCAGTTCTGACCTTCAGAAAGTGTGAATCCCATCTGCACAGTAAAATCTGTGGACTTTTTAGTGCCACCCATAAACAGGGGTGGGGCTGCTGGGGCCTGGCTCTCTTCCACAGCTGTCTGCAAGGTTAGTAGAACGGCTGCTATGGTAGACAGAAAGGGTTGCAGTTGAGGTTGCTGCAGCTGCTTCTGTCTTTGCCTTCTGCTGCGGGCAGACCAGGACCCCGCAGGCCTAGGCCTGAAAGCTGCCTTGTGCTCACTGACACCACACAGAGGGAAGATGGTAGGTACCTGCACTGCATAAGTTTTACGGCCACCCTGGAAATGGATACCCTCCAGCTAATGAATTTACCATTTCTTTCTTATGCACAACCGTCCATTTTTCATCATCAATCGTATTTATTGAGCGCTTACTATGTGCAGAGCACTGTACTAAGCGCTTGGGAAGTACAAATTGGCAACATATAGAGACAGTCCCTACCCAACAGTGGGCTCACAGTCTAATTTCAGTCTTATTTCAGTCTTATTTCAGTTCTTTGTAATAAGAGACTCAAAAGTCCAGGAAACTTTACAAGAAAAGTTGCTATAAAAATGACGCAAACAAGTAAGAGACATCCAGAAGTTTAAAGAAAACAGTTCATTGTTGCCTGTCATTGTTGTTTCTAGACTGTGAGCCTTTCATGTGTGGGGATTGTCTCTATTTATTACTGAATTGTACTTTCAGAGCACTTAGTATGGTGTTCTGCACACACTAAGCACTCAGTAAATATGACTGAATGAATAAATGTATGAGATGGCTTGTGGTAGGCTGAAAGGTAGAAAAGCAGACGTTAACACACACGCGGGAAATATTCCTAAACCACAGGCGTCGCAACTCGGTGCCTTCGGGAAAAGTGTATAAGTGTAGCACCTTGTTCCAGTGTGAATTATTGCAGCAGCCTGGCACGCAGCTGGTAAAGCCCGGCATCGCAGGGGTCTGGATAAATTGTCCACCCAGGTTTCCTCCTGTCCTGAGGAGAAACCTGTGGCACCAGCCTCCAGAGAACAGCTTCAATAATCTGAACCTGTTGGCCCCACCTACTGTTCCTGGTGCCACAGGCCCTGGGAGAGGAGGACTGAGTCCCCTACAATGCCTCACAACACCTGTTTCTGCTTTACTGCTATTTGCATCCGGATAAGCTTCTGGTGGAAAAGAGGGACAGTTTCATTTTACAAGATTGACACTTAGTTTCATCCTACCTGTCTTTTGCTCCACTTCCATGCAACTCTGACCCAAATAGCGAAGTGTTTTCTCTTGACCTGTGAGTCCTTACATCTCCCAGTGTACTACCATCTGAACTACCCCAAGGCATTCAGTTTAACAATCTCCCCCTGACTCCCAACAAACAACCTTGATCCCCAAAGAGTATTTATAGCAACTTATAGCAATCAATCAATCAAGCAATCAGTTCATTAATTAATTCATTCATTCATTTGTATGTATTGAGTGCTTACTGTGTGCAGAGCACTGTACTAAGCGCTTGGGAAGTTAGGGTTAGGGTTAGGGTTGGGGTTGGGGTTGGGGTTGGGGTTGGGGTTGGGGTTAGGGTTAGGGTTAGGGTTAGGGTTAGGGTTAGGGTAGCACTTTCTTGGGAAGTACAAGTTGGCAACATATAGAGACAGTCCCTACCCAACAGCAGGCTCAGAGTCTAGAAGGGGGAGACAGACAACAAAACAAAACATATTAACAAAATAAAATAAATAGAATAAATATGTACAAGTAAAATAAATAAATAAATAGAGAAATAAATATGTACAAACATACAGCAGCGTGGCTCAACGGAAAGAGCATGGGTTTTGGAGTCAGAGGTCATGGGTTCAAATCCTGACTCTGCCACTTGTCAGCTGTGTGACTTTGGGCAAGTCATTTCACTTCTCTGGGCCTCAGTTACCTCATCTGGAAAATGGGGATTAACACTGTGTTGAGCCCCCCGTGGGACAACCTGATCACCTTGTATCCCGCCAGCACTTAGAACAGTGTTTTTAGACTGTGAGCCCACTGTTGGGTAAGGACTGTCTCTATATGTTGCCAATTTGTACTTCCCAAGCGCTTAGTACAGTGCTCTGCACATAGTAAGTGCTCAATAAATGCGATTGATGATATATACATATATACAGGTGCTGTGGGGAGGGGAAGGAGGTAAGCTGGGGGGATGGGGAGGGGGAGGAGGGGAGAGGAATGAATGGGGCTCAGTCTGGGAGGAGGGGGGTTCAGTCTGGGAGTGAGTATATAAATCAATGGTATTTAATTGAGCACTTACTGCATGTAGAGCACTGTTTTAAGCACCTGAGAGAGTACAACATCAACTGAATTGGTAGGCAAGATCCCTGCCCACAAGGAACTTACATCCTAGAAAGGCACACAGATATTAAAATAGAATACTGATAGGGGAAATGGCAGAGAATAAGTACACTTCCCAGACTAAGCCCCTCCTTCCTCTTCCCCTCCTCCCCCTCCCCATCCCCCCACCTTACCTCCTTCCCCTCCCCACAGCACCTGTATATATGTATATATGTTTGTATGTAGTTATTACTATTTATTTATTTTATTTGTACATATTTATTCTATTTATTTTATATTGTTAATATGTTTTGTTTTGTTCTCTGTCTCCCCCTTCTAAACTGTGAGCCCACTGTTGGGTAGGAACCATCTCTATATGTTGCCAACTTGTACTTCCCAAGTGCTTAGTACAATGCTCTGCACACAGTAAGTGCTCAGTAGACATGATTGAATGAATAAATGAAAGTACATAATTGTCGTGGGGCTGAGAGGGGCAGTGTTTCTCTCGAGTGCTCTTAAGGGCATGAAATCTGAACATGGATCACTGGAACAAGGGGTGATTCAGATGGTAGGATAGGGAGATGAAATTAGGGCTTAGTCAGGGAAGGACTCTAGGAGATGTGATTTTAGGAGGGTTTTGAGAGCATTTTTCAGTTATGAAGGGGAAGAGAATTCCAGACCTAAGGGAGGACGTGGGTGAGGAGACTGCAGCAAGACAGGCAAGATGGAGGTTCAGTGAGTAGGTTGGCATTAAAGGAGCAGAGTGGGTGGATTGACTTCAGGTAGGAAATTAAGTAGGAGTGAGAGACCGATGGCCTTAAGGCTGATGGCAAGGAATTTTGGTTTGATGCAGGGGTAGATTGACAAATATTGACAAATATTGACAAATATTGGAGGTTTGTTGCTTTTTTATATTTGTTAAGTACTTACTATGCATCAGACACTGTACTAAGCCCCGGGGTAGATACAAGCTAATCAAGTCAGACACAGGCCCTGCCCTATATGGGACTCACTGTTTTTATCCCAATTTTTTACAGATGAGGTAACTGAGGGACAGAAGAATAAAGTGACTTGCCCAAGATGTTGGGATTAGAACCCAGATCTTCCTGTTTCTCAGGCTCGTGCTCTGTTCACTAGGAAATGTTGCTTATCACAGTGGCTACAAGGAAAACCGTTTCCCTTTGCCATCACTAGAACCTGACGCTTCCCAAATGACACTGCCTTTCCTGCCCCTCTCTCTGAGAACCTCATCTTCTCCCACTCAACAAGTATTACTATGAAACAGAACAGAGTTGACTTCCTTCTTTCTTCCCAGTGCCTCTTTTGCACCATCCCACCTCCTTCTTATTCCCTCTCTTTCCCTTCATTTGCAGTCCCCATCTGCCACCCCACTCCAGTTATGCCATGGTCATCTATCTTCCCCACCCCAGCCATTTTTCTAAATTTTAATACTTCTCTCACATCTCTTCTCTCGCTTTCCATTCCTATATTGATATTTGGGGACTTCAGTTCATTCATTCAATTGTATTTATTGAGTACTTACCAAGTGCAGTGCACTGTACTATGTGCTTGGAAGAATACAATACAACGATAAGCAGACACATTCCCTGCACACAATAAGCCTACAGTCTAGAGGTGGGAGAGATGGACTTTATCAATATAAATAAATAAACTACAATATGTACATAAAGACAGAACAAAGGGAGCTGGTCGGGGGATGCAGAAGGGAATGGGAGAAGAGGAAAATGGGGCTTAGCCTGGGAGGGCCTCTTGGGGGAGCTGTGTCTTCAATTAAGACATTGAAGAGGGGGAGAGTAATTGTCAGTCAAATCTGAGAAGGGAGGGGAGTTCCAGGCCACAGGCAAGATGAGGGACGTGGGGTCGGTGGCGAGATAGAGGAGATCAAAGCACAGTGAGAAGGTTAGCGTTAGAGGAGCATAGTTTGAAGACTGTGTAGCAGAAAAGTTCGTTTGGTGAGGTAAGAAGCCAAGGTAATTGAGTGGTTTGAAGCCAAAGGTGAAGAGCTTCTGTTTGATGTAGAGGTGGATGGGAAACCACTGAGGTTTTCTGCGGTTGGGGAAATGTGTCCTGAAATTTTTGTGGAAAAATGACCCAGACAACAGACTGAAGTATGGAATGTCCATGGAACTGTCTCCAACGATCCGCCTCTGCATCAATCAGAAACTCCTCAGTGCTATGGGGTTGGGGGTGGGAAAATGAATAAAGTGTTATATTTTTTAGTTCTGTAATTTTATTTATTTATATCAATGTCTGACCTCCCCTGTAGACTGTACGCTTGTTGATGTCAGGGAATGTGTCTGTTTTATTGTTATGTTTTCGTCTCCCAAATGCTTACTACAGTGTTCTGCACACAGTAAACATACAATAAATATGACTGACTGACTGAATCTTATCCCATGAATGCTTCTCCCAGCCCCACCCAAACCATAGTCAGGGTTGGATCTCCCAGTCCCTCTACGGTCCCTGGTATAATAAGCCCAAGGGTTCTAATCATTCATTCATTCAATCGTATTTATTGAGCACTTACTGTGTGCAGAGCACTGTACTAAGTGCTTGGGAAGAACAAGTTGGTAATATATAGAGACAGTCCCTACCCAACAGTAGGCTCACAGTCTAGAATCCTAGACTGCTACTTGGCAGCTGTGGTGACAGCATACAAGCTACTTGATTCTGCTTGATTTCCTTGCACCTCAGTTTGCTCATCTGTAAAGTGGGGATTAAATTATTATTAAATACCTGTCCTTCCTTTTGTGACACTATATGGGCCAGGGACTGGGCCTTACCTTATTATCTTGTCTCTCCCCCCAAGACTTAGTACAATATTAGAGAAGCAGCATGGCTCAGTGCAAATAGTGTGGGCTTGGGAGTCAGAGGTCATGGGTTCTAATCACAACTCTGCCACTTATCAGCTGTGTGACTTTGGGCAAGTCACTTAACTTTTCTGTGCCTCAGTTCCTTCATATGAGGCTTCAAACGGGGATGAAAAGTGTGAGCCCTATGTGGGACAACCCTATCACCTTTTATCTATCCCAATGCTGAACAACTGTCCTTGGCATGGTAAGTGCTTAACAAATACCAAAATTACTATTATTACATTTAGCACATAGTAACAATATCAGTTATTATTATGATCATGGTTATTATTATCCTTACTGTCTTTAAACTTTATTTCTTCTCTAGCTCCTTCTATTGCTTCCCATTTAAATGTTTCATACTATATTGTACATTCATTGTTTCTTAGTTACGATGCATAGTCCAAAACTTTGTTCCCAGTCACAGGTAATTTTTCACTTTTTGGACCAAGGAATGCTTGACGTGGTTTTTGAACTCATCCAATCCTCCAAAATATTATTTCTTAAGAATATTTGAAAACTATTGTGTTGCTATTCCAGTTTCAATTGACTGGCTTATAGTTCAAAGTAATGACTACTTTACCTTTACATTATTTTACCTTTCAATTCCGTCACAGTCTCATGCCCCAAAATGCTATGTTTGAACAAGTGAGAAGCAATTACTTTAGGGGATATCCAAAACAATCAATTATTTCCTCCTCAAAATGTTTGGGAAAAAATATTCATTCATTGATTCATTCAGTTATATTTGCTGAGTGCATACTGGGTGCAGAGAAATCTCCAGTGGTTGCCTAACAAACTTTGCATGAAGCAAAAACTCCTCACTATTGGCTTCAGAGTTCTCCATCACCTTGCCCCCTCCTACCTCACCTCCCTTCTCTCCTTCTATACCCCAGCCTGCACACTCCACTCCTCCGCCGCTAACCTCCTCACTGTGCCTCATTCTCGCCTGTCCCACTGTCGACCCCTGGACTACCTACTACCCCTGGCCTGGAATGCCCTTCCTCCACACATCCGCCAAACTAGCTCTCTTCCTCCCTTCAAAGCCCTACTGAGAGCTCACCTCCTCCAGGAGGCCTTCCCAGTCTGACCTCCCCTTGCCTCTGATCCTCCTCCCCTCCCCACTGCTCCTACTCCCTCCCTCTGCCCTTCCCCCTTTCCCTCCAAACAGAACCTGTGTATATTTGTAAATATTTGTTATTTGTTAAATATTTATTTTATCAATGATGTGTATGTAGCTATAATTCTATTTATCTATTCTGATGGTAATGACACCTGTCTACTTGCTTTGTTTTGTTTTTTGTCTTCCCCTTCTAGACTGTGAACCCGTTGTTGGGTAAGGACGGTCTTTATATGTTGCTGATTTGTAATTTCAAAATGCTTAGTACAGTGCTCTGCACACACTAAGCACTCAATAAATACAATTGAATGAATGAATGAATGAATGGCGAAGTGCAACACAACAGTAAACAGTAACATTCCCTCCCCACAATGAGCTTACAGTCTAGAAGGGGATAGACATCAATACAAGTAAATAACATTACAGATACATACATAAGTGCTGTGAGACTGGGATAGAAAGACCAAAGGGAGTAAGTCAGGGTGATGCAGAAGGGAATGGGAGATAAGGAAAAGTGGGGCTTAGTCTGGGAAGGCTTTGAAACGTGATAGAATCATTGTTTGGAGGATTTGAGAAGGGAGGGCATTCCAGGCCAGAGGCAGGACATGGGCTAGGGGTTAGCGATGAGATGGATGAGATCAAGGCACACTGAGAAGGCTAGCAGTAGAAGAGCAGTTTGCCGGCTCGGTTGTAGAAGGAGAGGAGCACAGTAAGGTAGAAGAAGGTAAGGTGATGGAGTGCTGTAAACCAGTGGTGAGGAGTTTTTCTTTGATGTGGAGGTGGATGGGCAAACACTGGAGTTTTTTGAGGAGGGTGGGATGGTGACATGTCATAAACATTTTTGTAGAAAGACGATCTGGGCAGCAGAGGGAAGTATGGACTGGAGTGGAGAGAGACAGGAGGATGGAAGGTCAGCAAGGTGGCTGAAGCAGTAATCCAGGCTGGATATGACAAGTGATTGCATTAATGTAGTAGTAGTTTGGGTGGAAAGGAAAAGGAGGAAAGAAACTAGTACATCATTCTGGAACCAACAGAGCAGGCAAGATCCCTGTTCATTGACAGTTGGGAATGTTTTGGGGCCTAACAGAAAGAAAGTCCTGGGAGTCAGAGGACCCGTTTTTTAATCCCAGCTCTGTCACCTGTCTTTTGGATGGTCTTGGGCAAGTCACTTGAGTTCTTTGTGCCTCAGTTTCCTCAACTGTAAAATGGGGATTCAGTTTCTGTTCTCCCTCCCACTTAGACTAAGAACACCATGTGGGAAACAGACTGTAGCCAACCTGGATATCAATCAGTGGTATTTATTGTGCAGTTACAATATGCAGAGCACTGTACTAAGCAGTTGGGAGAATACAACACAACAGAATTTGCAGACTTGTTCCCAGCCCGTAGCAAGCCTAAAGGGGAAGATACTGAAAAGAATAAATAGGTAATTTATAATATATGAAGATATGTAGATAAGTGCTTAAGTAGGCAAGTAACATATAATTTAAAGATATGTAGGGAAGTGCAGTGGTGCTGGGGATGGGTAAATATCAAGAGTCCAGACGTCACAGATTGCAGTGCATAGATGACACAGTTGGGAAAAGCAACCTGGGGAAAGGAGGGAAACGTCTATTGGAGAAGATGTGAACTCAGTAATTCTTTGAAGTTGGAGAAAGTGGGGTCTTATACATGGAGGGGGAGGGAGTTCCAGACCAGGCAGGGAGGATGTGGACAAGGGGTCAGTGGTGAGATAGATGAGGTTGGGGCACAGTGAGTAAATTGGCACTAGAGGAGCAGAGTGTGCTGCCTGGGCTGTAGTAGGAGATTAGTGAGATTAAGTAGGATTGGGCAAGTTGATTGAGTGCTTTAAAGCCAATGATCAGGAGTTTATGTTTGATGCGGTGAAGGAGGTTCTTGCATGGGGAAATGGGCTGTAGAGTTTGGTAGGTAAATGATCCAAGCAGCAGAGTGAAGTATGGATTGAAATTGCACAAGATGGGAGGCCCTGTGGTCAGAGAGGAGGCAGATAAGGCAGTTAAGGCCGACCTTGGATCAGGATGCTATATCACTTTGGATGGAGAGGCAAGGTCTGATTTTAGCAATGTCATGAAGGTAGAACCGACAGAATTTGTTGACAGCTTAAATATGTGGGTGGAATGAGAGAGATGACTCGAGGTTAGAGATCGTGTCTTACATCTCTATTGTATTGTACATCCCCAGCCACTTAATCCAATGCTTTGGATCACTTCCACAGTCTGCCTCCTTCACTCCTGTGCATGAGCCACAGAGCACTGTTGTGGAAATGTACATACCAGGCTGATCTCATTCACTTCAAGTTTATCCTCGTAGGCTTTAACTCTTCCCCTCCTCTCCTCAGAAAAATTATTTCTCTGTAATTATTGACACACATGCCATTCACCCTTTCCAGTTGTTCCAGGCCTTTAACTCCCCCTCAAGCCCCCTACCCCCCTTCCCTTGCCTCCAGTGACCTAGCCATCTATTTTTTTGAGAAAATTGAAATCATCACGTCTGATCTCCCTAAAATCTCCCCAGCCCCTCTCTCTTCCTGCCCTTTCTTCCACCTGCTCCACCTGCACATCTGACCACACCCTTTGGCACCTTATCTAAACACTTTACTCATTCATTCATTCAGTCGTATTTATTGAGCGCTTACTATGTGCAGAGCACTGTACTAAGTGCTTGGGAAGTACAAATAGGCAACATATAGAGACAGTTCCTACCCAATAATGGGCTCACAGTCTAGAAGGGGGAGACAGACAACAAAACAAAACATGTTGTCAGGTATCAAGTTATCAGAATAAATAGAAGTAAAGCTAGATGCACATCATTGACAAAATAAATAGAATAGTAAATATGTACAAGTTAAATAGAGTAATATACCTATACAAATATATACAAGTGCTGTGGGGAAGGGGAAGGAGGTAGGGTGGGGGGGATGGGGAGGAGGAGAGGAAAAAGGAGGCTCAATCAGGGCCCCACTTGTCTTCTTCCCTCCCTAAACCACCACCCTAAAACCTCCCTAAACCGTTCACCCTCCATTAGCTTCCACCCCAGTGCTGTCAAACATGCCCATGCCTCCCCATCCTAAAAAAAAACAAACCTCCCTTGACACCACAGCTCCCTCCAGTTAATGTCCCATTCCCCTCCTTCCATTCCTCTCCAAACTCCTTGAGGGAGTTATCTACACCCACAGTCTCAGGTTCTCCCCTTCAATTTTTCCTTGACCCCCTCCAATTCTTTCCTTGACCTCCTACAATCTGGCTTTGGTGACGATGATGATGGTGATGATGATATTTGTTAAACACTTACTATGTGCTAAGCACTGTTCTAAGCGCTGGGATAGATACAAGGTTATTGGGTTGTCCCACGTGGGGCTCACAGTCTTAATCCCCATTTTACAGATGAGGGAACTGAGGCCCATAGAAGTAAAGCGACTTGCCCAAAGTCACACAGCAGACAAATGGTGGAGTCGGTATTAGCACCCATGACCTTCTGACTCTCAGGTCCATGCTCTAGCCACAACGTCGTGCGGCTTCTCTGGCCCCCTGCATGCCACAGATAACTACTCTGCCCTCCTTCAAAGTCGTACTGAAGGCATAACTCCACGAAGAGGCCTTCTCCGATGATTTCTTGGCAAAGAGATCTCTGTGCTAGGGTAGGTCTCTGTCACAGAAGATGGCCAATATTCCTTGCCAGTTTGTGGTCACTCAGCAGATAGATATCAGTGACTACGTCTCTGCCCCAGGAAATGATTGATTGTCTTCCGTGGCTTGAGGCCTCTTGGCAGAGATACCTCAGTTGGTCCAGATGTTTAGCCCCCTCCTCAAATCCTCTGTCTCACAACCATCCCCATCTCTTGACCCTAATTACCCAGTCAGTTTACTAAGAAAATCGACACCATGAAGAGTGATCTCCCTAAGGTCCCCTCGCCACTCATCCATTCAATCTTATTTATTGAGCACTAATGTGTGCAGAGCACTGTACTAAGCGCTTGGGAAGTACAAGTTGGCAACACATGGAGGTGGTCACCACCCAACAACGGGCTCACAGTCTAAAAGGGAGAGACAGACAACAAAACAAAACATATAGACAAGTGTCAAAACCATCAGAATAAATAGAATTATAGGTAAATGCAAATCATTTATAAAATCTAGTAAATACATAAATACATACAAGTAAAATACCTAGAGCAAGAAATACGTACAAATATATTCAAGTGCTGTGGGGCAGAGGGAGGGGGATGATGGAGGGGGAGGAGGAGAAGGAAAAGGTGGCTCAGTCTGGGAAGGCCTCCTGGAGGAGGTGAGCTCTCAGTAGGATGTTGAAGGGAGGAAGAGAGCTAGCTTGGCAGATGTGCAGAGGGAGGGCATTCCAGGATGGGGAAAGGACATGGGCCAAGGGTCGACGGCAGGACAGGCGATAACAAGGCACAGTGAGGAGGTTAGCGGCAGAGAAGCGGAAGGTGCGGACTGGGCTTTAGAAGGAGATAAGGGAGGTGAGGTAGGAGGCATTATTGGGATAGAGACCCTTGAAGCCGAGAGTGAGGAGTTTTTGATTGATTTGTAGGTTGACGGGTAACCACTGTAGATTTTTGAGGAAGGAAGTGACATGGCCAGAGCGTTTCTGCACAGAGATAATCAGGGCAGCAGAGTGAAGCATAGACTGAAGTGGGGAGAGACAGGAGGATGGGCGATCAGAGAGGAGGCTGATGCAGTAATCCAGTCGAGATAGGATGAGAGATTGAACCAGCATGGTAGCGGTTTGGATGGAGGGGAAAGGGCGGATCTTGGCGATGTTGTGGAGGTGAGACTGTCAGGTTTTGGTGATGGATTGGATGTGTGGGGTGAATGAGAGAGCGGAGTCAAGGATGACACTAAGTTTGCGGGCTTGTGAGACGGAAAGGATGGTTGTGTCATCCATAGTGACGAGAAAATCAGGAGAGGACAGGGTTTGGGAGGGAAGGTAAGGAGCTCTGTCTTAGACATGTTGAGTTTTAGATGGTGGGAGGACATCCAAGTAGAGATGTCCTGAAGGCAGGAGGAGATATGAGCCTGGAGGAAGGGAGAGAGATCGGGGTGGAGATGTAGATTTGGGCGTCATCAGCATAGAGATGATAGTTAAAGCCGTGGGAACGAGTGAGGTCACCCAGGAAGTGAGTATTGATACAGAACAGAAGGGGACCAAGAACTGACCCTTGAGGAACCGCTACAGTAAGGGGATAAGAGGGGGAGAAGGAGCCCGTGAAGAAGTCAGAGAATGAACGGCCAGAGAGGTAAGAGGAGAACCAGGAGAGGACGGCCGCTGTGAAGCCAAGGTTGGATAGCGTGAGGGGAGAAGGGAGTGGTCCACAGTGTCCAAGGCAGCTGAGAGGTCGAGGGGGATTAGGATAGAGTAGGAACCGTTGGATTTGGCAAGAAGGAGGTCATTTGAGAGGGCAGTTGAGAGGGACCTTTGAGAGGGCAGTTTCCGTGGAGTGTAACGAGACAAAACCAGATTGGAGGGGGTCTAGAAGAGAGTTGGAGTTGAGGCATTCAAGGCAGAAAGTGTAGACTACTTGTTCGAGGTGTTTGGAAAGGAAGGGTAGGAGGGCGATAGGGTGATAACTAGAAGGGGCAGTGGGGTCAAGAGAGGGTTTTTTTAGGATGGGGGACCCTCCAACCTCTTTCCCCTTCGTCAACTCTCCCATCTTTCCCCACAGTATCTGTAGAGGAGAACTTCAGCCTTCTCTCAAAATCCACCCACTCCACCTGCACAGCTGACACCATTCCTTTGCACCTTAACAAAACTCTAGACCTCTATCTTCCCTTCCTTGCCATCTTCAACTTTTCCATTGATTCATTCATTCAACTGTATTTACTGAGCGCTTACTGTGTGTTACTGTACTGAGCACTTGGGAAGAATAAGTCGGCTAAGTATAGAGATGGTCCCTACCCAACAACAGGCTCACAGTCTAGAAGGGGGAGACAGACAACAAAAGAAAACATATAGACGGGTGTCAAAGCCGTCAGAATAAATAGAATTATAGCTATATGCACATCGTTAGTAAAATAAATAGAGTAGTAAATATGTACAAGTAAAGGAGTAATAAATATATGCAAATATATACAAGTGCTGTGGTGGGGAGGGAAAGGAAGTAAGGGCGGGGGGGTCGATGAGGAGGAGAGGAGGAGAGGAAAAAGAGGGCTCAGTCGGGGAATCAATCAATCAATCAATTGTATTTATTGTTCGCTTACTGTGTGTACAGCACTGTACTAAGCGCTTGGGAAGTACAATTTGGCAACATCTAGAGACGGTCCCTACCCAACAGTGGGCTCACAGTCTAGAAGGGGGAGACAGACAACAAAACAAAACATATTAACAAAATAAAATAAATAGAATAAATATGTACAAATAAATAAATAGAGTAATAGATAAGTACAAACATAAATACAGGTGCTGTGGGAGGGGAAGGAGGTAAGGCGGGGAGGATGGGGAGGGGTAGGAGGGGGCTTAGTCTGGGAAGGCCTCCTGGAGGAGGTGAGCTCTCAGTAGGACTTTGAAGGGAATAATAAATGCCATTATTATTGTGTCGTCTGGGTGACCCGGTCGTCTGAACCCGTCGGTCCGTTCCCCTGCTTGAGGCCTAGTTGGGCCTCAAAATGGAGGCGACCCCGCCACAGGCCGCCAAGGCCTCTTGAGGGAGGTGAGCTCTCAGTAGGGCTTTGAAGGGAGGAAGAAAGTTTGTTTGATGGATGTGTGGACGGAGGGCTTTCTAGACCAGGGGAAGGAAGTGGGTCAGGGGTTGACGGTGGGACAGGCGAGAACGAGGCACAGTGAGGAGGTTAGCGGCAGAAGAGCGGAGGGTGCAGGCTGGACTGTAGAAGGAGAAAAGGGAGGTGAGGAAGGAGGGGGCAAGGGGATGGAGAGCCTTGAAGCCTAAAGTGAGGAGTTTTTCATTGATTCGTACGTTGACAGACAACCACTGGAGATTGTTGAGGAAGGGAGTGACATGCCCAGAGCGTTTCTGCACAAAGATAATCCGGGCAGCAGAGTGAAGTATAGACTGAAACGGGGAGAGACAGTAGGATGGGCGACCAAAGAGGAGGCTGATGCAGTAATCCAGTTGGGGTAGGATGAGGCAGAGGTTTGGATGGAGAAGAAAGGGCAGATTTTGGTGATGTTGTGGAGGTGAGAACGATACGTTTTGGTGATGGATTGGATGTTTCCTCTCCAGTGGCCTCCCCACTGCTTTCAATCATGCCCATGTCTCCCAATCTTAAAAAAAAAAAATCCTCCCTTTACCCCATGAGTCCCTTCAATTATCATCCCATCTCCCTCTTACCTTTCCTCTCCAAACTCCTTTAGGGAGTTGGCTACACTCAACTGTCTCAAGTTCCTCTCCTCCAATTCTCTTCTTGAAACCCCTCCAATCTGACTTCTGTTCTCTTTCCTGCATAGAAATGGCCATCTCAAAGGTCACAGATGATCTCCTTTTTGCCAAATCCAATGGCCTCTACTCTATCATAACCCTCTTCGACATGTAAGCTGCCTTCAATACTACCGACCTCTCCCTTCTCCTGGAAACAATCTCGACTTCACTGGCGTTGTCTTCTCCTGGTTCTCCTATCTCTCTGGTTGCTCATTTCTTAGTCTCTCTTGCGGACTCCTCCTCTGCCTACCACCCACTAACTGTGGAGTACCCCCACGGTTCAGTTCTGAGGCCCCATCTATTCTACATCTACAACCACTCCCTTGGAGAACTCATCCTCTCACATGGCTTCAACTACTACCTCTATTTGAATGATACCCATCTCCAGTCCTTCTCTCTCTTCATCTCTGCAGTCTTGCATTTCCTTTTGCCTTCAAGACATCTCTACTTGGATGGTCTCCCATCACCTCAAGCTTAACATATCTAAAACAGAAGTTATCTTCCCACCCAAACCCTGTCCTCCTGCAACTTTCCGATCCCTGTACACACAACCATCCTTTGTGTCTCAGAAACGTATAACCTTGCGTTTCCTTGACACCTTTCAATCCACATATTCAATCCACCAATAATTCTTGTTGGTTTGACCTTCACAACATCATTAAAATCTGCCCTTTCCTCTACATCCAAATTGCTATCACATTAATCCAATCACTTATCTTATCCTGACGATTACTGAATCAGCCTGATGATCATAAAACTGTAATTAATTTATTTATATTAATATGTCTTCCCGTCTAGATTGTGAGCTTTTGGGGGCAAGGAATGGTCTTGTGGATTCTCTGTTGAGGTGAGCAGTGTGGCTTAGTGGTAAGAGCATGAGCTTGGGAGTCAGAAGATGTGAGGTCTAATCCCGACTCTGCCACTTGTCTGGTGTGTGACCTTGGGCAAGTCAATTAACTTCTCTGTAAAATAGGGTTTAGGACTGTGAGCCCCTCATGGCACAATCTGATTACCCTGTATCTACTCCAGCACTTAGAACAGTGCTTGACACAGAATAAGTGCTTAACAAATACCATTATTATTATTATTATTATTATTATTATTATTATTATTATTATTGTTGTTGTTGTTATTATTATGTTGTACTCTCCCAACTCTCCTTAACATGTCAGGAGAGTTTGCATAGAGTGATGAAGCTTAGAGCTACCATAGTGGAAAGGTCTAAACTGAAGCATCAAAGTTGATTCACCTGTGCTGGCCAGCAGTGGCATGATGACCAAAGATAGATGATCAAGTAATCCAAAAGTTGATCAAAGAGAACTGCAGAAACTCAAGCTTTTATGCACGGAAGAAGGCAATGGTAAACCACCTCCATATCTTTACCAAGAGAACTCTTGGGACACACATACCAGAAATTTGACCGAAGATGGGAGATTCTGAAGAGGGTGTGTCCACGGAGTCGCTTTGGCTCAGAAAAAGGCTGTTGAGCCTCTCCCAAGCCTTTTTTGTACAGTGCTTTGCATACTGTCAGTGCTCAATAAATACTCGACTGTCTGAGTGACTGACTGACTGGATATTGATTAAGGACCTTGACCTTCTGAATCAGGTGCACACCACAGCTCAGAGAAAAGCGGGACTGTATGGACAAGGGAAGATTTGTTACCAGATAAAATTGCCAGTGGGAAAATGGTAGTTAAGCTATGAATGCTATAATGTTATAATGATTAAAGAATGTTACTCAATATGTTTATTGAAGGTTCAACAAATCAACTGGTGCAAGTTAAGCCTGGCCTAATCCATCTATGTGGTCAGTGATACATTTCTGTTTACTGTTTTGGTTCTTGAGTCTGCTAGAAGAAATGGGAGGGTGTCTTACCCCAAGAAAGATATGAGTATGTTTTCTAGGAAGACTGCTTAACAGCCTTATTTCTAGGAAGACTGCTTAACAACCTTATTTCTAGAAGACTGCTTAACAGCAGGCAGTGTGGTCTACTTGAAAGACTGAATAAATGAGAATTACTGGGTTCTTGTTCCAGTTGTTCGAATGGTGGCTCTTTGTTACCTTGGGCTACTCATTTAACTTCCCTGGGCCTATTTCCCCTTTCATGAAAAGGTGGATAAAATACTTGTTCTCTCTTCCTCTTAGACTGTGAATGCCCATTTCTGATTTGATTGTCTTAAATCTATCCCAGTGCTTAGCAGTGCTTGTAGATTAATAGTAATTATGGTATTTTTTAAGCATTTTAATTATGTGCCAGGCTCTGTATTAAGCGCTGGGGTGGATACAAGCAGGTCAGGTTGGACACAGTCCATGTCCCACATGGGGTTTGCAGTGTTAATCCCCATTTTACAGATGAGGTCACACAACAGACAAGTGGCAGAGCTGGGATTAGAACCCAGGACCTTCTGACTCCTGGGCCCATGCTCTATCCACTAGACCACACCACTTCCTCATAAATACATCCACTAATTGAAAGAATGAGATAGACAGTTTTCTAAATAACATCCTTACCTGAGTACATTTTAGAACTGCATTATATTTCTAAGAGGAAACTGAAGTCTAGAGAAGTCACAACAGTAGTAAATACATATTTTTACCACCCTAAACTATAATTTAGGTTAAGATGGCATTCCTGAACAAAAAGTAACTTTTCACATGCTGAAAACCTTCCTACATTTATCATCCAAATTTGTTAAAATGAAATGCTATTATAAATAATTGAACTACAAGTACTTAGAAAACTCTTTTCCAGAATGTTCTTATTTCCACATTTACATCAGAGTCCACTTAAAGGACCAAATAGCAAACTGTTCACTTCTGCATAACGGAAACTCAGAAGTGTTTCACTAAGGCTTTGCCTTAAACACTACACATTTACTACGACATGTTGGAAATGGTATTTTTTAATAAATATCCATAAAGCTAAAGCTAAATAATAGCTAAAGGAATGGGTAACAAGTTTATTTCCAGAACCCAGACAGATTTCCCTCTTTTCTCAGAGAACTCCCACCACAGTAGTATCCACTGCCCCTAATTCAGTTCTAGAAAAATGAAGATTCCTAGAAACTTGCAGAAAAGGAAAAGGGGCAGATGTCTTCTGGTTGGCAATGGAAGGAAAAAGATCATTCAAAAATATACAATTTTCAGGTTAATTTTACTAGAGACTGAATTTTCAATGAAAGCAGACTAAAATATATGGCACCTATGCAATGCTGAGCAAAACTGGCTAACTAGACTCTACCTATTTAAGAGAACTTATGTACCATAATATTAAGAGTATTCATGGAATAAAGAAAATGTAATGTAGATAAAATCAGGATTTTCTAAGTTCTGTCTCAGGCTAAGGAAAACTAATTAAACCAAAAAGTTATTCTTCCACAATGTTTTGTAAACACTGTAAATTTTGTAAATACTGTAACTAAGATTTTAACCATTGGTAGGAGCTGGGAATCATCTGCATCTGTTGGGGGATTAATGTTAAATGAAGTTTTGAACACACTTGGTCAATCTTGGGATACTCTCTGTTGGCTATTTTTTGTTAGCAAACTATTAGCAGCACTTTATAAAAGATGGTGAATTTATATTGATGATCTCCTTCCTACTCTGTTTTCCAACAAGGAGTTCACTCTCCATTTTAAATGGCTTTTGCTATTTTTAAAGTACTTTTGCAAAAGCTGCACTCAGTCTAGGCAGACATAAGGTAAAATATTCAGTCTACTGTCATCACCGTGTGGATCTACAGATATGCACTGTGTCCAATTATACCAAGTACCCTGTGTATCATAACAACCATTCACACCTGGCCAGTAAGATTCACATAGTCTGCATAGATCATTGCTTGTGACCTCTCTATTGATCCCGGGTAGGTCTGTGGATATGATTTTTGATATCTGCACATGAGTCATTCTAGTTTCTTTTCTAATGTTTTCTTCCTTTTTCAAATATTCACTCAATAAATGATAAGCTCCGGGACTTTGTACACCTGAAGCGGACAGAAAACTATTCTGTCTGTTTAAATAGGTCTGAATCATTTCATTTCTGGACAGTTCTTTCCAATTTGTTTGTTCACATGGATTTTGCAGAATGCTTTTTCGCTCCTGCCTTTCTGTTCTGTGCTGTTCAATACGTGCAGGGCTATCTCTTTGTGAAGAATCTTTCTGCATTAGGGGCTTGATTTGTCTTGTCATGGGATTAAATGTAAGCTTCCTTTTTTTTAATCTTACAGGTTTAAGACCCCCCTCTCTCACTAGTTCATCTAAATTCATTGCATAATCTCTAGATCTGTACCTTTTCTTCTTTTTATTGGCCGACTCTGCAGGAGAATCAACAGTGTCCACTGTTATAGCATCTGGGAGAAACCCAATATGGGATTCTTCACAATGAAAACTGACCTCAAAGTTGGGAGATGTGTTCTGGAAAGGTAGTCGTTCTGAATGGCAGAGGAAATTTTCAGAAGACACACATTCCTGACAGTGTTGAGATGTAACAGTTCCTGACTGAGGTGAAGTTTCCAGTAATTTTACTGCCTTAGGAGCTGTAGATGGAAGTAAAATTAGAGGTGGGGACAAGGCTACCACCTGGGAAAGGCCTGGAAACTGTGATCTTTGAGAAAGATTGGCCATTGACTGCTTCACATTCTGTTGCTGGACAAATGTTTCATTTTTTAAGTTTGTTGGACTAAGTGAACACAGTTTTCTGGTTTGGTGCTGCCCTGTGGTTTCTCCTAGATTTTCATGTTGCTGAAGTACTGCAGCCTTAAATTGCGAAGAAGTGCTTGAAGGCTTTAAAATTCCTGGAGAACCTGGGTGAGGTTTCACAGCATTAACTGGTACCTTACTATGCTTATCATTTTCACTACGCGCTGCCCTGATGTTTTCAGAGGCTGGGCACATCTTGAAGTCAAGAGAACTGGGAAAGCTTTCAGAGTTTCCTCTGATCCCATTAGTTGGAAGGGGAGAAGCGCTTTGTAATGATTCAGAGCTGGGTTTAGATACATTGGAAGGAGTGCTTTGATGTCCTTCTCTTTGAATACTCTTTTTTTTTCTATTTCTCACTTTTACGGATTTTGGGGTGCTTAATTTTGGTATGGCATTTGTGGTTTTTAGCTTTGAACCAGCAACTGTAGTAGGTAATGTATCTTGCCTACAGTACTGAGCACCACTGCTCGCTAATCCATGTGGGTTTGATAACAAGTGGGGAACAGTCTCAGAAGTTACAGGTTCAGTGAATTTTTGCCAACTTCGCAGCAATTTCTTGGCCCTTTTGGCAAGCTCTTCATTTTTTGTCTTCTTTCTTACATCGTTGATGAACTTCCCTAATCTTGTTTCCTAGAATCAAAGAGAGGCATTTTTCGAGCAATTACAATTTAACACACAAATACTCTTGTTAGATGCACTGTTCCTAGATGTATAAACAAAATCTGAGTTGCTTTAAGAGATTATACTGGTAGAAACATGATTATTCGTACATCCTTCAATACACAACCTGGAGACATTTCCCTACAGGTACCTGCAAAACTTTTTACTGTTTTTGCATTCAATCAACCATTGGTATTCATTGAGTGCTTTACTATTCACTACTGAGAGCTTGGGAGAATACAATATAACAGAATTAGCAGAAACGTTTGCTGCCAGTAATAAACTAATGATCGAATGGATTCTTAAAGAATATTGGCTCTCATTTGAAGACTTGTATCAGGATTACCGTTTTTCAAAGGTCTGTTTACCATTTCTTTCAGTTGATTCCATATTTCCCCAATCCTCAAGAACCTTCAGTGAGAAGCTGCCTAGCCAAGTAGATAGAGCACGGGCCTGGGAGTCAGAAGGTCATGGTTCTAATCCCGGCTCTGCTGCTAGTCTGCTGTTATTTCACTTCTCGGTGCCTGCTCAGTTACCTCATCTGTACAGTGGGGAATGAGACTGTGTGCCCCATGTGGGACAGGAGCTTTTTCCAACCTCATTTGCTTGCATCCACCCCAGCGCCTAGTACAGTGCCTGGCACACTGTAATTCCACAATTATTATTTAATCATATTTACTGTTATTGTCCAGCCACCTCCTTATCAAACAGAAACTCCTTACTAGCAGTCAATCACCTTGACCCCTCCTACCTCACCTCATTATTCTCCTACTACAGTCCAGCCTGCACAACTTGCTCCTCCTAATGCCAAACTTCTCACTGTACCTCAGTCTTGTTTATCTCACCACTAACCTCTCACCCATATCCTGCATCTGGTCCTGGAATGCCCTCTCTCTTCATATCTGACAGACAATTACTCTCCTGATCTTCAAATCCTTACTGGAGGCACAACCCTTCTAAGAAACCTTTCCCTGACTAAGCCCTCACTTCCTTGTCTTCCACACCTTTCTGTATTGCCCTGACTTGCTCGCTTTTTTCAACCCCCACCCAACCTTTTCAACCCCCACCCCACCCACCCAGCCCCAAGCACTTGTGTATATATTCATAATTTACTTATTTATATTAATGTCTGTCTCCCCCTCTAGACTGTAGGTTCATGTGTGCAGGGACTGTGTCTGTCATTTTGTTGTACAGTGTTATTCAGTGTTATATTGTTGCACTGTTGCTATATTATTATACTCGTACAGTGCCCCGCATACAGTAAGTGCTCAATAAATACGACTGATTGATTATAATGATTATATATATGACTAACTATCAGTGCACCTGGTTATACTTATTCAAACTGAGGCTGTATTGTAAATGGCTGAATTCGGAGGAAAATTTTGCTACAGATTTACTTGCAAATAATTCAGTCCCATTCTAGACCAGCTCAGATTTATAGGCCAAGTCTCACAACTGAATAAAAATTACACTGTGAATCGCTCCTCACCCCCTCCCTTTGTCTCTTCATAACTGCTGTTCGTAGAGGTTTTCCTAACCCTAATGCACCTAAGTTTGTCCCACTTCTCACCCTTAATGCATGCACAACTGCTCTAATGCACAGTGCACCACTGCCAAATAGAAGTAGAGCAGAAAAATATTCCTGAGGTGTTGGCTGCAACCATTCTGATGAGCAAATGTAGAATGCTTGGGCTGCAAGCCAAATGGCAGGATGCTTATACTGTGAAGAGTAAAGAGCTGTTGTTGTAAAAAGCCCCTAGTAGGGGGAAAAAAAGCACTGACACCTACCCAGCAGTAGTTAGAGTATTAGTTAAGCCCTCATTTTGTGCAGAGAACTGTCCTAAGCCCTGGGAAAAAGCATATTCAGGTTGGTTTGGACACGTATCTTGCCCCTCAAGGTGCTCACAGTCTCTGAATAGAGAAGGTTGGGAAAGACTGCAGACAGACTCATCAGGAGAAATAAACACTAAAATGTTAAAATGGCATAAAGGATAGGGTCAAATAAATAATACACAAAATGAAAACGAAATCCAGTATGGAGTTGTGGTTAAAAGAGCAGATTTTTCTCCTGGTGATTCAGTGTCCACAGCAATAACTACAACGACACTAAATTTTCTGAACTTGTATGTTACAGGGGTTGCTCTCATTCCCGCTGGGGTGGTGGAAAGCAGGAGGGGAAGAGGTTTCCTCCGTGGTGCAGAGGGGAGCTGATGCCAGGTATGGATTGTCAAAGAGGGAAGGCAGGTCACTCGGGAGGCAAAGGTGCAAATGCTGGATGTTTCATTCAGCTCTGGATATGAAAGGGGGTGGAAAAGACAGCCTGTTGTGGGCAGGGAAAGTGTCTGTTTGTTGTTATATTTTACTCTCCCAAGCATTTAGTACATGCTGTGCATACAGTAAGCACTCAATAAATATGACTGACTGACTGAATGAATGAATGAATGGCAGCATCTTTGAAAACCAACCTAGTGCACTCAGAGAAAGGCTAGGACAGGGAAAGAGTTCCTCAGTCACAGTGGAAAGGCAGAACACACACAGGGTGTACACTTGGCTCAGCTTTGGTGGGAGAGTGGGGCTGAAGATGCAAAACATCAGCTTTTATACCTTGCAGAGCATGCACAGAGCATGCCACCAGGCACGGTATATGATTTGGTTCTCCAGGTAAGAGGCAGGTACTGGTCTAAGGAGTCCATGTGAAGACCTGAAAACTAATCAACTACATGAGTTTTAAAAAGGGGAGACGAAGGAAGACTGGGTATCTCCCACTTGTGGCAAGAGGAGCCCTGCTGAGGTGCATACTGGTGAGCTATTTTTAGGGATCAAGGTGGTCAATATAGAGGCAATATGGCATATCAAGCAACAGTGTGGAAGCAGAAGATCAGATCGATAGCGGAGGTTCACCGCTGGACAGGGTGCATGGACACCTGAGCACTGTCTCAGTTGAGTTTCATCTTCACCACTGCTTCCATATGTTCTCTTTGGATCCTTGGTAAACACCCCACACTCAGCCCTCAAATCGCTTGTGTATACATTTATATATTATAATTTTTTATTAATGTCTGCCTCCCCTACTAGACTGTCAGCTCATTGTGGGCTAGACAGCATGTCTAACAACTCCATTTTATTGTAATCACACAAGTGCTTATTACAATATGCTGCACAGGGCAAACACTCAATACGTATGATTGCTTAATTAGAAACTTCAAAGTTCACAGCATTTTACTGGTTGTGAAAATCAAGAATAGATTTCATGTGTAAACTTAATCTACATGCCAACAATAATGCAACTCATGAAATGATTGGGTCATACCTCAAGTGCCTCTTTGGTAATCGGATATTTCTCCAAGCTACTGATAACTTCCAGAACAGCCACTGTGTTATGGATCTGAAACAACAGCAGTCTCAGTGTCACTTTTCTTCCTCACAAATAATACATGTGGTACTTGTTAAGGGAAGCAGCATGGCTCAGTGGAAAGAGCCCGGGCTTGGGAGTCAGAGGTCATGAGTTCTAATCCCAGCTCCACCACTTGTCGGTTGTGTGACCTTAGGCAAGCCACTTAACTTCTCTGAGCCTCAGTTACCTCATCTGTCAAATGGGGATTAAGACTATGAGCCCCATGTGGAACAACCAGATTACCCTGTACCTACCCCAGCGCTTAGAATAATGCTTGGCACGTAGTAAGTGCTTAACATGTACCATTATTATTATTATTATTATTGTTATTGTTATTATTACGGGATTACTCTGTGCCAAGTACTGAATTACGTGCTGGGGTAAATGCAGAATAACTAGATATCACACAGTCTTCTGAGAGGGTGGGGGCCCAGAGGCAGCAGATATTTAATACGTCATTTCCACTTTACAGGTAAGGAAATTGAGGAGTAAAGAGGTTATAAACCCATTATCAAGGCAATACAGCAACCAGGTGGCAGGGCTGGGATCAATATTCAAGTTTCCTGGCTCCCAATCCTGAGTTTTACCAGCTAAATCTAATTTGTTACATTCCCCCCGCCCGCCACCCCCCCCCCCCACCAAAAAAAGTAAAAGGGGAATGTGAGTTTTGATTTCCATGAAAAATGAATCAATCCTGATGTCAAGGTCCTACAACTTCATCATCAGCAGCAGCAGCAGCATCAATCGTATTTATTGAGCGCTTACTATGTGCAGAGCACTGTACTAAGCGCTTGGGAAGTACAAATTGGCAACATATAGAGACAGTCCCTACCCAACAGTGGGCTCACAGTCTAAAAGGGGGAGACAGAGAACAAAACCAAACATACTAACAAAATAAAATAAATAGAATAGATATGTACAAGTAAAATAAATAAATAAATAAATAAACAATGTTCCAACACTTCAGTAACGACATGCCTCAAAATACCTGTGGTGGTGTCTGGTGATTTTACTACTCCTTTCATGAGTGCCTTTTAACAGTTGTTGCAAGTGACAGCTAGTAGCTGTCTTTGAAGTGCCTTCAAGTGCTTTTCAATACTATCCGTTTATGTGGATGGATGGAGCCCAAAGAGAAGCCCCTTCAAAAATTACCACAGAGGCAAACCTGTTCCTACTCCCCCTCAGTCTGTGAGCCCAATGTGGGTTAGGGACAGTGTCAGAGTAAGCACTTAACGAATGCAATTACTAATACTACCTGAAAGTGCTAAACTAACTGCGGCAGCCACGACTTTCCTGTCGAAAGTTCAAAAGCCACGCTTGAGGTTCCCAGCCTCTCTCACTCCAAATCCAACTGGGGCTACCACCCTTTGCCTTTAGTAGCTAACTCCCCAAATGGAAATTTTAATTACGGTAATTCTATTTACCCCTGCTCCAAGTAGGGGCTGATGGCTGAACTTTGAAGGGGTTCCTTACTAGCAACCCTTCCCCAAAATTACCATGATCTGCCTGAATTCAAGATGATATGAAACACAGCCTCGAAACACATGACACTCACTACTTATATTTTAAAGAGCTAAAAGGAATTATATATTTCTATAAAATACTAAGTAGCATTAGAATTATTTACAGTGGATTCAAAATGGTTCTGGATGATGTCAAAATAATTACAAACCATATCTTGGAATAAAACAGAAGCTACTCTTTATTACTCTAGTTCCTTATTTTAACTCCAGGTCCCATCTCCCCAAAAATTATTCTGAAACACCCTTAACAATGTATTGATGTGCTTCAGAAGGCAATGATTATATTTAGCTTAGTGGAGTTGCGATCCTTGCTTTACTTCCATTTCCAGGCAAAGTGTGTGAGAAAAGAACACCCTGTCCTCCAAGGATCATCATATCCCATCTGAACTACTCCATCAAGCCTCCTTGATCCAGGCTCCTGTCTCTCCCCTTTCCAGTCCTCACTTCACAACCTGCTGACTGGATCATTTTTCGGAGACGCTATTACATCCATATCTCTTTACCCCTACCAAAAGCCTCCTCAGCATCTAAGCGAAACTCCGAACCACCAACTTTAAGGTACTCAACCAAGCTTTCTCTTCACCTTGGTGATCTTGAAACTATACCACAACACCAACACTTCATTCCCCTTACTGCCAACTAACTGTTACTTTATCTCATCTCTTGCCACTAAGGAAATTTTAGTGGAAGCACAAGGGGATGTCAACAAATTGGAATTCTAATCCTTGCTCTGCTTTGCCTGTTCTGTGAGAAGCAGCATGCTGTAATGGAGAAAGCAAGGGCCTGGGAGTCAGAAGGTTATGTATTCTAATCCCAGCACTGCCACCTGTCTGCCGTGCAACCTTGGTCAAGTCACTTCACTTCTCTGCGACGCAGTTGCTTCATCTGTCAAATGGGGATTGAGAATGTGAGCCCCATGTGGGACAAGGACAGTGTGCAACCCACTGCTTGTATCCATCCCAGCGCTTAGTACAGTGTCTGGCGCATAGTAAGCACTTAACAGATACCGTCATTATTATTGCTATTATTATTGTGACCCTGAGAAAGTCATTTAACCCTTCTAGGTAGCAGTTTCATCATCCGTAAAGTGTGGATGTAATACCAATTCTCTCTCCCCACACCAACTGGGAGCTCCATTATGTGACATGGGCTATGTCCAATCCACTTAAATTGTATCTACCCTGGAATTTAGTGCAGTGTAAGTTAGCACATAAAAAGCACTATCAATTATCATTATTACTGTATCAGAGCTAAAAGATTGGAGAATAAAATTTAAAAAGGGTTCAGCAGCAGAGTGGAATTGCTACTAGTGTGAGGTGGGGGTATCCTTTTCATAGTCACACACTAAGAGGGAACAGGATGCCAACTCCCTCAGATACCCAGCTCTGGGGGCTTCTCTCCACATAAGGGGCAAGAGATGTTGCCCTCCTCCCAGCTCCTCAACGTACTGTGGGCCTGGGAGCAGCGTGGCTCAGCGTCAAGAGCACGGGCTTGGGAGTCAGAGGTCATGGGTTGTAATCCCGGCCCGCCACATGTCTGCTGTGTGACCTGGGGCAAGTCATTTAACTTCTCTGAGCCTCAGTTACCTCCCCTGTAAAATAGGGAGGTAAGACTGTGAGCCCCACGTGGGACAACCTGATCACCTTGTATCCCCCCCACCCCCCAGCACTTAGAACAGTGCTTCACACATAGTAAGCACTTAACAAGTGCTATTATCATTATTATTATTATTATTATTATTATTATTACTAAGATGAAGGAACCCCGATCTCCACCCCAACAACCCCAGCCCTAACCCTGTACTCCAGGAAAGGGGCGCCAACCACCTCAGCCCCATGCCTGGATGTGAGGGGTCTGGAAGCACTGAACAACCTGCCAGGCCTCCCTCCATGTACTGGGGCCCATGGACTGTGCCAAGGGAACAATGCGCTAAGTCCCCTGGCCCTAAGCATCCCTATTCTGAGGGCATAAATCCACAGAAAGAAGGAGGAATGCTGACCTCCCCAGCCCCCATTCAACACCCCATGATCCAAAGAGTGTGCCAAGGGGAAGGGATGTTGACTTGAACCTGGGTATACACCAAGAACAAAGGGCACACAAGCCTCTGCACATCAACCCAGCTACTGAGGTCGTGGTAACAACCTATCCATTCTCTCTAAACAGCAGCTAAAGACTTAACATTCACCATTCACTCTAGGGATTCCACCAGCTGGGAACTGCTGGGCTCCGACCCCCTTGAGGAACCTCCTTTTTCTTCTGAGTGCTCCAGAATGGCTCCTGGTAGTCTTTCCTAAATGGCCTAAGCTCCTCAAGGCCTCAGTCCCCTCCCTCTGGTAGACCCTTCCCTACCCAATCCCGTTCCTTTGAACCCCTGCCCCCCCTCAGCTCCTGCTCATTCAATCTAAACTGTGAGCCCATTGTTGGGTAGGGATGTTCCCGATTTGTACTTCCCAAGCGCTTAGCACAGTGCTCTGCACACAATAAGTGCTCAATAAATTCGACCGACTGACTGAACAAATGAATGAATGAACTCCACCACAACGTGTTTCCTATACCCTAATCTTCTCTGCCTGACAGAGGCAGTGCTGCTTAGTGGCAAGCGTACGGGCTTGGGAGTCAGGGGTCATGGGTTCTAATCCTAGTTCTGCCACTTGTCAGCTGTGTGACTTTGGGCAAATCACTTCACTTCTCTGGGCCTCAGTTATTGCACCTGTAATATGGGGATGAAGACTGTCAGCCCTAAGTGGGACAACCTGATTACCTTGTACCTCTCCCAGTGCTTAGAACAATGCTTGAGACTTAGTAAGTGCTTAACAAATACCATCACCGTTATTGTTATTATCATTATTGTTATTATTATGATCTTTGTCAAATCACCCCAATCCAGCCCGTTCCTAGCCCTCATACTGGCCCCTCCCCACTACCCATCTCAGCTTCCCAGCTCCTCTCCTCTTCCTTCCTTCCATCTCCATTCCCCTCTTCAACTTTCCCATCCTTCCCAGCAGTATCTCAAAAGGAGATCGCCCACCTCTGCTTGAATGATACCCTAGACATGTCCTCCTGACCCCAACCATCACACCTCATCAGAGAAATTGCCCTTCCTTTCTTCCCTTCCTGAATGCCATCTTCAACTACTGATTTTTCAATTGCATGTTCATGTAATGTATAAAACTATCTTAAGAAAACACTCCCATGACCCCATGGCTCCCTTCAGTTATCACTCCATCTCTTTCTTATCATTCCTCTCCAAACTTCTACAGAGCTATCTGCACTTGCTGCCTCCACTTCCTCACCTCTAACTCCCCCCATGACCCCCTGTATCAGTCCCCTCCACTCCTCAGAACTGTCCTTCTTTAAGATGATCTGTGATTGCCTTTTTGTCAATTCCAATGACCTCCCATCGTAATCCTCCTCGATCTCTAGGTCACCTCAGACTCTCTTACCCTGGAAATAATTATCTAACCTTCACAAAGATTCTCCTCTTCTGGCCTCCTATCTCTCCAACTGCTTATTCTCTGTATCTTATGCAGGCTCCTCTTCTGCCCTTCAACCTCTAAATCTGGCACTCTCTCATCTCATTCCCTTGAAGAAGAACTCAATCGCATCTAGGGGTTCACCTAACAACCCTTACAGAAATGACTCTCAAATTTCCTCTCTCAACTCGACCTTTCTCCTTTGGCAGTCTCCTATTTTCTTCATTCAATGGGATTTATTGAGAGCTTAGTGAGCACAGAGCACTGTACTAAGCGCTTGGGAGAGTACTATATAACATTGTAACAGCCATATTCCCTGCCATCAACAGAGCTTACAGTTTACAGGAGGAGACAGACATTAATATAAATACATATGCTACAGAGCTGTGAGGCTCGGAGAGGGGGGATGAATAAAGGTAGCAAATCAGGGCGATGGAGAAGAGGAAGGGAGGGCTTCAGTCAGGAAGGCTTCTTGGACATGGATCTTCAATAAGACTTCAAAGAGGGGGAGAGTCATTACTGGATTTGAGGAGGGAGGGTGTTCCAGGCCTGAGGTAGGAGGTGGGCAAGGAGTAGGCAGCGAGAAAGATGAGATCGAGGTACACAGCGAGAATGTTGGCATTAGAGAAGTGACATGTGCAGAGTGGATTGTAGTACGCGAGCAACTAGGTGAGGTAGGAGGGGGCAAGGTGATTGCATGTTTTACAGCCAATGGTGAGGAATTTCTGTTTGATGCAAAGGTGAAAAAAATGCAGTTTTTTGAGGAGTGGAGTGGCATGTCCTGAATATTTTTGAAGAAAAATGATCCGGGAAGCCGAGTGAAGTGTAGACTGGTGTGGGGAGAGACAGAAGGCTGGGAGCAAGGAGCAAGCAATCAAGGAGGTTGATTCAGTAGCAGTTGGGATGGAGAGAAAAGGGCAGATATTAGCGACATTGTGAAGGTGGAACTGACAGAATTTAATGATGGACTATGACAGTTGAATGAGAAAAGAGTCAAGGATATACCTAAGGTTGCAGGTTTGTGAGACAGGAAAGGATGGTGGTGCCGTCTACAGTGATGGAAAAGTGAGGGGAAGGACAAGGATTTTTTAGGATAGTGGAAATATGGCCATGTTTGATAGGGGTGAGGAAGAAGCCGTAGGAGAACCAACAGCTGAAGATGACTGTTAGGGAACAATGAAGAGAGGGGACCAGAGATTTGATAAGGTGAAAAGGAACGGGGCTGGGTGTGCCGGTGGAGGGGGTGGATTTTGAGCGAAGGCAGGGTTCACCTCTAGAGATACTGCTGGGAAAGATGGGGGAGTTGAAGAAGGGGCACGAGGGGGGAGGGACTGAGGAGGGGCAGGAAGATTTTAGGGAGATCATACCTGAGAGTGTCAATTTTCTTAATAAAGTAGGTGGCCAGGTCACTGGGGGGCAAGGGATGGGGGAGGTGGAGGGACAAGGGTTTTGAGGAGGGAGTTAAACGTCTGGGACAACTGGTGAGGGCGATGGGCATGGGTGTCAGTAAGGATGGAGAAATTATTTTGCTGGGCAGAGGAAAGAGCAGAGCTAATGCATGCAAAGGTAAACTTGAAGTGGATGAAGTCAGCCTGATATCTAGAATTCCGCCAGCAGCACTCTGCAGTTTGTGCACAAGAGCAAAGGAGGTGCACTGTGAGCCAGGTGATCCAGGACTGTGTACGAGTACTGTATGAGAGCATCAGAAGTATAGGACAGTAAGTGAATTGAGTTCAGTAGAGAGGGTGGTGTGTTGAGAGCATCAATTTGGTCAGCAAGGGACGGAATTTGGAGTACAGAGGCTAAAAGGCATGATGTGAGTTGAGAAAACTGGATGGCGTCAAAAGATCATAGGTACTTGTGGGGGAAGAGTAGTTTTACCCGAGGAGGGGAGGGGAAGGGGGTGGAGGTCTGTGGGAGAGAAGGCAAGTGAGGAAGTTGTGATTAAACAGAGGGATTTCCATTGGTGAGGGTCGAAATTGTGCAGTGGCTAGAGATGATATCGAATGGGTGTCCACTTTGGTGGGTGGAAATGGTGGGATGGAGCAGGCAGTCAATGGAGTGACTGAAGGATAGCAGCAGAAGGGTCATCAGGAACATCTATGTGGATAGTGAAGTCCCCAAAGATCAATGTAGGCATTGCGATAGACAGAAGTAGTATAAGAAAGGGATCAAAATGGTTAAAGAAGTTGGAGGCGGGTCCTAGAGGGTGTAGGTGATCATTACTACACATTATGATCAAAGAAGCAGTGTAGCTCAGTGGAAAGAGCACGGGCTTTGGAGTCAGAGGTCATGGGTTCAAATCCCGGCTCCGCCATTTGGCAGCTGTGTGACTTTAGGCAAGTCACTTAAATTCTCTGTGCCTCAGTTACCTCATCTGTAAAATGGGGATTAATACTGTGAGCCCCACGTGGGACAATCTGATCACCTTGTATCCCCGCCAGTGCTTAGAACAGTGCTTTGCACATAGTAAGTGCTTAACAAATGCCATTATTATTATTATTACTAGAATCTGGAGTGGTGGTAGAGGAACATGTCAGGGGCTTCAGAGGAAGGAAAAGAAAGGGCTGGGGCATGAAATGGTACGCAGAGTAAGCACTCAATAAATACGATTGAATGAATGAATGAATGAATAAATACAAAAACAGCACTGGGGTGTGGGAAGAATGCCAACTCCTCCTTTCTCAGTGAGTCCAGGAGAGAGGGAGAAGATGAGACCCCCCGCCCTCTGGTGAGAGCAGCAGGGGAGACGTTGCAATCTGGGGACAGACAAGGATCTCTACTTGGATGTCAAAATGACTTGATTCGTTCAAAACAGAATTAGAAATCTTCCAGCCTCACTTTCCTATCGCTTATAGACAATTGAACCCTTACATGTAATGTCACGAAATACCATCAGTTCTATCTGAACATCTCTAAAATCTGTCCTTTCCTCTCCATCCAAACTGCTACCATACAAATCTCAGCATTCAGCATTCAGCATTTCATGCCTTGACCACTATATCAATCTCCTTGACGACCTCCCTAAATGCTCTCTCTCCACTCTGCTACACAAAACATTTCTCTGAAAAACAGTTTTCCCCATTGCTCAAAAGCCTCCAACAGCTGCCCACCCAACTCTGCATCCAACAGAAACTCCTTACCTTTAAGGTAAGATAAAGTAAGGTAAGGCTTTAAGGTACTTATTCACCTCTCTTCTGCCATCTTATCCTCCTCCTTGAGATCCTACTAAAACCCAAGACCCCAAACCCAGCCACTCTGCTCCTCCAATCCCAACCTACTCACCAAACCCCAGTATTTTGTTTCTGTCACCAACCCCTTGCCTGTGCTCCACCTTGAGCCTGGAACTCCCTCCCCTACATATCTGACAGTCCACCCTTCTCCCCAATTTCAAAATCCTCCTAAATCACATCTCTTCCAAGAAAACTTCTTACATACTAAAAAACTAATTTGAATGGTCATGTCAAGTGTATATAAGCTGCAAGCACACAAAAGGTTTTGACAGAGGAGAGTGGAAGCAGTATGGTCTAGTGGAAAGACGATTTGCCCAAGAGCCAGAGGACCTAGGTTTTCATCCTCGTTCTGTCACTTGTCTGCTGTATGACCCTGGGTAAGTCGTTTGATTTCTCTGTGCCTCAGTTTCATCATTCATAAAAATTAGGATTAAAACTTTGAGACATTAAAATTATGTGAAACATGGCCTGTATCCAACCTGATTTATCTTGTACCTACCCCAGCTTTTAGAAAAGTCCCTGCCACATTGTGAGTGATTAAACAAATCCCTTAAAAAATGGGATTGCTCTGCCCTTTGGGTGGTGCTCAGATGAACTGTAGGAAATTAAATTCCAGGGTACATTAAATTGTCCTAAAACCCCCACTTAGGTCACCTTTATCTGATGGTGTGCACCCACCGATGCTGATCAATCAGTCACTTAAATCAATGCCATTTATTGAGCTCTTACTATTTGCAGAAAGCACTATATAGACCGCTTGGGAGAGTACAATACAACAAAGTTGGCAGAAGTGTTCCCTGCCCTCAGTGAGTTTACGGTTTACAGGGGGAGTTGAATAAAGCAAACTATAGTAGGAAACTAATACCCAGAAAGCACATTTCTTGCAATTAAAATGTCACTAACAATGAAGTCTACAGACAACTAATCCTAGGTTAATAAAATCCCAGCAAGAGCTTGACTAAATCTGAAAACAATTCTCTTTCCATGAATGCCCATGACATTTCAATTAAAAACTAAACCAGCCCCTTCAGCTAGTATCTTGGGCTCTAAATATGCCAGGCCTGGGGGTCAAAAGGACCTGGATTCTTATCCCAGCTCACCGCTTGTCTGCTGTTTGACTGTAAGTCACTTAACTTGTCTATGCCCCAGGTACTTCATCTGTAACGTGCGCATTTCAACTGTGAGCCTCATGTGGAACTTGAATTGGGTCCTACCTGATTACCTTGTATTTCCTACAGCACTTAGAACAGTGCCTGGCACATAATAAGTGCCTAATAAGTACCACAAAAAGAGGGATAGTGTTAATATATAAACTTCAGAACATACATTTAAATCCTCTAGAACCAAACATGGGGCTGGGGTATCTTTTTACCAAACCTAGACTCTGTTACACTCTATGGTTAGGCTGGGCATTGCTATGTCCAAGGTAAGTAGGGCTTATTTTTAGTCCATATTCTTAAATGAGGGAATGAAAGTTCTTCGCAAGGACTCTTCTGCCCTTGTTTTCGTTTTGGATTCAAGGGACAAATTTGGAAATACTTCATTTCTGAAGAATTAGAGAGTATTAGAGTAGAAGTATTAGATTAGTATCCCATTAAGGAGCCACACAGTAGTACGAAAAGCAAAACCTCAGAGCACCAAGAATTATGATTTTCTAACAGCTCTTCATTCTGTACCTGCCCATATGCTCAAGCTCATGCTCAAACTTTCTGTTTGACATTTATTGTTTGATAATTTATTAAAGCCAGAATTTTTAGAGTAGGAAATTGGGCCTATGTTAAAATGTTTCAAGGACAAAACAGAGAAAATCAGACACTAGGGAGAGAAGGGAAAGAAGGGCAAGAAACAAAACATACTCAAATTCACTGAATTTCTTGGTCTATCAGAATGTGAAATTCCATTCTAATGCTCTCCTCTAGAATTTAACCTTGTTGTGGGCAGGAAACATATCTGCCAGTTCTGTTGTACTGTAGTCTCCCAAACGCTCTTAAAGAGTGTTCGGCATAAAGGAAGTGCTCAAAAAATATGACTGATTGATTTATTGATTGATACAAACCTCCAGGAATCTGAAGCATTTTGGCTCCTTCTACTAAGTCCTTAGGCTGTTGAGTGTCTCACAAATCCCTTTCTTTCATAGAATAAGCATTGGTTTCTAAGTGCTGGGCATACATATAGATATTCATTCATTCAATCGTATTTATTGAGCGCTTACTGTGTGCACAGCAGTGTGCTTGGGAAGTAGAAGTTGGCAACATACAGAGATGGTCCCTACCCAACAGCGGGCTCACAGTCTAGAAGGGGGAGACAGACAACTGAAAAAAACATATTAACAATCAATCAATCAATCAATCATATTTACTGAGCGCTTACTGTGTGCAGAGCACTGTACTAAGCACTTGGGAAGTACAAGTTGGCAACATATAGAGATGGTCCCTACCCAACAGTGGGCTCACAGTCTAGAAGGGGGAGACAGAGAACAAAACCAAACATATTAACAAGATAAAATAAATAGAATAGATATGTACAAGTAAAATATACAAATAAATAGAGTAAAAAATACATACAAACATATACATATATACAGGTGTGGGGAAGGGAAGGAGGTAAGGCAGGGGGGATAGAGGGGGAAGGAGGGGGAGAGGAAGGAGGGGGCTCAGTCTGGGAAGGCCTCCTGGAGGAGGTGAGTTCTCAGTAGGGTCTTGAATGGAGGAAGAGAGCTAGCTTGGCGGATGTGGGGAGGGAGGGCATTCCAGGTCAGGGGGATGACGTGGGCTGGGGGTCGATGGTGGGATAGGCGAGAATGAGGCACGGTGAGGAGATTAGCGGCAGAGGAGCGGAAGGTACAGGCTGGGCTGTAGAAGGAGAGAAGGGAGGTGAGGTACGAGGGGGCGGGTGACGGAGAGCCTTGAAGCCGAGGGTGAGGAGTTTCTGCCCGATAAAATTTTAACAAGATAAAATAAATAGAATAAATATGTACAAATAAAATAAATAAATAAATAGAGTAATAAATAGGTACAAACATATATACATATATACCAGTGCTGTGGGGATATATAGATCATGGATTAGTACCAGGGTTAATTGAGCCAAAATCAATAGTCATATATATATACAGAGAGAGAGAGAGAGAGAGAGAGAGAGAGAGAGAGAGAGAGAGAAGGAAATATATATATATTATAAGATTATAATATATATTATATATATTATAAGATATATATATATATAAGATTGCCAGGTCTATAGTAGTAGCAGCAATTCTACTAAAATTTGGTGGCTATGGAATTCTATGAATCATTATTATCTTAGAACCTGTCTCTAAATTTATAGCTTACCCTTTCATTATTTTAGCTACTTGAGGTATAATTATAACCAGCTCTATTTGTCTCCACTAAACAGACCACAAGTCCCTGATCGCTTATTCATCGTTAAGTCACACAGGCCTAGTAGTGGCTGCCTCCTTAATCCAAACACCCTGAGGCTTTATGGGCGCCACAGCAATAATAATTTCACACGGGCTCACCTCTTCAATATTATTTTGTTTAGCTAATTCCAACTATGAATGAATTCACAGTTGGACCATACTCCTAGTTCTACCCCTAATAAGCTCATAATGTCTACTGGACAGCCTAGCCAATCTAGGATTACCACCAACCATTAACTTAATCGGTGAATTAATAATCACTGTCTCCACATTCTCCTGATCTAACTTTACCCTTATTCTATTGGGGCTTAACACTGTTATTACAGCTATCTACTTCCTATATACACTAGTTACATTCAACATGGAAAATTAACTTCCCACTCTTTATCAACTAATCCTACCTTCACCCGAGAACATACAATTATAGTCCTCCACTTACTTCTACTCATCCTTCTGACACTAAACCCAAAGTTAATCCTAGGAGTAGCTTACTGTAGATGTAGTAAAATGATAATGTTAGATTGTGAATTTAAAATTAGAAGTTTAATTCTTACTATCTACCAAGAGAGAAATAAGGAGCTGCTAATCCTTAACTTCACGTGTGAACATATGGCTCTACGTTTAAAGGATAAAAGTCTTCCATTGACCTTAGGAGTCAAAAGCTTTGGTGCAATTCCAAATAAAAGTAATTAATCTGTTATTTACTTCCATTCTCTTAACATCCCTAATTATCCTATTTATTCCCCTTTTGACATCATTTACACCGTACTATAAACTTACAACCTACCCCCACCGTGTAAAAACTATAATCATATGATCCTTAATTATTAGCCTATTCCTTTGCTGCTACTCCTTAACCAAGGTTTTGATTCAACCATTACCAACTGACATTGGTTCACTACACACACTTTAAAGTGGATAATAATAATAATAATGGCATTTATTAAGCACTTACTATGTGCCAAGCACTGTTCTAAGCGCTGGGGAGGTTACAAGGTGATCAGGTTGTCCCACGGGGGGCTCACAGTCTTAATCCCCATTTTACAGATGAGGTAACTGAGGCACAGAGAAGTGAAGTGACTTGCCCAAAGTCACACAGCTGATAAGTAGCGGAGCCAGAATTAAAACCCATGACCTCTGACTCCCAAGCCCGTGCTCTTTCCATTGAGCCACGCTGCTTCTCTATCTATATAGTCCTATCTTCCTACCTATTGCACTTTTAATTACCTGGTCAATCATGGAGTTTTCCATTTGATATATAAACTCGGACCCAAAAATTAATCAATTTATAAAACACTTATTAGTTTTTCTAATCACAATGCTAACCTTCATCTCTGCCAGCAATCTGTTCTACCTGTTCATTGGCTGAGAAGGGGTAGGAGTAATATCATTTATACTTACTGGCTGATGACATGCTCGAACCGACACAAACACTGCAGCTATACGGGCTATTCTTTACAACCGAATTGGAAATATCGGATTTATCCTAGCTATATCTTGATTTATTATAAACACGAACTCAAGAGAACTCAATCAAGTCTTTCTACTTCACGCACACCTACTCTCTCTACTAGGACTTAACAGGTAAATCAGCCCAATTTGGACTTCACCCATGGCTCCTATCTGCAATAGAAGGACCCAACCCCGTTTCAGCCCTATTACATTCAAGCACTATAGTCGTCACAGGTATTATCTTCCTAATGGTTCGATTCTCCCCCCCTCCTTGAACATAATTTAATCGCCCTAACAGTAGCCCTGTGTTTAGGAGCTGTTACTACCTTATTCACAGCCGTATGAGCCCTAACACAAAAGGATATTTAAAAAATTATCACTTTTTCCACCACAAGCCAACTAGGCCTAATAATAGCCACTTCTGGACTTAATCAACCATTCTTAGCCTTTCTCCACATCTGTACCCACGCCTTCTTCAAAGCTATACTCTTCCTAATCTAAACGACGAACAAGATATTCGAAAAATAGGGGGCTTAATTAATATTTCACCGGTTACATCATCAGCCCTAATCATTGGTAGCCCAGCCCTAACAGGAATACCATTTCTAGCCGGCTTTTACTCCAAAGACCTAATCATCAGTCTCCAAAGGCCTTCCCAGACTGAGCACCACCATTCCTCTCCCCCTCCCCAAACCCTCGTCCTACCTCCTTCCCCTCATTCATTCATTCATTCAATCGTATTTATTGAGCGCTTACTGTGTGCACAGCACTGTACTAAGCGCTTGGGAAGTACAAGATGGCAACATATAGAGACTGTCCCTACCCAACAGTGGGCTCACAGCACCTGTATATATGTTTGTACAGATGTATTACTCTATTTATTTTACTTGTACATATTTACTATTCTATTTATTTTATTTTGTTAATATGTTTTGTTTTGTTGCCTGTCGCCCCCTTCCAGACTTTGAGCCCGCTGTTGTGTAGGGACCGTCTCTATATGTTGCCAACTTGTACTTCCCAAGCGCTTAGTACAGTGCTCTGCACACAGCAAGAACTCAATAAATATGATTGAATGAATGATTCGAATCTCTTAACACTTCTAACCCAAACGCCTGAGCGTTTCCTTAACTACAGCAGCCACCACATTTACAGCTGTTTATAGTGCACGAGTAATCTTCCTTGCATTACTTAACCAACGACAATTCTCTCCAGCAAGTATAATTAATGAAAACAACACATTATTGATTTGACCCATCAAACGACTTGCCTTTGGACGTATTCTCGCCGGCTTCTTCCTGAACTCATATACCAACCCGGGTACTTTAAACCCTACAACTATATCTTATTTTTATCAAAATAGCTGCTCTTGCCATTACATTACTTGGCTTTATCCTAGCCCTGGAACTGTATATAAGTTTGAGGTGATGGCAGAACATCCAAGTAGAGATGTCTTGAAGGCAGGAGGAAATGCAAGACTTCAGAGAGGTAAAGAGATCAGGGCTGGAGATGTAGATTTGGGTGTCATCAACATGGAGGTGTTAGCCATGTGAGTGACTGAGTTTTCCAAGGGAGTGGATGTAGATGAGGAAAAGAAAGTACCCAGAACTGAACCTTGAAGGACACCCTCGGTCAAGGGATGAGAGGCACCCGAGAAGCCTGCAAAAGAGACTGAGAATGAGCGGCTAGAGAGATAGATGAAGAACCTGGAGAGGACAGTGTCAGTGAAGCCAAGGTTGGATAACATTTCCAGGAGAAGGGAGTGGTTCACGGTGTCAGAGGCATCTGAGAGGGCAAGGAAAACTGGAAGGGAGTAGAGGCCGTTGGATAGGGTGAGGAGGAGATCATTGGTGACCTTTGAGAGGTGGTTTTCTATGGAGTGAAGCCAAATGGAAAGGCGTCAAGGAGAGAAGTGAAAAAGAGGAACTTGAGGCAGCAGGTTTAGCCAGCTCGGGGGGCTCACAGTCTTCATCCTAATTTGACAGATGAGGTCACTGAGGCTCAGAGAATAATAGTAATAATAGTAATAATATGATGGCATTTATTAAGTGCTTACTATGTGCCAAGCACTGTTCTAAGCGCTGGGGGAGGTTACAAGGTGATCGGGTTGTCCCCTGGGGGGCTCACAGTCTTCATCCCCATTTGACAGATGAGGTCACTGAGGTTCAGAGAATATTAGTAATAATAATGATGGCATTTATTAAGCGCTTACTATGTGCCAAGCACTGTTCTAATCACCGGGGAGGTTACAAGGTGATCAGGTTGTCCCCTGGGGGGCTCACAGTCTTCATCCCCATTTGACAGGTGAGGTCACTGAGGCTCAGAGAATAACAGTAATAATAATGACGACATTTATTAAGCGCTTACTATGTGCCAAGCACTGTTCTAAGCACTGGGGGAGGTTACAAGGTGATCGGGTTGTCCCCCGGGGGGCTCACGGTCTTCATCCCCATTTGACAGATGAGGTCACTGAGGCTCAGAGAATAATAGTAATAATAATGACAGCATTTATTAAGCACTTACTATGTGCCACGCACTGTTCTAGGTTACAAGATGATGGTGTTGTCCCCTGGGGGCTCACGGTCTTCATCCCCATTTGACAGATGAGGTCACTGAGGCCCAGATAAGTGAAGTGACTCGCCCAAAGCCACCCAGCCGACAGTTGGTGGAGCTGGGATTTGAACCCAGGACCTCAGACTCCCAAGCCCGGGCTCTTTCCCCTGACCCACAGATTAAGATTGTGAGCCCCACGTGGGACAACCTGATTCATTCAATCGTATTTCATTCAATGGTATTTATTGAGCGCTTCCTGTGTGCAGAGCACTGTACTAAGTGCTTGGGAAGTACAAGTCGGCAACATCTAGAGACGGTCCCTACCCGACAGCGAGCTCACAGTCTAGAAGATATATAGAGTCTAGACTCTACATTCATTCATTCATTCAATCATATTTATTGAGCGCTTACTGTGTGCAGAGCACTGTACTAAGCACTTGGGAAGTCCAAGTTGGCAACATCTAGAGACGGTCCCTACACAACAGCGGGCTCACAGTCTAGAAGGGGGAGACGGGCCACAAAACAAAACAAAACCTGATTATTCTGTCTCTCCCCCAGTGCTTAGAACAGTGCTTGGCACATAGTAAGCGCTTAACAAATGCCATCATTATTATTTTTCAGGAAGCAGCGTATTTTTCAGGAAGCCCGGTAGAGCCCGGGCTTGGGAGTCAGAGGTTGTGGGTTCGAATCCCAGCTCCTCCGCTTGTCAGCTGGGTGACCTTGGGTGAGTCACTTCCCTTCTCTGGGCCTCAGTGACCTCATCTGGAAAATGGGGAGGAAGACTGGGAGCCCCCGTGTTTTGTTGTCTGTCTCCCCCCTTCTAGACTAGGAGCCCGCTGTGGGCAGGGATGGTCTCTCTTTGTTGCTGAACTGTCCTTCCCAACAGTAAGCGCTCAATAAATATGATTGAATGAATGAATGATGCCTGTTACATGTTTTGTTGTCTGTCTTCCCCCTTCTAGACTGTGAGCCCGCTGTGGGCAGGGAAGGTCTGTCTTTGTTGCTGAAGTGTCCTTCCCAAGCGCTTAGTACAGTGCTCTGCACACAGTAAGCGCTCAATAAAACGATGAATGAATGAATGAATGAATGAATGAATGAATGAATGAATGAATGAATGAATGAATATTGCAGAAGAAAGGTAGGAGAGAGATGGGGTGATTACTGGAGGGAACTGTGGGGTCAAGGGAGGGGTTTTTTTTGGTTGGAGAGATATGGGCATGTTTAAAAGAATGGGGAAGAAGCCACTGGAGAATGAACAGTTGAAGATGGCAGTTAGGGAGGGAACAAGGTAGAGGATAAGTGTTTTGATGAGGTGTAGAGGGATGGGATTGGATGCACAGGTGAAGGGGGGAATTTTGTGAGAAGGCACAAGATTTCCCTAAAGATAGTGCTGGGAAGGATGGGAACACTGAAGAAGAGGTAGGAGAGAGGAGGGCTTGAAAAGGGGCAGGGGAGATTTTTGGGAGATCATGGTAGATAGTGTCAATTTTGTTGATGAAGTGGGTGGCCAAGTCATTGGGGACAAGGGATGTGGGCGGCAGGGGGAGGGGGGCAGAGGAAGGGCTTAAATGTCTAGAACAACTGGCGAGGGCACTAGGCATGCAAATCAAAAAGTGAGGAGAAATAATTTGGGCAGGTAGAGGAAAGGGCAGAAATAAAGGCATGCAAGGATAAACATGTAATGGATGAAATTGGCTTAATATCTAGATTTCCACTCGAGCACAGGAGCGAAGCAGGTGGACTGTGCAGGTGATCCCTGGCTGAAGGTAAGTGGCACGAGATTGATGAAGGGTTAGGAGAGCGAGTGAGTTCAATTCAGGAGTAAGGTTGTTGCTGAGAGTGTCATTTTTGGTCATCAAGGGAAGGAAGTTTGGGTTTGGAGGCTAAGGGCAGTATGACAAATTGAGCAAATTGAATGGTGTCAAAAAATCAGCAATCTCTTTGTGGGAACAGTACAGATTTACCAGGAAGAGGTGTGTGGGAGAGAAGGCAAGTGAGGAGGTTGCGGTCAGATAGAGGGATTTCAGAGTTGGTGAGGGACGAGATTGCACAATGGCTAGAGATGATGAGATCTAGCATGTGTCCAGGTTGGTAAGTGAGTGAAGTGGGGTGGAGCAGGAGGTCAGTGGAGTTGAGGAGTGATCAAAGGTGGGCATGGGAAATGTCATCAGGAATGTATATGTGGATGTTGAAGTTCCCAAGAATCAATAGAGGCAAGGAAAAAGAGACAGAATGCAATAAAGGGATCAAAATGGTTACAGAGGTTGGAGGTGGGACCTGGGGGGATCAATTACTAGACTGTGGAGTGGGTGGGCTTGAAATGAAGGGAAAGCAAGGGATGGGGGTGGTGCTAAAAAGCGGCATGGGGTTACGAGAAGGAAGCCAACATCTCCTCCTTTCCCAGTGAGTCTGGGGGAATGGGAGAAGATGAGGCTCCCTTCTGAAGTGAGCAGCAGAGGAGACTATGTCATCTTGGGAGAGCCAGGTTTCAGTGATGGTGAAGAGGAGTAGTGGGTGGGACAGAAATAGGTCAATAATGAAGGGAAGCTTCCCCTTGATGGAGTGGGTATTCCACAGGTCACACTTGGCTGAGGCTGTGGAGAGGGTGTATGGACGGGGATGGGGCGAGGGGTAGGAAGGGGTTGAATGGGGATGAGCTGGCGGGGGACCAGTACATGGAGAAAGGGATAAAGGACGGCTCTAGGACAGGATGACAGGGATGGGGCAGGGAAGAGGAGTGGGGAGGGGTTGGATGGGAGTGCACTTAAGGAGGGGGGCAGCTTGTGGGGAAGGGGATGAAGTAGGGTGCTGGGCATAGCGGACAAAGGAGGGGAAAACAGAGCTAGAGGAGAGAAGGCAAATTAGGGAGTTAGGGTATAAGAGAAAGAATGTCTGGAGCTGCAGCAGCATCTGTACCCCCACTGGATGGGTGCAGATTTTTCCAGAAGGTTAGGACTCAACAACCCCAACAGGGAGGGAATCCACCAGTTCTGAGTTGTGATTAGTGAGTTGTCAAGGAGGAGTGAATGGGTGCGCAGCTTATCAAATCCTTAGTCCTTGATGGGCGACTGTTGACATAAATTCATATACTAAGCACTTGGAAAGTGCAATCCAGCAACAGAGAGACCATCCCTGCCCACACCGGGCTCACAGTCAAGAAGAGAGGAGACAGACATCAAAGCAAGTGACCAGATATTAGTAGGAATATATATACACGTGCATCTATCCCAAACACATCTGCCTAAGAAAATCATTATCTCCGAGTCTACTACATAGGAAATATCCATTACTTGTTAAGTCCTTAGTGTGTCGCTGACCTGTTTCTATGGTCTTTATCTCAAGTATTGCTATGGGGCTCTGAGTCTCATTCCCCCAAGGTGGCAACTGTAGTCCCCCTGCAGTGGGAGGAAGGGCGGAGGATGGTGGAGACCCTCGCTTTGTTTCATTTTTTTGTCCCATGGCTTGCCAAGTGGGTACAGGGTGGTTGCAATTTTTCTGTCTGGCTCGATTTGAAGCCACCTATGTAAGTAGCCGGGGCGGAGGGCAGGGACAGGGCGTCCGAAGTGCTCAGCCTCCTACCATCCCTCCCTCCTTCCCACCCTTCCTGATATCAGGCCCCCACTGTTGGCGAAGTGGGGCAGGAAATGGCAGAGACCTTCCTTTTGCTCCAGTGTTTTGCCCCTGATCTTTCCAAGTAGTCAGCAGCCCTTCTTTGGTCTAGGCCTACATGTAAGTGGAGGGGAGGGGCTGGAGAGTTTCGGGACCCTCCCATCATGGATCGTAGGTCACCTGGGTTGCGGGGGACCGTGGCGGAGACTCTCCCATTTATTCAGTTTTTTAGGCCCCTGGTTTGCTGAATGGACACTGGGATGGTCAGCGGCCTTTCCCTCAGGTGTGAATTTAGGGCTCTGGTGTGAAAGGGCGGGTCCAGAGGCCTCAGTGTCACTTGGCTCCGTGGAACCAATCCCGGGTCCCCTGCAGTGGAGGGAAGAGCAGGGGTAGGGCGGTGTGTGTGTGGCAGGGAGGGGGGCTTAGGCAGTGGTAGAGACCCACCCCTTAATTCAGTTTTTTGGCCCCTTGTTTTCCCAGTGGGTTCTGGGATGGTCAGTGGCCTTTTTCCCTCATCTGTATACTTAGGCTCCTAATGTGGGAGGAGAGGGACCGGAGGGCTCAGCGTACCTTGTCCTGGTGCCGTCCTAGGACCCCCCCCACACCCGCAGATGGGGAGAGGGACAGGATGGGGTCACTGAACCTTCCCCTTTGACTTTGCTGTACGTTGGACCTCTGGCGCTGTCACTATTGCCTCTCACAGCCCTTTCACAGCCCTGCTACCATCAACTTGAATCCTACCATGTCAGATATTGTACTGGCTAACTATTGGTGACCTCCTTATTGGAAGGCTCTGTTCCAGCAGAATAGGCCCCAAACAGAGAACATAAGAATGATGCTGCAGTCTTCGGGTATATCATTCAAAAGACAGTAGCAGTAGTCGGTAATTTCAGAGTTCTCTCCTTAAAATCTCTCCAAATGTGTGGTTTTGTAAGGGACAGCAGAATGAAGGTATCCTGGCAGACAAACTGAACTGAACCCAGAATTCACAGTAGGATTAGCCATTCATTACTTCACTGACACTGCAGGGAAATAAACCTCATTTTTTCCCACACTACTTTGACTATGTGTGAGAGAGCATTTTGAACAGTGAGAGAGCATAATTTACATACCAGCTTTCCGCTTCCTATAATTTGGCCTGAGAGATCAAAGGGGAAAAAAATCAATCAATCGTATTTATTGAGCACATACTGTGTGCAGAGCACTGTACTAAGTGCTTGGGAAGTACAAGGTGGCAACATATAGAGACAGTCCTTACCCAACAGTGGGCTCACAGTCTAGAAGGGGGAGACAGAGAACAAAACCAAACATATTAACAAAATAAAATAAATAGAATAGATATGTACAAGTAAAATAAATAAATAAATAGAGTGATAAATATGCACAAACATATATACATATATACAGGTGCTGTGGGGAAGGGAAGGAGGTAAGACGGGGGGATGGAGAGGGGGGCGAGGGGGAGAGGAAGGAGGGGGCTCAGTCTGGGAAGGCCTCCTGGAGGAGGTGAGCTCTCAGTAGGGCCTTGAAGGGAGGAAGAGAATTAGCTTGGCGGATGTGGGAAGGGTGGGCATTCCAGACCAGGGGGGATGACGAGGGCTGGGTGTCGACGGCGGTACTGGCGAAAACGAGGCACGGTGAGGAGCAGAGGGTGCAGGCTGGGCTGTAGAAGAAGAGAAGGGAGGTGAGGTAGGAGGGGGCGAGGTGATGGAGAGTCTTGAAGCCGAGGGTGAGGAGTTTCTGCCTGATGCACAGATTGATTGGTAGCCACTGGAGATTTTTGAGGAGGGGAGTAACATGCCCAGAGCATTTCTGGACAAAGACAATCCGGGCAGCGGCATGAATTGAATGGACTGAAGTGGGGAGTGACACGAGGATGGAAGATCAGAGAAGAGGCTGATGCAGTAGACCAGACAGGATAGGATGAGAGCTTGAACGAGCAGGGTAGCGGTTTGGAAGGAGAGGAAAGGGCGGATCTTGGCAATGTTGTGGAGCTGAGACCGGCAGGTTTTGGTGACGGCTTGGATGTGAGGGGTGAATGAGAGAGCGGAGTCGAGGATGACACCAAGGTTGCAGGCCTGTGAGATGGGAAGGATGGTAGTGCCGTCAACAGTGATGGGAAAGTCAGGGAGAGGGCAGGGTTTGAGAGGGAAGACAAGGAGTTCAGTCTTGGACATGTTGAGTTTTAGGTGTCGGGCAGACATCCAGATGGAGATGTCCTGAAGGCAGAAGGAGATGCAAGCCTGGAGGGAGGGGGAGAGAGCAGGGGCAGAGATCTAGATTTGGGTGTCATCAGCGTAGAGATGATAGTTGAAGCCGTGGGAGTGAATGAGGTCACCAAGGGAGTGAGTGTAGATCGAGAACAGAAGGGGACCCAGAACTGAACCTTGGGGAACCCCCACAGTAAGGGGATGGGAGGGAGAGGAGGAACCTGCAAAAGAGACTCAGAATGAACGACTGGAGAGATAAGAGGAGAACCAGGAGAGGACGGGGTCTGTGAAGACAAGGTTGGATAGCATGTTGAGGAGAAGGGGGTGGTCCACAGTGTCGGAGGCAGCTGAGACGTCCAGGAGGATTAGGATAGAGTATGAGCCGTTGGATTTTGCAAGCAGGAGGTCATTGGTGACCTTTGAGAGGGCAGTTTCCATGGAATGGAAGGGATGGAAGCCAGATTGGAGGGGGTTGAGGATGTTATCCAACCTTGGCTTCACTGACTCTGTCCTCTCCTGAATCTCCTTTTATCTCTCTGGCTGTTCTATCACAGTCTTCTTCATGGGCTCCTCCTCTCCCACCCACTCCCTAACTGTGGGGGTCCCTCAAAGTTCAGTTTTGGACCCCCTGCAATTCTCAAACTACACTCATTCCCTTGGAGAACTCATTCAGTCCCATGGCTTCAACTACTACCTCTTTGTAGAGGATATATAAACCTACATCTTTCTCCCCTGAACTCTCTCCAAGGTCGCATCCCCTCCTGCCTTCATGACATCTCTATTCAGATGTCCTCCCGTCACCTCAAATTTAACATGTTCAAAACAGAGCTCCTCACCTTGCCTCCCAAACTTTCCCATCACTATAGATGGCACCATCATTCTTTCCATCTCACAAACCTGTAACCTTGGCATTATCCTTGACTCCTCCCTCTCATTCAACCCATATAGTCAATCAGTCACCAAATCCTGTCGGTCCCACCTTCACTAAAAATGGCCCTTTCCTCTCCATCAATTAATCAATCAATCAATCAATCGTATTTATTGAGCACTTACTGTGTGCAGAGCACTATACTAAGTGCTTGGGAAGTACAAGTTGGCAACATATGGAGACGGTCCCTACCCAACAGTGGGCTCACAGTCTAGAAGGGGGAGACAGAGAACAAAACCAAACATATTAAATAAATAAAACATATTAAATAAAATAAATAGAATAGATATGTACAGGTAAAATAAATAGAGTAATAAATATATACAAACATATATACATATATACAGGTGCTGTGGGGATGGGAAGGAGGGAAGGCGGGGGGGTGGAGAGGGGGAGGAAGGGGAGACGAAAGAGGGGGCTCAGTCTGGGAAGGCCTCCTGAAGGAGGAGGAGGGGCCTTGAAGGGAGGAAGAGAGCTAGCTTGGCGGATGTGGGGAGGGAGGGCATTCCAGGCCAGGGGGATGATGTGGGCTGGGGGTCGGCGGCGGGACAGGCGAGAAGGAGGCACGGTGAGGAGATTAGCGGCAGAGGAGCCAAGGGTGTGGGCTGGGCTGTAGAAGGAGAGAAGGGAGGTGAGGTAGGAGGGGGCGAGATGATGGAGAGTCCTGAAGCCGAGGATGAGGAGTATCTGCCTGATGCGTAAGTTGAATGGTAGCCACTGGAGATTTTTGAGGAGGGGAGTAACATGCCCAGAGTGCATCTGGACAAAGACAATCCGGGCAGCGGCGTGAAGTATGGATTGAAGTGGGGAGAGACACGAGGATGGGAGATCGGAGGAGAGGCTGATACAGTAGTCCAGACAGGATAGGATGAGAGCTTGAACGAGCAGGGTAGTGGTTTGGATGGAGAGGAAAGAGCGGATCTTGGCAATGATGTGGAGCTGAGACCGGCAGGTTTTGGTGATGACTTGGATGTGAGGGGTGAACGAGACAGCGAAGTCAAGGATGACACCAAGGTTGCGGGCTTGTGAGACGGGAAGGATAGTAGTGCTGTCAACAGTGATGGGAAAGTCAGGGAGAGGGCAGGGTTTGGGAGGGAAGACAAGGAGTTCAGTCCTGGACACGCTGAGTTTTAGGTATTGGGCAGACATCCAGATGAAGATGTCCTGAAGACAGGAGGAGATGCGAGCCTGGAAGGAGGGGGAGAGAGCAGGGGCAGAGATGTAGATTTGGGTGTCATCAGCGTAGAGATGATAGTGGGAGCAAATGAGGTCACCAAGGGAGTGAGTGTAAATCGAGAACAGAAGGGGACCCAGAAGTGAACCTTGAGGAACCCCTACGGTAAGGGGATGGGAGGGGGAGGAGGAGCCCGCAAAAGAGACTGAGAATGGGTGAACGGAGAGATAATAGGTGAACCAGGAGAGAACGGAGTCTGTGAAGCCAAGGTTGGATAGTGTGTTGAGGAGAAGGGGGTGGTCCACAGTGTCGAAGGCAGCTGAGAGGTCGAGGAGGATTAGGATAGAGTATGAGCCGTTGGATTTGGCAAGCAGGAGGTCATCAGTGACCTTTGAGAGGGCAGTTTCCGTGGAATGTAGGGGATGGAAGCCAGATTGAAGGGGGTCGAGGAGAGAGTTGATGTTGAGGAATTCGAGGCAGTGCGTGTAGACGAGTCGTTCAAGGAGTTGGAAAGGAATGGTAGGAGGGAGATGGGGTGATAACTAGAAGGTGAGGTGGGGTTGAGAGGGTTTTTTTTAGGATGGGAGAGACATGGACATGTTTGAAGGCAGAGGGGAAGGAACCAGTGGAGAGTGAGCAGTTGAAGATGGAAGTTAAGGAGGGGAGAAGGGACGGAGCAAGAGATTTCATGAGATTAGAGGGAATGGGGTCAGAAGCACAGGTGGCCTGAGTAGCACTTGAGAGCAGGGAGGAGAGCTCCTCTGAGGATACTGCTGGGAAGGATGGGAGAGTAGCAGAGAGTGTTGAGAGCCAGGGGGTTGGAGAAGGTGGGGGAGTGACTTTGGGGAGGTCAGCCAAACTGCTACCACTTTAATACAGTCCCTCATCCTATCCTGACTTCCCAACTTCCTGCCGCTTCCCACTTTCATTCATTCATTCACTAAATCGTATTTATTGAGCACTTACTGTGTGCAGAGCACTGTACTAAGCACTTGGGAAGTACAACTTGGCAACATATAGGGATGGTCCCTACCCAACAGCGGGCTCACAGTCTAGAAGGAAGGGGTAGACACACAACAAAACAAAACATATTAACAAAATAAAATAAATAGAATAAATATGTACAAGTAAAATAAATAAATAAAGAGTAAGAAATACGTACAAACATATATACATATTATATATATATATATATAGGTGCTGTGGGGAGGGGAAGGAGGTAAGGCGGGGGGGATGGGGAAGGGGAGGGAGGGGAAGAGGAAGGAGGGGGCTCTGACTGGGGTAATGATGGCATTTATTAAGTGCTTATTATGTGCAAAGGACTGTTCTAAGCGCTGGTGAGGTTACAAGGTGATCAGGTTGTCCCACGGGGGGCTCACAGTCTTAATCCCCATTTTCCAGATAAGGGAACGGAGGCTCAGAGAAGTTAAGTGACTTGTCCAAAGTCATACAGCTGACAATGGGCACTGCTAGGATTTGAACCCATAACCTCTGACTCCAAAGCCCGTGCTCTTTCCACTGAGCCACGCTGCTTCTCTAGTCCACTCTGCTGCCTGCATCATCTTTCTACAGAAATGTTCAGGACATGTCACCCCCTTCTTCAAAGATCTCCAGTGGTTGCCTAGCCACCACCATATCAAACAAAAACTCCTCAACCATTGGTTTTAAATCACTCCATTACCTTGCCCACTCCTACCTCACCTCTATTCTCTCTTTCTACAACCTAGACAGCACTCTTCGCTCCTCTGGTGCTAAGTTTCTTACTCTGCCTCGATTTTGCCTGTCTCGCCACCGACCCCTGGCCCACATTCTGCCTCTGGCATGGGATGCCCTTCCTCCTCAAATCTGCCAATTACACTTTCACTCTTTGAAGTCTTACTGGAGGCACATCTCCAAGCGGCCTTCCCAGACTAAGCCCCACTTTTCCTCATCGTCTGCTCCATTCAGATTCACCCTGGCTTGCTCTGTTTGCTTTTCCCTGCATCCCAACCCCACAGCACTTATGTATATAACTGCAATTTTATTTATTTGCATTGATGACTGCCTCCTCCCACCCACAGACTGTGAACTCATTGTGGGCAAGGGATTGTCACTGCTCATTGTCGCATTGTACTGGAGAAGCAGCATGGCTTAGTGGAAAGAGCTTGGGCTAGGGAGTCAGATGTCATGGGTTCTAATCCTATTTCTACCACTTCTCAGGTATGTGGCTTTTGGCAAGTCACTCTGACTCAGTTACCTCATCTGTAAAATGGGGATTAAGACTGTGAGCACCGTGTGGGACAACCTGATTACCTTGTATCTACCCCAGTGCTTATAGCAGTGCTTGGCACAAAGTAAGCACTTAACAAATGCCATCATTTTTTTTAATTGCACTTTCTCAAGCGGTTAGTACACTGCTCTTAACATATTAAGTGCTTAATAAAAGCGATTGAATGAATGAATGAATGAGTGACTATGAATGAATGAATGAATTTAATCACCTTGCCCCCTCAATCAATCAATCAATCAATCGTATTTATTAAGCACTTACTGTGTACAGAGCACTGTACTAAGCGCTTGGGAAGTACAAGTTGGCAACATATAGAGACGGTCCCTACCCAACAGTGGGCTCACAGTCTAGAAGGGGGAGACGGAGAACAAAAACATATTAACAAAATAAAATAAATACAATAGATATATACAAGTAAAATAAATAAATAAATAGAGTAATATAGGGTAATAGGGTACTGGGGGGAGTTGAAGCCAGGCTCACCAAATGTCCCCACAAAGCTGGGTGGGATAGCTCCAGCTTGTAGGCAGCACAGAGGCACGGAAGGGGACTTGAAAGGAGGTGGGAGGGGCTGCAAAGAGGGGTAGACACCAGTCTCACCAAATGACCCATGAGAGCTGGGGACAGTCACAGGTGCCCTGGCTCCTCAGACCACAGAGGTGTGGAGGGGTCCTGAGAGGAGGAAGGGTGGTGGTTGGGGTGGGGGGGGAAGGGTAGATGATGGACTCACCAGGACCAGGAGATTTATTTTTTATTATTTTTAAATAAAAAGAATGACCACCACTGCCTCCCACCAGGCAGGCAAATCCACAGACAGCGGGAGCCCCAACTTTGGGGGATTTACTTTTTAATTAGGGTAGCAGAAACAAGTGCTTTCTGGAACCCTCCCCTCCCCTTCCACAGCTCTGAGAGGGGAGGTGATGGCAGAAGCAGCTACTCTCCACAGCCAGCCAAAAGTCTCCCCATTAGCAGCATGCCAAAACTAGTGTCCCTTCTTTCATGGGGTCAGCTACAGGTTCACTCATAGATGCTTCTGTTTCAGAGGAGACCATGCTTGCTCCTGCAATCAGCCTTGATTCCAATCTTCCCAGCTTCATGGAAAGTCCTGCCCTTTTCCCTGATGGCTCCTCTTGTTCACCTGACCAGGTGACCCAGTAATTCAATGTAAGATAGACTGTCCCAAAACATTTGAGTCTGCTGCCTGATTATCATCTTGAAGGATTTCATCTGGATAACACGCAACAGTGAAAAAAATGCATCAATCAGTTGTGGAAACCTTTTTAGCACAAGTAAAAACACCACAACACTGACACCCAAAGATAGTTGGGGTTTTCCCATTTGGAGCCCTGTAAGTGGTCCTGCACTGACAGAGGCAACCACTAACCCCACAAGAGGTTGAAAGTCCCTTAAGATGGCAAAATAAGACAGATCATGTCCTGTATGTCTTTGCTACTCAACACTGGAAGGAAAACCTACGTGACATGTGTTGAGCTCAGCTTCAAGGAAGATCACCGATTCAAGATAACAATAACAACAAAACTGTGGCATTTGTGAAGTGCTTACCGTGTGAGAGGCACTGTACTAAGCACTTGGGTGGATACAGGCAAATTGGGTTGGACACAGCCCCTGTCCCACATGGGGCTCACAGTCTTAATCCCCATTTAGAGAAGCAGCGTGGCTCAGTGGAAAAAGCATGGGCTTTGGAGTCAGAGGTCATGGGTTCAAATCCTGGCTCTGCCATGTCTGCTGTGTGACCTTGGGCAAGTCACTTAACTTCTCTGAGCCTCAGTTACCTCATCTGTAAAATGGGGACTATGACTATGAGCCCCACGTGGGACAACCTGATCACCTTGTATCCCCCCAGCACTTAGAACAGTGCTTTGCACATAGTAAGCTCTTAACAAATGCCATTATTATTATTATTATTTTACAGATGAGGTAACAGGAATGGGGAAGTTCGGTGACGTGCCCCAAGGCCACAGAGCAGACAACTGGTGGAGGCAGAATTAGAAACCATGACCTTCTGACTCCCTATCCACTCTGCCTTGCTGCTTAGGATTTAAGAATACTTACTCCACATACCTGTCACAAAGGCAAGGGCAGGTATATTTATGTTCATCTGGGCTGCCTGTTCTGATTGACTTATATTGAACAAAGACCTCATAAGTAATGATTTTATTAACTCAATTGGCAGGATTCTGAATTGGGACTAGCGTCCTACTCAGTACAAGAGATATATGAGTCCAGTGAATATGGTATGTGAAAGTCCTTAGGGACTATGCCAACTCACAGAGTTCATTTCCTTCTGTTTGGAATGCAGGGCAAGAGAGAACCTTATACCCACACTGGATATTTCTGTAAGGCTACACTACTTAAACTATGCCTGCATGGTACAAAAAACTTTACTTCTTGACCTCAGAGTATTCATACAGCTCTCACCCCTTTGACCAATTCTTCTTCTGGAAGTATCTGAATATTTTAGATAAATGACACTGTATATATGTATATGTTTGTATGTATTTATTACTCTAACTATTTTACTTGTACATTTTTATTCTATTTATTTTATTTTGTTAATATGTTTTGTTTTGTTGTCTGTCTCCCCCTTCTAGACTGTGAGCCCGCTGTTGGGTAGGGACCATCTCTGTATATTGCCAACTTGTACATCCCAAGCGCTTAGTACAGTGCTCTGCACACAGTAAGCGCTCAATAAATATAATTGAATGAATGAATGAATGAATGATACTGATATACATAGCTTTTCTGCTGTGGAAGGTATCTTGAGGATCTAAAAGCACCCTTATTCAAGGGGCTTCCAAAAACTTTCATTTATATAGGGGATGGTTTGGCCTGATCCCATCACAGTCCTCCTTGGCATTGAATCAATCAATCAATCAATCAATCAATTCTATTTACAAAGCACTTACTGTGTGCAGGGCAGTGTACTAAGTGCTGGGGATTTCAATACGACATTATAAAGGACAGTCCCCATCTCACAGTGAGTTCCAGTCTAGAGGGGGAGACAGATGTTACTACAAACAAATAAATATGGATTATGTACATAAGCGCTGTAGGGCTAGCGGGGCTGTAAAATAACGAGCATAACTAAGGATGACACAAAAGGGAGTAAGAGAAAAGGAAATGAGGGCTTAGTCAGAGAAGCCTTCTTGCCAGAAATGTGCTATTAATATCACTTTGAAAAATGGGGAAAATGATTGACAGATATGAAGTGGGAGGGACTTCCGGGCCAAAGGTAGGATGTTAGTGAGGGGTCCGCAGCGAGACAGAGGAGACTGAGGGATAGTGAGTGGGTTGGATTTAGAGTGACAAAGTATGCAGGCTGGGTCCACAAAATGAGCAAAATGAGAACATTCTGAAAGACCAGTGTTTTCCTCATATGGTTTGTAGTGTTGTGGAATGGTCTCTAAGCAATTTCCTTTTTCTGTCACTGCCAATTTAATTAATCAGTGGTATTTACTGAATGTTTACTATGGGCAAAGCATTACACCAGATGCTTGGGAGAGTACAATTACAAACTAATTTAAGACAGATTCAAACAAGAATGACCTAAAATTAAAAGACCTAATATCTACTGTGTGGTCTGAATGTGTGGTCATATTTGCCAATGAGGGGCTTCAATGGTACTTCTTCAATTAACCATTGGCATTACTGAGTGTTTACTGGATGCAAAGCAGTGTCAGTCAATCAATATTGAGGGCTTAGTGTGCAAAGCACAGAAATGAGAGCTTGGGATAGTAAAATATAGCAATGTAACCGACACATTCCCTGACCACAGTGAGCTTACTGTCTAGACGAGGAGACACATGTTAATATAAATAAAATTACACATATGTACATAAGTGCTTGTGGAGCTGGAAGGTGGGGAAGAATAACGGGAGCAAGTCAAGGCAACATAGAAGGGACTGGGAGAAGAGGAAAGGAGAGCTTAATCAGAGAAGGCCTCTTCGAGGAGATGTGCCCTCAGTATGGCTTGAAGGAAGGGAGAGTGATTAATTGTCTGTGGAGTGAAGGGGACCAAAGCCAGACTGGAGGGGGTCAAGGAGATAATTGGAGGGGAGGAACTTGAGACAGGAGGTGTAGACAACTCACTCAAGGACTTCGGAGAGGAATGGAAGTACGGACATGGGACATTAACTGCAGGGAGCTGTGGGGTCAAGGGATGGTATTTTTAGGATGGAGAGGCATGGACACGTTTGAAAGACATGGAGAAAAGCCACTGGAGAGCGAACAGTTGATTACAGCAGTTAGGAAGGGAAGAAGACGGGGGCAAGTGTTTCAATAAAGTGCAAAGGGATGAAGTCAGATGTGCAGGTGGAAGGGGTGGATTTTAAGAGAAGGCAGGAGATCTTCTCTTAGGTACTGCTGGAAAAGATGGGAGAGTGATCAAAGGGTGGGAGGAGGGAGGGACTGGAAAGGAGCAGGGGAGATTTTAGAGAGATCAGACCTGATGGTTTCAATTTTCTCAATAAAATAGGTGGCCAGGTCACTGGAGGCAAGGGAAGGAGGGGCGTGGGGGGGGCAGGGGGCTTGAGAGGGGAGAAGTTAAATATCTGGAACAACTGGCGTGGGCGAACGGGTGTCAATAAGGATGGAGAAATAATTTTGCTGGGGAGTGAACAGAGTAGAATTAAAGCCCATGAGGATAAACTTGAAATGAATGAGATTGGGCCCAGTATCTAGATTTTCACAGCAGCACTCTGCGGCTCAAGCACAGGAGCGAAGGAGGCAGACTGTGGAGGTGATCCTAAGCACTCAATTATTAAGTGGCTGGGGAATGTACAATACAACAGAGATGTAAGACCCGATCTGTAGCTTACAGACTAGACGGACTTCAAAATAAATTACATGTACTTGAGTGCACAGTTGATGCAGAGGGGAAGGTCAGTACAGTTTGAAAATGAAGATAATGACAGAGAAAGCTTTTTGGATGTGTGATTTTAATAAGGCTTTGATGGTGGAGAGAGTTGCGGTCCGCTGGAAGCAAGACAGAGGGTGTTTCAGGCCAGAGGTGTCAATGGTGAGGTCACGGTGCAGTAAGTACAGAAAGATTAAAGTATTTAGCTAGTAGTTGTATAACGTGGGATTTCCTATAGCTTCCTGTTTTGTAATTAGGATCTCCTGTTAAATTGTATCAGTATTAATAATGTACTCTGAGAACCTTGGTTTCTTTTGGGAATTGATTTATTTTGGGTCTAGTATACAGGACTGGGGTATTAACCAGCCTGCAAAATATTTTTACTCGCCTGTTATCACACAGCAAGAATGGAAGAAGGCAGAGGTTAGAGAAACTAAAAAAAAAAATTCCAAAGTCAGGAAGGTATGAGAGTCTAAAGTATAAAGTATAAAGTAAAGTATAAAGTCTAAACACCATGCCAACCTCGTTCACTCCAAGTTTATCCTTTCCTGCCTTAACTCAGCCCTCTCTTCTGCCAGACAAAGCTATTTCTCCTCCCTTATTGACACCCATGCCCATCGCCCCCACCAGCTCTTCCATACATTCAACTCCCTTCTCAGGCCCCCGGTTCCTCCCCCTCCTCCTTCCCTCACCCCCAACAATCTGGCCTCCTACTTCATTAACAAAATTAAATCCATCAGGCCTGACCTCCCCAAAGTCACTTCCCCCCCGGCTCTCAACACTCTCTGCTACTCTCCCATCCTTCCCAGCAGTATCCTCAGAGGAGCTCTCCTCCCTGCTCTCAAGTGCTACTCCGGCCACCTGTGCTACTGACCCCATTGCTTCTCATCTCATGAAATCTCTCGCTCCATCCCTTCTCCCCTCCTTAACTTCCATCTTCAACCACTCACTCTCCACTGGTTCCTTCCCCTCTGCCTTCAAACATGCCCATGTCTCTCCCATACTAAAAAAACCCTCTCTTGACCCCACCTCACCTTCTAGTTATCGCCCCATATCCCTCCTACCATTCCTTTCCAAACTCCTTGAACGAGTTGTCTACACTTGCTGCCTAGAATTCCTCAACAACAACTCTCTCCTCGACCCCCTCCAGTCTGGCTTCTGTCATTCCACGGAAACTGCCCTCTCAAAGGTCACCAATGACCTCCTGCTTGCCAAATCCAACGGCTCATACTCTGTCCTAATCCTCTTCGACCTCTCAGCTGCCTTCGACACTGTGAACCACCCCCTTCTCCTCAACACACTATCTGAACTTGGCTTCACAGACTCCGTCCTCTCCTGGTTCTCCTCTTATCTCTCCGGTCGCTCATTCTCAGTCTCTTTTGCAGGCTCCTCCTCCCCCTCCCATCCTCTTACTGTGGGGGTTCCCCAAGGTTCAGTGCTTGGTCCCCTTCTGTTCTCGATCTACACGCACTCCCTTGGTGACCTCATTCGCTCCCACAGCTTCAACTATCATCTCTACTCTGATGACACCCAGATCTACATCTCTGCCCCTGCTCTCTCCCCCTCTCTCCAGGCTCGCATCTCCTCCTGCCTTCAGGACATCTCCATCTGGATGTCCGCCCGCCACCTAAAACTCAACATGTCGAAGACTGAACTCCTTGTCTTCCCTCCCAAACCTTGCCCTCTCCCTGACTTTCCCATCTCTGTTGACAGCACTACCATCCTTCCCATCTCACAAGCCCGCAACCTTGGTGTCATCCTCGACTCCGCTCTCTCATTCACCCCTCACATCCAAGCCATCACCAAAACCTGCCGGTCTCAGCTCTGTAACATTGCCAAGATCCGCCCTTTCCTCTCCATCCATACCGTTACCTTGCTTATTCAAGCTCTCATCCTATCCCGTCTGGACTACTGCATCAGCCTTCTCTCTGATCTCCCATCCTCGTGTCTCTCCCCACTTCAATCCATACTTCATGCTGCTGCCCGGATTATCTTTGTCCAGAAATGCTCTGGGCATGTTACTCCCCTCCTCAAAAATCTCCAGTGGCTACCAATCAATCTGCGCATCAGGCAGAAACTCCTCACCCTGGGCTTCAAGGCTCTCTATCACCTTGCCCCCTCCTACCTCACCTCCCTTCTCTCCTTCTATAGCCCAGCCCGCACCCTCCGCTCCTCTGCTGCTAATCTCCTCACCGTACCTCATTCTCGCCTGTCCCGCCATCGACCCCCGGCCCATGTCATCCCCCGGGCCTGGAATGCCCTCCCTCTGCCCATCTGCTAAGCTAGCTCTCTTCCTCCCTTCAAGGCCCTACTGAGAGCTCACCTCTTCCAGGAGGCCTTCCCTGACTGAGCCCCTTCCCTCCTCTCCCCCTCGTCCCCCTGTCCATACCCCCCACCTTATCTCCTTCCCTTCCCCACAGCACCTGTATATATGTTTGTACATATTTATTACTCTATTTATTTATTTATTTTACTTGTACATATCTATTCTATTTATTTTATTTTGTTAGTATGTTTGGTTTTGTTCTCTGTCTCCCCCTTTTAGACTGTGAGCCCACTGTTGGGCAGGGACTGTCTCTATATGTTGCCAATTTGTACTTCCCAAGCACTTAGTACAGTGCTCTGCACACAGTAAGCGCTCAATAAATACGATGATGATGATGATGATGATGATGGACTTTTCCCTTCACCTGGACTGGAAAAGAAGATGGTACTTTCACAAAGGCTAAATAAGGATCTGTGGTTAGCATAAGGAGTTGCTGAGACAAGTATCGCAGTGCTACGGGGAAATCATAAATTCTGTTTAGTACAGCACACTCTGCTACCAACCTAGCAATCTCTTAGATACTATGATGGCAGTGATTTGATTTTCTACGAAACTACTGCTGCATTACACAACTACCTAGACACACAATTCTGTAAGTGCATTTAGTTCAGGATTAAGAATGGACACCTTGGATGGAGGGATTTCATGAACTGTCGCAAATATGACATTACTTTGGCCTTATTCAGGTTTGTTACCTCAGTTTTGCTTACTGGTTTTCCTCTTCCAATTCTTATCCCTTATCTATGAGGCTTCCAAAAGGGCCTACTCACAGGATAATCCCTATACCCATTCTCTAATGGATTTCATCTACTTACATGGCTTCAGCTACCACCTTTAGATACCTCTCTAACCCTGACCTCTCATCTCCTCTTGTCAGCCAACCAATTTCTCAGGGTGTCTCAAAAATATTTCAATTCTTTCTATAACTAAACTTCCTACCTTCCCTCCTACATCCACCCCCCTCCTCCTAACTGCATCCTTGGGGCACTCTCGCCACTCCCCACTCTTATAGCTCTCATATTGATAAATCTCACCACCTTTCCTCCTTCACATTATACTGTAACAGAAATTCATACAGACTGAAGAGACACAGTTCAAGGTTTTGATTAATAATAATTGTGCCAGGCATAGTACTAACCCCTGGAGCAGACACAAGATAATCAGGTCCCACAGGGGACTCACAGTCTAAGAAAAAGAGAGAACAGGTACCGGATCCTAGTTTGCAGGTGAGGGAACTAAAGCGTAGAGAAGTTAAGTGACTTGCCCAAGATCTCACAGCAGGCAAGTGGCAGAGCTGGGGTTCAACCCTAGGTCCCCTGACTCTCAGACTCGAGCTCTCCCCACTAGGACATGCTGCTTCTCTAATGAACACAAATATTTTTGATGGCCAAAACAATGCTGGTATTCTAAAAAATTTTGGTTCTTCGAAAAGTGGATAACAAAAAATGACAGGAATAATTGTTATTCAGTGAGTATGAAGTATCCCACCATTTTTATGCCTTGTGTTGGACTTGTTTTTCATTAGCAGTCATCCATACCCTCTCTTCAGGCCAGCTGTAATCAAAAGTATGTATTGTAAGGTGGGTACTAGGAGTAACAGTGATGACTTGAACAACATCTCAGAACTTAAACTGTATTGTGCTTTCATTCAGTTTGCACCCACTGGGTTAGAAACTCGCATACACTTAGCCAGTCATTAAGGTCATCCCTGCAAACCAAAAAGAGACTTGACCGCAGTTGTCAAAATACATTTCAGGAACCACACCACCTGAAAAGATTTTTTGCAATATCCAAAGACCAGGAAACAGAAGGCCATTACACTGAACAAATTTTTCAGTATAATTTTTTAAAAATTGAACAAATAAAAAAACACTTATATTTAATATTATAAAACTCTGTTTTAAATTACTCTTGGATTGTGAATTCCGAGGGTTCAAGGACCATGTCTAAATCCTGCCTGCATAGTCTCTCCCAGCCCTTAGTATAGTGCTCTGCACAGTTAGTGCTTACCAAATACTATTATTCATTCACTCAATTGTATTTATTGAGCGCTTACTGTGTTCACAGCACTGTACTACTACTACTTAAATAAACATTACACAATTGACATTTACCACTGCAACATATAGCCTGAAAGGGATTGCTTTCCCCTGATTGCTAAGATCCTTGGGGGCAGGGACTGTGTCTACCAACTCTGTTGTATTAGACTCTTCCAAGAAGTCAGTGCAATATTCTGCATGCAGAAAACCCAGTACATACTATACTGACTGATTGGTTCTAGAATGGATCCTACTTTATAAGCAATTCTATGGGAACACATACCCCCATTAACAAAACTACATTTTCAAGGAAAATTCACCCTTATTTAATAAAGTGCTCACTATGTGCAAGGCACTGAGCAATCCTCTGCACAAAACGCTGGAAGATCAAGCTAAGCAGTTCATATAAGCTAACCTACTCTTTATATAAATGTTTATATTAATAATATCTACCTTAATAAGGTACATATCTATCTATCTATCTAGACATATATACAGATAGATATAGACAAATACATATGTAGAGAAGCAGCACAGTTTAGTGGAAAGACCCCGGGCTTGGAAGTCAGAGGACATGGGTTCTAATCCCAGCTTCACCACTGTCAGCTGTGTGACTTTGGCAGGTTACTAAACTTTTCTGTGCCTCAGGTACCTCATCTGTAAAATGGGGATTAAGACTGTGAACCCAATGGGGGACAACCTCAGTACCTTGTAACTACGCTAGGGCTTTGAACAGTGCTTGGCACATAGTAAGTGCTCAACAAATGCCATTAGTATCACAATTATTATTATCATCATCATCATCACCGTATATGTGGCAAATTTTCTATGAATGGATTATGCCTTTTGAATTTTTACAAATTTAAAATTTACATTTAAATTAAAACTGAATCAAAACCTACTTTGGATTATTTACTGGTGCAAGTAGGTAAGGAAACCTGGTTTCTAGGTAGATTCTAATATCAATCCAAAACTTCATAGCTTTTAAGTAAGGGCTTAATATTGGGAAAAGAGATGACAGGATGCCATTTTCAAGAAAATCCATTTTGGGGAGTAGGGAAGGGAAAATCCCTCCAAAAACAGATGATGATGTATCCAAAAATGTCCAGGTCTTCCAGATGCTGCATTCCAAAATACACTATTTGTTAATTCTGGTGATAAGCACAGACAGAGTGAAAATCTAATATACAAATGCATTAAATTTGCATTTAGAGTGGCAGATCCCTGATTAAATTTCTAAATTACCTAGTACCCATTTATTAATACTAATACACATATAGCAAGCTTTAAAAAGTCAGGTGTAACCTTAGCTTTATAAATACAACATAAATCGGGGTACATCTTGATGATCACTCACAGTTAATAAGTGCTTCAAAATCCTAATTTGTTTATATTGAAGACCTGTTGGTCAACAACTGTTCCCATTTTTTATTCTCTGTTGCTGGGAATCCTTTCCCATGGACAAAATAGCTAAAGAATGAGAGATTTCTGCAGCATGAGACCTCTGTCACAGAAATTCAAAATTCTCTGGCATTGACTTTGTGTTCTCGAAAGAAGTCGTGAAGCTTCTCATGGAGATTTTGGTAACCTGACAAGGGAAAGCAAGGCCAAGGACTCAACTTGCTCATCTGGCTTCTGTAATTACCCACAGTTCGGTTAATTTTCGGAGATCTTAAAATCTACCTGGGAGGAGGCTAAAGGAAAAAAGGAACCTTCCCCACCCACAAATAATGGGATATTTCAGGGAGCTGTTTATGATGTCAATTTCGGGATTAGGCCTCCCATTCACTTGGGAGAGGTTTAAATAGAATGGAAGAAACTCACACGAGTTCAACCTGGGTTATTACTTTAATTGCTTCTTCCCTTCCACCCCTTTTCGGGATAATTTTCCCCAGCTCACTTTGGATAATGCCAAGTGGCCTGGGTGGGTCAGAGACCCATGAAAGCATTCATTCCAAAACCTGGGGCAGACCACACTGCCTCGGCCCCCCTCGGTACACTACGGCCCCTAGATTACCCGGCCTGCTTTATTCACCCGGCTGTCCTTTGAAACCAGGCCGGTTCTAACTCCTGGATAGCAGTAGGTCATAAGGGATGGCCTACTGAAGACTAGGAGGGTGGAAACAAAATTTTTTACAGTGCGAGTGAACCAAATGCCACCCCTGGCAGAGAGGTATGCCTTCAGAAAACGGCAGCCTGGAACAGAGGTGAGGCAGTGGAAAGGAAAGGGGATAAGGAATTTAGACGCGGGCATCCCGTCCATTAGTGATCCCCAGGGAAACCACTGTGATACTCACGTTCCTCTCGGGGTCGATGGCCTCAAGCAGTCGGTCCCTTATACACTGCGGGGAGGCCGGATCTGCTGTCATTGCCTGAGCAGGGTGGGAACGAAACGCTGGCCCAAGTGGCGGGCAGGCTGGGAGATCACTCACTAGCCGGGCACCAGCAGCGGAATCAAATGTTCCCCCGCAAAGACAGCCGGGGGCTCAATGCTACTGCTGCTACCACTAATGACTCTTCAGCTTCGGGTACCAATCTCCTCCAAATGAGCTGACACTCCTCCAAGTACGCGGAGTAATCTGCTTCGCTCGTGGAACTGCCCACCCGCTTAGTCGACGCCGAAAGGTGAAGACGAACATAAAATGGAAGGAATGAACGCAGGAGGCGGGGTAGCTTAGCAGCGTAGCGCCACCGAGCCCTCATGGAGGAAGAAGGGAACTCTGGGTCTTCCTTCACGCAAAGCTGCGCTTTCTAACGCCCGCCCACTCCTCAGCTTTTCCTACGTATAAGAAGGGGCTAACCCAAACGGTTGGTCGCTATGGAGGAGGGAACACGTTTAAGTATAAATGTTGTTGGCTCACCCAAAAACATCGTACTTCCACAAACTAGCAGTTTAATATCTTGTTACTCCACAAATACAGAATACTCATATTATAACAATAACAAGAAGAGCAATAACTGTATCTGTTAAGGCCTTTCTTTGCCCCAAGCACTTTACTAAGCGTTGGAGTAAATACAGGTTAAATGGGTCAGACTCAATCCATAGCCTACATATAGGATCCGCATTCTCAGTAGGAGGAAGACCAATCAATCAATCAATCGTATTTATTGAGTGCTTACTGTGTGCAGAGCACTGTACTAAGGCTTGGGAAGTACAAGGTGGAAACATATAGACATGGTCCCTACCCAACAGTGGGCTCACAGTCTAGAAGGGGGAGACAGAGAACAAAACAAAACATATTAACAAAATTAAATAAATAGAATAGATATGTACAAGTAAAATAAATGAATAAATAGAGTAATAAATATGTACAAAACATATATACATATATACAGGTGCTGTGGGGAAGGGAAGGAGGGAAGGCGGAGGGTGGAGAAGGGGAGGAGGGGGAGAGGAAGGAGGGGGCTCAGTCTGGGAAGGCCTCCTGGAGGAGGTGAGCTCTCAGTTGGGCCTTGAAGGGAGGAAGAGAGCTAGCTTGGCAGATGTGGGGAGGGAGGGCATTCCAGGCCAGGGGGATGACGTGGGCCGGGGGTTGACGGCGGGACAGGCAAGAACGAGGCACGGTGAGGAGATTAGTGGCAGAGGAGCGGAGCGGGCTGGGCTGTAGAAGGAGAGAAGGGAGGTGAAGTAGGAGGGGGTGAGGTGATGGAGAGCATTGAAGCCGAGGGTGAGGAGTTTCTGCCTGATGCGCAGATTGATTGGCAGCCACTGGATATTTTTGAGGAGGGGAGTAACATGCCCAGAGCGTTTCTGGACAAAGACAATCCAGGCAGCAGTGTGAAGTATGGATTGAAGTGGGGAGAGACAAGAGGATGGGAGATCAGAGAGGAGGCTGATACAGTAGTCCAGACGGGATAGGATGAGAGCTTGAATGAGCAGGGTAGCGGTTTGGATGGAGAGGAAAGGGCAGATCTGAATCCCTATTTTTCAGATGGGGAAAGTGAGGCACAGAGAACTTAAAAGACGTTTCTAATAGTAATGATGGTACTTGTTAAGCACCTACTATGTGCCAAGCACTGTTCTAAGCTCTGGGGTAGATACAAGGTAATCAGGTTGTCCCACATGGGGCTCACAGTCCTAGTCCATTTTACAGATTAGACTGGCAGGTTTGTGGTGCTGCGAGCAAAGCAGATAACTCTGCATACTTGGAGGAGAGTCAGTTGATTTGCAGGAGTTTGGTACCCAAAGCTGAGGCGTCGTTAGTGGTAGTAGCAGTAGAATTGAGCCCCCGGCTGTCCTTGAGGGAACATGTGATTCTGCTGCTGGTGCCCAGCAAATGAGTAATCTTTCAGCCTGCCTGCCACTTGGGCCAGCGTTTCGTTCCCACCCCACTCAGGCAATGACAGCAGATCCGGCCTCCCCACAGTCCATTTTAGAGTTGAGGTAACTGAGACACAGAGAAGTTTAGTGGCTTAACCAAGGTCACACAGCAGACAAGTAGTGGAGAAGGGATTAGAACCCACATCCTCTGACTCCAAAGCCCTGGCTCTTTCCACTAAGCAACTCTGTTTCCCTAAGGCCAATTAGCAAGCAAATGGCAGACCACTGACCACATAATAATTGTAGTTTTTGTAGCAATGGGATAGACACAATGTAATCACATTTCACGGAATCCCTGTCCCATATAGCACAAATTTGAGTGATTACCTTGTGCCCGATCTCAACTATTTCAATGATGACATCTTCCCACACCTCCCCATCCGTGTATCCCAGACCACCACTCTCCCCACCTTCAAAGCATGACTAAGGTCAGATCTTCTCCAAGAGGCCATCCTGGATTAAGCCCTCTTTTCCCTGGCTCACTCTCACTCCTGTGTTGTCTATGAACTTGTATCTATAACCTTTGGACATTGGATATTCACCCCAACTCCACAGCACTTACATATATATCTTCAAACAATATATTGTAAATTACTTATCTATTCATATGGCAGCCTGCCTCCCCCTCTAGACTGTAAGCAGGGAAACTGTCTGAAAATTCTGTTGTATTGTAACAATAAATCAATTAGTGCTAGTTATTGAGTGCTTACTCTGTGAAGAGCACTGTCCTAAGTGCTTGGGAAAGTACAATACAACAGAATTATTGTACTCTCCCAAGCACTTAATACAGTAATAACACTAAAGGTTAGCGCTCAGCAAATTCAGTTGACTGAATTACTACTACTACTACTACTACTACTACTACTACTACTACTACTACTACTACTACTACTACTACTACTACTACTACTAATGGCATTTATTAAGTGCTTACTATGTGCAAAGCACTGTTCTAAGTGCTGGGGAGGTTACAAGGTGATCAGGTTGTCCCACGGGGAGCTCACAGTCTTTTTCCCCATTTTACAGATGAGGGAACTGAGGCCCAGAGAAGTTAAGTGACTTGCCCAAAGTCAGTCAGCTGACAATTGGTGGAGCTGAGACTTGAACCCATGACCTCTGACTCCAAAGCCCATGCTCTTTCCACTGAGCCATGCTGCTTCTCCTACTTCTACTACTACTAATAAAATGATAATAATAATTGTGATATTTGTTAAGCACTTACAGTGTGCCAGGCACTGTACTAAGCACTGGGGTGGACACAAGCAAATTGTGTGGGACACAGTCCCTGTCCCACATGAGGCTCACAATATTAATTCCCAATTTACAGAAGAGGTAACTGAAGCACAGTGAATTTAAGTGACTTGCCCAAGGTCACATTGAAAACAAGTGTGTCCCTTTCTAACTCCCGGGCTCATGCACAATCCAGTAGACCACACTGCTCCTCGACAGTGTGCTCCACTTTCAATTATAGTTATTGAGCACTTACTGTGTGCAAAACACTGTATTAAGTACTTGGAAGAGTACAATTTAATGACAGACACATTCCTGCCCCCTTCTAGACTGTGAGCCCGTTGTTGGGAAGAGATTGTCTCTATCTGTTGCCAAATAGTACTTTCCATATGCTTAGTATGGTGCTCTGCACACAGTAAGCATGCAATAAATACGATTGGATGAATGAATTAATGAATGAATGACGAACGAGCTCACAGTCTAGAGGGGGAGACAGACATTAATATAAATAGATACATGAATAAATACATAACATGTATATTTACATATATATATACACATATGTGCTGTGGGGATGGGAGGGAGAATGAATGAATGACCAAGTTAGAGCTGTGCAAAAGGAAGTTCATTTATTCATTCATTCAATCATATTTATTGAGCACTTACTGTGTACTGTGTGCAGAGCACTGTACTAAGCGCTTGGGAAGTACAAGTTGGCAACATATAGAGACGGTCCCTACCCAACAGTGGGACAAGAGAAGAGAAGGGCTTAGTCATGGAAGGCTTCTTGGAGGAGATGTGCCCTCAATAAGATTTGGAAGTGGGGAAGAGCAATTATCTGTCTGATTCATTCATTCATTCAATCGTATTTATTGAGAGCTTACTGTGTGCAGAGCACTGTACTAAGCGCTTGGGAAGTACAAGCTGGCAACATATAGAGATGGTCCCTACCCAACAGAAGACTCACAGTCTAGAAGAGGGAGACAGACAACAAAACAAAACATATTAACAAAATAAAATAAATGCAATAAATATGTACAAATTAAATAAATAGAGTAATAAATACGTACAAACATATATACATATATACAGGTGCTGTGGGGAGGGGAAAGAGGTAAGGTGGGGGATGGGGAGGGGGAGGAGAGGGAGAGGAAGGAGGGGGCTCAGTCTGGGAAGGCCTCCTGGAGGAGGTGAGCTCTCAGCAGGGCTTTGAAGGGAGGAAGAGAGCTAGCTTGGCGGATGTGCGGAGGGAGGGCATTCCAGGCCAGGGGGATGAGGTGGGCCAGGGGTCGACGGCGGGACAGGTGAGAACGAGGCACAGTGAGGAGATTAGCGGCAGAGGAGCAGAGGGGGCAGCCTGGACTGTAGAAGAAGAGAAGGGAGGTGAGGTAGGAGGGGGTGAGGTGATGGAGAGCCTTGAAGCCGAGCGTGAGGAGTTTTGGGGGGAGGGGGGCTTTGCAGACCAGAGATAGAATGTGGGCAAGATGTCAGTGGCAAGATAGACGAAACGGAGGTACAATGAGAAGGTTAGCATTAGAAGAACAAAGTGTGCAGGCTGGGTTGCAGTAGGAGAGTAGCAGACTGAGGTAGGAGGGGTCAAGGTGATTAAGTGCTTTAAAGCCAATGGTAAGGAGTTCTTGTTTGATGAGGAGGTGGTTGGGCAACCACTGGAGTTTCTTGAGGAGTGAGGAAACATGTTCTGAACATTTTTGAAGGAAAATGATTCGGTCAGCAGAATGGAGTATGGACTCGAGTGGAGTGAAATGTGGCTGCAGTTTGGGTGGAGAGGAAGGGGAGTATTTGGGAGATGTTGTGAATGTAGGACTGACAGGATTTAGTGATGGCTTAAATATGTGGATGGAATTAGAGAAACGAGTCAAGGACAGTGCCAAGGTTACAAGCTTATGAGACAGGAAGGATGGTGGTGTCATCAACGGAGACGGCAAAGTGAGCGGGAAGATAGGATTTTACTGGGAAGATAAGAAATTCAGTTTTAGCCAGATCAAGTTTGAGGTGACTGGGGGACATCCAAGTGGAGATGTACTGAAGAAAGGAGGAAATGTAAGACTGAAGAGAGGGACAGAGATCAGGGCTGGAGATGTGGATTTGACACATAGATTTACATATAGTAAGTGCTCAGGAAATGCCACTGACGGATTGAATATCTACCTCAGGACTTAGTAAACTTCTTGGCACACAGTTAAAATTTAATAAAAAATTCATGACTACTTGTATATATGGAAGGAACCATGTAAGAGTAAGAATTTGGAGATGGTCAGCAGAGAGTAGAAAAGAGAAGGGGAAATTGGTTTGATAAATTAGAAGGGGGATGACTGTATCACAGATTGAGGAAGGATTATATGAAGGGTGGAGGGGTGGGGAGAGGTACCCTCTTCTTGATCAATCGATCATATTTATTGAGCGCTTACTTTGTGCAGAGCACTGTACTAGGCGCTTGGGAAGTACAAGTTGGCAACATGTAGAGACAGTTCCTACCCAACAGTGGGCTCACAGTCTAGCTGACAAGTGGCAGAGCCGGGATGGCTGAGGGCCATCATCGACCTGCATATATGTTTGTACATATTTATTACTCTATTTATTTATTTTACTTGTACATATCTATTCTACTTATTTTATTTTATTAATATGTTTGGTTTTGTTCTCTGTCTCGCACTTCTAGACTGTAAGCCCACTGTTGGGTAGGGACTGTCTCTCTATGTTGCCAACTTGTACTTCCCAAGTGCTTAGTACAGTGCTGTGCAACAGTAAGCACTCAGTAAATACGACTGATTGATTGAGATAAGGATGGAAAGGATGAAAGAATTGTTGAGAGTTGTTCCAAGAGATGGGTGGAACCAGAAAAGTCAGGACAGATGACTTCGATTTTGTCAATGAAATAGATGGACAAGTCACCAGAGGCAATGAATTAGGGGTCGTAGTTGGATAGAGACTTTAAGGAAGAGTTGTGGTGGGAATGGATTTGATGAAGGTCGATTTGACGTTTGGTAACCTCATTTGCTCCCACGGCTTCAACTATCATCTCTACACAGATGATACCCAAATCTACATAAAGAGACAATTGCAGGCCAGAGGCCAGAGTGGGGAGATGGGCAGGGAAGGGGAGGGAATGTGTCTGTTTATTGTTGTATTGTACTCTCCCAAGTGCTTGGTACGGTGTTCTGCATGCAGTAGGAACTCAATAAATACAAGTGATAGATTAATGTCCCCCTCTCCATCCCCCCTGTCTTACCCCCTTCCCTTCCCCACAGCACCTTTATATATGTGTATATGTTTGTACGTATTTATTACTATTTATTTATTTATTTTACTTGTACATATCTATTCTATTTATTTTATTTTGTTAATATGTTTGGTTTTGTTCTCTGTCTCCCCCTTTTAGGCTGTGAGCCCACTGTTGGGTAGGGACCGTCACTATATGTTGCCAACTTGTACTTTCCAAGTGCTTAGTACAGTGCTCTGCACACAGTAAGCACTCAATAAATACGATTGATTAATTGATTGATTGAGTGCCGAAAGGTCATGGGTCCTAATCCCTGCTCCACCACTTATCAGCTGTGTGAACTTGGGCAAATCCTTTTACCTCTACATGTGCTTAATAAATATTACAATTATCAGTGTTTAGTATAGTGTTTTGCAGACAGTAGGAACTCAATAAATACAACTGAATGAATGGATGAAGGAATGCTATTCAAATAAGTACTTAGTAGTTATCATTTAATGATTGATTAATTGATTGCTTTATAACCATGATTAAACTGTTAATCATATTTATTAAGCACTTACCCAGTGCAGGGGAATTAATCAATCAGTCAATTGTATTTATTGTTCACTTACTATATATAGAACACCATACTAAGCTCTTCGAAGAGTACCGTTTATCAGAGTTGATTGTTCCTTGACCACACTGAGCTTACAGTCTAGAAAGGAAGATAAACATTAAAATAAATAGATAAATTATAAATAGGGACTTAAATACCCTGTAACCGAGGGAGGGATGAACAAAGAGGGCAAATCCAAGAGCAAGAGCAATGCAGAAGGGAGTGGGAGAAGAGGAAGAGAGGGCTTAGCTGGGGAAGACCTCTAGGCGTTGTGTTCTACTAAAGCCTTGAAGGTGAGGAGAGTGATCATCTGTGGAATATGAAGAGGGAGGGCATTCCAGGTTAGAGCTGGGATGTAGACAAGGAGTGACATGGCCATGTGACATGGACGAGGTTGAGGTTTGTGAGTAGATTGACCCTACAGGAGTGAAGTGTTCAGGCTGGGTTGTAGTAGGAGAGTTGCGAAGTGAGGTAGGAGGGGCAAGATGTTTGAGTGCTTTAAAACTTAGGGTTAAGGAGTTTCTATTTGATGTACTTTGAGGTTCTTGATGAGTGGGGAAAAAGGGTCTGAATGGTTCCTGTAGAAAAATGATCCTTTTGGTGCAGGCAGCAAAGTGAAATTTGGACTGAAGTGGATGAGGTAGGCGGCAAGGGAGGTCAGCAAGGAGGTTGATTCAGTATTCAAGGGGGATAAGATAAATATTTTGATTAATGCAGTAGCAGTTTGGATGAAGACAGAAGACAGATTTTAGTAATATTGTGAAGATTGAATCGACAGGATTTAGTAACAAAGTGAATTTATGGGTTGTATGAGAGAGATGAGTCAGGGATAGTACTGAAGTTATCAGTTGGTGAGAAAGGGAGGATGGTGGTGCTGTCTCCAGTGGTAGGAAAATCACAGAGGACAGGACTTGGGTGGGAATATGAGGACTTCTGTTTTGGATAAATTAATATTGAGGTCTTAGAAGGGCATCCAAGTAGAGATGTCCTGAAGACAGGAGGAAATATGAGGCTGCAGAGAAGGAACGAGATCAGGGTTGGAGATGCATATTTGGGAATCATCTGCATAAAGATGGAGAAGCAGCATTGCTTAGTTGAAAGAGCACGGGCTTGGGAGTCAGAGGTCAAGGGTTCTAATCCCGGCTCTGCCAGTTGTCAGCTGCATGGTTTTGAGCACTTAACTTCTCTGTGCCTCAGTTACCTCATTGTTAAAATGGGGATTAAGACTGTGAGCCCTACATGGGACAATCTGATTACCTTGGATTTACCCAAGCAGTGCTTGACACATAGTAAGCACTTAACCATCATTATTATTAGTACTATTAGTCATAGCAATAATAACAACTATAATCAACCTTGGGAACAAATAGGTTCTCCAAGGTGGGTGTAGATGGAGAATAAAACTAAGCCTTGAAGGACTCCCACAGATGTGGAGCCCGCAAAAGAGACTGAAAATGAGTAGCTAGAGAGATAGAAGGAAGAACCAGGAGAGGACAGTGTAAGTGAAAACAAAGTTGGATAAAGTTTCCAGGAGAATTGGGTGGTCGACATTTTTGAAGGCTGCTGAGGGGTCTGGGGTGATTAGGATGGAGTAGTGGCCTTTGGAACACTGTACTAAGAGTCTGGGAAAGTACAGTACATGAGTTGGTAATCATGTTCCCTGTCCACAAGGAATTTACAATCTGCAGGAGGCTTTCATCATCATCAATCATATTTATTGAGCACTTACTGTGTGCAGAGCACTGTACTAAGCGCTTGGGAAGTACAAGTTGGTAACACATAGAGACAGTCCCTACCCAACAGTGGGCTCACAGTCTAAAAGGGGGAGACAGAGAACAAAACCAAACATATTAACAAAATAAAATAAATAGAATAGACATATACAAGTAAAATAAATAAATAAATAGAGTAATAAATATGTACAAACATATATACATATATACAGGTGGTGTGGAAAGGGAAGGAGGTAAGATGGGGGATGGAGAGGGGGTGAGGGGGAGAGGACGGAAGGGGCTCAGTCTGGGAAGTCCTCCTGGTGGAGGTAAACTCTCACTAGGGCCTTGAAGGGAGGAAGAGAGCTAGCTTGGCGGATGAGCAGAGGGAGGGCATTCCAGGCCCGGGGGATGACGTGGGCCAGGGGTCAATGGCGGGACAGGCAAGAACAAGGTATGGTGAGGAGATTAGCAGCAGAGGAGCGGAGGGTGCAGGGTGGGCTGTAGAAGGAGAGAAGGGAGGTGAGGTAGGAGGGGGCGAGGTGATGGAGAGCCTTGAAGCCCAGGGTGAGGAGTTTCTGCCTGATGCGCAGATTGATTGGTAGCCACTGGAGATTATTGAGGAGGGGAGTAATATGCCCAGAGCGTTTCTGGACAAAGATAATCCGGGCAGCAGCACGAAGTATGGATTGAAGTGGAGAGAGACACGAGGATGGGAGATCAGAGAGAAGGCTGATGCAGTAGTCCAGACGGGATAGGATGAGAGCTTGAATGAGCAGGGTAGCGGTATGGATGGAGAGGAAAGGGCGGATCTTGGCAATGTTGCGGAGCTGAGACCGGCAGGTTTTGGTGACGGCTTGGATGTGAGGGGTGAATGAGAGAGCGGAGTCGAGGATGACACCAAGGTTGCGGGCTTGTGAGACAGGAAGGATGGTAGTGCCGTCAACAGAGATGGGAAAGTCAGGGAGAGGGCAGGGTTTGGGAGGGAAGACAAGTTCAGTCTTGGACATGTTGAGTTTTAGGTGGCGGGCAGACATCCAGATGGAGATGTCCTGAAGGCAGGAGGAGATGCGAGCCTGGAGAGAGGGGGAGAGAGCAGGGGCAAAGATGTAGATCTGGGTGTCATCAGTGTAGAGATGATAGTTGAAGCCGTGGGAGCGAATGAGGTCACCAAGGGAGTGCGTGTAGATCGAAATTCCTCCATTGAGGAATTGAGGCTTCGAGATTCCTCCATTTCTTTCTCTGTAAAACGGGGACAATATCATCTATTATCAAAATAACTTTTAACACACCAACATGTAGTTCTGAAAATAGAGACCCAGAGAATCTCACGAAAAAACTATGCAACATAGATATAGATATCCCAAGGACTGTAGTCTCACAAAACCTGAGGTTTAGGAAAACTTACTCTTCGAGTGTTTGTCATTTTTTATGGTATTTGTTAAGCACTCACTATATGCTAGCCACTGAGCACTGAGAAGATACAAGCCAATCAGGGAACACAGTCCCTAATCCTCAGTGGGCTCACAGCCATAAGCCCTGCTTTACAAATGGAATAACTGAGGCACAGAGAAGTGAAACGACTTGCCCAAGCTCACAAAGTAGACAAGTGGAGGAACTGGGACTAGAATTTATGTCTTTCTGAATCCCAGGCCTTGTTGCTTCATCTGTTACTGCCTTTAAAAATTCCTCAGTGTTCTGTCACTACTACTTCACTTCTTTACAATTGAGGGGCACTAACACCCACTAGTGTGGGTCCCTTTCAATTCTCTGTAAACATCAATGTCCTTGGAGAACACATTTGCTCCCTGACTTTAATTATCATCTCTAAGAAGGTAATTCCCAAGTATACATCTCCAGCTCTGATCTTTCTTCTCAGCAGACTTGCATTTCCTTCCCACCCAACTCTAATTTGGATGTCCTGCTGACACCTCAAATTTAAAATGTCCAAAACAAATCTCCATATATTCCCACCCAATCACTGTCCTCCCACTGATTTTTCCATCACTGTAAACAACACCACCATCCTCCCGACTATGACCTTAGCGTTATCCTTGACTCACTTTTCTCATTCAATTAACAAATTCAACCCTCACAACAACGCTAAAGTCTGCCCTTTCTTCTCCATCCAAATTACTATCACATTAAAACTAAGCAAGCAATTTATCATATGCAACCTTGATTGCTGTACCCTTTGACCTTCCTGCCTTATCTCTCTCCAATCCAGCCCAAACTATCCTAAGCTGCCAGAATCGTTTTTCTACAAAAATATTCAGTCCATATTTCCCCACTCCTCAAAAACCTCCTGTGGTTGCTCTTCCACCTCCATATCAAGCAGAAACTCCTTACCGTTGGCTTTAAAGTATTCAATCACCCTGTCCCTTCTTACTTTATTTCCCTGATTTCCTACTACCACCCAGCCTGCACAATTCACTCTTCTAATGCTAACCTTCTTACTGAAACTTGATTTCATCTATCCCACTGCACATCTCTTCCAAGCTGTGTTCCCTGACTAATTTCTCCTTTGCTCTTCTCCCACTCTGTGTCACTGTGTCACCGTTACTTGCTCCCTTTCTTCACCCCACTCCATACTCAACATCACATGTAGATATCTGTAATATCTTTATTTACATTAATGTCCGTCTCCCCCCTAGGCTGTAAAATCATTGTGGGCCGAGAATGTGACAGTAAGTACTCAATAAAAATGATTGACTGACTGACTGGCTGACTGACTCCCAGTCCCTTCTGCATCACCCTTGCACTTGGATTTTCATAGTTTACTCACTCCTTGTTCAGCCCCATAACTTATATGTTTGTACGTACTTATTACTCTTTTTACTTATTTTATTTGTACATATTTATTCTATTTATTTTATTTTGTTAATATGGTTTGTTTTGTTCTCCATCTCCCCCTTCTAGACTGTGAGTCCACTATTGGGTAGGGACCATCTCTATATGTTGCCAACTTGTACTTCCCAAGTGCTTAGTACAGTGCTCTGCACACAGTAAGCGCTCAATAAATACGATTGAATGAATTTATGAATATCCATACCCATAATGTATTAGGTATATTAATGTCTGTCTCCCCCTCCACACTATAAGTTTGTTGGAGGGAACGTGTCTACCGACTGTGCTACACTGTACTTAGAACAGAGCTCTGAACTCAGTAAGCACTCAATAAATAGACCAATTGATTGATTCATTTATTTATACATGATGGAATGACTGATGAATTCAGTTACTAGAGTGTCCTACACGATTTATTTCCCAGTGCCAGTGGAGTATATTAGGGATGTTCAACACGTTTTTTGCAGCCCAGTATGGAGTCTATAAGCTTGCTGTGGGCAGGAACTGTGTCCATTTACTGTTATATTGTACTCTCCCAAGTACTTATTTCAGTGTTCTGTAAGCTGTTAAGTGTTCAATAAATACCACTGATTAAATGCATTATTTCCCTTATTCGCCCTCCCTTCTATGTCCCATAGGCACTTGGATCTGTACTCTTTAAATATTTGATACACCCCTCACCCCAGCCCCACGGCACTTGTGTAAATAATCTTATTCCCAGTTCCCCCTCTAGACTGTAAGCTCCTTATGGGCAGGGATCATAGCTATCAAAGATTTGTTATGAACTCTCCCAAGAGCTTACTTAGTTCAGTGCTCTGGTCACAGTAATTCTCAGTAAATACAATTAATTCACTGGTTAATTGACATATATGATATCATCAGGGAAAACAAAACTGTAATCTGTATTCTTTTGCAATAAATAACTGGGCAATGATTTTTAGAACAGCCATTTCCAGTTGGTAAATGGATCTTAACAATAACAACAACAACAAGAATGATGATGATGATAATCACATTTTTGATATTTTTTAAGCCCTTTGAGATCTATCGACTACTGCACCAAAGCACTGTAATACATAAAAGATAACTTAGTTGGACACAGTCCCTTTCCTACAAGGAGCTCACAATGCAAATATAATGAAGGCATTTCAATTCTTAAATCAAGGCACAGAGATGTTAACTGACTTTCCCAAGGTCACACACTAAACAAGTGGAGGAATGGGGATTATAATTTAGGTCCTCTGACTCCTACACTCGCATTCTTTTCAGTAGGCCATGCTCTTAACAACAACAACAACAACACCCTTAGTAAACCCTAGACTCCTCCCAACTGACCTCCCTGTCTGCTAACTTCAATAGTTCACTTCCCAGTGACTACCTCCCTACTGTTGTCAAACGTGCTCAGGTGTTCATCTATCCTAAAAAAAAATCCCTTGATTCCACATGACCCACCAGGTACTATAGACTGTGTTCTAGATTGTAAACTCACTGTCTATTCTCCACCTAAACCCACTACTTGGGAAAACTTAATTGCTCCCATGGCTTCAACTACCATCTCAAATCTATTTTTTCCAGGCCTGATCTTTCTTCTCTCTGTCTCAGATTTCCTCCTGCCTTCTGCTCACATCTTAAACTTAACATGTCTAAAACAGGAGTCCTCATCTTCCCATCCAATCCCTGACCTACCCCATCCTTCCCACTGCTCTAGACAATACATTTCTCCTCCCTCTAACTATAACCTTGCCATTGTCCTAGACTCAGCTCTCTCTTTCAATCCAAATCAATCAATCAATCAATCAATCAATCAATCAATTGTATTTATTGAGCGCTTACTATGTGCAGAGCACTGTACTAAGCGCTTGGGAAGTACAAATTGGCAACACATAGAGACAGTCCCTACCCAACAGTGGGCTCACAGTCTAAAAGGGGGAGACAGAGAACAGAACCAAACATACCAACAAAATAAAATAAATAGGATAGAAATGTACAAGTAAAATAAATAAATAAATAAATAAATAGAGTAATAAATATGTACAACCATATATACATATATACAGGTGCTGTGGGGAAGGGAAGGAGGTAAGATAGGGGGATGGAAAGGGGGACAAGGGGGAGAGGAAGGAAGGGGCTCAGTCCAGGAAGGCCTCCTGGAGGAAGTGGGCTCTCAGCAGGGCCTTGAAGGGAGGAAGAGAGCTAGCTTGGCGGAGGGGCAGAGGGAGGGCATTCCAGGTCCGAGGGATGATGTGGGCCGGGGGTCGACGGCGGGACAGGCGAGAACGAGGTACAGTGAGGAGATTAGCGGTGGAGGAGCGGAGGTTGCGGGCTGGGCAGTAGAAGGAGAGAAGGGAGGTGAGGTAGGAGGGGGCAAGGTGATGGAGAGCCTTGAAGCCCAGGGTGAGGAGTTTCTGCCTGATGCGCAGATTGATTGGTAGCCACTGGAGATTTTTGAGGAGGGGAGTAATATGCCCAGAGCGTTTCTGGACAAAGATAATCCGGGCAGCAGCATGAAGTATGGATTGAAGTGGAGAGAGACACGAGGATGGGAGATCAGAGAGAAGGCTGGTGCAGTAGTCGAGATGGGATAGGATGAGAGCTTGAATGAGCAGGGTAGCAGTTTGGATGGAGAGGAAAGGGCGGATCTTGGCAATGTTGCGGAGCTGAGACCGGCAGGTTTTGGTGACGGCTTGGATGTGAGGGGTGAATGAGAGAGCGGAGTCGAGGATGACACCAAGTTTGCGGGCTTGTGAGACGGGAAGGATGGTAGTGCCGTCAACAGAGATGGGAAAGTCAGGGAGAGGACAAGGTTTGGGAGGGAAGACAAGGAGCTCAGTCTTCGACATGTTGAGCTTTAGGTGGCGGGCGGACATCCAGATGGAGATGTCCTGAAAGCAGGAGGAGATGCGAGCCCGGAGGGAGGGGGAGAGAGCAGGGGCAGAGATGTAGATCTGGGTGTCATCAGCGTAGAGATGATAGTTGAAGCCGTGGGAGCGAATGAGGTCACCAAGGGAGTGAGTGTAGATTGAGAACAGAAGGGGACCAAACACTGAACCTTGGGGAACCCCCACAGTAAGAGGATGGGAGGGGGAGTAGGAGCCTGCAAAAGAGACTGAGAAAGAACGACCGGAGAGATAAGAGGAGAACCAGGAGAGGACGGAGTCTGTGAAGCCAAGGTCAGATAGCGTGTTGAGGAGAAGGGGGTGGTCCACAGTGTCAAAGGCAGCTGAGAGGTCGAGGAGGATTAGTACAGAATATGAGCCGTTGGATTTGGGAAGCAGGAGGTCATTGGTGACCTTTGAGAGGGCAGTTTCCATGGAATGAAGGGGACGGAAGCCAGACTGGAGGGGGTCGAGGAGAGAGTTGTTGTTGAGGAATTCTAGGCAGTGCGTGTAGACAACTCGTTCAAGGAGTTTGGAAAGGAATGGTAGGAGGGATATGGGACGATAACTAGAAGGTGAGGTGGGGTCAAGAGAGGGTTTTTTTAGGATGGGAGAGACATGGGCATGTTTGAAGGCAGAGGGGAAGGAACCAGTGGAGAGTGAGTGGTTGAAGATGGAAGTTAAGGAGGGGAGAAGGGATGGAGCGAGAGATTTCATAAAATGAGAGGGAATGGGGTCAGAAGCACAGGTGGCCGGAGTAGCACTTGAGAGGAGGGAGGAGAGTTCCTCTGAGGATACCGCTGGGAAGGATGGGAGAGTAGCAGAGAGTGTTGAGAGCCGGGGGGATGGAGAAAGGGGGGAAGAGACTTTGGGGAGGTCGGACCTAATGGATTTAATTTTGTTAATGAAGTAGGAGGTCAGATCGTTGGGGGTGAGGGAAGGAGGAGTGGGAGGAACCGGGGGCCTGAGAAGGGAGTTGAATGTATGGAAGAGCTGGCGGGGGTGATGGGCATGGGTGTCAATAAGGGAGGAGAAATAGTTTTGTCTGGCAGAAGAGAGGGCTGAGTTAAGGCAGGAAAGGATAAACTTGAAGTGAACGAGGTTGGCATGGTGTTTAGACTTTCGCCAGCAGCGTTCGGCAGCTCGAGCATAAGCGCGAAGGAGGCGGACAGTGGCAGTGATCCAGGGCTGTGGGTTAGTGGATCAAAACTGTGGTGTGCAACTGGTTCAGAAGGTCAAAGTCCTTAATCAATACACAGTCATTCAGTCAGTCTGTCAGTCGAGGATTTATTAAGCACTGACAGTATGCAAAGCACCGTACAAAAAGGGCTTAGGAAAGTCTTCTTCAAATGTTGTTGAGTCTTTTCTGAGCCAAAGCGGCTCCATGGCCACACCTTCTTCAAAGTCTCCCATCTTCTAAGTTCTGATATGTGTGCCCCAAGAATTTTGTCGGTAAAGATGCAGAGGTGGTTTACCATTACCTTCTTCCATGCAGAAAAGCTTGGGTTTCTGCAGTTGTCTTTGATCAACTTTTGGAGTACTTGATCATCCACCTTTGATTATCATGCCACTGCTGCCCAGCACAGGTGAATCGACTTTGATGCCTCAGCTTAGACCCTTCCACTATGGGTAGTTCTATGTGGCATAGCTCTAAGCTTCATCAGTCTATTCAGACTCTCCTGGCATGTTAAGGTATCAATTCACAGGAGAGTTGGAAGAATACAATATTATAGTAATGATAATAAGAAGAAGAAGAAGAAGAGAGGAAGAATGGTATTTGTTAAGTGCTTACTCTGTGTCAAGCACTGTTTTAAGTGCTGGGGTGGACACAGGGTAATCAGGTTGTCCCACATGGGGATCACAGTCTTAAACCCTATTTTACAGATGAGGTAACTGAGGCACAGAAAAGTTAAGTGACCTCGGACAACTGGCAGAGTTGGGATTAGAACCCATGTCCTCTGACTCCCAAGCTCCTCAATGCTCCTGCCACTGAGCCATGGTGCTCCTCAACAGAGAATCAACAGACCTATTCCTTGCCCAAAGAAACTCACAGTCTAGACATGGAGACATATTAATATATAAATAACAATAATAATCGTATTTGTTTGGAACTTAACTTTGTGCTAGGCACTGTACTAAGCTCTGGGGTTGATACAAGCAAATTGGGTTGTATACAGTCCCTGTCACAGGTGGGGCTCACAGTCTCAATCCTAATTTTACAGACGAGGTAACAGAAGCCCAGGGAGGTGAAGTGACTTGCCCAAGGTCACACAGCAGACAAGTGGTCAAGCCATGATTAGAACCCATGTCCTTCTGACTCTCAGGCCCGTGCTTTATCCACTACCACCATGCTGCTTCTCAATATACATAAATAAATAAATTACAATGTTATGGTTATCAGGCTGATTCAGTAATCAAGTCAGGATAAGATAAGTGATTGGATTAATGTGGTAGCTGTTTGGATATAGAAAAAAGGGAAGATTTTAGTGGTGTGAAGGTCACACCAACAATAACATTGATGGATTGAATATGTGGGTTGAAAGAGAGGAGTCAAGAATAACGCAAGGTTTTAGGCTTTTGAGACCGGAAGGATGGTTGTGGGTACAGGGGTGGGAAAGTTGCGTTTTGGGGGATCACCCAAGTAGAGATGTCTTGAAGGCAAAAGGAAATGCAAGACTGCAAAGAGGAAGAGAGAAGGGCTGGAGATGGGTCTCATTCAAATAGAGGTTACTACCTCTATTGAAGCTTTGTGAGAGAATGAGTTCTCCAAGGGAGAGGTTGTAGATGAAGAATAGACAGGGACCCAGAACTGAACCTTGAGGAACCTCCACAGTTACTGGGTGGGAGACAGAAGAGGAGCCCGTGAGAGAGACTGAGAATGAGCAACCAGAGAGATAAGGAGGAGAACCAGGAGAAAACAATGTGAAGTCAAGGTTGTTTCCAGGAGAAGGGAGAGAGCGATGGTATGGAGGGCAGCTTACAGGTTGAGAAGGATTATGATGGAAGAGAGGTCATTGGATTTGGCAAAAAGAAGATCATCTGTGACCTTTAAGACGGCCAATTCTATGGAAGGAAGGGAATGAAAGCCAGATTGGAGGGTTTCAAGAAGAGAATTGGAGGAGAGGAACATGAGACAGTGAGCTTAGCCAAAAAGTTCCCTAAAGGAGTTTGGAGAGGAAAGGTAAGAGGGAGATGGGGTTATAACTGAAGGGAGTCATGGGGTAAAGGGAGGATTTTATTTTTAAGATGGGGAGAAATGGGCATGTTTGAAAGCAGTGGGGAAGCCACTGGAGAGGGAACAGTAAAGGTGGTGAGGAAGGGAAGATAGAGGTCAAGTGTTTTGATAATTTGCAAAGGAATAGTGTCGGCTGCACAGGTGGAGTGGGTGGATTTTGAAAGAAGGCTGGAGTTCTCCTAGAGATACTGCTGGGAAAGATGGGAGGGTTGAAGAAGGGGCAAGAGGATGGAGGGACTGGGGATTGGCAGGGGGACTTTAGGGAGTGATCATGTCTCATGGTGTCAATTTTCTTAATAAAGTAGATTGATCGGGTAATTAGGGTCAACGGATGAGGGCAATTGAAGGACAGGGGATTTGAGGAGGGAGTTTTAAACATCTGGACCAAGTGAGGTCTCTGCCAAGAGGCCTCAAGCCTGAGAGTACAATCAATCATCTCCCGGGGCAGGGACCTAGGCACTGATATCTATCCGCTGAGTGACCACAAACTGTCAGGGAACACTGGCCAACTCCTGTGATAGAGACCTACCCTAGCACAGAGATCTCTCTGCCAGGAGACTATCAGAGAAGGCCTCTTCGAGGGGATGTGCCCTCAGTACGACTTTGACGGAGGGGAGAGTAATTATCTGTGGCCTGTAGGGGACCGAAGAAGCAGCCTGATGTTGTGACTAAACCCTGGACCTGAGAGTCAGAAGGTCATGGGCCCTAATCCCGACTTCACCACTTGTCTGCTGTGTGACTTTGGACAAGTCACTTTACTTCTATGGGCCTCAGTTCCCTCATCTGTAAAATGGAGATTAAGACTGTGAGCCCCACGTGGGACAACCCGATAACCTTGAATCAATCCAGGCGCTTAGAGCAGTGCTTGGCACATAGCAAGCGCTGAACAAAATTTGTTTTCAAAGCTTTTTCAAACAAAAACTCCTTACTCTCGGCTTCAAGGCTCTCCATCCCCTCGGCCCCTCCTACCTCACCTCCCTTCTCTCCTTCTACAGCCTAGCCCACACCCTTCGCTCCTCTGTCACTAACCTCCTCACTGTACCTCATTCTTGCCTGTCCTGCCGTCGACCCCCTGCCCATGTCCCTCCCCTGGCCTGGAATGCCCTCCCTCCACATGTCCTCCTAGCTAGCTCTCTTCCTCCCTTCAAAGCCCTACTGGGAGCTCACCTCCTCCAGGAGGCCTTCCAAGACTGAGCTCCCTTTTTCCTCTCCTCCTCCCCATCCCCCCCACCCTACCTCCTTTCCCTCCCCACAGCACTTGTATATATTTGTACAGATTTATCACGCTATTTGCTTTACTTGTACATATTTACTAGTCTATTTATTTTCTTATTGATGTGCATATAGCTTTAATTCTATTTGTTCTGACGATTTTGACACCTGTCTAAGTGGGATTTTTGTTGTCTGTCTCCCCCTTCTAGACTGTGAGCCCGTTGTTGGGTAGGGATCATCTCTATATGATGCCGACTTGTACTTTCCAAGCTCTTAGTACAGAGCTCTCACACAGTAAGCGCTCAATAAATACGATTGAATGAATGAATGAATGAATGAATGAATGAATGAATGAATGAATGAATGAACAAATACTTTCATCATCGTTATCATCATCACCGAAGCCAGATTGGAGGGGGTCAAGGAGAGAATTGGAGGGGCTCAAGGAAAGAATTGGAGGGAAGAACTTGAGACCTCGAGTGTAGACAACTCGCTCAAGGAGTTTGGAGAGGAATGGAAGGAGGGACTTGGGACATTAAGTGGAGGGAGATGTGGGGTCAAGGGAAGTTTGGGTATTTTAGGATGGGGTGGCATGGCACTTTTGAAAGCACCGGGGAGGAAGCCACTGGAGAGCCAACAGTTAGTTGGTGGCGGTTTAGGGAGGGAAAAAGACAGGGGGCAAGTGTTTCAGTAAGGTGCCAAGGGATGGGGTCAGATGTACAGGGGGAGCAGGCAGATTTTGAATGAAGGCAAGAGATCTCCTCTTGAGGAACTGCTGGGAGAGATGGGAGAGTTAAGGAAGGGCAGGAGGAGAGAGGGACTGGGGAGGGGCAGGGGAGATTTTAGGGAGATCAGATTTGATGATTTCAATTTTCTCAATAAAATAGATGGCTAGGTCACTGGAGGCAAGGGAAGCAGGGCAGGGGGCTTGAGGGGCAAGTAAAAGGCCTGGAACAACTGGCAAGGGCGAATGGCATGTGTGTCAATAAGAATGGAGAAATAATTTTGCTGCAGAGAGGAAGGGCACAGTTAAAGCCTGTGAGGATAAATTTGAAGTGAATGAAATTGGCCTTGTATCTCTATTTCTGCAGCAGCACTCTGTGGCTCATGTGCAGGAGCGAAGGAGGCAGACTGTGGAAGCACTGAATTAAGTGGCTAGGGATGTACAGTACAAGAGAGATGTGAGACACGATCTCTAAGCTGGAGTCATCTCTCTCATTCCACCCACATATTTAAGCTGTCAACAAATCCTGTCGGTTCTCCCTTCATGACATTGCTAAAATCGGACCTTGCCTCTCTATCCAAAGTGCTGCCATCCTGATCCAAGGCAGACCTTGACAGTCTTATCTGCCTCTTTGCTGACCTCCAGGCCTCCCATCTCTCACAATTCCAATCCATGCTTCATTCTGCTGCTTAGATCACTTATCTACTAAACTGTACAGCCACGTTTCCCCACTCAAGAACCTCCAGTGGCTGCCCATCCATCACCACATCAAACATAAACTCCTTGCCATTGGCTTTAAAACACTCAAATAGCTTGCTCAATTCTACCTCATCTCACTAACACCCTACTACTGCCCAGCCCTCTAGTGCCAATTTACTCACTGTGTCCCAACCTCATCTATCTCACCACTGACCCCTTGCCCATATCTTCTGCGCCTGACCTGGAACTCCCTCCCAGCCATATATGTCGGACCACCACTCTCTCCAACTTTGAAGAATTACTGAGTTCACATCTTCTCCAAGAGACCTTTCTCTCTATTCCCCAGTTTACTTTTCCCTACTGCAGCATCTACGCCCTGCAATCTGCGACCTCTGGACTCTTTATATTTGTCCCATTCCCAGCACCACTGCACTTATCTCCATATCTTTAAATTATACATTATAAATTACCTACTTCAGCCCTTATCTACATCTCTTCATGTAATAAAAATTACTTATTTATTCATATCAGTATCTCTCTGCCCCTTAGGCTTGTTATTGGCTGGGAATATATCTGTAAATTCCATTGTGTCATATTCTCCCAATTGCTTAGTACAGTGCTCTACACATTGTGACTGCGTAATAAATATGCCTGACTGATATTCAGGTTTGATACAGGCCATTTCCCATGTGTTGTTCTCAGTCTAGGTGGGAGGGAGAACAGAAACTGAATTCCCATTTTACAGTTGTGGAAACTGATGCACAAAGAACTCAAGTGACTTGCTCAAGACCACTGAGGAGGCAAGTGGCACAGTTGGGGTTAAAAAACAGGTCCCCTGACTCCCAGCTACTACATTAATACAATCACTTGTCCTATCCAACCTGGATTACTGCAACAAGCCTCCTTGCTGACCTCATCATCATCATCATCAATCGTATTTATTAAGCGCTTACTGTGTGCAGAGCACTGTACTAAGCACTTGGGAAGTACAAGTTGGCAACATATAGAGACGGTCCCTACCTGACAGTGGGCTCATAGTCTAAAAGGGGGAGACAGAGAACAAAACCAAATATACTAACAAAATAAAATAAATAGAATAGATATGTACATAGTTAGAATAGATATGTACATAGAATAGATATGACCTCCCAGCTTCCTGTCTCTCTCCACTCCACTCTTCACTTGGTTTCCCAGATCATTTTTCTACAAAAACGTTCATGACATCACCTCACTTGCCCCTCAAAAACTCCAGTGTTTGCCCATCCACCTCCGCATCAAACTAAAGCTCCTCTCCATTGGCTTCACATCACTCCATCACCTTACCTCCTCCTAATCACCTTGCTCCTCTCCTTCTACAACCCAGCCGGCGCACTTCACTCTTTTACTGTTAACCTTCTCACAGTGCCTTGATCTCATCTGTCCCGCTGCTGATACGGGACACCTAGCCCACATCCTGTCTCTGGCCTGGCGTGCCCTCCTTCCTCAAATCCACCAAAATATTACTCTCTTACCTTTCAAAGCCTTCCCAGACTAAGCACCACTTTTCATCATCTCCCATTCCCTTCCTCATTGCCCTGACTTACTCCATTTGATCTTTCCAACTCCCAGTCTCACATAACTTATGTACATATCTGTAATGTTATTTATTTTTATTGATGTGTGTCTCTCACCTCCTAGACTGTAAGGTCATTGTGGGCAGGGAATGTCACTGTTTATTGTTGTGTTGTGCTTCCCCATTCATTCATCATTCTTTCAATCATATTTATTGAGCACTTACTGTGTGCAGAGCACTGTACTAGGTGCTTTGGAAGTACAAGTCGGCAACATATAGAGATGGTCCCTAACCAACAACGGGCTTTACACCTAGAAGGGGAAGAAAGACAACAAAACAAAATAAGTAGACAGGTGTCAATTACAACATTCATAAAATAAATACAGTAATAAATATGTACAAATATACGCAATTGGGGAGGAGGAAAGGTTAGAGCAGAGGGAGGGAGTGGGGGCGATGGGTAGAGGAGGAGGAGCAGAGGATAAGGGGGCTTAGTCTGGGAAGGCTTCTAGGAGGAGGTGATCTCTCAGTAGGGCTTTGAAGAGAGGAAGAGAGCTAGTTTGGCGGAGGTGTTGAGGGAGGACATTTCAGGCCAGGAGTATGATGTGGGCCAGGGGTCGACAGCGGGATAGGCAAGAACGAGGCACAGTGAGGAGGTTAGCAACAGAGGAGTGGAGTGTGCGGGCTGGGCTGTAGAAGGAGACAAGGGAGGTGAGGTAGGAGAGGGAAGGTGATGGAGAGCTTTGAAGCCAGTAGGGGGGAGTTTTTGCTTCATCAAAGGTTGATATGCAACCACTGGAGATTTCTCTGCACACAGTGTGCACTCAGTTAGTATGACAATGAATCAGTGAATAAATATTTATCTCCAAAAATTTTGAGGAGGAAATAATTGATTATTTTGGATATCCCCTGCCGTAATTTCTTCTCATTTGTTCAAACATAGCATTTTGAGGACTAGAGTCTCTTATGGTATTGAAAGATAAAATAATGTAAACTGTAGTCATTATTTGCTTGAACTATGCTCTTATATGTCAGTCAAATGAAACCCAAATAGCAATGCAATGATTTTTAATTATTCTTAAGAAGTAATATTTTGCAACATTGAATGACTTCAAAAACAACATGTCAAGTATTCCTTGATCCAAAAAATGAAAAATAACCTGTGATTGGTGACCAAGTTTTGGACTAGGCATCCTAATTAAGAAACAATGAATGTACAGTACAGTATGAAACATTTAAATTAGAAGCAAGAGAAATAGCTAGAGAAGAAATAAAGTTTCAAGACAGTAATGATAATAATTATAATGATCATAACAATAAACATGCTAAATATTGTATGAAGTCCTGGGGTGAGAGATAAGATAATAAAGTTAAGCCCAGTCCCTGACCTACACAGAGTCACAGAAGGGAGAACAAGTATTGAATAATAATTTAATACCCATTTTACAGGTAAGCAAGCTGAGGCACAAGGAAATCAAGCAGAATCAAGTAGCTTGTACGCTGTCACCACAGCTGCCAAGTGATAGACCTAGTATTAGATTAGAACCTTTGGACTTGTTATGCCAGGAAATTTAGAGAAACAAATAAATTAACTGGAATGGGAGATCCAACCCTGATTATGGTTTGAGCGGGCTTGGGAGAAGCATTCATGGGATAAGATTCAATCAGTCAATCAGTCATATTTATTGTGTGTTTACTGTGCGCTTCAGAACACTGTAGTAAGCATTTGGGAGAGTACAACATAAAAATAAGACACGTTCCCTGCCCTCAACAAGCTTACAGTCTACAGAGGGAGTCAGACATTAATATAAATAAATAAAAATTCAGAAACTAGAAATATATCCCTTTGTTAATTTTCCTGCCCCCAGCTCCACAACACTGAGGAGTTTCTGATTGACGCAAAGGTGGATTGTTGGGGACAGTCCTGTGGACAGTCCATACTTCAGGCTGTTGCCTCGATCACTTTTTCACAAAAATGTTCAGGACACGGTTCCCCAACCTCAAAAAACCTCAGTGGTTTCCCAACCATCTCTGCATCAAACAAAAACTCCTCAACCTTTGGCTTCGAAGCACTCAATCACCTTGACCCCTCCTTACCAAACTACTTTCCTGCTACCCGGTCTTTAAACTATGCCCCTCTAATGCTGACCTTCTCACTGTGCTTCAGTCTCCTCTATCTCACTACCAACCTCACACCCCTCATCCAGTCACTGGCCCAGAACAACCCCTCCCTTCTCAAATCCGACTGACAATTACACTACCCCTCTTCAAAGCCTTAATTGAAGACCCAGCTCCTCCAAGAGGCCTTCCCAGACTAAGCCTCCGCTTTCCTCTTCTCCCATTCCCTTCTGCATTCCCCTGACCTGCTCCCTTTGTTCTGCCCTTGTGTACATACCTGTAATTTTTTTATTTATATTGATGTCCATCTCTCCCACCTCTAGACTATAAGATCACTGTGGGCAGGGAATGTGTCTTTTTATTGTTGTATTGTACTCTTCCAAGCTCTTAGTACAGTGTGCTGCACACAGTAAGTGCTCAATAGATACAATTGAATGAATGAATTCAAGTCCCCAAGTATCAGTTTAGGAATGGAAAGCGAGAGAAGAGGCGTGAGAGAGGGATTAAAATTTGGAGGAGGGGGTGGTGGCATAATTGGAGTGGGTGGTGGAAGCAGATGGAGACTGCAAATGAATGGAAAGAGAGGGAAGAAGGAGATGGGATGGTGCAAAAGGGGCACTGGGGAGAAAGAAGTCAACTCTTTCCTCTTTCATTTTGAGTCTTGTTGAGTGGGAGAAGATGAAGTTCTCATTAAAGAGAAGGGCAGGAGAAACAGTGTCACCTGGGGAGGCAAAGGTTTTCCCTACAGCCATTGTGATAAGCAGCATTTCCTAGTGAACAGAGCAAGGGCCTGAGAACCAGAGAGATCTGAATTCTAATCCAAACACCCTGGACAAGTCATTTTGCTCCTCTGTGCTTCAATTACTTCATCTGTAAAAAATTGGGATAAAGATTGGAAGTCCCATATAGGGCAGTGACTGTGTCCCACTTGATTGGCTTGTATCTACCGGGCTTAGTTCAGTGTCTGATGCTTGGAATCAACTGCATAGAGATGGTAATTAAAGTCATGACTTTGAGATGGTAGCTGAAACCATGACATTCCCATCACTGTATTCATTAATTCATTCAATAGTATTTTTTGAGGGTTTACATTGTGCAGAGCACTTTACTAAGCGCTTGGAAATTACATTTCAGCAGTAAATAGAAACAGTCCCTACCATCAAAATAAATAAAATTATAAACATAGACACATTGTTAATAAAATAAGTACAGTAATAAATTTGTTTAAATATACACAAGTGTTGTGGGAAGGGGTTAGGGCAGAGGGTGGGAGTGAGAGCAGTGGGGAGGGGAGGAGGAGCAAAGGAAAAGGGGGGGCTCAGTCTGGGAAGGCCTCCTGGAAGAGGTGAGCTCTCAGTAAGTCTTTGAAGGGAAGAAGAGAGCTAGTTTGGCTGATGTGTGGAGGGAGGGCATTCCAAGACAGAGGGCCAGGGGTCAACGAGGCATAGTGAGGAGGTTAGCTGCAGAGGAGCACAGTGTTCGGGCTGGGCTGAGGAAGGAGAGAAAGGAGGTGAGGTAGGAGAGGATAAGGTGATGGAGAGCTATTAAGCCAGTAGAAAGCTATGAAACCAGTAGAAGCCAGCTATGAACCCAATGTAGAAAGCACGACCATCCTTCCTGTCTCAAAAACCTGTATCCTTGGATTAAGCCTCAGTTTATTGGTCTCATTCAATCCACACATTCAAACTGTTACCTAAACTTTTCAGTTAAACATTCCCAACAACAGTAAAATCTGCCCTTGTCTTTTCATCCAAAGTTGCTTCCACGTTAATCATATCCTGCCTTGATTATTACATCAGCCTCCTTGCTGATCGAACTGCCTCCTGTCTCTCCTCATATCTGTCCATACTTCACTCTGTTGCTTGGGTCATTTTTCTACAGAAACATTCAGCCCATGTTTCACCACTCAAGAACCTCCAGTGCTTACCCATCCACCTCTGTTTCCAGGGGAGACTCTTTACCATCAGATTTAAGGCATTCAATCATGTCCTACTTTTCCTCTCTGATTACGTGTTACAGCCCAGCCTGACACTTTCCTGCTCTAATGCCTCTCACTGTGCCTCTGTCTTTTTTATTTTGTCCTGACCCCTCAACCCACATCTTGCTTCCAGACTGGATCGAGAAGCAGCTTGACTCTGGGGAAAGAGCAGGGACTTTGGAGTCAGAGGTCATGGGTTCAAATCCTTGTGCTGCCAATTGTCATCTGTGTGATTTTAGGCAAGTCACTTAACTTCTCTGTGCCTCAGTTACCTCATCTGTAAAATGGGGATTAAGAACTGTTAGCCCCCTGTGGGACAAACTGATCACCTTGTAAGTGCTTATAAAAGTGCTTTGCACATAGTAAGCACTTAATGAATGCCATTATTATTATTATTATCATCACCTTTCCCCTTCAAATGTGCTCTCCCCACCTTTGAAGTCTTATTAAAAGGCATCTCCTCCAATAAGCCTTCCCTGACTAAGCCCTCGTCTCTTCTCCCACTCCCTTCTACATCACCCTGACTTGCTCCCTTCATTCATTGATCCCTTTATCCCATCCAAACAGCACATATGTTATCTTTATTTATATATGCACACATATATAATCCATATTAATGTCTGCCACCTCCTCTAGACTGTGAGCTCTTTTTGTTGCATTGTGGTATTTCTAGTGTTTAGTACAGTGCTTGGCACACAGTGAGGCCTCAATAAATATGACTGACTGAATGACTGACTGACCGAATAAAATACATCTCTGCCCCTGCTCTCTCCCCCTCCCTCCAGGCTCGTGTCCCCTCCTGCCTTCAGGACATCTCCATCTGGATGTCTGCCCCCTAAAACTCAACATGTCCAAGACTGAACTCTTTGTCTTCCCTCCCAAACCCTGCCCTCTCCCTGACTTTCCCATCACTGTTGATGGTACCATCCTTCCCATCTCATATGCCCGCAACCTTGGTGTCATCCTCGACTCTGTTCTCTCATTCACCCCTCACATCCAACCCATCCCAAAACTTGCTGGTCTCAGCTCTGCAACATTTGCCAAGATCTGCCTTTTCCTCTCCATCTAAACCGCTACCCTGCTCTTTCAAGTTCTCATTCTATCCCGTCTGGACTACTGTATCAGCCTCCTCTCCGATCTCCCATCCTCTTGTCTCTCCCCACTTCAATCCATACTTCACGCTGCTACCCAGATGGTCTTTGTCCAGAAACACTCTGGACATGTTACTCCTTTACTCAAAAATCTCCAGTGGCTACCAATCAACCTACGCAACAAGCAGAAACTCCTCACCCTCGGCTTCAAGGCTCTCCATCACCTCGCCCCCTCCTACCTCACCTCCCCTCTTTCCTTCTACAGCCCAGCCCGCAACCTCCCTCCTCCTCTGTCAATAATCTCCTCACCGTACATTGTTCTCGCCTGTCCCGCTGTTGACACCCGTCCCACATCATCCCCCTGGCCTGGAATGCCCTCCCTCCCCACATCTGCCAAGCTAGCTCTCTTGCTCCCTTCAAGACCCTACTGAGAGCTCACCTCTTCCAGGAGGCCTTCCCAAACTGAGCCCCCTCCTTTCTCTCCGCCTCCTCCCCTTCTCCATTCCCCCCGCCTTACCTCCTTCCATTCCCTTCCCTTCCCCACAGCACCAGTATATATATGTAAATATATATATATATAATTGTTTGTACGTATTTATTACTCTATTTATTTTACTTGTACATAACTATTCTATTTATTTTATTTTGTTAATATGTTTTGTTTTGTTCTCTGTCTCCCCCTTCTAGACTGTGGACCCACTGTTGGGTAGGGACATCTCTATATGTTGCCAACGTGTACTTCCCAAGCGCTTAGTACAGTGCTCTGCACACAGTAAGTGCTCAATAAATATGATTGATTGATTGATTGATTGAATGAATGACTGAGTGAGTGAATGAATGAATGAAAGAACATCAGACTGCTTGCCATGACCGTCACTTGTGAAAAATGGGTGTGAGAAGAACACTCTTGACCTCCAAGATCTCACCAGATAATTTGGGATCCCGGTTTTGTACTTGGCTGAGTACCGGGGTCAATTGGAGTAGCCTGATCTAGCCCTCTGTTACTTAACAAGGCATCAAAACCCTTGCATTCAATCCTCCAACTCCTCCACCCTTCAACCCGTCCAATATTTAAAACAACCCAGTGAAGTAAGGCATCCATATACCCCGAGATCAATTCAAGGAAGCAGTAAGTGGGAGACTTTGTGCTCTTAGGCCAGAACTTGGAACAGCAAGGCAACCAAAGGTGGACAGAACTCGTGTTTAGTATTCTTCTAAATTTTGAGGATTTGGCTATCAAATCAGAGCAAGGTCAATCAATCAATCAATCAATCAATCAATCAATCAATCATATTTATTGAGCGCTTACTATGTGCAAAGCACTGTACTAAGCACTTGGGAAGTACAAATTGGCAACACATAGAGACAGTCCCTACCCAACAGTGGGCTCACAGTCTAAAAGGGGGAGACAGAGAACAGAACCAAACATACCAACAAAATAAAATAAATAGGATAGAAATGTACAAGTAAAATAAATAAATAAATAAATAAATAAATAGAGTAATAAATATGTACAACCATATATACATATGGGTGGATTCTCTGACTGAATTCAGCAAGACGTGACTGAACAATTCCAGCTGAATATGCTAGCACTGGCACTGGTCGGTGACTCACTTGAGCTGTCTTTGATTATATTCCCAGCTTTGGTGGTTTCATTACCGCATTAAAGCCAACCAGAGCCTGCTTTCACCATTTAGAAAATAGGTGGGGTTGGTGAGGGGAGAGATCGAACTGGTCTCATCCAGCCAATCCTGCTTCCAGGGACCTGGGGCATGGTGTCCAAGAGAGGGACTTCTCTGGTGGAGCTCCCTGGGATACCTACTGGACACAGGGGGAGGACAGTGTGGCTTGGAATTTCGTGATCCCACTTCTGGACTAGGCTTAACCACTGATTTTTACATCATTTATATAGAATGGGAATATTCAACATTATTATTTCCTCTCCTTTCTTTTCCCACTTTTCCTTTCCTTTCATTCCCCATAGGGAGATGAGAAAGTTGCTGAAAGTCTACACAAAAATCAACATTCCCAATCTGTAAAGCAAACTAGGAACGATTCTGAGGATATAGAGAAAGCATGGGATTGAGAGAATGAATTCCTGATATAGGGGAACATTCTTTTTTTATACCATTTGTTAAGCACTTACTATGTGCCAAGCACTGTATTAAGTGCTGGAGTAGATACAAGTTTATATGGTTGGACAAAGTCCCCATATGGAGCTCACAGTCTTTAGTACCCATTTTTATGGATGAGGTAACTGAGGTTCAAAGATGTTAAGTGGCTTGTCTTCTGTTCCTTATGATCACGGGGGCTCCCAAAGCCTTTTGAGCTTGGGGCCAGATCACAACATATTTTGGCATGGATCCTGCCATTATTGTGGTCACTGCTGCCTGTCTCTGAATGCTTCTGGCCCCATCTCAACCTTCCTCAAACATGTCTTCAATACATCTCAAATGTCCTGAAACACGCCCATAACAATGTCTCAATACTTTCCACAGAGAAGTTCTCAAAGCTTGGCCCTCAAGCCTCTAGACATAGCTTTGCCCTTCTGAAGCACAAGTTTACCATCCATTACTGCTCCTAAAGGTACACTGCTGTGTCCTTCGGAGCTTCGGTTACCGAGTTGCACTCTGTAAATAAATATACTCATGTCTGTCCCCCACTCTTGACTGTAAGCTTGTTATGAGCAGGGAACATGTCTGCTAAATCTGTTGTATTGTCCTCTCCTAAGCACTTAGTACAGTGCTCTGCACATAGTAAGCACTCAATAAATACCACTGCTTGATTGAACAACCGAGGAGGATTCCTTACCTTTGCAAATAATAATTTTTTAATTATCTTCAGAATATAATATCCCCAGTAGAGGTGCAGGACTTCTAGGAGCATTAGCTGTAAATTGAGGAAGATGTATGAAAAGAAAGGCTCCACATAATACAGAGGTAGAATCAGTGTGCAGTGTAAAATCCTGGAAAACAAAAAGGACAAAAGATCTTTATTACCAACTTCCTTGACCCATCTTAATTCTCCTAATTATATGTTGAAATAAATTCCATTCTGCCCCAGAACATAGGTGTTCACTAGGCATCATGGATAGAATTTGGCTGCAGAATTAGGGAGTCCCCAAGAGGCCCGCCCGCCCGCCATGACAGCGCGCGGCCTTGCTGCTCCTGGAAGGATCCTCTCCTCAGAGCGCCACCATAGATGCCCGGGACTCCGCTCCCGGTGCTGTGGGGAAGGGAAGGAGGTAAGATGGGGGGATGGAGAGGGGGACGAGGGGGAGAGAAAGGAGGGGGCTCAGACTGGGAAGGCCTCCTGGAGGAGGTGAGCTCTCAGCAGGGCCTTGAAGGGAGGAAGAGAGCTAGCTTGGCGGAGGGGCAGAGGGAAGGCATTCCAGGTCCGGGGGATGACGTGGGCCGGGGGTCGACGGCGGGACAGGCGAGAACGAGGTACAGTGAGGAGATTAGCGGTGGAGGAGTGGAGGTTGCGGGCTGGGCAGTAGAAGGAGAGAAGGGAGGTGAGGTAGGAGGGAGCGAGGTGATGGAGAGCCTTGAAGCCCAGGGTGAGGAGTTTCTGCCTGATGTGCAGATTGATTGGTAGCCACTGGAGATTTTTGGGGAGGGGAGTAATATGCCCAGAGTGTTTCTGGACAAAGATAATCCGGGCAGCAGCATGAAGTATGGATTGAAGTGGAGAGAGACACGAGGATGGGAGATCAGAGAGAAGGCTGGTGCAGTAGTCGAGACGGGATAGGATGAGAGCTTGAATGAGCAGGGTAGCAGTTTGGATGGAGAGGAAAGGGCGGATCTTGACAATGTTGCGGAGCTGAGACCGGCAGGTTTTGGTGACGGCTTGGACGTGAGGGGTGAATGAGAGAGCGGAGTCGAGGATGACACCAAAGTTGCGGGCTTGTGAGACGGGAAGGATGGTAGTGCCGTCAACAGAGATGGGAAAGTCAGGGAGAGGACAAGGTTTGGGAGGGAAGACAAGGAGCTCAGTCTTCGACATGTTGAGCTTTAGGTGGCGGGCGGACATCCAGATGGAGATGTCCTGAAAGCAGGAGGAGATGCGAGCCCGGAGGGAGGGGGAGAGAGCAGGGGCAGAGATGTAGATCTGGGTGTCATCAGCATAGAGATGATAGTTGATGCCGTGGGAGCGAATGAGGTCACCAAGGGAGTGGGTGTAGATTGAGAACAGAAGGGGACCAAGCACTGAACCTTGGGGAACCCCCACAGTAAGAGGATGGGAGAGGGAGGAGGAGCCTGCAAAAGAGACTGAGAAAGAACGACCGGAGAGATGAGGAGAACCAGGAAAGGACGGAGTCTGTGAAGCCAAGGTCTGATAGCGTGTTGAGGAGAAGGGGGTGGTCCACAGTGTCAAAGGCAGCTGAGAGGTCGAGGAGGATTAGGACAGAATATGAGCCATTGGATTTGGCAAGCAGGAGGTCATTGGTGACCTATGAGAGGGCAGTTTCCGTGGAATGAAGGGGACGGAAGCCAGACTGTGTGGTACAAGAGTGTGGTACAAGTGTTGGGCCGTAGCATATACTACTACTCTTACTTCTATGAATACTAGTACTACTACTGCTGCTACTCCTACTCCAGTTTGTAGGGTGAGAGAAACATTAAATGAATTGTAGATACTTACATAAGTACTTGGGCTTGAAGATTGAGTGAGCAATACATACATTACCAAGGCTTTGAAGAAGGAGAGAACGGTGTTCTGTCAGATACAAAGGGAGAGAGTATTCCAGGGCAAGAGAAGATGTGGATAGGGATTCAAAGACTGGATGGACAGATAAAGGCTCAGTGAGTCAACTGGAGTTGAGGAGCAGAATGTGTGGTTTGAGAGTTCAGTAAGGTAAATTTGGAGGGAAAGAGCAGATTGAGTGCCTTAAAGGCAGTGGCCACACATTCTATTTGAAGTGGAAGTGGTTGAGTGAATCCATGAATGACTCTGACCATTCATACACAATCAGAGGAATTCTCCGGAATAAGTCCGCTGCTTCCATTTCCACTCCAATTCTCTCACTAATGCCCTTCAGCCTAGTGTCTGCCCTCTTCACTCCAGCAAAACTGCTCTCTCAGTGATCACGAGCATTTTGCACATAGTAAGCCCTTAAGAAATGCCATTTAAAAAAAATAAAAAAACTCTTTAGCTCAACCCAAAGGGCTTCTATTCCATTCTATTCCTCCTCAACCTCCCAGGTGCAGCTTTCAACATTTCGGCCATGCCTTTCTCCTGAAAATTTTACACAACCTTGACTACACTGACACTATCCATGCCTGATTCTCTTCCTTTCTCTTTGGTGCCTCATTCTTTGTTTCATTTGTGGGCTCCTCACCTGCATCCCCTTCTGCCTCATTCATTAGTTCATTCATTCAATCATATTTATTGAGCGCTTACTGTGTGCACAGCACTGTAGAAAGTGCTTGGAAAGTACACATTGGCAACATATATAGACAGTTCCTACCCAACAACGGGCTAACAGTCTAGAAGGAGGAGACAGTCAACAAAACAAAACAAGTAGACAGGTGACAATACTATGGGAATAAATGGAATTATAGCTATGTACACCTCATTAATAAAATAAATGTAGTAAATATGTACCAATAAAATAGAGTAATAAATATGTAGGAATATATAAAAATGCTGTGGGGAGGAGAAGGGAGTAGGGCAGAGGGAGGGAGGAGGGTGATGAGGAGGGGAGAAGGGGGAAGGAAGGAAAAATGTGGGGGTCTGTCTGGGAAGGTCTCCTGGAGGAGGTGAGCTTCCACTAGGGCTTTGAAGGGAGGAAGAGAGCTAGTTTGGTGGATGTGTGGAGAGAGGACATTCCATGCCAGAGGTAGGACGTTGGCAGGGTGTCGACAGCTGGAGAGGCAAGAACGAGGCCCAGTGAGGAGGTTAGTGGCAGAGGAGTGGAGGTTTCAGGCTGAGCGGGAAGAGGAGAGCTGTAGTTTGGGTGTCATCAGCGTAGAGATGATAGTTGAAGCCGAGGGAGTGAATGAGTTCTGCGAGAAAGTGAGTATAGATAAAGAACAGAGGGGACCAAGTACTGACCCTTGAGGAACCTCTACAGTAAGAGAGTGGGAGGGAGAGGAGGAGGCTGCAAAGGACACTGAGAATCAACAGCCAGAGAGATAAGAGGAGAACCAGGAGAGGATGGACTCTGTGAAGCCAAGGTTGGATTGCGTGTTGAGGAGAACGGGGAGGATTAGGATAGAGGTGGAGCCATTGGATTTGGCAAGGAGGTCATTGGTGACCTTTGAAAGGGCAGTTTCGGTGGAGTGTAGGGGACAGAAGCCAGATTTGAGGAAGACTAGGAGAGAGTTGGAGTTGAGGAATTAGAGGCAGCGAGTGTAGCTGATTAATGGCAGAGCCGGGATTAGAACACATGACCTCTGACTCCCAAGCCCGGGCTCTTGCCACTAATCCAAGTTGCTTCACTCTCTCTCTCTCTGTATATATATATATATATATATATATCCATATATATATGTGTATGCATATATAAATATACATATGTATGTACCCATTTAAGATAGATATTATTAATAAAACATTTATATAAACAATAGGTTAGCTTGCATGAACTGATTAGCTTGATCCTCCAGCACTTTGTGTAGAGCAGTGCTCAGTGCCTCTCACATAGTGAGCATTTAACAAATCTAAAATAAAGGTGAATTTTCCTTGGAAATGTAGTTTTGTTATGGGGGTGACTGAATGACTGCATATTGATTAAGGACCTTGACCTTCTGAACCAGTTGCACACCACAGTTTTGATTCTATGGATGAGGGAAGATTTTTTAACAAATAAAATTGCCAATGGGAAAATGGTAGTTAAGCAATGATGGTTATAATGTTATAATGATTAAAGAATGTTGTTCAATATGTTTACTGAAGATTCAACAAATCAACAAATCAACAAATCAAATCCATCGCTGAGAGAGATGGATGTAGTAGAGAAAGCAGATGTCTTTGTGGCGGGGGGGGGGGGGGGGGGGGGGGTGTAATATAGAGTTACCGGGGAAGAGTGTGAGTGAGGAGGCATGTGAGAAGGTTATGATCAGAGAGAGGGATTTCAGAGTTGGTGAGGGTGGAGAGAGTGCAGCCACAGGAGATGATTAGGTCGAAGGTGTGAGCAAGTTGGTGAGTGGGCGAGGTGAGTTGGAGCAGGAGGTTGTCAGTGTCATGGACAGATAGAAGGCGGGAGGCAGAGTAGTCACCGGGGGCATCTATATGGATGTAGATCACTCCAGGGATCAGAGTGGACATCGAAAAGGAGAGAAGGAAGGTGAGAACGGGATCAAAACGATTAAAAATGTTGGAGGTGGGGCAAGGGGTTCAGTGGATAATGACTACTAGAATCTGGAGGGGGTGGTAGAGTCGAATAATATGGGCTTCAAATGAGGGGATGGAATGGGAAGGGGAGGAGGAATAGTGCGAAAGCGACGTTGGTGTGAGAAGGAAACTGACACCTCCCTCATTTTCTGGTAACTCTTGTGGAGGGGGAGAAAAAGAGGCCTCCACTGGAGAGACCGTGTCATCCGGGGTGAGTCAAGATTCGTTAAGGGCGAGTAGGAGGAAAGAGGGGAAAGAAACAAGTGAAGGATGAAACGGAGATTACCTATAATGGAGCAGGGATTCCATAGGCCACACTTGGTAGCAGCTGTGGGATGAGAGGGAGGGGGAAGATTGCGAGGGGTGGGGAGAGTCTGTAGGGGAATGGGTTGGTGGAGGCCTCGGCGGTGAGAGGGCGAAGAAGGATGACGATGAGAAAGGAAAACTGGGATGGGGCAGGGGCTGGAAGGAGGGGAGGGAAGGGAATGGAGAGGTTGAGGGTTGGCACTGGTAAAGAGGGATTCTGGGGAGGGTGAAGGGAGGAGCAGTGGGGGAGGTGGAAAGAAAGGGAAAGAGCTGGGTGGGAGAGGGGAGGGAGAAGGCGAGGACCGGGAAGAGTAGACGGGAACAGTGGAATTGATAGTTCATGGTGAGGTCAGATAGGTAAATGACAGCACAGCAAGAAGTTAACAGTTAATGTGCAATAGCAGCAATAAAATAAGCAGAAGATGACATCACAGAGAGCAGTTTATAATTAACATGCAATAACAACAGTGAAATAGGCGGATAATGCCCACAGCTGAAGGTTGAATTGTCCATGGGTCATTCAAATCAAAAAGACTAATGACAAGGAGAGTCCTGCGGCTCTTGGAAGAATTATCTCCAAGGTGGTGGAGAATGGAGTCTTGTGGATGGCAGCCTCGTTGAGGAAGTTTCCTTCCCCAGAATCTCCGTAGATAAAGGAAAATATGTCTCTATCATAGTTTTCAAGTGCTTAGTATAGTGCTCTGCACACAGTTAAGTGTTCCATGAGTACGATTGGATGAATTAGATAAGATCCAGTCTCCATCCCCAACAGGTCTCACAGTTTAAGAGGAAGGGAGAAAAGAGATCACACCCCCATTTCACGTACAAGGGAACTGAGGCACAGAGAGATTGGGGTTTGTCCAAGGTCATCAGCAGGCACTGAATCCACCCTATTCCATCAGCATGACATAGTGGGTAGAGTCGATAACTGGGATTCTGAAGGACCTGGGTTCTAATCCAGCACCCACCACTCCCCTGCTCTGTCACCTTGGGCAAGTCACTTCATTTCTTTATGCCTCAGTTCCCTCATTTGTAAAATGGGAATGATTAAATGTGAGTCCCTTGAGGGACCGGGACTATGTCCAACCCGATTTGCTTGTATCCACCCCAGAGCTTTGTACAGTGCTGGGCATATATTACGAACTAAACGAATATTGTGAGAGGAAGTGTGGATTAGTGGAAAGAACATGGGCTTGGGAGTCAGAGGTCGTGAGTTCTAACCACGTCTCAGCCACCTGTCAACCGTGCATCTCTTAGCTTCTCGGTGCCTCAGTTACGTCATCTGTGAAATGGGGATTAAGAGCCCCAAGTGGGAAAACCTGCTTACCTTGAATCTATCCCAGCACTTAGAACAGTGCTTGGCAAATAGCAAGCGCTTAACAAATACCATTATTATTATTATTATTATTATTATTATTATTCCTATGCTATTCCTTACCAGGTGTATCCGTGCTTCTCTTCCTTCTCAACTTCTCCTTCCCCACACGGCATCCTTGAGCAGAAAATGGAGAACCTCACGGCTGTGAGGGAATTCCTCCTGCTAGGATTCTCGGAGGTCCGGGACCTACAGCTGGCCCACGCTGCTCTGGTTCCTTCTGGTTTACCTGGTGGCCCCGTGGGGGATCTCCTCATCGTCTCCATCACCGCCTCTGACTGGTGCCTCCACACCCTCGTGTACATCTTCCTCAGGAATCTGTCCATCCTCGACGTCTGCCTCATCTCTGCCCCTGTCCCCAACTCTATCCTCAACTCCCTGACCCACAAGCAATTCATCTCCTTCCTGGGCTGTGCCCTCCAAGTCCTTCTCATTGTCCTGCTGTCTGAGGCTGAGCTGGCCTTCATCATCAAGGTGTCCTATCACCGCTACGTGGCCATCTGCCTCTCACTGCACTACCGGGACATCATGAGCAGAGGGACCTGTGGGAATATGGCTGCAGGCTTCTGGTTCAGTGGGGGCTTCTCTGGCCTCGTGTTCATGGCTGCCACTTTCTCCCTGTTCTTCTGCGGTTCCATCGTGATATAGCAGTTCTTCTGTGACATCCCCAGATGCTCCATCTTTCCTGCTCAAATGGGAAGAAAGTTGGGGCTCGGCCTCATCAATCTCACAGTGATCATGACTTCCAGTGCTTCGTGTACACTGTGGTCTCCTACTTGTGCATCTTCCGGGCCTTATTGAGGATACTGGCTGCCGAGAGCTGGACCAAAGCCTTCTCCATCTGCCTGCATCACCTCGTGTTGGTAGCTGTTCTTTTTCACTTGAAACCCACCCCGAAAACCGCATTTGTGGGAGATTTGTTTGGGGGCCAGTGTTGTACACGGTACTGCACCCGGCCCTCAACCCCTCCATCTTCAGCCTGAGAAACAGCGACGTAATAGTAGCGAGGGAGAATGGTCACCAGGAAGTCCTGTGCCCCAAAGGAGGTGGACTGTTGGATGCTTGGTTAATCCTTTCCCCGCCAACTTCCGTTCTAATGTCCTGGGATGGGAGTCCGGAGAGCCAGGTTAGTCAATGTCAGTCGTATTGACTGAGCACTTACTAGATGCAGAGCACTGTATTAAGTGCCTGGGAGAGTACACTATGATAATATAAAAGGCAAATCCCCTTCCCTTCCCCATAGCACATGTGTTTAGATGTATAAACTTATAAATCTATTTATTTTTATTAATTCCTGTTTTACTTGTTCTGAGGTGCGTATTCTATTTATTTGAATATAGAAGAGACTCCATAGACTAGATATGAAGGTTAAAAGAGAGAGGGGCCAGGATGACACCAAGACAATTTGTTTGTGAGACAGAGAGAGGGACAGATGGTGGTGGAGCAGCTATTTTCGGAGATGGGACAGCTGGGTAGAGGACGTGATCGGAGAGAAAAGAGGAAACATTGACCTTTGGAGGGGTTGAGTTTGAGTTAACGGCGGGGCTTAAACGAGAAGTTTGTGCTTGCGGAAGTACAACTGACCACAAGGAATTATAGCTCCTGGGATGACCTTCTGTGACCATTATTTCACTAATTCAAAACACTGTTCCATGGGGGTTTACGAATTGTTTCCTTTAATTGGTTTCCCCAGAGAGGATCTTTACTGATGGATGCCTTTTCCAGTGCCTTTAGTGACTGGACTGGAAGCAACAATTTCCTGATCACAAAGCTTATTCGCAGAACAGTGCCACTGCACTGCTGAAGTATAGGCAATACTTTCTTGTGAATTTCAATCAATTGATCAATCAATCGTACTTACTGAGTGATTATATTGTGAACAGAGCTCTGTATAAACACTTGGGAGAATATGGTATATCCATTTCCTGGTGCCTAAGTTAAAATGTCCCAGAATTCGTGAAGGAAACAAGTCCAAGGTTTTGTTGTTGTTTTAAAGATATCTATAGTGAGAACCTTGCAGTCCGTATAGAAAAGGTGGTTTCCTAGCAGAATTCATATTCATGGTAAGTGCTTAATAAATACAATTGAATGAATGGATTTAAAGCTCGCTCCCAGTGAGTAGTGGGGTGCAGGGCTTGGGTAGGCATGTGGGGAGGCAAATGGAATTTTTGACCCTAATATGTGGCCCAGCCTTAGTAAAGGCAAAAGTGACGCTCAAAAGATTTGACAGAGTGCTAATTTGGCTCACTACCTTAGCCTCACAACTAGCAATCTTCTGGGAACTCGCCGAACACTAGGATACTCCATTAGAGTTTGGATACTTTCTGGAGCCCTGAGGAGATATTCAAGAAGGTATGCACTGAAGTCAGTAGGAGATGTGAAACTGTAAGAAGGAAAGAAGTCAGGGTTGGAGAGGTGTATTAAAGAGTCCTCTGCATAGAGATGGCAGGTGAAGCATGACTGTGAATATTCTCTCCGAGGCAGGGTAGACTCAGAAAAAAAGGGGACCCAGAATGTCAACTTGAGACACACCCAGTTAAAGAGGAAAAGACAAAGGAAGAGATAGTGAGAGAACCGGAGGAAGACTCTCATCTGCCTTGCCACTGACTTTTTGCCCATATCGATATCAGATATTTGTACACTAATAGTTTTGGGATGACGTCAGTTTGTAAATTCATTCATCATCAATCGTCATCATCAATCATATTTGTTGAGCGCTTACTGTGTGCAGAGCACTGTACTAAGCGGTTGGGAAGTACAAGTTGGCAACATATAGAGACAGCCCCTACCCAACAGTGGGCTCACAAGTCTAAAAGGGGAAGACAGAGAACAAAACCAAACATACCAACAAAATAAAATAAATAGAAATTTACAAGTAAAATAAATAAATAAATAAATAAAGTAATAAATATGTACATATATATACATATATACAGGTGTAGTGGGGAAGGGAAGGAGGCAAGATGGGAGTTGAAGAGGGGGAGAGGAAGGAAGGGGCTCAGTCTGGGAAGGCCTCCTGGAGGAAGTGAGCTCTCAGTAGGACCTTGAAGGGAGGAAGAGAACTAGCTTGGCTGATGGGCAGAGGGAGGGCATTCCAGGCCCGGGGGATGACGTGGGCCGGGGGCTGACGGTGGGACAGATGAGTACGAGGTATGGTGAGGAGATTAGAGTCAGAGGAGCGGAGGGTGCGGGGTGGGCTGTAGAAGGAGAAAAGGGAGGTGAGGTAGGAGGGGGCGAGGTGATGGAGAGCCTTGAAGCCCAGGGTGAGGAGTTTCTGCCTGATGCGCAGATTGATTGGTAGCCACTGGAGATTTTTGAGGAGGGGAGTAATATGCCCAGAGCGCTTCTGGACAATGATAATCTGGGCAGCAGCATGAAGTATGGATTGAAGTGGAGAGAGACACGAGGATGGGAGATCAGAGAGAAGGCTGATGCAGTAGTCCAGACAGGATAGGATGAGCGCCTGAACGAGCAGGGTAGCAGTTTGGATGGAGAGGAAAGGGCGGATCTTGGCAATGTTGCGGAGCTGAAACCGGCAGGTTTTGGTGACGGCTTGGATGTGAGGGGTGAATGAGAGAGTGGAGTCGAGGATGACACCAAGGCTGCGGGCTTGTGAGACATGAAGGATGATAGTGCCATCAACAGAGATGGGAAAGTCAGGGAGAGGGCAGGGTTTGGGAGGGAAGACAAGGAGTTCAGTCTTCGACATGTTGAGTTTTAGGTGGCGGGCAGACATCCAGATGGCAAGAGGAGATGCGAGCCTGGAAAGAGGGGGAGAGAGCAGGGCCAGAGATGTAGATCTGGGTATCATCAGCGTAGAGATGATAGGTGAAGCCGTGGGAGCGAATGGTCACCAAGGGAGAGCGTGTAGATCGAGAACAGAAGGGGACCAAGCACTGAACCTTTGGGAACCCCCACAGTAAGAAGATGGTGGGGGGGGGGGAGGAGGAGCCTGCAAAAGAGACGGAGAATGAACAACCGGAGAGATAAGAGGAGAACCAGGACAGGACGGAGTCTGTGAAGAGACATTAGTTCAGATAGAGCAGTAGAGAAGGAAAGTGGCTTATCCCACAGTGTTTCCTTCACTTTCATTTCTGCTCCTATTTACTATTCTTTACCATCTCTCTCTCATTCTCTCTCTCTCTAGTTTTCTCTTTACTTTCTCTCTCTCTATCTCTCCTTCTTTCTCTTTCTCCTTGCCAATTTGTGTTCCCTCTAACTTCCTATTCCTATTGTTTCTCTCAATCGCTTTCCAATCTGTTCTCTGCCCTTTATCTAATATCTCTTTCCTTTCCCAATCCTCCCTCTTGGTCCCTGTCCTCCGACCGTCTTCTGGCCTTGCTCATTTCCTCTCATGCTTCCTTCCCTCCACTTTTTTCTGTCCTCCTCTCTTGCAGCTTCCTGGGTGTGTGCCATTTCCTCTGCCGTCAATCGGTCAATCAATCAGTGGTATTTATTGAAAACTTACTGTGGAACACTTACTGTGTGCAGAGCACTGTAATAAACACTTCTTTTCTTCAGTGGTATTTGTTAGGCACTTACTATTTGCTATTAAGCACCCGGATTGATACAAGTTATCCACATTGGACACAGCCAATGCCCCACTTGGGGCTCAATGTCTTCATTCTCATTTTGCAGATGCTGTAACTGAAACACAAACAAGTCAAGTGACTTACTCAAGATCGATCAGTGGACACGTGGTGAAGCTGGGACTACAACCCAGTTCCTTCTGACTTCCAGGCCCATGCACTGCCAACTAGGGAACACGGCTTCTCTCTTTGGACAATACCATACAGCCGAATTTGTAGACAAGATGACTGCCCATAAGGAAATAACATCATTTTTAGAAAGGAAATTTCAATAGCACTCCCCTCCCCTGCCCTTCCCAGGTCAAAAAGGCTGAGTCAGGGACTGCAGTTGATGTAAAACATTAAAAATAAAAAGAAGCAAGAGTCTAGACCCTTTCACTGGCAATGATATCTGCTCTGAACATAAGGCTAGGGGGAAAATGGTTGCCAGGCTCTCTGACTAGCATCAGCACCCACCTGCTCAGAGTACTCCCAGATACTTGCAGTGGAGTCAATGCAATTTACTCCTTTATTTGTAGTTTTGCTGGAGTCATTTGTACTCTCACCAGAGTGAAGGTTAGGTCCTATTTCTACTGACTTCAGCCCAGGCCAGTTGTAAGGTCTTCTCTTTTCCCAGTGGATTTGAGAATTTTGGGCCTGGATGGAACTAGAGAAGAGAAAGGCAGGAGCTGCTGTTGCAACTTTAATATGTCCATGGTAGTGCAGCAGTAACTGTGCAGCAGTAGTGCAGTAGCAATTGTAGTAGTGGTAGTAGTAGCAGCAGTATTAGCAGTAGTAGAAGTAGTGTGCCAGTAGTAGTAGTAGTAGTAGAAGTAGTAGCAGCAGCAGCAGCAGCAGCAGCAGCAGCAGCAGTAGTAGTAGTAGTAGTAGTAGTAGTAGTAGTAGTAGTAGGAGTAGGAGTAGGAGTAGGAGTAGTAGGGGTAGTAGGGGTAGTAGGGGTAGTAGAGGTAGTAGGGGTAGTAGGGGTATTAGTAATAGAAGCTCATTGTGGTCAGGTAATGTGTCTGATTAATGTGTCCCAAGTGCTTAATGAATATGACTGAGTGATTGACTAGTGGTAGTGGTGGTGCTAGGAGTAGTAACAGTAAAGCACCATGGCTTAGTGTATAGAGCATGCCCTGGGAGACAGAAAGACATGGGTTCTAATCCTGGATCTGCCATATGTCTGCTATGTGGCCTTGGGGCAAATCACCCAACTTCTCTGAGCCTCAGTTACCTCACCTGTAAACTGGGGTTTAAGAATGTGAGCCTCATATAGGACAGGGACTGTGTCCAAAACGATTAACTTGTATTACGCCAGATCTTAGAACAGTGCTTGGCATAAAGTAAGCACTTAACAAGTACCATTATGATAATAATAATAATAATAAGTATGTTAATGATAATTCTCCCTCTGGCCTGAAACACCCTCCCTACTCATGACTGACAATTACTTGCCCCACCTTCAAAACACTATTAAAGGCACTTCTCCTCCAAGAGGACTTGCTTGACTAAGCCTTCTTTTCTTTTTCTTTGACTCCCTTCTGACTTGCCCCGACTTGCTCACTTTATTCATACCTGGCCTGCCTCACGTTCCTTCTATCCTTTTCCATGACCAATCTGATCCTCGGAGACTTCAACATCCACATGGATATATCTGGTGACTCCTCTGCTGCCCGCCTTCTGTCTCTCCTTGAAGCTGCCAACCTCTTGCTCCACAACATCTCACTCACTCACCAACCTGGTCATACCCTCGACCTCATCATCTACTACCGCTGCACTGTGTCCACCCTCACCAACTCTGAAATCCCTCTCTCTGATCATAATCCTCTCACCTGCCCCCTCTCTCTCACTCCTTTCCCCTGTAAATCCACATTACTCCCTCACAGAGATCTCTGCTCCCTTGACCCCATCCATCTTTCTGAGCACCTGACACCCTACCTCGCCTCCCTCTCCTCTCTACTCAATCTTGATGATCAGATTACTGCTCTCAACGCTACCCTTTCTACTCAGCTAGACTCACTCGCTCCCCTTTCCCTTCGCTGCTCTCGTACCACCAACCCACAGCCCTGGATTACTGCCACTGTCTGCCTCTTTCACTCTTTTGCTCTAGCTGCCGAACGCTGCTGGCAAAAGTCTAAGCACCACACCAACCTCGTTCACTTCAAGTTTATCCTTTCCTGCCTTAACTCAGCCCTCTCCTCTGCCAGAGAAAAGTATTTCTCCTCCCTTATTGACACCCATGTTCATCATCCCCGTCAGCTCTTCCATACATTCAACTCCCTTCTCAGGCCCCCGGTTCCTCCCCTTCCTCCTTCCCTCACCCACAACGATCTGGCCTCCTACATCATTAATAAAATTAAATTTATCAGGTCTGAGCTCCCCAAAGTCACTCCCCCACCTTCTCCAACCCCTCGGCTTTCAACACTCTCTGCTACTCTCCCATCCTTCCCAGCAGTATCCTCAGAGGAGCTCTCCTCCCTCCTCTCAAGTGCTACTCTGGCCACCTGTGCTTCTGACCCCATCCATCTCATCTCACGAAATCTCTTGCTCCATTCCTTCTCCTCTCGTTAACTTCCATCTTCAACTGCTCACTCTCCACTGGTTCCTTCCCCTCTGCCTTCAAACATGCCCCTGTCTCTCCCATCCTAATAAAACCCTCTCTTGACCCCACCTCACCTTCTAATTATCGCCCCATCTCCCTCCTACCATTCTTTTCCAAACTCCTTGAACGAGTCGTCTACACAAGCTGCCTCGAATTCCTCAACGCCAACTCTCTCCTCGACAATATCCAGTCTGGCTTCCGTCCCCTACATTCCACAGAAACTGCCCTCTCAAAGGCCAATGACCTCCAGCTGGCCAAATCCAACGGCTCATACTCTATTCTAATCCTCCTCGACCTCTCAGCTGCCTTCGACATTGTGGACCACCCCCTTCCCCTCAACAAGCTATCCAACCTTGCCTTCACAGACTCCGTCCTCTCCTGGTTCTCCTCTTATCTATCCGGTCAATCATTCTCAGTCTCTTTTGCAGGCTCCTCCTCCCCCTCCCATCCCCTTACTGTGGGGGTTCCTCAAGGTTCAGTTCTCGGTCCCCTTCTGTTTTCGATCTACACTCACTCCCTTGGTGACTTCATTCCCTCCCACGGCTTCAACTATCATCTCTACGCTGATGACACCCAAATCTACATTTCTGCCCCTGCTCTCTCCTCCTCTCTCCAGGCTCGCATCTCCTCCTGCCTTCAGGACATCTCCACCTGGATGTCTGCTGCCACCTAAAGCTCAACATGTCGAAGACTGAACTCCTTGTCTTCCCTCCCAAACCCTGTCCTCTCCCTGACTTGCCCATCACTGTGGATGGCATTACCATCCTTCATGTCTCACAAGCCTGTAACCTTGGTGTCATCCTCGACTCTTCTCTCCATTCACCCTTCACATCCAAGCTGTCACCAAAACCTGCCAGTCTCAGCTCCGCAACATTGCCAAGATCCGCCCTTTCCTCTCAATCCAAACCGCTACCCTGCTCGTTCAAGCTCTCATCCTATCCCGTCTGGACTACTGCATCAGCCTACTCTCTGATCTCCCATCCTCGTGTCTCTCCCCAATTCAATCCATATTTCACGCCGCTGCCCGGATTGCCTTTGTCCAGAAATACTCTGGGCATGTTACTCCCCTCCTCAAAAATCTCCAGTGGGTACCAATCAACCTACGCATCAGGCAGAAACTCCTCACCCTGGGCTTCAAGGCTTTCCATCACCTCACCCCCTCCTACCTCACCTCCCTTCTCTCTTTCTGCAGTCCATCCAGCACCCCCCGCTCCTCTACCACTAATCTCCTCACCGTGCCTTGTTCTCGCCTGTCCCGCCGACGACCCCCGGCCCACGTCATCCCCCTAGGCTGGAATGCCCTCCCTCTGCACATCCGCCAAGCTAGCTCTCTTCCTCCCTTCAAGGCCCTACTGAGAGCTCATCCCCTCCTGGAGGCCTTCCCAGACTGAACCCCCTCATTCCTCACCCCTCCTTCGCTTCTCCATCCCCGCCGCCATACTTCCTTTTCTTCCCCACAGCACCTGTATATATGTTTGTATGTATTTATTACTCTATTTTTTATTTATTTTACTTGTATATATCTATTCTATTTATTTTATTTTGTTAATATGTTTTGTTTTGTTCTCTGTCTCCCCTTTCTAGACTGTGAGCCCACTGTTGGGTAAGGACCGTCTCTATATGTTGCCAACTTGTACTTCCCTAGAGCTTAGTAGAGTGCTCTGCATACAGTAAGTGCTCAATAAATACGATTGATTGATTGATTGGCTTGCTATACTAAGCCCTCTTATCCTTTTCTTTATCTCCCTTCTGAGTTGCCCCAACATGCTCCTTTTATTCGTATCTGGCCTGCCTCCCCACAGCTCCACAGCACTGACCTACAGATCTGTACTATATTTGTGTTACTGTCTGTCTCACTCTCTAGACTGTAAGCCCATTGTGGACAGGGAATACCACTTTTATTGCAATATTGTACTCTCACAAGTATTTAGTACATGACTGCCTACTGGAAACAAGTCAATATGGTGGTGATGGTAGTAGGACTTTGGGAAGGCTGTGAGAGGCAGCACGGAGAGTGCCAGAGGGCCAATGTGGGGCAACTCCTCCAGACCCACGCTCAAAGGGGAAGGGTCGCTGATCCCATCCTTTCCCTCTCCCTGCCTGAAGGGGATCTAGAAAGGCGCTAGAAGGAAGGTACATTGAGCCCCGCGGCCCCGCCTGCCTCAACACCAGGGGCCGGAGTGTATGGCTGAGGGAAAAAGGCTGCTAAAACTCCCAGCACCCACTTGCCAAACCAGGGGCCAAAAGTCTGAATTAAAGGGTGAATGCCCACCACCTCACAACCGGTGACCTAAGATCTATCTGCCCACGTCCAGCCTCATTTCCATTCAGCTCCTTTCTACCCCTCACACCATCCCATAACCTCAGCCAAATATGCCCTATGAAATCTCGCTTCATCATGGAGAAGTTTTCCTTCATTATTGACCAGTTCCTGTTCCGGTAACTACTCCTCCTTGTCATCACCGAAAACTGCTTCTCTCCAGATGACACAGTCTTCCTTTCTGCTCTCTCCAGAGGGGGTATCATCTTTTCCCATTCCCCAGACTCAGTGGGAAAGGAGAAGGTGTTGGCTTCCTTCTCATGTACCAGTGCCACCTTTGCACCACTCCACCTCCTCCCATCCCTTTCTTTTCCTTTGTCTGAAGCCCATACCATGCTTCTCCACCACACACTGCAGCTTCTAGACGATGTCATCTTCCGCCCCGCAGGTTTCCCTTCCAACTTCTTTATTTATTTTGATACTCACATTTCTTCTCTCTTCTTGCTTACATCGATTATTGAGGACTGCAATATCGACATAGATGGTCCTGATGACTCTTCTACTCCCGTGTTCAATCACCTCCCAACTCTACTGACCGCCTGTTCCTTCCCACCATACCGACTCACTAACTTGGATACACACTAGATCTCACCAACCCAAGACCCTGCATAATCTCTACCCACACGAACTTTGAAATCCCTCAATCTGACCACAAGCTCCTCATCTGCCTTCTCCTCCACACACATCCTCTCCATAAGTCTGTGTTGTTTCCTCACAGACACCTCCAATCTTTTGACCTCATCTAACTTTCTCAAATCATCATGCCCCTTTTAGGCTCCATTCCCTAACTACCTTAACCTGATGACCTGACTGACTCGCTGAACACCACCCTCTCTCCTAAACTCAATTCACTCGCTCCCCTATCTCTTCGTCACTCTCAAACGACTAGCACACAGGTCTAGGTCATTTCTAACGTTCCCCACATTCGGTCCTGTGCACGAGCCGCAGGGCATTGCTGATGGAAAATCTAGAGATCAGGACGATGTCCTCCATTTCAAGTTTATCCCGGCCCACTTTAATTCTGCCCTCTCCTCTGCCCGGCCTCCACCCTTATTGACACCCATGCCCATCGCTTTCGTCAGTTGTTCCAGCCGCCTCCCCAATCCCTTGCCCCCAGTGACCTGGAAACATGCTTCCTCAACAAAATGAACAATATCAGGCATGATCCCCTGAAAATCTTCCCTGTCCCTCTCTGGTCACTCCCCTCTCCTGCCCCTTCTTCAACTCTCCCAACGTTCCCAGAACTATCTCCAATGAAAATCTCCTGCTTTCTCTCAAAATCCACCCCCTCCACCTGTGCATCCAACCCCAGTCTTTCACATCGTATCAAGACGCTTGTCCCCTCCCTTCTTCCACTGTTCACTCGCCAATGGCTTTTTCCCCACTGCTTTAAAATGTGCCTATTTCTCCTAATCCTAAAAGAAGCCCTACCTTAACCCCACGAATGCCTCCAGTTATCCAGTTATCGTCCCAACTCCCTCCTACCATTCCTTTTCAAAATCCTTGAGCGAGCTGTCTACACCCACTGCCTCATGTTCCTCTACTCCAATTCTATCTTTGAACACTTCCAATCTGGCTTCCGTCCTCTTCCCTCATCAGAAACCACCCTCTCAAAGGTCACCAGTGATAGCCTCCTCAACAGGTCCAATGGCTTCTACTCCATCCTAATCCTCCTCGACCTCTCAGCTGCCTTTGGCGCTAATGACCACTCCTTTCTCCTGGAAACGTTATCCAACTTCCGCTTTGCTGACACTGTCCTCTCCTGTTTCTCCTCCTCGATTTCTAGCAGCTCATTATCAGTGTCTTTCGGAGGCTACTCCTCTCTTTCACATCCCCTAACTGCGGGGGTTCCTCCACGTCCCCTTTTTTCTCAATCTACACACACTCCCTTGGAAAAGTCATTCACTTATATGGCTTCATCAATCACCTCTATCCTGATGACACCCTAATCTACATCTCCAGCCCTGATCTCTCTCCCTTTCTGCACTCTGTCCTTTCCTCATGTCTTCAAGACATTTCTACTTGGATGCCCTCCCGACACCTCAAACTGAATTTGGCTAACACTGAACTCCTCATCTTTCCACCCAAATCGTTACCTCCTCCTCATCTTCCCATCTCTGTTGACAGCACCACCATCCTTCCTGTCTCACAAGCCCATAACCTTAGCATTATCCTCACTCCTTCCTCTCATTCCACCCATGTATTCAAGTCATCAACTAAATCCTGTCAATGCTATTTTTACAATATTGCCCAAATCCTCCCCTTCCTCTCCATCCAAACCGCAACCACATTAATGCAAGCACGTATCCTATCCAGCCTTGATTTTTGTAACAGACTCCTTGTTACCTCCCTGATTCCGCTTTCTCCCCCAACTCCAGTCCATACTCTACTGTGCTTCCCAGATCAATTTCCTTCAGAAACGTTCAAGCCATGTCTCCCCACTCCTCAAGAAACTCCAGTGGTAGCGAAACCATCTCCATATCAAACTAAATCTCCTCACCATTGATTAGAAAACATTTAACTACCTTGCCCCCTCCTACCTTACCTCGCCACTGTCACACTGTCCTACTACATCCAAGCTCACACACTTTGTTCCTCTAATGCTAACCTTCTCATTGTACTGTGATCTCATCTATCTTGCCACCGCCCTCTCGCCCACATCCTCCCACGGTCTTGGAACACCCGCCTTCCTCATATGAGTCAGGTAATTACTCTCTCCCAATTCGAAACCATACTGAAGACAAATCTACCCCAAGAATATTTCCTTAATTATGCCCTCCTCTCCTCTTTTCCCAATCCTTCTGTGCCAGTCTTACTAGTTCCCTCATTCATTCTCTCTTCCATCCCCACCACACATAATTATATATGCTATTTACTTTTCATTTATTTAGTCACTTGCTTCTTTACCTATTTATTCATTTACGTTAATATCTGTATCCCCCACTAGACTGAGAATTGGGTATGGGTAGGAATGTGATGTTGTTATACTGTACACTCCCAGGCGCTTAATACCATGCCTTTTACACAGTAAATGCTCAATAAATACGATTCAATAGATGAATTGAATGAATAAATGAATGAATGAATGAACTATAAGCACTCAGTAAATAAAATTGACTGACCAACTGACTGACTGACCGACTGACTGACTGATGGACTGATTGTGAGTGAGGAAGAAGGATAACCAGGAGAGAAGAATGAGACAAAATCTTAGGTTTGAGAGTGTTTCCAGCATAAGATGATGGCCAATGAGTTTAGGAGGAGCTTTGGGTTCAAGGATGAAGTAGTGCCCACTAAAGGTGACCAAAAAGAAGGTCTTTGGTGATGAAGAAATGGATCTTGAAGGTGTAAAATGAGCATTAACCAGATTTGGAGAAATCAAGTTGGGGTCTGGAGGAGTGGAAGGGGATTCGGCAGGGGTATACACCTGATTGTGAGGTTTGGATAGCAGGAGGAGAGGGGGAGTGAGTTTGAGAGATAGTTGGATGGTACTAGTGAGGTCTAAGGCAGGTTTTCTGAATGGTAGGGGAGGCATGAGTGAGTCTGAATGGAAAAGGGAAGGACCCATCAGAATCAGCAGCCGATGATGGCAGGTGAGGAGAAAAGAAGGATGGGCACAAGTGTTTTTATACAGGGTGAAGGACTGTAGTTGGAGGCACAACACAGCTGGTGGAGGTGGATTTCGAAAGCAGGCAGAAAACCTCCTCTTAGGAAACCGCCAAGAAGGATGAAGGGATGGACTGAGATGGGGATGGGGTGGGACAAGGAGAAGAAGGCAGGACGCAGCTGAAAAGTTAAGGTCGGGATTTCGGGAGGTCACTTCTGATGGTTTTCAAATTCAGGAACAGGGCAGTTGCCAAAATTATGAGGGGAAAGAAAGCGAGGGGTAAGGGTACTGTGGATAACAGGAAGGTGTTGACTACCTGGAATAGTTAGTGAAGACAATAGGTATGGGAGTTCTTCAATAAGGGAGAAGTAGCATTACTCAGCTGAGAGGGCAGAGTTGCAAGCAGGCAGGATGAACGTGAGATCGTCGAAGAAGGCCTGGTGACTGCATTTCCACCAAAGGCATGCCGATGAATGAGTGCTGAAAAGGAGGACGGTTTACTGTGGAGACGACCGAGGTCTAGAGATTGGTGCTGTGAATTCAATAGTGGGGCAGAGGAGGCAAGGAAATTGATTCCAGTGAGGAGGGAAAGAGTTCAGAACAGGGATTTTCACATCAAGAGATGGGAGGAATGGGAGGCAGGCCAAGTGGGAAACTAGGACTGGGATAGTAGTTGTGTGGGGAGGGAGGGTGTCAAGAGATCAGAGGTCTCTGTTGGAAAAGAGAACTGTTTTGTGAGGTGTTGGGGATGAAAAGGCAGGAAAGGAGGTTGTGGTTGGACTGTTGGCTTTCCCTTCCCGGATTAAGCCTTCATTCCTCTTCCCTCCCTTCTGCATTACCTTGATTTGTTCCCTTTATTTACCCCTCTCTCAGCCCCACAGCACTTATGTTTATATCCATAATTTATTTCTTTACATTAATGTTTGTCTCCTCTCCCCACCCCAGATAGTAAGCTCGTTTTGTGCAGGGTACATGTCTACCAACTCAATTATAGGTACTCTTCTTAATACTTAGTATAGTGCTCTGCATATGTTAAGGCCTCCGTAAACAGGATTGATTGATTGATGTCAGTGTTGTGAGACTAAAGATTGCACAATGACTAGAAAACATACACACACACACGTGTGCGCAGAAACCATACTAGCGTGCATGCAATCCACCCACAAACATACAAGAACGCACACATTTTTCAAATTGCTTCCTTCCCACTCCCCATGTATTTGTTTCACTCCTTGATTTAGTGAGAGTATGACCAGCAAGGGCGAGAGAGTGGGAGTGGTGGTCTGTAAACTACTAGACAAGGCTCATCCCTCGACCCTAATGGAAGACTCCAATATTTTTTGTTGTTTTTATTTAATGGTATTTTTTAACAGCTTCCTATATGCTAGGCACTATACCCTAGGGTATATACACGACAATCAGGTTGGACTCATTTTCCTGAGTTCTCCACAATTTCCAAAGACCCTAGGAGGTAAAAGTGGAGGGATGTTGGTAGGGCATTACTTCTGTAACTCCATATGCTATTTTCTACACGCATGAATTGCAGTAACGGAGCAGCATTTTTGTGATCTGGGTTTACCGGCTGAAAGTAGAAATTACCAGGACTATTCACATGGAAAACTATAACTGAAACTTCTGTTGATTCTTTAGGTAATAGTGGACGATATCGAATAGAAATATTCTTCTCGGACTTATTATAGGGAATCAGTAACTGAAAACTATAAATAAGCACAGTCAGTGGATAAGAAATGGACAGAGATGATCTCCATTAGGGTTAACTCTTACCATCCCTGGAGGGCAGGAAGGTAGCTGGGAAAGGAAAGATGGAGAGAATGGAGAGAAAAGAGGGGGAAATGGAGGAGCAAGAACAGGGGACAGGAAGAAGGGGAAGTGAGTGGAGAAGAAGAGGAAGAGGAAGGGATGATGGAGGGGGAGAGGGGAATAGGGAAGGACGAAAGAGGAGGAGGAAGTGGAAGGGGATGAAGAATGACTAGGTGCCACTGGCAGTTTTGCAATCTGTTAATTCACATCTTCTCAGACCACTGCAAATTACCTGACAAGATCACTCAGCTTCACAGACTCCAGCCATGACAGTTTGCTCTGATATCCTGATATCAGAATTTGGACAATCTAGAATTTCAAAATACTGGGTAGCTAAATGATAAAAATTGAGCTGCTAACTGTAGGTGAATGAAATGCCACAAAATCTCCTGGCAGTGGGTTTTGAAACAGAAGGAAGACTGAGGAATGAGCGTGAATTCATCAGTAATATTTATTCTATCCTGTACCGATGAGGGAACCAAGTTACTTCATTCATGCAATCGTATTTATTGAGCGATTACTGCTTGCAGAATACTGTACTAAGTGCTTGGAAAGTACAATTCAGCAACAAAGAGAGACAATCTCTGCCCACAATGGGCTCACAGCCTAGAAGGGGGGTGGGGGTGGGGGGAGCAAACCTCAAAACAAGTAAACAAGCAACAATAGCATCAATGTAAATAAATAGAATTATAGATAAATACACATCAAAAGGGAGGGGGAGCTTAGGAAAAAGAGGCTTAGTTTGGAAAGGCCTCCTGGTGAACCTTCAGTAGGGCTTTGAATGGGGGAAGTGTGATTGGTGGATTTGAAGACGGAGAGCATTCCAGGCCCGAGGGAGGATATGGGCCATGAGATCGTTGGCGGGAACAATCAATCAATCAATCGCATTTATTGAGCACTTACTGTGTGCAGAGCACTGTACTAAGCACTTGGGAAGTACAAGTTGGCAACAGATAGAGACAGTCCCTACCCAACAGTGGGCTCACAGTCTAGAAGGGGGAGAAAGAGGACAAAGCCAAACATATTAATAAAATAAAATAAATAGAATAGATATGTACAAGTAAAATAAATAAATAAATAAATAGAGTAATTAATATGTGTAAACATATATGCATATATGCAGGTGCTGTGGGGAATGGAAGGAGGTAAGACAGGGAAGATGGAGGGGGACAAGGGGGAGAGGAAGGAGGGGGCTCAGTCTGGGAAGGCCTCCTGGAGAGTGAGCTCTCAATAGAGCCTTGAAGGGAGGAAGAGCGCTAGCTTGGTGGATGGGCAGAGGCCAGGGGGATGACATGGGCCGGCGGTCGACGGCGGGACAGGCAAGAAAGAGGGACGGTGAGGAGATTTGCAGCAGAGGAGCGACGGGTCCGGGCTGGGCTGTAGAAGGAGAGAAGGGAGGTGAGGTAGGAGGGGGCGAGGTGATGGAGAGCCTTGAAGCCGAGAGTGAGGAGTTTCTGCCTGATGCGCAGATTGATTGGTAGCCACTGGAGATTTTTGAGGAGGGGAGTAACATGCCCAGAGCGTTTCTGGACTAAGACAATCCAGGCAGCAGCATGAAGCATGGATTGAAGTGGGGAGAGACATGAGGATGGGAGATCAGAGAGAAGGCTGATGCAGTAGTCCAGATGTGTGCGTTCTTGTATGTTTGTAGGTGGACTGCATGCGCGCGAGTAGGTGTTTCTGCGTGTGTGTATGTGTTTTCTAGTCACTGTGCAATCTTTAGTCTCACGACACTGACATCAATCAATCAATCCTGTTTACGGAGGCCTTAACATATGCAGAGCACTATTCTAAGTATTAAGAAGAGTACCTATAATTGAGTTGGTGGACATGTATCCTGCACAAAACGAGCTTACTATCTGGGGTGGGGCAAGGGGACAAACATTAATGTAAAGAAATAAATTATGGGTATGAATATAAGTGCTGTGCGGCTGAGGGAGGGGTGAATAAAGGCAGAGGCACAATAAGAAGGTTAGCACCATAGGGGTGGAGTGTGTGGGCTGGGCTGTAGAAAGATAGAAGAGAGGTGACGTACCAAGGGGCAAGGTGATGGCAACCAAATGTTCGGTCTAGTACAGTAGGAAAGGTGGACATGATTCTCTGCCCTCATGATGTGTGCAATCAAGGTGTGGGGGTCAAATCGAGAAAAAAAAGACCTATCAGGGAAGCAGGTCCCTAGCACCCTGTCCTTTATTTGGCTCCACCAAATCTCGGCCTTGAGCCATCTCAAATTTCATGTTTCCTCCACTCATGTACTCATCCCGTGGAGTTATGCAAGTATCGCTCTGACCTCATTGACCTCCAGTTGATGCTCACCTCCTAAGAGTCTGCCTCTCTTCTGCTCAGACCTATGTTTTCTCTCCCGATACCCATAGCCCATGCCACCTATTTCTGACATCTAAATCCCTTCTTAAACATGACACATAGTAAGAACTTAAGAAATATTGTTATTAATTATTACTATTATTAGCCCTCTTGCACTCTCCCAAGTACTCAGTGCTCTGCACTCAAATATTAGCGATTGTTCTGTTGATGGCCAGTAGAATTTGCACTGACCTCCTTCTCATTTCTGATTTTGTCTCTACACTCCATTGTTATTGCTTTTCTACTTTCATATCTAGGTGTTCATCTACGTTCACCTGTGGATTTTAACACATCCAGTTAATGTAGGTAATGTAATAATGCTTGGCACATAGTAAATGCTTAACAAATACCATAATAATAATAATAATTATTATTATTTTTACCCCTGCGTTCTTTCCCAGTCACAGGGTGAAATAGTTCCTCCAGGAGTCTGGGAAATTGGGTTTCAGCTCATGGGAGATATGTTTTCCAAAGGATCTCGAAGAAGGACATGGCCAACCACACGTCGGTGATGGAATTCCTCCTGCTGGGGTTCTCGAAGGTCCGGGACCTGCAGTCGGTGCAGGCTGCGCTGTTCCTCCTTGTCTACCTGGAGACTCTGATGCACAATCTCCTCACGTCGAAGTAACAGCCTTCAACTGCTTCCTCCCAATGTACTTCTTCCTCAGGAACCTGTCCATCCTTGACCTCTCCCTCATCTCTGTCACTCTCCCCAAATCTACCCACGACTCCCTGACAGACCGCGGTTTCATCTCCCTCCAGGGATGTAACATGCAAGTGTTTTTCTTTATTTTCAGCGCATCCGTTGAGGTGGCCATGCTCATGATGATGTCCTATGATCGCTACGTGGTCATCATGATCAGAGGGGCCTTTGGGAAGATGGCTTCGGCCTCCTGGCTTAGTCGAGGCCTCTCCAGTTTCATGCACATGGCCACCACCTTCTCTGTCCCCTTCTGGAAGCCCAACGTGATCCACGAGTTCTTCTGCAAAATCCCCCAGCTGGTAAGACTCTCGTGCTCTGATCTGAACAGGAGAGAGGTGGGAAGTACTGGCGTCCTAGATCTTTGGTTTTAATGAGCTTTATGATCATCATCGAATCCTAAATATGCATCTTCCAGTCCATGCCGAGAATGCCGGACTCCGAGGACTGGGCCAAACCTTCTCCACCTGCCTGCCTCACCTCACCACCGTCACCTTATTTTATTTAAGTTCCATATGTGCTTATTTAAAACCAGCCTCCCAGTCCCCATACACCCCTGATCTCATAGCGTCCTCGTTGTACGCAGCGGTCCCTCCAGCTTTCAATCCTGTCATCTATGGCCGAGGAACCGTTAGATCCACTGGGGAGCAGGGCTATTCCTTAGGGGAAATTCCGTAAGAGGACATTGAGTGCTTCCACTAACCTCCATATAAATCTGTTGGGTGCACCACACTGCCCTCATTGGGAGTCTTCGATTACAGCAGTCCACCACTTGTCTGCTGTGTCATCTTGAACAAGTCACTTCGCTTTTCTGTGCCTCAGTTATTTCATCTGCAAAATGGAGATTCGAAACCTGTTCTCCCTCTTATTAGACTGAGTCCCTTGTGGTGCCTGATTATATCAGCATGGCCTAGTGACTACAGCCTGGGCCTGGGAGTCAGACGGTCGTGGGTTCTAATCCCAGCTCTGCCACCTGTCTGCTGTGTGACCTTGGGCAAGTCATTTCACTTCTCTATGCATCAGTTTCCTCATCTGCAAAATGGGGATTAAGACTTCCGAGCGGTATGTGGGACAGGGACTGTGTCCAACACAAGTGTCTTGTGCCTACCCCACTGCTTAGAACAGTGCCTGGCATATATTAACTGCTTAACAGTATCATCATTAAAATTGTTATTAGCTTGGTTAGAAACATACAAATACATAGACAGAGATTAAATGAAGATGAAAACTGTAACCCCCACATGGGGCATGGACTGTGTTTACCTTGATTAGCTTGCATTTACCCTCAGCCCTTAGTACATTATTTGGCACATAGAATGAACTAAACAAGTTCCACAATTATTATTTATTACACCCCCATGTACTTCTTCATCAATCACCTGTCCGTCCTAGACCTCTGCTACATCTCCATTGTCGTCCCCAACTCCACCCTCAGCAGATCAATTTCGCTCCTGGGCTGTGTCCTTCAGATGTTATTTCTCCTGCTGTTTGCCTGTACTGAGCTGTAGGTCCTCACTGTGACGTCCTATGACCGCTACGTGGCCATGTGCCTCCTCCTGCGCTATGAGGTCATCATGAACAGAGGGGCCTGTGGGAAGATGCCGGCCACCTCATGGCTCATCTGAGGCCTCTCTACTCTCATGCAAGTAGCCGCCACCTTCTTCGTCCCCGTAGGTGGATCCAACGTGTTCCACCAGTTCTTCTGTAGAGCCCCCAGATCATTCAAATTTCCCAGTCTAGTGGGAACAATCTCTGCCATCCAGGCTTCTGTCTCCTTCAATTCCATCATCATTCCTTGTGTGCGCATCTTCCGGGCCATGCTTAGGTTCAGCCGCCGATGGCCTGGCCAAAGCCTTCTCCACTCCTCTGCCTCACTTCTCTTTCATCACCGTCTTTGTCTCCACAGATGACACGGCCTATCTCAAGCCCGTGTCCGACTTGCCCTCGGTGTTGGACCGGCTGATGACCGTGTTTTATTTCGTGGTGCCCCCTTGTCCTGGGCCCCCTCATCTACAGCCTGAGGAACCACGACCTGAAGGCTGCTTTGGGGAAGGGATTGGAGAGGAACGTTATCAATAGGAGATAAAGTATAAATCTTTCTGGTCCCCCAGTGTTCCCAGATATGGAAGGTTGGAAGTAACCAACCAGGCACCACCCAGCAATCACAAGCAAAGGAAAAAAGATCAGAAGTAGCAGACAGTGTGGACTATTGGAAATGGCACAAATTTCGGGGCTCTGGCCCCGCCTGCTGTGTGACTTCGGTCAAGCTCCTTAGCATCTCTATTTCTCAAAGACCATTGTGGATTCACAATCCTGGACACATTTGATACACGAAAAGGCTGTCAATTAATCTCATTCACCGAATGCTTACTGTGGGCACAGAACTGTACTAAGTACTTGGAAGAGTACAATACAAAACTAAAGGGACATATTCCTTATGCACAACGAGCTTACCTTCTAGGGAGCGAGCTAGAGGAAGGTCTTCATGGGAATGAAGACTTAGGAAGCGGCAGATTTCAAGGAGCAAAGTGCCCAATCAATCAATCAATCATATTTGTTGAACGCTTACTGCTTGCAGAGTATTGTACTAAGGGCTTGGGATGAGGCCTTATAACAGATTTGGTAGGCATTACAGTACAGTATAACAGTATTACAGGTTACAGTATAACAGATTTGGTAGGCATGTTCCCAGCCCAAAAGGAGCTTACCGTCTCGAGAGGGAAACAGGCATTAGTCAATTAATCATGGACATTTATTGAGCTCTTCCTGTGTTCAGAACGCTGTATTATGCTTAGACTAATTCATTCTAACAGACGAGGTAGATATGTTCCTTCCCCATCAGGGGGAGACAGAAATTAATATAAACAAATTATGGTTCTTATCAATAGGTTCTGTGGGGCAGCAAGCCATCATGTTGAGTCTTCATAGTCTTGCTTGGGAATTCTCATTTTTGTGCTTAGACAGAGAAGTAGAATGGCCTTGTCACTAGATCATGAGACCTGGGAATAACAAGGACCAGGGTTCTAATCCCAACTCTGCAAATTGCTAGCTGTTTGACCTTGGGAAAGTCGTTTAACTTCTTCTTCTCACAGTCTTAATCCCCATTTTACAGATGAAGCAACTGAATCACAGAGAAATTCAGTGAGTTGGCCAAGGTCACACAGCAAACAAGTAGAGAAGTCAAATTTAGAGAACACATGGGTACAGTTTGGGTGAAAGATTCCTCCTTTTCAGACCTACATTCTGCTAGCCTCAATGGGAACCCATACCTAAGGGTTATAACAACCAGAAGGACATCTATTTAGTTAATATAAGATAATCACATTGGACTCAATCCCACGGTCCCCAGGGACTGATCCCCTCAAGCAAGAGAAGGGTGGTTTCCAGAAAACTACCAATGATCCTCTTGGCCCTCATCCCTACTCTCATCTCTCACCCACATCCTCCCCCTGAGACCTCTGGGAAGCTGGTTCCCACAGACCCGATGCGACATAAAACCTAGGTTGTTCATTTGCCACTGGGCTCCTGGACAGACTAAGAGTTTGGAGGGAAGGACTCCCTGGTCGACCTGCCTACGGGGACCTCTGTGGAAGGTGAGGAAGTGACCTCTCCTCTCCCTGCCCTTAGCTGGACCCAGTCACGGAAGTGTTCAGTACATGGGGACAAATCCCTCCCTTCCTTCAGTCTCACACCTGGGGAAAACTAACGTAGAGTGCTACCCACCACCATCACAGCATTTTATGGATTGCCACAACTTCTCAGGGAGCCAGCTTCCTGCTAAAACACCAGATCTGGAAAGGTAAGAATCTATGTCCGTTGGGAGTTTTGCTTAGAGCCATTCTCACTATGTGTAGCAGAAGAGGGCTATGTAAGGGAGTTGGAGTTGGGAGACCTGGATTCTAGTCCCCCTGGCCTGCTGTGTGACCTCAGCCAAGTCATTCACCCTCTCTGGGCCACAGTTTTTTCACTTACTAAATGACAATAAGATGTGTCGGCCAACTGTTGTAGTGTACTCTCCCAAGTGCTTAGTACAATACTCTGCACGCAGTAAACGCTCAAAAAATATGACCGATTGAGCCTGCTCTCCCACCCTCAAGAAGCCTGTATGGTACCGACACAGTACCCCAACTTACTCTCCTTTGCTACCTCGGAGCTCACAAGGAGCTGGACGTAGAGCAAGCACTGCATGAAGGCCACAATTATAATAAAGTTGAAAGAAAAATGAAGATGTGTCCAGACCGCTGTCCTTATTTCTGCTTGATGAAGACATGGGAACAAGATCAGCTGAAGACGGGAGGAAATTGGAACCAAATTTGGTCCATCCAGCCCAGTGCTCTGACTTCATGGCTACAGGATTCTGGATGGACCACATGATGGAACATTTCATGTTCAAATCTATGTCCCACCCAGCCGTGTTTTTCCTAGTCCATCAAGCAGAGGCAGTATGGTCTGGTAGGAAGAGCCCAGGACAGGGATTCCGGAGGCCTGTGTACTAATGTTTTCCTGGGGAACCTTGGTCGCGACATGAAACCTTACGCACTTCCTCATCAAGAAAAATGGATTTCAGGATCCCTGCTCTTAGAATGTGAGCTCTGTGGAGGACAAAAACTGGATCCAGTCAATCCTATATCAAACGTGGAGGGTCAGGACAGTGCCTGAATCCTCGTGAGTGCCTAGCAGATAACGAAGAAGAAGAGGAGGAGGAAAAAGAAGAGGGAGAGAAGGAGAAGGAGGAGAACAACGATTGCCAAGATTGTTAACAAAGTGGTAGGAGGAAGGGAAACCCCTTCCCAGCTCCAGAGTGTGGATGTATGAAGGAGAATTCTTTTAAAAAAGGAGAGCTGGCAATGATTTCTGTCTCTGTTGTTCTTCTAAGGCTATGTTGACCACGTTCATCACAAATGTCCCTCTGCTCTCAGAGAGGAGAAATCTTGGATTCCACTGTCCCAGGTGACTGAAAGAGGGAGCACAGGGCTATAAGTAAGTGACCCAGAGAGATTCAGAAAGACATCCGAAACACATAAATTCATCCTCCAGAATAGCAAACCGCACTGCAGTGATGGAATTTCTCTTGCTTGTGTTCTTGGACGTCTGGGAACAGCAGCGTTTCTAAGTTGCACTGTTCCTCCTGGTCTACCTTGCGTCCATGTTGGGCAAACTCCACATCGTCGCCTTCACTGCCCTCGACCGGCACCTCCATGCCCCAGTGTACTTCTTCCTCAGGAACCTGTCCGTTCTCTACCTCTGCTACATATCTGTCACCATCCCTAAATCCATCCACAGCTCCCAGACCAACCGTAGATCCATCTCCTTCCCGGGCTGTGTGACACAAGTCTTCTTGGTGGTTTTCTTTGCCGACCCCGAAGTGGCCCTGCTCACAATTATGTCTTATTACGGCTTTGTGGCCAACTGTCTCCCCTACTCTATGAGGTCATCAAGAGCTGAGAGGCCTGTGGGAAGATGAAGGTGGCCTTCTGGTTCAGTGGGGGACTCTCTGGCCTCATGCCCACACTGCCACCTTCTCATTACTTTTCTACATGTCCCACGTGATCCACCAGTTCTTTTTTGAGGTCACCCAGCTAGTAAGAGAACTAGGTGCCATCATCTTCACAGCTTCCTCGGGTTTAGGGTATTTTGCTGTGCCTAGGGTTTCATGCCATGCGCATCTTCAGGGCCTTGCTGAGGATGCCAGCAGCAGAGGGACGGGCCAAAGTCTTCTCCACCCACCCAACCAATCTCACCGTGGAAACACTCTTCTTCACGCAACATTTTCCTATCTCAAGCCCATGTCAGACTCCCCATTGACCCTGGACCTGTTAATGTCCATGTTCAACATCATGGTGTCCCCCGTCCTAACCCTCCCATCTACAGCCTGAAGAAAAAGGTCATGAGTGTCGTTTGGAATGACTTTTTTGGAGTGAATTTTAATAAAAGGAATTGAAAGTGCTAACTTCTATTATGGTATTTTGTTATGTGCTTACTACGTGTCAAGAACTGTTCATTCATTCAATCGTATTCACTGTGTGCTTACTGTGTGCAGGGCATTGCAGTTCATTCATTCATTCATTCAACTGTATTTATTGAGTACTTACCGGGTAGGTACTAGTTAATCAGGTCAAATTCAGTCCCTGTCTCACGCAGGGCTCACAGTCTAAGTAGGAAGGAGAAGAGGTTTTGAGTCTCCATATTGCAGTTGAGGAAGCTGAGGCACAGGGAAGCGAAGTGACTTACCAAAGGTCCCACAGCAGGGGCACAGATAATGCAGAATGGGGGTATTAGCCCATAGCAAGCGCTTCACAAAGTACTGGGGTAGGAACAATAAGATGAGACAGTTCTGTTCCCTATGGGGCTCACAGTCTGAGAGGGAGAACATTTTATAGCAGAGGGAACTGATGCAGGGGAAAGTTAAGCGACAAGAGGCCAGTGGTAGAGCGCTGGAGTAGGTACAAGGTAACCAGCGGGGTCTAATGGAACAACGTGGGCCTGGGTTCCAATCCTGACTCTGTCACTTGCCTGCTGTATGACCTTGGGCCAGTCACTTTGCTCTGCTTCAGTTTCCTCCTCTGAAAGATGGGGATTTAGTGACTGCCTACATAGAGGGGGAGTTCCAAGTGGAACAAAGGCTTGGTCCGTCCTGACCCTCTACTATCTGCACCAACACTTAGCACAGTCCTTGGAAGATTGTAAGCACTTATCAAATATTACATTATTTAACCAGCTCACACCCAGTTCCTGGTCTTGACCGGAGTGATGGTTTAAGAGGGAGAGTAGCAACAGCTCCCCACTTTACATTTGGGGGAAAAAGATCCAGAAAAGTGACTTGCCCAAGGTCATACAATAGGCAGTAGGCAAAGTAAGGGAAGTGAGGCAGGCACCCAAGTCCCACTCCGTGATTAAACAAATGCTTAGTACATAGTAAGTGCTTAACCTTTCCAGGGCCAGTGTTTAAGGCAGGCAGTCTTCTCCCCTTGAATTTTGCTCCAGCCCGGACTAAGTCCTCTTTCCCAAGATCCCAACTGGCCCCCTCAGCTGAGCTCGTACCTGTAGGATGGACACAGCTCAGAGCTCAGCATGCAACGCCATCAACACAGTGTGGCTCTACGCCCACCTCCACCCCCTCCTCCCCCTTCCCCCCCACCACTGGACGACAGAAATGGGTTAAAAGGAACAGGTGTTTTATTCCCAGTCAAACACAGCTGGGCTCCATTCCAACAAAAGTCAGCAAGGGCAGGAGAGGGTTGTAGTCCAAAGGGATCAAATCCGTGGTTGCACTGGGGGGAATAAGACAGAGAAGCATAGACATCCTGTCGCAATAGTCAGGCAATACTGTTTTTAGAGAGAGGACATTTTCAACTCTTTCCAGCCTTCTGACACTGGGGAGTCACCCCTTACTTTGGACCCCTCTCCCCAACCACTCCGCTCCTCCAGAGGGATGGATCTCTCTCATGCACACATACACAAACACACACACGCGTGCGAGTGAGAACACACACACACACACACCTACACCATCTGCTCCGCACCCCAACACACACACACACACACACACACACACACACACACACACACACACACACACACACACACACACACACACATCCCTTGGAGTCCACGAGGCTAAAAGTGGCCAAAGATAGTAACTGGCAGTCTCGGCCCATCTGTGTGGTGGTGAGCAAAATGTGGACTCACTGTAGAAATGAACAATCCCTCCCTCCCAGGGGATTTCAATCTATCAACCCTGAAGGGATGTATACAGATACAGACGTATCAGCCTTCTTATGATACAAGGACCTTGCTCCTCGGTTGGTCTCACAGCCTCAGAGATGTCACTAGAACCCCTCCTCTTGACTCTGCCATTTTTGGGGCTCCCAGCTTCACACAAATGTCTGGACACAGAGGTTTTGACAGTCCTCTCAAGTAGGCGCTCAGCCTCAGAGAGATCCACATGGCGGCCATTATCCTGCCCTCAGGTAGGCTTACAGTCTCAGGCAAATGCACAAAATCCATATCCCTGGTCTTTGACACTTGCTCTCAGTAGGGGGAAGGGGGAGGCTCTCAGCCTCAGAAAGAGCCAGACACGGTGGCCAGTACCCTGCCATCGGGTGGTCTCACAGCTCCTGCATGATGCCCTAGACCCTGCCTTCGGAGAGTGGGACGGGAGGATCACAGCTTCAAACCAAGTTAATAGATACCACAATGGCATGGCATACTAACAGATTTGATGCCTCCCTGACCCGAATCTGAAGCCTTTGCATTCCCTACTCTTTTTCCATCAAAGACTAAATTTGGACTCTGTTTGGGCACAGGGCATCTAGTTCATTGTTGGGGGAATGGGAATTCTAATTGGCACAGAGTGGCAGAGAGAAGGTAATGGGAATTAGAGATAATATAAGTGCCTGGTGGATGCGAAGGATTCAGGTTCTTTATGGCATTTGTTAAGCATTTACTGTGTGTCAGGCACTGTACTAAGTGCTGCGGTAGGTACCAGGTTGAACAATCCATGTCCCTTATGCTACTCACAATCTAAGCCAGGACGAAGACCAGGCTCTGATTCTCCATGTCTTGGACGAAGAAGCTGAGAAACAGATACTCACTGACTTGCCCAAGCGGACAAGTGGCAGAATGAAGATTAGACTTAGTCCTTTCGGTCCCAGGTCCAGGCTCTTTCCACTAGGACACGTCACTTCCTTGGCTGGGGGAGCCTCATGCCAGGGGGTAGCATTCATTCATTCATTCATTCATTCATTCATTCATTCATTCATTCATTCATTCATTTAAGTATATTTATCGAGCGCTTACTGTGTGCAGAACACTGTACTAAGCGCTTGGAAAGTAGAATTCAGCAACAAAGACAATGCCTGCCCACAATGGCTTCAAGTCCAGAAGGGTGGAAAGGAGTGTCTGCTCCAACACCCACAGTAGAACCAACACAACAATTTCCTTGTGCACCATGGGCTCGAGGGACCCGAACTGAGAATATAATCCGTTATTGGCTTGACCCACAAGTAGCCCAATTGATGATGCTGGTATTTGCTAAGCTATTACCTTGTGCCCAACACAGTTGTAAACGCTGGGGTAAATACAAGGTAATCACGTGGGGCTGACAATCTCAATCCCCATTTTACAGGTGAGGTGACTGAGGCAAAGTGAAGAGAAGTGACTTGCCCAAGGCCATACAGCCTGCAAGTGACGACGTCGGGTTTAAAACCTCCAACCTCTGACTCCCAAGCTCGTGGTCTTGCTGCTTCTAAGCCCTCAGCTGGGAGGACGGGGCAACGGAGGTGTGGGCTAGTTGTGGACCACGGACCTTTTCCTCTACTTGGTACCTGAATGTCAGAAAATGTTCTTGCAACGTTACAACACAATAGCTGGAGCAGCAGAAGAACACTAGATTCCTCTGCTGCACGTTACAATAATTCAATGGTATTTGAGTGCTGAAATGCTGTATTAAGAACTTGAGAGAGAGTACAGTGATAATGGTATTTGTTGTGCCAAGCACTACATTAAGCACTGGGGTAGATGCAAGATAATTATGTCTCACATGGGGCTCACAGTGTAAGCAGGAGGGAGAATATTGTACAGAGAAGAAGAACTGACCACAAAGAAGTGAAATGAGTTGCCAAAGATTACACAGTGGACAAGTGGCAGTGAAGGAATAAGAACCCGGGTCCTTCTGACTTCCAGACCCAGCTCTATAAATCCTTCCGTCACTTGTGTCCTCACTCGTTGCTACATATCATCTTGAAGTAAAATAGAATTAAGGAAAGCAATACCTGCCTTCAAAGGGCTTACAGTGTAGTGGGAGATTGCGTGACAAACTGAAGACAAAGGTTAGAGTGACTTATAATGAAGGATGCATATGATCGTCTTACTTCACCTTGAAATCAACACAAGGGTGAGGAAGTGACAAAGAGTCTTTCATTGAAACGTATCTATTAAGTGCTTACTGTGCACACAGCACTGAACTAAGCGCTTGGGAAAGTACAATCAACAATTAACAGTCAAAAGGATCTCTCCAAATCCACACAAACACTGCTCGCTGTGCTGTTACAGTTGTTGCTCCTAGTGGTATTGTTTTGCTTGTTTTTATTTCCTCCTTATGACTTAATTTTTATAGAAAAATTATCCCAGACATCTTCTCTTCCTGATCGCAGTATGGTAAGGGGGTGGCATTTCTTTGTCAGTTGATGCTCTATTTTCTTCTGGGATTTGTGTTGTCTGAAGCTTTAAATATGTAACTCTCTCCTTCTCTCCCTCTCTCTCCCTCACCCTCTCTCTCCCTCTCCCTCGCCCTCTCTCTGTCTCTGTCTCTGTCTGTCTGTCTGTCTGTCTGTCTGTCTGTCTGTCTGTCTGTCTGTCTCTCTCTCTCTCTCTCTCTCTCTCTTTCTCACCCCTCACCCCTATGGCACCTCAAAGATCACATGCCCCATGCACTCGTGCTCTTGATTACAATGCTTCTTGTGGTCCAAACTCTACCCTCTTAGTCCAGCAATTAGCATTGTCAAGATTAACCCTCCTCACGTTTAAGACCATCCAATTCCAACAGCCTCAGCCACACTTACAACACTCTTCCCCCACCCAAGACCACCCATTTTAAAAATATAACAGCATTATCGAGAGTAGCACAGTAACTCCACTGTATCCCCTTCTCCTCCCCCCACATAGGAACAATAGAATTCAATCACAAGCACAGACGTCAGAATCAGCCCTCTCCCATCTAGCCTAAGCAATGTATGTCATTAATCATATCCAAATCATTTCTGAATTGTCAACAGCAACACTTCCCCTAATATCATTATTTTCATCATCAATACAATAGGCATGAATCATATCAATCACAGAAAAGTAACAAGAAATTGGAGGGCCAACATAAGCAGCCAGATGGCCATGCTCTGTCTCCTTCCCACGGCAGAATGAACAAGAGCAGCCCCTCTCCCAGAGTCTTACATAGGGCAAAGGGGCTTCCAGAAGCCTCGGGGGTCTTAAAGAGTCAGTGCTCTTCTTTTCCTTTGGAGAACCTGGGGAAGAAAGGATCTTACTGGGCGGGTCAGGAGAAACAGAGGGATTGCAAGTGTCGGGCATGAAAGACAATTGGCAGCACTCCACACAGGTAATTGCCCAGGGTGGTGTTCTAAACAAGGTAGGGCCTGGTAGAGCACTTCATGCACAATGGGTGACCCTGGCTGGGCTCTCAATTATGAATGTCCCCTTCTGCCTTCATCCAACTTTTTCCAGGAAGTCACCCCTGAGTTTCTGGGGATGCCCGGGACTTGGGGGTTCTGATACCCCCGAATAAGCCTTTGAAGGAAACTCCCCCATCTTCGATGCAGGAAAATAGCGCAAAACCCCAGGGCCCAGGGCCTGTGAATCAGAGGGTCCTCCTTCTAGACTATAAGCTCGTTGTGGGCAGGGAATGGGTCTATTATATTGTTATGTTGGCTTCTGCCAAGCACTTAATACAGAGGTCAGCACATAGTAGGTACTCAATAAAGACCACTGATTGTTTGAGGGAACGGAACGTGTTTAGCAATTCTTTTATATCGTACTTTCCCAAGTGCTCAGTGTAGTGCTCTACACACAGTAAGAATTCAATAAACACCATTGGTTGATTGATTGTATGCATATCCTAATACTAGGCTGCTTCCCCTACCTGCAAATTATTTTAAATCTGTCTCACCTGCTCAACTGGAAGTGGTTTGAAGGCAGAGATCCTGCCTACTCACTCTGGTACTCTCCCAAGACCTCCCTAAAGTGCTCTGGATAATGTAAGTACTCAATAAATACTATTAATAGATTGAGGTGGTGGAGAAAGGGAGGCATACCTGGTGGGGATGGAGGGAGCGGAAGAAGGAGAGAGAGAGCTAAGTAGATTAAGCTCATTGTGGGCAGGGAACGGGTTACTCATTCTGCTGTATAGTCCACTCCCAAGCATTTATTACAGGGATCACCCTTGCACTTGGATTTGGACGGAGAAGCAGAGTGGTTTATTGGAGAGATCATGGGCTTGGAAGTCAAAGGGATCTGTTTTCAAATTTCGATTCCATCTCTTTTCTGTTCTGAGACCTTGAGCAAGTCACTTCACTTCTCTGGGGCGCAGTTCCCTATCTATCAAATGAGGATTAGTACTGAGAGCACCTTTTGGGAAATGAACTGTGTCCCCTGATTATCTTGTATCTACTCCGGTAGTACAGTGTTTGGCACATAATATGTTTTTAAGAAATGCCATTAACAACAACAAAGCAACCTTTTCTTCATCCCTCCCTCAGCCTTTGGCACTTATAGCATATAATATTTTTATTTCATTAATGCCTGTCTCTCCCTCTAGACTCTAAAATCGACGTGGGAAGGGAATGTGGATATCAACTTTTGTGCTCTCCAAAATGCTTAGTACAATGCTCTAGATTGTGAGTTCACTGTGTGGGCAAGGAACGTGTCTTCCAACTTTATTGTGTGGTATTCTAGGAAGTACTCACCTCCTCCAAGAGGCCTTCCCAGACTGAGCCCTTTTTTTCCTCTCCTCCTCTTCATCCCCCCGCCCTACCTCCTTCCCCTCCCCACAGTATCTGAATATATGTTTGTACAGATATATTACTCTATTTTACTTGTACATATTTATTATTCTATTTATTTTGTTAAAGATGTGCATTTAGCTTTACTTCTATTTGGTCTGACGACTTGACACCTGTCCACATGTTTTGTTTTATTGTCTGTCTCCCCCTTCTAGACTGTGAGCCTGTTGTTGGGTAGGGACCGTCTCTGTATGTTGCCAACTTGTACTTCCCAAGCGTGCAGTACAATGCTCTGCACACAGTAAGCACTCAGTGAATGCGATTGAATGAATGAAAGAATGAAAGTGCTTACTTCAGTACTCTGTGCACAGTAAGTGGTCAAAAAATACCATTGATTTATTGATGGAATTATCTCATTATGGGCAGGGAATGTGTTCGCTCATTCTGTTTTATTGTACTCTTATAAGTGCTTAGTCCAGTGCTCTGAACACAGTAAACACTCAGTAAAAAGCATTGGTTGGCTAATCGGACTGGAAACTCGCTACTGACCCAGTCAGTGGTGCCCCTGAGTAGTGAGAGTCTTTCTGTTCAATCGACACTCTAAGAACACCCCCAAAAAGCTACAACCCCAGTCCTAGGACGCCAACATAGTTACCCAAAGACTTAGTCAAAACATAATGGAGTCCGAAATAACGCCCTTTATTGGACACAGTTTAAATCATGGTTGCCTCACACTGACATTGACCACAGTCTCTCGACCCACGGAGGGCGTGGGAGGTAGCTAGTGGCTCCACACTGTGTCCCCAAATCCCCTTTTCCCTCCTTAAACACCCCAACTTCCTCCCCGGTTCTGAGGATCTTCCAATCAATCACGTCTCAGAAGGGAAAGGGAAGAACTCATTTTCCCTCGTCATCCTCTGCATAGATTTTGGACAGTTCCATCAAAAGACCGCCGTCATTTCAGATGACATCACCGCCGCACTTGGAGAATCTTCACAGTGGACCATCCAGGAAGGGAAAAGGATTCTTCATCCTTCAGCTTCTTCTGGATTGTCATTATGTGACCCCATGATCCTGGGCCTAATGGTTACATGCTCGGCTTTCTACCTGGAAGAATCCTGACAATGATGAGGGATGTCTGGCCTTTGTTTCACACTAAAGAAAATCCCCTCCTGCTGGATTACAGGTGGGACGAGATGAGTAGCAGAGGCCTCTAGAACAACCGGGCTGTCAAAAAGAGAAAGACCAGGGGTGGGGATGAAAGACCATCTCCTGCATCTCTGGGGATCTCTGATGCCCAGACCATTTACCCAGAAAAAGGCTAACTAAAACCAAGGATTCTGGTGCCTGGCCACCTCGAACTCCATCACCCCAGCGTAAAATGTCCCTGTGTCCATACCCACAAGACTCAGAAAGTTGAAGAGCTCTCAGCAAGGGCAAAGGAACACATGAAAAGTAGAGGAAGTAGGTACAAGGGGGCAGAAAATCAAAGGTAGCCAAGGAGCAGAAATGATGATTCGGTACCTAGGAAGGCCGGTTCGGTGGGCTGTGAAACGCCCAGCGGTGTCATCATTGGCTTTGGCCACCCATGCTGACATGCCCCGTTACCCAGGTAACTCACATCTTAAAATTCTTAACTTAAGGGGGTAGGCAACCTCGTACACTCAAGGCATGATCATGGGCCGAATGGTTCACACAACACTTCCCACCATGTATCATCTGGCAGAATTTGGGACCGGATGACACAGTGTGGAATGAACGGAACGACCAAGCTCCTGGAAGTAGGTATTGCACAGGCACCAAAATACAAAATAGATCTGAAGATAAAAACCAGAGGCAAAAAAAGAGGCAGAAGTCCCCTGAATCTCTACCGGTTGAGAACTTCATAAAATAGACCTCATGAAAATCTACTCAAAACCGCTGGAAGCCAGGAGCCAACTACCCAGGAAGCTAAGGACAGAGAGACCCAGAATGAGAACTTTATAACAGCCTTTACTGTGTCTTCCAGATAGCCCTCAAACACAGAAGGCTGAACAGTCCACACCAAAAACTACAGGATCAAGCCTGCAGAGAGAAATGGGTATGCACAATGGGGCATGGCCCACATCACTCCGCAAGCCCTTCAAGGATAAGGAATGCCAGATACACACAGAGGGTCCTGAAAGATTCATGTTACCAGGGCCACAGCATAACATGTTTCCAGAAAGATATGTCAGCCAAGGGCTTTGACCCCAGTGGGCCTCAATCCCCAGAGCTTCTGGGGTTCTGACCCAAGTCTGCCTACCCAAGGGCAACAACTGTCCTTCATCGGGCCAAAGTGTTGCCATCACCTTCTGCCTCCCACAGACAACCCTAACGGCCCAGGAGATTCAACTCCTAAAATTAGCTTAATTCAACTCCTGAATTTAAGGGAGCGAGCAACTACCCATGCTCAGGGCAAGGAGACCCAGGATTCTGGACCTACTGACTCCACACAGTGCTTCTCACCAAGGACCACCTGGCAGAATTTGCAATTGGATGAGACAGTGTTGGGTGAATGGAACCTTAGGCTGCCCGGATTCTAGCAGTACTACCACTCCTGGAAGCAGGTGCTCTGGGTTGTGGGGGAGGAGAGGGGGCCTGAACCTAAAGCAGGTAAGATGATAAAAACCTGGGGCAGGTTCAGAAAGAAGTCTCCTGCATCTCTGTGGGTTGCGAACACCCCTGCCCCCCCCAAAAGCTAACCTCATGAAAGCCCACCCTAAACCACTGGAAAAGAGCAGCCAAATCCACTGAGGCAGCTAAAGAAAGGGAGACCCTGAGAGACCGCTTAATCCAAGCCTCTACTGGCTTCTTGATAGCCCTCAAACACAGACGATTGAACTACCCAAACCACAGTTTCCAGGATCAAATCTTACTTAGAGAAATGGATGTGCACATGGGAGACAGGACCCACAGCACCCCGAAAGCCCAGCAGAGACCTGGAAAGCCAGACACACACAAAGCATCCCGAAAGATTCAGTTTTACCAAGGCCACAGAACAACCTGCTCCCAGACTGGCCTGTCAGCTGAGGACTTTGACCCCAGTGGACCTCAATCCCCACAGCTTCTGGGCTACTGAATCGTGTCGGCCTATCCAAGGGCAACAACTATCCTTCATCGGACACAGTAGGTGTTGTCATCACCTCCTACCACTCCTGAAATGCCTAGCATCCCAGGCCATCCAACTCCTAAAATTCTGAACTTAAGGGGGTGGGCGAACACCCATGCTCAGGGGAAAGGGACCTGTGATCCCGGGCCTACTGGCTCTACACAACACTTCCCACCATAAGGCACCTGGAAGAATTTCCAATTAGATGAGAAAATTTTGGGAGAATGGAACCATAAACTGCCCGGAGCCCAGCGGTAAGACCGGTTGCTTGAAGCAGGTTTCCGTGGGATCCTGAATTCAAAGCGGATAAGATGATAAAAATCAGGGGCAGGTGCAGAAAGAAGTTTCTTGGATGTCTGTGTGTTGAGACTCCCCCCCAAAGTTTACCCATCAAGAATATACCCAAACCCATGGGAAGGCAGAAGCCAACCCCATATAAGTCTGTTACCGAGCCATCAAGAGACAGAGAGACACTGAGAGACCCCTTAATCACGGACCGTACTGGCTTCCGGATAGCCCTCAACCCCAGAAGGCTGATCAGCCCACACCACAGGCTGCCTTCAGAGAGAAGTGAGTGTGCCTGTGTGAGACGAGGTGGATGTTATCCCGCAAGCTCAGCGGGAATGATGAATGCCCTGCCCTGACTTCCCTGATGGTTTTGAACCCATTGGGCCTCAATCCAATCACCAAAATACACAGCAGATTTGAACGTAAAAATCCAGAGGAAAGTAGAGGATGAGATGTCCTGAATTTCTTCTGGATAAGAACTTCATGAAGTTGACCAGATGAGCATCTACCCAAGACCATTGGAAACCAGGGGCCAACCCCATACAACTCTGCCACCCAGGCAGCTAAGGACAGAGACACCCAGGGAGACCCTTTTACAGACTCAGTTATGGTTTCTAAATAACTCTCCAACCCAGAATACTTGACTGCCCACACCACAGGCTGCTGGATCAAAGCCTACAGTGAGAAATGGGTATGCCCATGGGAGACAGGGTCCACATTAGCTTGCAAGCCCAACAAGGAGTTAGAAAGCACTCACACACACACACACACACACACACACACACACACACACACACGAACGCACACACATACACACACAGCCTCACGAAAGATTCATTTTACCAAGGCAGGAGACCTCATGTCCACAGGAAGACCTGTAATCTGGGGCCTTTGACCTCAATGGTTCTCAATCCCCAGAACCTCTGGGGCCTTTAACCGAGTCTTCCCCCAATAAGGCTACAACTATCCTTCACTGGACAGAGTAGGTGTTGCCATCATCTTCTGCGGCCCACAATGGCACACTAAGTGGCCCAGGAGATTCAACTCTAAAATGCTGAACTGAATGGGTCAAGGCAACTACCCCCACTCAGGGCAAAGAGATCCGTGATCCTGGGCCTAATAGTTCCACACACCACGTCCTGCCATGTACCACCTGGCAGAATTTGGATTTCATGAGACAGTGTTGGGTGAATGGAACCATAGAGTGCCCGGAATCCAGCGGTAGGACCAGCTCTTGGAAGAAGGTATACTAGGAGGATTTGAATCCAGAGCAGACAAGGAAACAAAAAGCAGGAGCAGGTGCAGAAGAAAGTAACTTGGATGTCTTTGGGCTGAAACCCCCTACGAAGTTGACCCAAACAGTATCTACCCAAAACCAAGGGTAGGCAGCATCCAATCCCATCTAACTCTGCCACTGAGTCAGCTGGAGACAGAGAGACCAAGAGAGACCCCTTTTCTGCATCTCAATTTTGGCTTTCGGATGGCCCTCAACCACAGAAGGCTGAACTACAAGCTGCAGGATCCAAGCCCTTAGAGAGAAATGGTTGTTTTTGTGGGAGACTGGACCCACTTCACCCCGCCAGGTCGAGCAGGATAAGGAATGCTAGAGATACACAGAGGGCCCAGAAAGATTCATTTTCCCAAAGATATAGCACTACCTATTCCCAGAAAGGGCTACCAACTGTGGGCTTTGGCCCCAGGGGCCTCAAACCCCAGAGATTCTTGGGTTGTGAAATTTACATCTCTACCCCTGCTCTCTCCCCATCCCTCCAGGCTCGCATCTCCTCCTGCCTTCAGGACATCTCCTTCTGGATGTCTGCCCGCCACCTAAAACTCAACATGTCCAAGACTGAACTCCCTGTCTTCCCTCCCAAACCTGCCCTCTTCCTGATTTTCCCATCACTGTTGACAGCACTACCATCCTTCCCGTCTGACAAGCCCGCAACCTTGGTGTCATCCTCGACTCGGATCTCTCGTTCACCCCTCACATCCAAGCCGTCACCAAAACCTGCCGGTCTCAGCTCCGCAGCATTGCCAAGATCCGCCCTTTCCTCTCCATCCAAACTGCTACCCTGCTCGTTCAAGCCCTCATCCTATCCCGCCTGGACTACTGTATTAGCCTCCTCTCCGATCTCCCATCCTCCTGTCTCTTCCCCTTCAATCCACACTTCACGCCGCTGCCCGGTATGTCTTTGTCCAGAAACCCTCTGGACATGTTACTCCCCTCCTCGAAAATCTCCAGTGGCTACCAATCAATCTGCGCATCAGGCAGAAACTCCTCACCCTCAGCTTCAAGGCTCTCCATCACCTCGCCTCCTCCTACCTCACCTCCTTTCTCTCCTTGTACAGCCCAGCCCTCACCCTCCGTTCCTCTGCCGCTAATCTCCTCACCGTACCTCGTTCTCGCCTGTCCCGCTGTCGACCCGCGGACCACATCATCCCCCTGGCCTGGAACGCTCTCCTTCTGCACATCTGCCAAGCTAGCTCTCTTCCTCCCTTCAAGGCCCTACTGAGAGCTCACCTCCTCCAGGAGGCCTTCCCAGTCTGAGCCCCCTCCTTTCTCTCCCCCTTGTCCCCCTCTCCATCCCCCTGTCTTACCTCCTTCCCTTCCCCACAGCACCTGTATATATGTATATATGTTTGTACATATTTATTACTCTATCTATCTATCTATTTATTTATTTATTTATTTGTGTATTTTACTTGTACATATCTATTCAATTTATTTTATTTTGTTAATATGTTTTGTTTTGTTCTTTGTCTCCCCCTTCTAGACTGTGAGCCCATTGTTGGGTAGGGATTGTCTCTATATGTTGCCATCCTGTACTTCCTAAGCGCTTAGTAGAGTGTTCTGCACACAGTAAGCGCTCAATAAATATGATTGATTGATTGATTCTGAACGGAGTCTGCCCACTCAAGGGCCACAACTGTCATTCATTGGACACAGTAAGTTTGGCCATCACTTTCTGCCACCCACGTTGGCATGTTAAGGTGGACAAGGAGATTCAGCTCCCACAAGTCTGAACTTATAAGTGTGGGCTACCACCCATGCTCAGGGCAAAGGGGCCCATGATTCCAGGCCTAATAGGTCCACCCACCACTTCCGACTACTGACCACCTGGCAGGATTTGAAATTGGATGAGACGGTGTTGGCTGAATGAAGGCTGCCCAGAGTCCAGCGAAGAGACCTTCTCTCGGAAGCAGGTGATCTGGGATGACGTGAATCCAAAGTAGATAAGACGATAAAAACCAGGGGCAGGTGCATAAGGAAGTTTCTTGGATCTCTGTGGGTTGGCACCCACAACACAGCTGACCCCTCCAGAATCTCCCCATAACTAAGACAAAGCAGCAGGCTGCCCCATCTAACTGCCACCGAGTCAGCCAGAGACAGAGAGGCCTTGAGGGACCCCTTATCTGGATCTCAGTAATAATTATAAGAATAATAATGGTATTTGTTAAGTTCTTACTATGAGCCAAGCACTGTTCTAAGCGCTGGGGTTGATACAAGGTAATCAGGGTTGTTTCCACGTGGGGCTCACAGTCAATCTCCATTTAACAGATGAGGTAATTGAGACACGGAGAAGTTAAGTGACTTGTCCAAAGTCACACTGCTGACAAGTGGCAGAGTGGGAATTGGAACAGACAATCTCTGACTCCCAAGTCTTTCATTCATTCATTCATTCAATCGTATTTATTGAGTGCTTACTTTGTGCAGAGCACTGTACTAAGCACTTGGGAAGTACAAGTTGGCAATATATAGAGACGGTCCCTACTCAACAGTGGGCTCACAGTCTAGAAGGGGAAGACAGAGAACAAAACAAAACATAGTAACAGAATAAAATAAATAGAATAAATATGTACAAGTAAAATAAATAGAGTAGTAAATACGTACAAACATATATACATATATACAGGTGCTATGGGGAAGGGAATGAGGTAAGGCCGGGGAACGATGGAAAGGGAGAGGAGGGAGAGAAGAAGGAGGGGGCTCAGTCTGGGAAGGCCTCCTGGAGGAGGTGAGCTCTCAGTAGGGCCTTGCAGGGAGGAAGAGAGCTAGCTTGGCGGATGTGCGAGGGAGGGCATTCCAGGCCAGAGGGATGTCGTGGGCCGGGGGTCGACGGCGGGACAGGCGAGAACGAGGCACGGTGAGGAGATTAGCGGCAGAGGAGCGGAGGGTTTGGGCTGGGCTTCAGAGGGAGAGAAGGGAGGTGAGGTAGGAGGGGGCGAGGTGATGGAGAGCCTTGAAGCCGAGGGTGAAGGGTGTGCTCTGTGCTCTTTCCACTCTGCTTCTCAATTAGGCTGCCAGAGAGCCCTCAAACCGGGACCCAAACCCAGCCCTCAAACTGCTCATACCACAGGCTGCAGGATCAAAGCCCACAGAGTAAATGGGAGTGCCCGTGGGAGACAGGGCCCACATCACCCCGCAAGACCAGCAGGGGCAAGAAAATGTCAGGCACACACCGAGAGTCCCAAATGATTCATTTTACCCAGGCCACAGCACAACGTTTCTCAGAAATGCCGACCAACCGAGGGCTTGACCCCAGAAAGCCTCAATCCACAGGGGTTCTGGGGCTCTGAACCAAGGGCCACAGCTGTCCTTCATCGGACAGTCTAGGTGTTGCCATCGCCTTCTGCCACCCACACTGACATGCTAGGCGGCTCAGGAGATTCAACTCCTAATATTCCGAACCTAAGGGGTCAGAAAAACATTCATTCATTCATTCATTCATTCAATCACATTTATTAAGTGCTTCCGGTGTGCAAAGCACTGTATTAAGCCCTTGGGAGAGAACAGTGTATCAACAAACAGACACATTCCTGACCACAGCGAGCTCACAGTGTAGAGGATCTAGAGACCCTGAGAAACGTCTTAAAAGCAACCTCTATTTTGGCTACCACATAGGCATCTAGCCCAGAAGGCTGAACCGCACATCAAAGTCCAAAGAGAGCAATAGGTGTGTATGGGAAACAGGGCCCATACTACCCCATAAGCCCAGAAAGTATAAGGAATGCCGGGTATGCAAAGAGCCCGAAAGATTCGTTTTTACCAAGGTCAGTGAACACATCATTTCCTCGGAAAGACCTATCAGCTGGAAGTTTTGACCCCATTGGGCCTCAATCTCCAGAGTTCTGGGGTCCTGAACAGAGTCTGCCAACCTAAGGACAACAACTGCCCTTCATCAGACACAGTAAGCCATCACCTTCTGCTTCTAACAGCCAAGCCTAGCGGCCCAGGAGATTCAACTTCTACCGTTCTGAACTTAAAGGGTTGGGCGACCTCCCTCACTCAGGGGAAAGACAACTATGATGTCGGGCCTACTGGTACCACACAATACTTCCCACCATGGAAGTGTTCCCAGAAAAACCTGGCAGCTGCGGACTTTGACACCAGTCGGCCACAATCCTCCGAGGTTCTGGGGTTCTGAAGCAAATTTGCCCACCTCAAGGCAACAAATTTCCTTCATCGGACACAGTAGGTATTGCCATACCTTCTGCCACCCATACTGAAATGCCCAGCAGCCCAGGCAATTCATCTCTTAACAGTTTGAACTTAAGGGGGTAGGCAACCACCCACATTCAAGGCAGAAAGACCCTGTCCCATTAGTTCTACACACCAGTCCCTCCCTAGTACCACCTGGCAAAATTTGGAACAGGATGGCAGTGTTGGGCGAAGGGAACCATAGGTTACTTTTTTCTGTGCCTCTGTTACCTCGTCTTTGAAGTGGGAATTAAGGCGGGGAGCCCTGCTTATGACAGAGACTGTGGCCACCCTGATTGTCTTGTATCTGCCCCTGCATTTACTATGGTTCCTGGAACGTAATACTTGAAAAATATCACTTAACTTAGTATGAACAGCTCCTAGAAGTAAGTGGTCTAGGAAGACCTGAATCCACAGCAGATCCTAAAGTAAGAACCAAGGCCAGTCACCGAAGGAAGTCTCTAGGACCTATGCCCGTTAAGGACCCCCACAAAGTCGACCCCAAACGACGGGAATCCAACAGTCAACCCAATCCACCTTCATGACCCTCACTGAAATACTCGGGTGACCACACCATGGCCCACGATCCACGACCTGGAAGGGACCAAAACAAGATAACCCATAGTTGTGGTAATAGAACCAGAACCGGTCTTTAACAGCTCTGCCATCCGAGGGGCCACGTTCTGCCGCAGTGGGAGACAGGGGTTATGGATCATCACGGATCTGCTTTCTCATCCTGGATTCACCACTTTCTGCTCTGTTACCTTTGCCAAGCCACTTCGCTTCCTCAAGTTTGTTTCTTCACCTGTAAAATTGGAATTAAGGTAGGGAGCCCAAATTGGGAATTCATCCTGGATCATCCACTTTCAGTCACTTCACTTCTAGATGCCTGTTACCTCGTCTGTAAAATGGGGATTGAGACTTTGAGCTTCACAAGGGACTGGGACTCTGTTCAACCTTGATGTGCTTGTATAAACTCCAGTGCTTAATACAGTGCCTGGCACAGACTAAGTGCTTAACAAATGCCACAACTGTTATTATTCTTTTCGTGCCTCCGTTACCTCATCTGTAAAGTGGGAACTAGGTTGGGGAGCTCTGCTTGTGGTAGGGACTGTGTCCACCCTGATTGTCTTGTATCTACCCCTGAATTTACTATGGTGCCAGGAACATAATGCTTGAAGAATATCATTTACCATTTTTTTTTCAAGGAGGGGCCAAGCGAGGCCACCGGGGTTTGGTCCCAACCTCTATTTAAGGTTGAAAACGAGAATCCCCAAGCCACAGGTTCCTGTGGCAAACTTTCTTATGCTGTTTTCCGATCTTGTGCCACCTGGGAACGGCCCCTGCATTTTCCCTGGGGTTGAACCCAGAATCCCAGGTTATGACAATTTTGCTTCAAAAGGCCAGGCCAAGCCAAGCGTTTGATAAAATGCTTCAGAAACAAGGCTTGGGATGGCTGCCGTTCGAGGCCAGGGTCAAGACCTTCAGTTACAAAGAGGGAACCCATGGACCCTGTTCAGATCAGAGGCAATGACAGTTTTGCTTCAGAAAACCAAGGCTTGGGGAAAGGAGCGAAAACCTGGACCCTCCTCGGCACAGCTTGTATCAAGATGGGATGCTGGAAAATTCTAGGCCTCTCTCCATTGTGGCCACTGTAGGTGCAGAAACACCGACTGAGCTTTGGGGCATCACTGGGACAGCAACACAAATATCCCTTACAGTTTCTTTCCACACCACCAGGATTTCCATTTCCTATGCCAGCTTTTAGTTGTCACCTCTTAGTAGGAGGAAAGAAATGATCTACAGCAAGCTGAGTCCTCCCCCGCCCCCACCGTTAAGTGTAGCCTCCACCTTGCCTTCTGGAAGGTGCCACGTCCACACAAGCAATACCCTAAGAGATCTCTTGCCTTTGCCAGGCCAGAGTGCCATAGGCTGATAGGGTGCAGCGTACTGCCAGTTCAGTGCCGTGACTTTGTTCAGGTGGGACCCATTTTCGGCCAGAATGATCACGGGGTAGTCCGCCATCGAGTCTCCATTGCCACTGCAGTCTTCACAACCTACGTTAGCCAGCTATTCATCAGGATTCCTGCCGGGTCTCTGCACCTCACAGAATGCCCAAAGGCGGTTCTTCGGTCTGAAACCTTCACCACTGATGGCTTAGATCCAGCAGGTCGAAATGGGATTAGAACCCAGATCTCTTCCTGGCCGCCGGACTAACAACAGGGTTACCGATTAGACGATTGGTCACCGTCCTCACTCGGCTCCCGGGAGAGCCATCGACAAGGGCTCCTAGAAGGCAGTCAAACGGGTCACAAGGAGGCAGCTGGAAGGTCTGGATTTTTCCTCAGTCGTTTCTTGCAGAAGGCCAGGAAAGCTGGAGCAAAAGGGAGCCATCTTTTCCTTAGACAGCCCGCTCCCCCTCGGCTGAGAGGTCGAGAACCCACGAGTGCGAGCACTTGGTAAAATACTTAAGAAACACAACTTGTGTTCCCTTATCTCGCAGAGCTTAAACTCTGTCAGACGAAGGTGCTTCTGAGAAGCCAAGTTCAAACCAGTGTGGTGAGGGTTGAAAGACCTGAGAGGAAATGGGTGCAGGGAGCAAATGTCTCCTGAGAGTCGGGGTTCACAGCCATAAATGGGGACAGAGACTCTTCTCCCTTTCCCTCCGGACCACGAAGCCCTTCGGCTCCATATGGGGGTTCCCACCTTCCCTTTCTCCTCCCTGTTCCACCACCCAGGGCCCAACCCGCGCTTCTGAGGGGCTGCACTTCCGCCCCACGAGCTCGCCTTCCCATTGGTTCAAGGGGCTGTCCTTCGTGACGTCACTGTAACGGACTCTCTCTTCCCCTCCCATTCGCTCCCTCCCCCGGCCTTTTCCGCCACCTCCCTCCCACCCAAAGTCTGTACCACGTGATCCCGAGGATCCCCGGGGGTTCCAACAGTTTTCCCCGTCTTTCGCCACCCCCGCGTGCCTTCCCCCACCATAGATCATAGAAAGGGAAACTCCCCCAGAAGCCTAGAGGGTTCATCGAAATTCCCCTGGGGGTCGGGAGTTAGCAGCTGCTGTAGCGATGCAGTTCACTAAGGTACTTGTTAAGCGCTTTGTGTGTGCCAGGTTCTATACTAAGCACTGAGAAGATAGGCACTTGATAATCAGATTGGACATAATACCCATGTCCCACATGGGGCTAACAGTCTTAATCCCCATATTACGGATGAGGTAACTGAGGCACAAGGAAGTTAAGCAGTTTGCCCCAAACAAGTGGCAGACCCAAGATTACATCGCACGGGTCACCCACAATTTCTGGCCTTCAAACCTCCTCACTTCTCATCCTGTCCCATCAGCTTTTTCCCACTAGCTCGCTCTACTCCCTCCTTCAGCTCCTCCCCTTAATCCCCTTCCCGGTGTCTGCTCTGGCCTGTCCTTTCTCCCCCTATCCAACCTCCATGACCCATGTTCAATCCACTAGATCATATCTTTACCACTGTTGCCCTCCCCCAAAGTTAAGTCCCCTAAATTTTCTCACCATACCCAAAGACATCTAATCCTCTTAATCCCAACCACCCCCTGACCATATATAATGCCCTTATCTTAGGACCGTCTCTATATGTTACCAACTTGTACTTCCCAAGCGCTTAGTACAGTGCTCTGCACACAGTAAGCGCTCAATAAATATGAGTGATTGATTGATCGATCGATTGATTATCTTGAATTCCTTCCTGTCTCAGGAGTATCCTACCCAACCCATATATCAGTTGTTGTTCACCTGCTCACTTTTTCTCTCTTTCCCTTTCACTCCCCTCCCTTCTTCCTTAATGGTATTAGTTCTGTGTCCACTATGTGCAATGGACTATACTAAACTCTTGGGAAGGAACAGCAGAAGGTCATTCAAGTCACATTGCCTTCAGTCGAAACCTTTCAATAAATACAATTGATTGATTGATTGATTAATGGTAATGGTGTCTATTGAGTGCCCACTGTGTTCAATAGCCCCATATAAAACCTTGAAGAAAATGTGCGCATTTAGGGGAGGCTGGGGAAAAGAGGACCAATCACTGATTCCCGTGGTCAATGAGCCGATGAATTAACTGAGAGTATGGCTCTCCTGGATCGGGGAGGGTGGAGATGAGGATGTGTGTGTGGTGTGTGCGTGTGTGTGTGTGGGTGCGTGTGTGCGTGTGCGTGTGTGCGTGTGTGCGTGCGTGCGTGTATGTGTGTGTGTGTGTGTGTGTGTGTGTGTGTGTGTGTGTGCGCGCGTCCGTGTCCTGGGTCCAGCAGGTTTGGTTCAACCCTGTTCCCTTTCCTACCGAGTCACTCTGTGGGTTCAGGGTTCAGATCTGGACCTGTTAGGTACGTCGGGGGTCAAACACAACAGGAGAAGGTTAAAGAAAGAGAGAAGGGGAGGAATGCTGGAGGGAGATGGGGAGAAATGGACTCAGAGGAAGTGGGAAGGAATGAGGAAGGGGAGGCATGGAAGTTGGATGGCGGTCAAAAGGACAGCCGAGAACGGGGACCGGGAAGAGGATGAAGGGGAGGAACTGGAGGAGGGAGTAGAGCGAGTTAGTGGGAGAAAGCTGATGGGAGGGGATGAGAAGTCAGGAGGCTTGAGGGTAAGGAATTGTGGGTGAGCGGGTATGTAGGGACAGGGGACCACCTCTGCTTGGTCTGGAGTTGTCCGCCGCCTGAGCCTTATCAGGAAGTGTCTCCCGCTCCCCTTTGATCGTTCCAGGATGTCTGGGACCCAGTAACACAAGGACTGGGGCTTGGGTGGGAAAGGCTGGGGCCGAAGTTTCCCCAGAGACAGAGATACTACCCGAATTCGGGCTGTCCTCTCACTACTAGGCTGCCCTGATCCCGGAGAACAGGAAATGTCGGCAGATGAAGAGGATGGTGGCCCTGGCCTCGGGCCTCCTGTGCTCTGTATTGCTTCCGTGGGGCTCCTTCCACCTTTCCTGGGTACGTCTGGAGTTCGAGGACCCTCCAAGGGTGTTGGTAAGCGGGCTCTGGCCGAACTGTTTTACCAACACCTGCTGGGTGCCCATTACCAAGTCTCGTGAGTGCCACCCATTCATTCAGTTGCATTTACTGAGCACTTACTGCGTGCAGAACACTGTAGAAAATGCTTGGGACCATACACTTCAGGAAGGCTAATCCCAGACTAGTGGAACTGCTTGTTGTGGGACCTGGGGTAAATCATGTCACTTCTTGGGCCTCAGTTTCCCCAGCTGTAAAATGTGGGTACCTGCCCCCCTCCTACTTTGACTGTGAGTTCCATGCAGGGAGGGGAGGGCGTCTGACCTAATTAACCTGTATGACCCCACCACCTAGAACTGTGTTTGCCTCGTTCTCGCCTGTCCAGCCGTCGACTCCTGGCCCACGTCCTAACTCTGGCCTGGAATGCCCTCCCTCCACACATCCGCCAAAATAGCTCTCGTTCTCCCTTCAAAGCCCTACTGAGAGCTCACTTCCTCCAAGAAGCCTTCCCAAACTGAGCGCCCCCCCTTATCCAATGCTTCTCCTCCTCTCCCCATTGCCCTCACTCCCTCATTATGTCCTACCCCCTTCCCCTTCCCACAGCAATTGTGTATATTTGTACATATTTATTATTCTATTTATTTTATTAATGATGTGAATATATCTATAATTCTATTTGTTTTGATGGTGTTGATACCTGTCTACTTGTTCTGTTTTGCTATCTGCTTCCCCTTCTAGACTGTGAACCTGTTGTTGAGTAGCGACTGTCTCTATATGTTGTCGAATTGTACTTTCCAAGCGCTTAGCACAGTACTCTGCACACAGTAAGCTCTCAGTAAATGCGATTGAATGAATGAATGAATGAATGAACATACAGTGACTTCTTAAAAACACCAATTTTTTTTAAAAAAGAGGTAACGATGATGGTCTTTTCTAGGTGATCATTCTGTGGAAAGCACTGTGCTAAGCATTGGATGGGCACGAGATTATCAGCCCCGAAACAGTCCCTGTTCTACGTGGACTTTCAGTGAATCTCTCAATCAATGGAATTTACTGAGCTCCGACTATCATCGGAGCACTGTACGAGGTGCTAGAGAAAGTTAATTAATGTAATCCGTGCCCACAGGGAACTTGCAGTCTACCGGGAGTGGGAGTAGGGGTCTCAGCCCCATTTTTCAGATGAGGGAACAGAGGCCCAGAAATACCTGTCTAAGGTCACTCAGCAGGCCAGATCTCCTGACATGCTCTGTCTAGCAGATCAAACTGCCTCATTCATTCGTTCATTCAATCAGTCGTATTTATTGAGTCCTTACTGTGTGCAGAGCACTGTACCAAGCGCTTGGGAAGTACATGTTGACAACATATAGAGATGGTCCCTACCCAACAGCGGGTTCACAGTCTAGAAGGGGGCGACAGACAATAAAACAAAACATATTAACAAAATAAAATAAATAGAACACATATGTACAAGTGAAAATAAATAACTAGAGAAATAATTATGTACAAACATATATACATACATACATATATATATACATACATATATACATACATACATATACATATATATACAGGTACTTTGCGGAGGAGAAGGAGGTAAAGCAGGGGGATGGTGAGGGGAAGGAGGGGGAGAGGAAGAAGGGAAGGTCTTCTGGAGGAGGTGAACTCTCAGTAGGGCTTTGAAGGGAGGAAGAGAGCTAGCTTGGTGGATGTGCGGAGGGAAGGCATTCCAGGCCAGGGAGAGGACGTGGATCGGGAGTCGACGGCGGGACAGGGGAGAACGAGGTACAGTGAGGGGGTTAGCGGCCGAGGAGCGGAGGATACGGGCTGGGATGTAGAAGGAGAGAAGGGAGATGAGGTAGGAGGGGCCGAGGTGATGGAGAGCCTTGAAGCCGAGAGTGAGGAGACTTTGCTTGTTGCTGGGGTTGACACACAGCAACTAGAGATTTTTGAGGAAGGGAGTAAAATGTCCTGAGTGTTTCTGCACAGCGATGATCCGGGCAGCAGCGTGAAGTCTAGATTGAAGTGGGGAGAGACAGGAGGATGGGAGATCAGAGAAGAGGCTGATGTAGTAATCCAGTCGGGATATGATGAGAGATTGAACCAGCAGGGTAGCAGTTTGGATGGAGAGGAAAGGGCGGATCTTGGTGATATTGCAGAGGTGAGGCAGGCAGGTCAGGTTTTGGTGACAGATTGAATGTGAGGGGTGAATGAGAGAGCAGAGTCGAGGATGACACCAAGGTTGCAGGCTTGTGAGACGGGAAGGATGGTAGGGTCGTCAACAGCAATGGGAATGTCAGGGAGAGGGCAGGGGTTTGGGAGGGAAGATAAGGAGTTCAGTCTTGGACATATTGAGTTTTAGATGGCGGGCAGACATCCAGATGGAAATGTCTTGAAGGCAGGAGGAAACACGAGCCTGAAGGGAGGGAGAGAAAGCAGGGGCAGAGATGTAGATTTGGGTGTCATCAGCGTAGAGATGATACTTGAAGCCGTGGGAGTGAATGAGGTCACCAAGGGAGTGAGTGTAGATCGAGAACAGAAGGGGACCAAGAACTGACCCTTGAGGAACCCCTACAAGTAAGGGGATGGAAGGGGGAGAAGGAGCCCTCAAAAGAGCCAAAGAATGAACAGTTGGAGAGATGAGGAGAAACAGGAGGGGATGGAGTCTGTGAAGCCAAGGTTGGATAGCGTGTTTGAGAAGAATGGGGTGGTTCACAGTGCCGAAGGCAGCTGAGAGGTCGAGGAGGATTAGGGTAGAGTAGGAGACGTTGGAGTCGGCAAGCAGGAGGTCATTGGTGACCTTTGAGAGGCCTTTAGAGCCTCTCGAGTCCCCCAAATGTAGCCGCTGGCTCTAAGAGAGGTGGAGGAGTTAGTGGAGCCAGTTGGCCTCAGGGATGGGGGAGCATAGAAGGAAAGACGCCCCTGCCCCTAAATTCTTCCATCTCAACAGTATTCACAGCTTTTGGGAGAGGCTTCCTATGCTTCTCCGTCCTCTTCTCCATCCTCCAGGACCTCGCCTTGCTGGCTTCCTACTTCCAGCTCAGCCCTCTGTTCAGACGGGAACACCTTATCTTCGCCACTACCACCTTTGCCGCGTCTAGGGGTGGGGTATCGCCCCTAGCTCGGTGTTGCGGTGGAGAGTGGCAGCGTCCATCTCTGAGGTGGGGCTGTAGTGGACAGGGCTTTCTAGAAAGAAAGAGCCTGAGTAGTGGGAGGTCAGTAACTTCCCGTCTAGATATGGAAGACAAACATTCAAATCAGTAATTATTCAGTAGTATTTATTGAGTGCTCACTGTATGCAGAGCACTATACTAAACACTTGGGAGAATACGGTCCAAATATGGAGATAAATTATGAGGAGAAGAGCGTGAGAATTACTAGAGAGTACAGAGCTGAGAGTGATTTTCTCTCTTTGAGTGGGACAGGAAAGGTGTCTGATTTGAAAGGAAGCCACTTGACTTCTGTGTCAATCAATCAATCAATCAATCGTATTTATTGAGCGCTTACTGTATGCAGAACACTGTACTAAGCGCTTGGGAAGTACAAGTTGGCAACATATAGAGATGGTCCCTAGCCAACAGTGGGTTCACAGTCTAGAAGGGGGAGACAAGAACAAAACAAAACATATTAACAAAATACAATAAACACAATAGATATGTACAAGTAAAATAAATAAATAAATAGAGTAATAAATACGTGCAAACGTATATACATATATACAGATGCTGTGGGGAAGGGATGGACGTAAGGTGGGGGAAGGATGGAGAGGGGACGGAAGGGGAGAGGAAGGAGGGGGCTCAGTCTGGGAAAGCCTCCTGGAGGAGGTGAGCTCTCAGTAGGGCCTTGAAGGGGGGAAGAGGGCTAGTTTGGTGGATGTGGGGAGGGAGGGCATTCCAGACCGGGGGTCGATGGAGGGACAGGCGAGAACGAGGCACGGTGAGGAGATTAGCGGCAGACGAGCGGAGGGTGAGGGCTGGGCTGTAGAAGGAGAGAAGGGAGGTGAGGGAGGAGGGGGAGAGGTGATGGAGGGCCCTGAAGCCGAGAGTGAGGACTTTCCGCCTGATGCATAGATTGATTGGTAGCCACTGGAGATTTTTGAGGAGGGAAGTAACATGCTCAGAGCGTCTCTGGACAAAGACAATCCGGGCAGCGGCGTGAAGTATGGATTGAAGTGGGGAGAGACAAGAGGATGGGAGATCGGAGAGGAGGCTGATATAGTAGTCCAGGCGGGATAGGATGAGAGCTTGAACGAGCAGGGTAGTGGTTTGGATGGAGAGGAAATGGCGGATATTGGCAATGTTGCGGAGCTGAGACCGGCAGGTTCCAGGAAGGCAGAAAGGCAGGAAGGCAGGCAGGAAGAAAGGAAAGAAAGAAAGAAAGAAAGAAAGAAGAAAGAAAGAAAGAAAGAAAGAAAGAAAGAAAGAAAGAAAGAAAGAAAGAAAGAAAGAAAGAAAGAAAGAAAGAAAGAAAGAAAGAAAGAAAGAAAGAAAGAAAGAAAGAAAGAAAGAAAGAAAGAAAGAAAGAAAGAAAGAAAGAAAGAAAAAGAAAGAAAGAAAGAAAGAAAGAAAGAAAGAAAGAAAGAAAGAAAGAAAGAAAGAAAGAAAGAAAGAAAGAAAGAAAGAAAGAAAGAAGGAAGGAAGGAAGGAAGGAAGGAAGGAAGGAAGGAAGAAAGAAAGAAAGAAAGAGAGAGAAAGAAAGAAAGAAAGAAAGAAAGGAAGGAAGGAAGGAAGGAAGAAGGAAAGAAAGGAAGAAAGGAAGGACGAAAGGAAGGAAGGAAGGAAGGAAGGAAGGAAGGAAGGAAGGAAGGAAGGAAGGAAGGAAGGAAGGAAGGAAGGAAGGAAGGAAGGAAGGAAGGAAGGAAGGAAGGAAGGAAGGAAGGAAGGAAGGAAGGAAGAAATATCGTGATATTTTTAAGTGCTTACTTGAAGATCTGGAAGCTGCAGCTGGTCCACGCCACGCTGTTCATCCTCGTCTACCTGGTGGCCCACGCAGGGAGTCTTCTCATCATTGCCACCACGGCAGTGACCGGAGCCTCCACACCTCCATGTACTTCTTCCTTGGGAACCTGTCCGTCCTCTACCTCTGGTGCATTTCTGTCATCATTCCCAAATTCATCCTCAACTCTTTGGCCAACAGGATCTTCGTCCGTTTCTTGGGCTGCCTTCTCCAAGTCCTTCTCTTTGCCCTGCTGTTTGGAGCCTTGGTGACCTTGCTTACGGTAATATCTTATGACCACTACGTCTTCTGCCTTCCTCTGAGCTACAAAGCCATCATGAACACAGGAGTTTGTGGGAAAATGGCGGTCTTCTGCTGACTCTCCACCCTTATATTGTATAGCTGCCACATTCTCCCTGTCTTTCTGCAGAAGCAACCGGATCCATCAGTTCTGTTTCGACCTCCCCAAGATGCTCCAAATTTGCTGCCCGGAAGTGAAGGCGGTGAAACTTAGATTAATGTTTTCCACCTTCCACACAAACCTCGGTTGCTTTCCGTCCATCAGGGTCTTCTCTGAAGATGTGTGTCTTCTAGGCCCAGCTGAGAATCCCTTCCATGGAGAGTCGGATCAATGCTTTCTCCACCTGTCTCCTCCACCCGGCCATGCTGGCATTATTTTCCCTCACTGACACTGCCGCCCACCTGAAACCACTCTCAGTCTCTCCACTGACTGAAGACTTGCTGGTGTCCATGTTCTACACCGTGGCGTCGCCCTCACCTACTCCCTCGTCAACAGCCTAAGGATCCAGGAATGAAGACCACGCTGGAGCAATTATTTCTCTAGCCTGATGTGATGACTAGCTCCATCGGCAACCATGTTAGGAGAGAGAATTGGGAGCCAGGCGTGAGCCTCACTGAGTGTAAGCCAAACCAGTTGGCAAAGTCAGAGTACCTGAGGGAGATCGCAGTAGAACTGGTGGACCCTGCTGGACCTGCGGAAGGACAAGGAGAAGGTGGAGAGCATGTTCATGAGGGTGGAATGATCCCAGCTGAGCCAGGAGGGGCCGCCATCTTCCCACAATTCTCTATGGTCATAGTGACCTCGTAGTGCAGAGGGAGGCAGATGGCCTCGAAGTGGTCGTAGGATATTACCATGAGCAAGGATTATGGAGGAAGTGGAGGGGCCAGGATGAGGGAGAGAAGGAGAACTTTGGCCCTCTTGAGGAGAGATCGGAAAATCTCCTGCTCTGGACTCTGGGTGGACACAGAGTCCGGGGAGGGATCAGAAAGATCCCTGAAGGCTCATGGTACAGCAGACAGGACTCCAGAGGAGTGAATCCTCTGCCCCTGAGGGGGAGAAGAAGATCAGTGTGGCTCAGTGGACAGAGCACAGGCTTGGGAGTCAGAGGTCCTGGGTTCTAATTCCGGCTCCACCATTGGTCCTCTGTGTGACTTTGGGCAAATCACTTAACTTCTCTGTGCCTCAGTTACTTCATCTGTAAAATGAGGATTAAGAATGTGAGCTCCATGCGGAACAACCTGATTACCTTGTATGCCCCCAGTGCTCAGAATAGTGCTTGGCACAAAATAAGCACTTAACAAATGCCATCATTATTATTATGATGTTAATCATGTTATGATGTTAAGCACATAGTAAGTGCTTAACAAATACCATCGAAACCCCCCCCCCAAAAAAAAGAAACGAAAAAATGAATCATCTTGGCCAAGTGACCAGAGCACAGAACTAAGAGTCAGGAGACCTGAGTTCAAATCCTAGATCAGCCACTGACCTGCTGTGTGACCTTGGACAAGTCACTGGATCTTCCTGATCCTCCACTTCTTCATCTGTAAAATGGGAATAGGATCCCTTTTCTCCCTCCCTCTTAGGTTGTGAACTCTATGAGGGGCTGGGGTGGGGTCTTATCTGACATCTAATTTGTTGTGGGTAGGAAATGTTTATCGTACTCTCCCAAGCACGAAGTACAGTGCTCTGCTCACAGTAAGCCCTCAGTAAGTACGAATGACTGACTGACTTTTATCTCCTCCAGTGCAAGGTATCTATGAAAGGGGAAATAATTGATGCCATTATTATTATAGGAAAAAAGGAGGGAGTGGTCACTGCAACACAATATTCCACGTATATCTGCACTGCACAAGATGGACAACAACAGAGGAGAGAAAGCATTAAAAATTTACCTGGTCTATGCGTTTTCAATAGTCCTCTCAGAACCACTTTCAATTGTCCCAGATTCCCTAGAGACTTTATCACACTCACCCAGCTCCTCACTCACCCAGCCCGGAGAAGGTGGTGGTCGTACGCCTGAGGCCGGAAAGGTCTCCGCTGAGCCAGGAGGCGGCGGCCACTCATTCATTCATTCATTCATTCATCCATCCATTCATTCATTCATTCATTCATTCATTCATTCATTCATTCGTATTTCCTGAGAGCCTACTCTGTGTAGAGCACTCTACTAAGGGCTTGGGATGTACGTCACAGAAGCAACGTGGCTCAGTGGAAAGAGAATGGACTTTGGAGTCAGAGGTCAGGGGTTCAAATTCCTGCTCCACCAATTGTCAGCTGTGTGACTTTGGGCAAGTCACTTAACTTCTCTGAGAAGTTAAGTTAAGTTAAGTTAAGTTAAGTTAAGTTAAGTTAAGTTAAGTTGTTAAAAGTTGAGAAGTTAAGAGAAGCAGCGTGGCTCATTGGAAAGAGCACGGGCTTTGGAGTCAGAGATCATGGGTTCGAATCCCGGCTCCGCCACATGTGTGCTGTGTGACCTTGGGCAAGTCACTTAACTTCTCTGAGCCTCCGTTCCCTCTTCAGTAAAATGGGAATTAAGACTGTGAGCCCCACGGGGGACACCTTGATCACCTTGTATCCCCCCAGCGCTTAGAACAGTGCTCTGCACATAGTAAGCGCTTAACAAATGCCATCATTATTATTATTATTATTATTATTATTCTCTGTACCTCAGTTACCCCTTCTGTAAAATGGTGATTAAGACTGTGAGCCACACGTGGGACAGCCTGACCACCTTGTAACCTCCCCAGCGCTTAGAACAGTGCTTTGCACATACTAAGAGTTTGATAAATGCCATCATTGGTATTACAAGTTGGCAACATATAGAGAGACAGTCTCGTTTCACGGTCTAGAAGGGGGAGACAGACAACAAAGCAAAACACGTAGATAGGTGCCACTTCCCCACAGGCCCCACTGTTCAGGACAACCTCATAGCGCAGGCCAGAGGTGGGAGTGGGGCAGTCAGATGGCCATGTAGCGGTTGTAAGACATGGTCTTGAGGAAGGTCATCTCTGCAGATGCAAAGAAAATCAATAGGAAATCTTGTGTGTTACGGCCCAGGAGAGAGACGGATCTACGGTCTTTCATGTTGTTAACGATGGAGTTGGGGACAGTGACAGAGATGAGGCAGAAGTTGAGGATGGATAGGTGTCTGAATAAGAAGTACAAGGAGGTGTGGAGGTGTCGGTCGAGGGCGGTGACGCCAAAGATGAGGAGATTCCCCATCAGAGCCGCCAGGTAGACCTGGAGGAACAGGGTTGCGTGGACCAGCTGCAGTTCCAGGACCTCTGAGAAACCCAGGAGCATGAATTTCGTCACGGGCCTGAAGTTGGTCATTTTTTCTGAGATCCTGAGAATGTCTTATAGATATTTGTTCTCCTCTGGCCAGGGCCCTGTCTCTGTCCTTCTCATGTCAGAACCCTGTCTCTGTCCTCCTCCTCTGGCCAGGACCCATCTCTGTTCTCTTCCAGTTTTCAGGACCCATCTCTGTCTTCTCCCTCTGGTCAGGACCCATCTCTGTCCCCTTCTCTGGTCAAGACTCTGTTCTGTCCTTCTCCTCTGATAAGGACCCTTCTCTGCCCTCCTCCTCTCTGCAGGACCCATTTCTGTCCTCCTCCTCTGGCAAGGAACCTGTCTCCAAGGGAAACTCACCACAGCCGAGCGGACTAATGCAGTATGGTCGTGCCGTTGTGATCCGACCTCGTCCTTTCCCTCCCTTTCCTGGGGCTCTGTGGTGGTGTAGAGTGACAGTGGGTCAACCCGGCCCTGTCCACCGAGAACGACGGGCTCTTTCTCTTTCTCCCGGCGGTGGCCAGAAAGTTCCCCGGCCTGGTAGGCAGATTCAACCTCACAATTCTCTTAGCGTGTTAGCCGTAAAAGCCCTTGGACACCATTTTATGGCGCTTTTCCAAGGGATTAGGGCCTTGGGTAAAACTGGTGGAAAGCGAGAAAGCAGGTGGACCCTGTCATCATGACAACAGAAAGCAGAGTTACCAAGAAAGAGAGCCAGGGGAGGTCTGGGGAGATGCGGGCGTGGCGGGGGGATGGAAGGAGCAACTCCCCCCAGCCCCTTTGTAGGACCACAGAGCATAGATTACTAGGTGTTTACTAGGAACAGAGCACTGGGTTAAGCACTGGAGTTGTTACAGGATCATCAGATTGGACATAGCCCCGTCCCACACTGAACCCACAGTAACCCCGTTGTAAGGAGGGGAAGTGTCTGCCAATTCTGTCATACGGTTATTTTATTCTCTCCAAGCGCTTAGTAGAGCGCTTTGCACCCAATAAGCGCCCAATAAATTGCATTGATTAATTGATAAATTAGGAGAATAGCACTGCGGGGGAGGGAATGCTTCTTTTTATTGTTATATTGTACTCTCCCAAGAACTTAGTACAGTGTTCTGCACACAGTAGGCCCTCAATAAATACGATTAAATGAATGAATTAATCCTACCTCCATTTTAATGATGAGGAAAATATCTCCCTAAGAAAACAAGTGACTTGCCCAAAGCCACACAACACGCCAGAGGCAGAGTTGCAACTAGAACTCGGATCTCTTGATTCCTAAGCCCATCGCTCCTTCCACTTGGCCGTGCTGTGTCAATAACGGCCAGTCCCCTGAGCCAAATATTTAACCTTATTAATAATATTACTAATAACTGTGGCATTTGTTAAGCTCTTACTATTTTCGAGGCACTGTAATAAGCTCTGGGGTGAATACAAGGAAATCGGGGCCAACGCAGTCCTTGTGCCCACAAGGGGCTCACTGTCTTACTCTCCACTGTGCAGCTAAGGAAACCAAGGCACAGATAAGTTAAGTGGTCATACGGCAGGCAGGTGGCAGAGTTGGAATTAGAACCCAGGTCCTTCTGACTTCCAGGCCCGGGTTTTACCCATTAGGCCACACCGCAGAGGACTCTAAATTAAGACTCTTAATTAAATTAAGGCATCCCACATGCACCTAGATTGCTTTTTCAGTAGTGGTGATGGGTTGTATGGAGACATCCGCACTCTCCTCTGCGGGTGGATAGTGACGTGCATTATGAAAGTACTGACAAGGGATAAAGTAGATAGCGTGGAAGAAAATCGTCACAGAATCTGCCTTGTGTTTGAACGGGTATGTCAAGAGGCAAGTTTATTACTTCTCACGTTTCTTCTAGCATTAGTAGGAAGCAGTGGTTGGCGGGCAGTGTTTCACTTGTTAATCAAGCAAGGTCAGCTCAGCTCAAAACAATGCATAGCTTCTTTCTATGCAGTGCTGCAGCACTTAATTTAGCCAAATATTACAATACAGGAGAAATACATCAGGATAGGAAGCAAAAACTCAATCTCTGCCTTGTTCTCATTACATCCTATTGAACAGAAGGCCGGGGAACCGGATTAGATCAAGAGAGTAGCTTTATCTTCTTGTAAACTACTTCCTTCGTAAGACCAGAGAACCAAGTGATGATGTGGTTGTGAAATTCTTACTTTGGCTATCACACCCAGAGACAATCAAGCAGGCCTAGAGCTGAAATGGCTCGGAGAAAAGTTCAAATGCAGGGCCTCGACAATTATGTTTCCACGGTGGAAAATAAGGGGTAGTCAGAGGCTGTGAACTACATCAATTCTTGAGGGGATTCTCTTCACGGATAGACCTGGGAGGACCTTCTTCCACATTATATGCTCCGTCTCTTCTCTCCATTATATTCCCTCAAACGCTTAGTACAGTGATCTGCACCTAATAGGCATTCGATACAGTCCATGGCCACTTACACTGTAAGTTATTTGTTTGCAGGAAATGAGTCTCATACTCTCCCAAATATGTAGAATAGTGCTTTGCATCCAAAGGGCAATTAAAAAACATTATTATTATTACCCTTCTTCTGCAGTTACATAAACGTGGAGGAGGGAGTTTCAGACCAGGAGAAGGCAAATGACCTTTTTCACCTGAATATATGAATAAACATACCTATGTATATACATATGTGTACATATGTATTCACACGTATATTTATAGAAGTATATACACCCACATTTGTACGTATATATAATTATACGTGAAGATATATGAAGAGTGGATATATGAAGAGTGAGGGAGTAGAAGAAATGAGGGCTTAGTCGGGGAGGCCCCCTTGGAGCAGATGGAATTTTAATAGGCTGTGAAGGTTGGGAAAGTGGGAGTCTGTAGGATATTCAGAAACAGCGTGGTCTAATGGCTAGAGCACGGGACTGGGAGTCAGAAGGCCCTTAGTTCTAATCCCTGATCTGCCACTTGTCTGTTGTGTGGCCTTGGGCAAGGCACCTCAAACATCTGTGCCTCAGTTCCCCCATCTGTTAAATGGGGATTAAGACTGTGACTCCCAAGTGGGACATGGACTGTGTACAACTTGATTACTTTGTATCTACTCCAGCACTTAGTAGAGTGCATGGCATATGGTAAACGCTTAACAAATACAACGATAAAAATTAGACCGGGGTGGAGGGGGTGTTCCAGGCAAGAGAGAGACAAATGACCTTTTTCCTTTTAAATGTCTTTCCTTAGGGGAAGCAGCATGGCTTAGTGGAAAGAGCACGGGGATTTGGAGTCAGAGGTCGGGGTTCCCCTGACCTGCTCTGCCACTTGTTAGCTGTGTGACTTTGGGCAAGTCACTTAATTTCTTTCTGCCTCAGTTCCCTCATCTGTAAAATGGAGATTAAGACTGTGAGCACCCCGTGGGCAACATGATCACCTTGTAACCTCCCCAGCGCTTAGAACAGTGCTTTGCACATATTAAGCGCTTAATAAATGCCCTTATTGTTATTGTTATTATTATTATTATTATTATTATTATTATTATTATTATTAACGTGATACTAAACCGAGAGACGGAGATAGGGGCTCGATGGATTGACTGGCTACTCTGCTGCTGATCCAGTGAGAGCTTTGGACTTGCATCACCTATTCTGCCTCATTCCTTAGCGACCCCCTCTAGACAGAGATGAAGGAACTGTTTTCCACGGGGACCTATCAGGGTCTCCCCTTCGATCCAGGGTGCCCTCCCAAGATACGGAAAGCCTGAACCCAAGGACCTTAAAAGCATGTGAGCAGGAACTGTTTAGCCACAGTGATTAGCCATCTTACCCACGCCGGAGCTAGAGATCTTCGGATGGTCTCGCCGAGCCTATCCCCTGTGAGAGGCTCTAAGAGGAAGAAGAGGACCCCAGTTTTCCCCAACGTGTACAAACTGTCCAATCCGCAAAGCGCTTACTCTGGGCCAAGCACTGTAGAGAGCGCTGGGGTAGATAACTCGATGTAGACGGAGCTCACCCCAGTCGCCATTTGAACGCTTATAATCTGTTCTGGCTTAGCATGTCCTGTCTCCTTTCTGCCGGTGGGGAAACCGAGGCTAGTAAAGAGATACCGGGGGGACTCGGAGGAGACTAAGACTGGAATTCGCCATTCCACACTCTGCCCCAGTTCAGTGGCTGGCGAGTTCATGGTCTTACTTGGGGAGCTTCCCGGGGAGAGAGTGACCAAGTCATCCCCTCATGCGCCTCTCCTCCTTTCTTCCTCTTCTCTTTCTCTTCTTCCTGCTCCTTACTTCTTTCTCATCTCCTTCCTTCGCCTCTTCCTCCTTCTCATCCTCTCCTTTCTACTCTTCCTGTGTCTCCTCCTCTCTTCCTCCACCTTTTCTTTCTCCTCTTCTTCTTCCTCTTCTTTCTCCCTTCGTCCTCCTCCTCACTTCCTCCTACTCATTTCTTATTTCTCCTCCTCCTTCTCTCCTCCTTCATCTCCTCTTTTTTTAAATTACGGTATTTGTTAGGTGCTTACTACATGCCAGACACTGTACTCAGCTCTAGGGTAGATACAAGCTAATCAGCTTGAACACGGACAAGGTGACACATGGGACTCACAGTCTTATTCCCACTTCACAGATGAGGTGACTGTGGCACAGATAAGTGAAGTAATTTGCCCGAGGTCACACAGCAGGCAAGCAGCGGAGCCGAGATTAGAACCCAGGTCCTTCTGACTTCCAGGCCCTTGCCCTAACCACTAGATCCTGCTGCTCCCCCTCTCCTTCCTCTTCCTCTTTCCTCTTCCTCTTCCTCTTTCAGTCATTCAATCGATTATATCTACTGAGTGCTTTCTATATGCAGTGCTAGCTCAAGGCCACACAACAGACATGTGCTAAAGCGGGATTAGAACCCAGGTCTTTCCTTCTAGTTATCGTCCCATATCCCTCCTACCATTCCTTTCCAAACTCCTTGAACGAGTTGTCTACACGCGCTGCCTAGAATTCCTCAACACCAACTCTCTCCTCGACCCCCTCCAGTCTGCTTCCGTCCCCTTCATTCCACGGAAACTGCGCTCTCAAAGGTCACCGATGACCTCCTGCTTGCCAAATCCAACGGCTCATACTCTGTCCTAATCCTCCTCGACCTCTCAGCTGCCTTTGACGCTGTGGACCACCCCCTTCTCCTCAACACGTTATCTGACCTTGGCTTCACAGACTCCGTCCTCTCCTGGTTCTCCTCTTATCTCTCCGGTCGTTCTTTCTCAGTCTCTTTTGCAGGCTCCTCCTCCCCCTCCCATCCTCTTACTGTGGGGGTTCCCCAAGGTTCAGTGCTTGGTCCCCTTCTGTTCTCAATCTACACTCACTCCGTTGGTGACCTCATTCGCTCCCACGGCTTCAACTATCATCTCTACGCTGATGACACCCAGATCTACATCTCTGCCCCTGCTCTCTCCCCCCTCCCTCCAGGCTCGCATCTCCTCCTGCCTTCAGGACATCTCCATCTGGATGTCCGCCCGCCACCTAAAGCTCAACATGTCGAAGACTGAGCTCCTTGTCTTCCCTCCCAAACCTTGTCCTCTCCCTGACTTTCCCATCTCTGTTGACAGCACTACCACCCTTCCCGTCTCACAAGCCCGCAACCTTGGTGTCATCCTCGACTCCGCTCTCTCATTCACCCCTCACATCCAAGCCGTCACCAAAACCTGCCGGTCTCAGCTCCGCAACATTGCCAAGATCCGCCCTTTCCTCTCCATCCAAACTGCTACCCTCCTAATTCAAGCTCTCATCCTATCCCGTCTCGACTACTGCACCAGCCTTCTTTCTGATCTCCCATCCTCGTGTCTCTCTAGACTTCAATCCATACTTCATGCTGCTGCCCGGATTATCTTTGTCCAGAAACGCTCCCCTCCTCAAAAACCTCCAACGCTCTGGGCATATCACTCCCCTCCTCAAAAATCTCCAGTGGCTACCAATCAATCTGCGCATCAGGCAGAAACTCCTCACCCTGGGCTTCAAGGCTCTCCAGCACCTCGCCCCCTCCTACCTCACCTCCCTTCTCTCCTTCTACTGCCCAGCCCGCACCCTCCGCTCCTCCACCACTAATCTCCTCACTGTACCTCGCTCTCGCCTGTCCCGCCATCGACCCCCGGCCCCCGTCATCCCCCGGGCCTGGAATGCCCCCCCTCTGCCCATCCTCCAAGCTAGCTCTCTTCCTCCCTTCAAGGCCCTGCTGAGAGCTCACCTCCTCCAGGAGGCCTTCCCAGACTGAGCCCCTTCTTTGCTCTCCCCCTCGTCCCCCTCTCCATCCCCCCGTCTTACCTCCTTCCCTTCCCCACAGCACCTGTATATATGTATATATGGTTGTACATATTTATTACTCTATTTATTTATTTATTTATTTATTTATTTATTTATTTATTTGCTTATTTATTTATTTATTTATTTATTTTACTTGTACAGTTCTATCCTACTTTTTATTTTGTTGGTATGTTTGGTTCTGTTCTCTGTCTCCCCCTTTTAGACTGTGAGCCCACTTTTGGGTAGGGACTGTCTCTATGTGATGCCAATTTGTACTTCCCAAGCGCTTAGTGCAGTGCTCTGCACATAGTAAGCGCTCAATAAATACGATTGATTGATTGATTCTGACTCCCTAGTCTCTGCTCTAACCAGTAAAACACGCGGCTTCATTGCTTCTCCCTATCTCCGATAGGTACAGTTTGCAGCTTTACTGAACAGCTTGCCAAATGAAGGGGCCTAGTTTGCAGCTTGTTAAGGACCTTGTTAAATAGGATGCCCTTTGGTGTATATCGCTTCCTGTTATCAAGCAGCCTGATCAAAGACCACTCCGAATAACTATTGGTCCCTCTACCAGGGCTCTAAGTGAGACACTTTCTAAGAACAGAACCCAGAGGAAGTATGGTTGGTAGATTAGGGAAAGGATGAGGTAGAACCTTGATGTTTTGGTCAACAAGTGTAGTGAAAACTGAGGGAAATCCCCAGTCGCTGTTGCTTTGCTGTTATCCGAAAGGATGGCAGAGACAGCCCGGGCTGGAGGAGACGTTTTGGTCAGGGACGCTCGTGCTGGTTTTAGCATGTAATCGGATCTGTTATCTCTCTGTAGGAAAAGTCTTAGTCCTGTTTCTCGAGGCGTGAGGGTTTAACGGTATCTGAAATCCCGTGCCCTCTGGGTTGGAGGGCTTAATATTTTTTTAAGACTCTCCACACTCCTAGGTTGGAGGGTTTAATGGAAACGGGATCCTTTAAGATTAACAAATTTGTGCATGCTAAAAAATGTTCTAATTAGTGTTCACTTGCTATAGTACTGAACACCGTGGTTTGTTTCATCTGCTAAGCTGAGTCACGAACCCCCTCGTCCCTAATTGGCCTTATCGTCATTAACTCAATATTATTTATTGAGGGCTTTCTGTGTGCACAGCACTGTACTGAGCGCTTGGAAAGTACAGTACAGCAATAAAGAGAGACAATCCCTGCCCACAACAGGCTTCCACTCTAGAGGTGTATCGCGATGTAATAAGCTCTAATTTACTTTTATGTGCATGGGTCCTACTAGTATGTATTTTTTGAGGGCAGACAAAGCAGGGTGGCTTAGTGGAAAGAGCACGGTCTTGGGAGTCAGAGGACGAGGGCTCTGATCTTCACTCCACCAGTTGTTTGCTGTTTGACCTTGGGCAATTCACTTAACTTCTCTGTGCCTCAGTTACCTTATCTGGAATATGGGGATTAAAAGTGTGAGCTCCACATGGAACAACCTGATTACCCTACCTACCCTAGCGCTTAGAATAGTGCTTGGCACATAGTAAACTCTAAATAAATACTCCAATGATGTTGATGGTGATTAACCCTATTGCACCATCCCAAGTACTCAGTGTTTTGCTCAGACTTAACACTCAAATATTAGTTATAGATCGGATATTGGCAAGTAGGAATGCATTGACCTCCTTGACATTTCTGATTTTGTCCCTACACTCCAGTATTATTGCTTTTCTTATCTAGTTGTTAATCTACATTCCCCTGTATATTTGAGTACTGTCAGTTGCTTTAGGTAATGTAACAATGCTTGGCGCATAGTTGATGCTTAACAATTACTATTATTATTATTATTATTACTATTATTAATAATAATAATAGTAGCAGTAATAGTAGTAGTAGTAGTAGTAGTAGTAGCAGTAGTAGTAGTAGTAGTAGTAGTAGTAGTAGTAGTAGTAGTAGTAGTAGTAGTAGTAGTAGTAGTAGTAGTAGTAGTAGTAGTAGTAGTAGTAGTAGTAGTAGTAGTAGTAGTAGTAGTAGTATCCCCTGGGCTTTCCCAGACATAGCATGAAATAGTTCTTTCGGGAGTATTGAAAATTGGGTTTCAACTTATGCGAGAAAATCTCCAGGAAGGACACGGCAGTTGTGGAATTCCTCCTGCTGGAGTTCTCGGAGATTCGGGAGCTGCAGCTGGTCGAGGCTCCGCTGTTCTTCCATGTCTACCTGGAGACCTTAATGGGGAATCTCCTCATCATCACCATCACCGCCTTCAACCGGTGCCTCAACACCCCAATGTGCTTCTTATTTTGGAACCTGTCTGCCCTTGACCTCTCCCTCATCTCCGGCTCTGTCCCCAGATCCATCCAGGACTCCGAGACCGAAAGCGGCTCCATCGCCCTCCAGGGTTGCATCATGCAAGCGTTTTTTTTCTGTATTTCCGCCTCATCCGTTGAGGTGGTCTTGCTCAAGCTAATGTCCTACTACCGCTAGGTGGCCCTCTGCCCCTCCCATCTGGATGTCTGCCCGCCATCTAAAACTCAATATATGCTAGACTGAATTCCTTATCTTCCCTCCCAAACCCTGCTCTCTCCCTGACTTTTCCATCACTTTTGACAGCACTACCATCCTTCCCGTCTCACAAAGCCCGCAACCCTGGTGTCATCCTCGACTCTGTTCTCTCGTTCACCCCTCACATCCAATCTGTTACCAAATCCTGCCGGTCTCACCTCCGCAACATCGCCAAGATCCGTCCTTCTACCCTGCTGGTTCAATCTCTCATACTGTCACGACTGGATTACCGCATCGGCCTCCTCTCTCATCTCCCATCCTCCTGTCTTTCCCCACTGCAGTCTATACTTCATCGCTGTGCGGCAAAGCTCTGGGAATGTTACTCCCCTCCTCAAAAATCTCCAGTGGCTACCAATCAACCGACGCATCAGGCAAAAGCTCCTCACTTTCGGCTTCAAGGGTCTCCATCACCTCGCCCCCACCCACTTCACCTCCCCTCTTTCCTTCTACAGCCCAGCCCGCAACCTCTGCTCCTCGGCCACTAACCTCCTCACTGTGCCTCGTTCTCTCCTGTCCCACCGTCGACCCCCACCCCACGTCCTCCCCCTGGCCTGGAATGCCCTCCCTCTGCACATCCGCTAAGCTAGCTCTCTTCCTCCCTTCAAAGCCCTACTGAGAGCTCACCTCGTCCAGAAGGCCTTCCCAGACTTAGCCCCCTCCTTCCTCTCCCCCTCCCCATCTCCTCTGCCCTACCTCCTTCCCCTCCCCACAGCACCTGTATATATGTTTGTACAGATTTATTACTCTATTCACTTTACTTGTACATATTTACTATTTTATTAATTTTATTTTGTTAACTTGTTTTGTTTTGCTGTCTGTCTTCCCCTTTTAGACTGTGAGCTCGCTGTTGGGTAGGGGCCGTCTCTTTATGTTGCCAATTTGTACTTTCCAAGTGCTTAGTAGAGTGCTCTGCACACAGTAAGCACTCAATAAATACGATTGAATGAATGAATGAATGAATGAGTACTGGCGTCAGTATAACTCTGGGTTTAATGTTCTTTATGATGGTAGTAGTATCCTATGTGTGCATCTCCAGGCCGGTCTGAGGATGCCAGCCGCCGAGCGCCAGGTCAAAGCCTTCTCCGCCTGCCTGCCTCGCCTTGCAGTCATCCCCTTATTTTATTTTAGTTCCATTTTTGCCTACTTAAAAGAAACCTCCCAGTCTCCATCCATCCCTGACATCTTAACGTCCTCGTTCTACGCGGTGGTCTCTCCAGCTTTCAATCCTGCCATCTACAGTCTGAGGAACCGTGAGATCCAGCGGGGAGTGGGGCTGTTCCTTAGGGGAAATTTAGTCAGAAGACGTTGATTGCTTCCTGGATCCTCCTTGTAGATCTGTTGGGTGCACCGCACTGCACTCGTTGGAATTCTACGATTAAAGCAGTCCACTACTTTTATGCTATGTGACCTTGGACAGGTCACTTCGTTTTTCAGTTCCTCATCTGTAAAATGGAGAAATCGATACCTGTTCTCCCTCCTGTTAGACTGAACCCCTTGTGGTGCCTGATGATCTTAGCATGGCCTAGGGAATAGAGCCCGGGCCTGAAAGTCAGAAGTTCATGCGTTCTAATCCCGACTCTGGCACTAATCTGCTGTGTCTGCTTGTCTGCCGAAGTGATCTTCAGTAAATCACTGCACTTCTCTGTGCCTCGGGTTCCTCGTCTCTAAAATGGAGATTAATTCACAACAATACCATAACAGTTGTAGTATTCATTAAGCACTTACTATGTGCTAGACAGTGTACTAAGTACAAAGTTGGATACGAGATATTCGAGTTGGACACAGTCCCTGTCCCACATAGAGCTCCCAGTCTCAGTCCCCATTTAATGGAAGAAGTAAATTAAAACACAGAGAAGTCAAGTAAGTTACCCAAGGTCACCCTGCTGGCAAAAGGCGGAGCTGGGATTGGAACCTTCTAATTCCCAGGCCCTTACTCTATCCACTAGGCTATGTTGCTTCTTAGACTATGAGTCCCACGCTGGTCAGAGGCTGTATCCAATTTTTCTAACTTGTATCTATCCCGATGCTTGGAACAGAGTTTGATTCATATCAATCAATTGATCAATCGCATTTATGAAGCTCCTACTTCGTGTTAAGCACTGTAATGAGCACTAGGGAGAGCACAATACAACAGAGCTGGTAATCACATTCCCTGTCCACAGTCTAGACACTCCTAGTAAGTGCTTAACAAATTCTGTAAAATACGTAGAGAGCAGAAGACAGGGATGATCAGTAAAGAGTACAGCGACTAACTCTCTCATCTGCCCTAGGTTAAGCCTGTGACAACACAGAGACCCCAACAATCCTTTAAAGTATCACTCCTACCTTCGATGACATCAAAGACACTTCCACCAATCCTTGAGACTACAATCCCCCTCCGTGATATCACAGAGATAGCTAAGAGAAGCAGCATGCTTGAATGGATAGAGCCTGTGCCTTCGAGCCAGAAGGATCTGGATTCTAATATCAACTCTCCCACTCGTCTGCTTGGTGACTTCGGACCTCACTCTGTCTTTCCCACTACTGTAGATAACTCCACTGTCCTCTCTGTCTCACAAGCACATAGCCTTGGCATTTACTTTCACTCATCTTTCTCGTTCAACCCGCATATTAAAGCTGTCACCAAATCCTGGCTGTTCTACCTTCCCGCCACCTCCAAAGTCTGCCCTTTTCTCTCCATCCAAACTGTTAGCATGCTGATCCAAGCTCTCATCTGAACCTACCTTGACTTCTGCATCAGCCTCCTCACTTACCTCCCTGCCTCCTGTCTCTTTCCTTTCAGTCGCTATATAAGACTGCAGCAATTGCCCGTCCACCTCCACATCAAACAGAAACTACTTACCATTAGCTCTAAAACACGCAGTCAGCTCTATCTCATCGAACTCACTACTGCCCTCTTGCCCACAGCCTGCCTCTGATCTGAAACACCCTCCCTCTTCCTTGTTTGATAGACAATTACTCTCCCCGACTTCAAAGCCTTATTAAAGGCACATCTCCTCCAAGAGACTTTTCCTGACTGAGCCCTCCTTTCCTCTTCTCCCACTCCCTTCTGCATAATCCTGACTTGCTCCCTTTATTGATTGATCGATTGATTGATGTGAACACCCTCACTTTCTCTCACTCACTTCCATCAGCACACTTCCCTCGAGTGAAGTTACATAGACAGGAGACCCATATAGGATAACTTATTGGATGCAGAAAATCAAAGTAAACGTTCACCTTTCCCACTTGAGCAGAATACCAAGAGATCCACAGTAAAAGATGACTTGGATTTCTGCATTTTAGCCCGCAGCTCTTGCTTGTCTTGTCAGGTTGATATTACAGTGTTCTTCAAGTGGTTGTTTTTCATTATTTTTGGTTCTCTAAAAGAATTTTATTAAAAGTTGAATATCAACTTTGAGATTACAGTTTTAGTGTCAAGGATGCATTCCCACTGTACAGTAATCACATGACGATCTGTGCTATGGTCAAGGTGCTCATTTTTAATCAGAGATTTTAAGAGAATTGCTCTGAAAATATGTCTTGATTAGAATAATCATTGCCTGAGAGTGACTTTTGCCCTAAAGAAGAGGAGTTTGATTTTGCATTTTCAGCCCCAAGAGTCTGAAAGCCACGCTGTAACAGACTAGGCCAAACTGGACTTGTGATTCCCACAGAGCGAATCAGCAATCGCAGCTCGCGGTGAAGGGTCCCCCTTCTCCCCCTCCCCTCCCCATAGCACTTGTGTGTATTAGTACATATTTATTATTCTATTGATTTTATTAATGATGTGTATAGATCTATGATTCCATTTATTTTGATGGTATTGACAACTGTCTACCTGTTTGGTTTTGCTGTCTCTCTCACCTTTCTAGATTGTGAGCCCGTTGTTGGGTAGGGACTGTCTCTATATGTCGCCGAATTGTACTTTCCAGGCGCTTAGTACAGCGTTGTGCACATAGTAAGCGCTCAATAAATGCAATTGAATGAATGAATGAAAAGTCACTTCACTTCTCTGTGCCGAAATTACCTTATCTATAAAATGGGGATTAAGACCGTGAGCCCCAGGTGGGACAGGGGTTATGTTCAACCTGATCATTTTGCATTTACCCTAGTATAGCTCTGGGCACATGATAAATACTAAATAAGCCCCATTAAAACAAGGTGGGGAGAGGGATAATCTGTCATATAATGTGATCAGGCATTTCTGGCCAGAGAGATCTGAGCTAATTGGGCTCGAGGATGTTTCTAATAACAAAAACAACAGTAATAATGATTGTCGTATTTGATTAGCGCTTAGCTAGTGGCGAATACTGTACTAGGCGTTGGGTGGATACAAGCATATCGGGTTGGACACAGTCCCTGTCCCTCTTGAGACTGATAGTCTTAATGTCCATTTTACAGATGGGATAACCGAAGCCCAGAGAAGGGAAGTGACTGAATGCCAAGGGCTGGGATAAATAAATTATAAACCGGTCTAGGGTCTTGGAGATAAGGAATTCGAATGTTAGCTGGAGTTGGACAGGGGATGCGTGGGAACGGTCTCCATGGGGATGGAAGGGGTGCGCAGGTGAGTAGAACGGTTTCCATTCTTGACCGAGGGCCATACGACGACAACCAGACAGTGCGCTTGCCTAGAGGCACCTAGCGGTCCCTTACGGTCCCAAAATTCGAAGTTGAGACCTCAGCATCTCAGTTGGGATTGGCCGGGACTCATCCCTTCGGGGGAAGAAGCGTGACGAGAACGGTCTCCATGGCGATGGGAAGGCCGCACAGAGAGAGCCAAGGGAACAACCTGGCTCCGGGGATGCCTCTGTCGAAGGAGTGGCACTCTTCACCTGCATGGAAGGTCGCCTTGAGGCTGAGGGCACATCATGGGGAACAGGGCATTCCGTCCACCTGCGGAGAGACCAAAAACCGTGGAGACACCGTGCCTGGCCGAGAGATATTTCCCTCCATCCTCTGTCACTCCCTGTTTTTTGTTTGTTTTACCGTATTTAATAATAATTACAATCGTGGTGTCTGTAAGCTCTTCCTATTTGTCAGAAACTGTACTAAGGTAGACGCAAGCTAATTACCCCGGCCATAGTCCAAGTGTTTATTACAGTGCTCTGCACACAGCAAGTGCTCAATAAATATGATTGGCTGACTGACATGGGACTTCCAGTCTAAGTGGGAGGGAGAAACTGGTAATTGAATGCCCATTGTGCATAGGGGGGACCGAGGCACAGAGAAGTGAAGTGACTTGCCCAAGATGTATGTAGGAGGGTGAAAAAGATATTATTGCCCTTTTGTTTGCTCAGGAAGAAGATGGGGGGAAATGTAGTGAGCAAACGGACATTAAGGACTAGTGGATAGAGTCCGGGCCTGGGAGTTAAAAAGACCTGAGCTCCAATCACAACTCCGTCAATTTTCTGCTGTGTGACCTTGGGAAAGTTACTTCACTTCTCTGTGCGTCAGCTAGCTCATCTGTAAAACAGGCTTTAAGGCTGTGAGCCCCACCCATATGGGATAAGGACCGTACCCAACCTTATTAGCTTGCATCTACTACCCTCAGAACTCAGTACAATGCCTGTCAAAAAGTAAGCTTAGCACGTACCTCTGTTTCTTCTTCAGTGAAATGGGGATTAAGACTCTTACCTCCATGTGGGACATGGACTGTGTCCAATCTGTTTAGTTTGTATCTACTCCACTGCTCAGTATAGGACCTGGAACAAAGGAAAAGCTTAAAATATCATATAAAGAGAGGGCAAATGGGTTTCGGAATGGTCGAGAGGGGAGGAGATGAGGAGGGGAACTGAACTGAGCCTCTGGGAGGGAGGTGGTGGTGGTGGTGTCTCTGCACTGTGAGGCATAGCAGGGGAAGGGGGCTGAGTGGCTGAGAGGAGAATCAGCCTTATTCATCAGGAAAGTGGTGGTTTTCTCATCAATCAATGGTATTTTCTGAGCGATTACGGTATGCACAGCACTGCACTAAGCTCTTGGAAGAGTGCAATATAACAGAGTTGGTAGACATATTCCCGGCCCATAAGGAGCTCACAGTCTAGATGGAGAGACAGACATTAATGCAAATAAATAAATTATGCATACATATGTAAGTGCTGTGGAGCTGGGCGGGGGGCGGGGTGGGTGTTCGGGGCGGGGAGGGCGAATGAATAAATGGAGCTAATCAGGTCTACATTAGAAGGGAGTGGAGAAGAGGAAAGGAGCGCTTAGTCAGAGAAGGCCTCTTGAAGAAAGGTCCAGAAAAGAAGGAGGAGGAGAGATGGGCAATTGTGTCAGCGTCTGGGTGTGGGCATCATTCGAGTGAGGATGAATTTGACCCGGAGCCACCAGTAAACGTTTAGATATTCATTTTTTCCACCCCTCTTTCCAACAGATCAACTGCCTGGAACAGTTGCCTTCAAAGCACTTCCCTGGGAATGGCCAACAGCACGGCGGTGATGGAATTCACTCTGCTGGGGTTCTCGGAAGTCCAGGAGTTGCACCTGGTCCAGTCCGTGCTTCTCCTCCTAGTCTTCCTGACGGCCGTGACGGGAGCTCTCCTTGACGTCGCTGTCACCACCCTCGTCCAGATCCTCCACACCTCCATGTACTACTTCCTCAAGTACCTTTCTATCCTTGATGTCTGATACATCTCCATTACTGTCCCCAACTCCTGGACAAACAACAAGGAGTTTTGTTTGTCCCTCCTGGGCTGTGTCCTCATGCTGTTTGCCTGTGCTGAGCTGTCTTACCTTGCGGTGATGTCCTACGACCGCGACATGGCCATCTGCCTCCCCCTGTGCTAGAAGGCCATTATTCATTCATTCATTCATTCATTCATTCAGTCGAATTTATTGAGGGCTTACTGAGTGTAGACCACTCTACTAAGCTCTTGGAGAGAAGCAGCGTGGCTCAGTGGAAAAAACACAGGCTTTGGAGTCAGAGGTCATGGGTTCAAATCCCGGCTCGGCCAATTGTCAGCAGTGTGACTTTGGGTAGGTCACTTAACTTCTTTCTGCCTCAGTTACCTTATCTGTAAAATGGGGATTAAGATTGTGAGCCCCATAGCGGGCAATCTGATCACCTTGTAACCTCCCCAACGCTTAGAACAATGCTTTGTACATAGTAAGCGCTTAATCAATGCCATTATTATTTTTATACTTCTACAGGAGATAGAGACAATCCCTAACCTACAACAGGCTGACAGTCTAGAAGTGGGGAGACAGAAAACAAGACAAATTAGTAGACAGACATCAATAGCAGCAACGTAAATGAATAGAATTATAGAAATTTGCACATCGCTAATAAAAATAGTAAGAATAAAAAATATGTAAATATATATGCAAGTGCTGTTGGGTCTGGAGGGAGATAGTGCAGAGGGAGTGAGTAGGGGTGATGGGGAGGGGAGTCGGAGCAGAGGAAAAGGGGGGCTCAATCTGGAAAGGCCTCGCGGAGGAGGTGAACTTTAATTAACAGAGGACCCTGTGGGAGGTTGGTGGCCAGCTCAGGGCTCAGCGGAGACCTTTCCTCCCTCATATACATGGCTGCCACCTTCTCCATCCTTCTCCGTCCCCTTAGATGGACCCAACGTGATCCACCAGTTCTTCTGAGAGAGCCCCGAGATCATTAAATTTTCCCAGCCCAGTCGGAAGATTCGGGAATATGTAGTAATCTGCCTTCTCTGCCCTCCTGGCTTCTGCTGAGAATGCCAGAAGCTAGCGGCCGGGCCAAAGCCTTCTCCACCCCCTGCCTTATCTCGCCATCGTCACCGTCATCTTCTCCACCAGTGATGCAGCCTATAGCAAACCCGTGTCCCACTCTCCCTTAGTATTGGATCTGTTGGTGTCTGTGTTGTATATAGTGGTGCCCCTGGCCCTAAACACCCTTATCTACAGTCTGGGGAGCTACGACCTAAAGGCTGCTTTAGGGAGGGTCCTGGTGAGGAAGTTTATCAACAGGAGATAAAGCATGTTTTTTTCTGTTTTCCAGAGCAACACATCCTACAACGCGTGCGTATAGATGGACATATTTATTATTCTATTTATTTTATTAATGCTGTGCATATATCTCCAATTCTATTTATTTGTGTTGATTCTATTGATGCTTGTCTACTTGTTTTGTTTTGTTTTGTTTTGTTGTCTCTCTTCCCCCTTCTAGAGTGTGAGCCCATTGTTGGATAGGGATTGTCTCTGTTTGTTGCTGAATTCTACTTTCCAAACACTTAGTAGAGTGCTGTGTACATCGTAAGCACTCATTAAATACTATTGAGTGAATAAAAGGCTGAAGTAACCGACCAGGGACCACATCAATCTCAAGCAAAAGAAAAAAGACCAAAAGTGTCAGATAGCCCGGCCTATTGGAAAGGGCACAGGTTTCAGGGTCCGGCTGGGTCTACTGTGTAACCTTGGTCAAGCGCCTTAGTATCTCTTTTTCTCCAAGACCAAAGTGGATCCACAACCTGGAGAAACTGGATGCACGAAAAGATTGTCAACCAGTCAATCATATTTATTGAGCGCTTACTGTGTACACTGCACTGTACTAGGTCCTGGGAAGAGTACAAATAAAAAATAGACAGACATATTCCCTGCTCACAGCGTATTTACAGTCTAGAGGATGAGCTTACTGTCTAGATTGTTTCTTGTGTTGCATTTGATGTTTGTAGAGCCTAGAGCTGTTTTCTCTTTGGCCTCCTAATCTTCCTGTCCCTTAAGGAGCTTACAGTCTGAGGGAGGGAGAATAGACATTGGCTCCCATTTAATATCAGAGGAATGTTAGACCAGAGAGGTTAAGTGACTTGCCCAGGGTCAAACAACAAACAAATGAGAGAGCAGGAACCAGACTGGAGAAATCCCTATACTGTGAGCTAATTGTGGATAGGGACATGTCAGCCTGTTGTTACAGTGTAATGTTCCAAGCGTTTAGTACAGTGCTTTGCACACAGTTAGCGCTCAATTAATACGACTGAATGAACGAATGTCCCGGGGGCTCCTGACTTTGAATAAATCCTTGCCGCCCTCCAAATATTATCCCAGTACATGGAAATAGTTCCTACTGTGTGTATTCTAATCAAACAGTAGTATTTACTCTCTGCCTATTGTGTGCAGATCACTGAACTAAGCTCTTGGGAAAGTACAAAGTGGACACGATTCCTGCCTTCAAGGAGCTTATAGCCTAGTGTAATCCTCAATAAATATTTTTGTCCTGATGACAACAATCTAGTGGAATCAGAATGAACGCTTTAATTCAATGGTGCCCATTTCTGATTGTGAGCATGGAAGCAAAGGTGGTCGAGGGTGGAGAGGAGTATCTTCAAGGGAATGAGAACTAAGAAGAGGCAGATTGTAAGGAGCAAAGTGCCTAATCAATGAATCTTATTTATTGAGAGTTTAGGGCTTACAGAGCACTGTACTAAGGGCTTGAGAGAGTACAATATACCAGAGTTGGTAGGCATGTTCCCAGCCCAAAGGCAGCTTACAATCTCAAGAGGGAAACAGTCAAGTCTACCACACTCCCCAACTCCAGCAGCTGTGAATATGTGAACCCTTACTGTGTACAGAATACTGTATTAAATGCTTAGAAGAGTAAATTCTAACAGAGTTGGTAGACATGTCCCCTCCCCATTAGGAGGAGACACACATTTATAAATATGAATTATGGCTCTATCTGTGGGGCAGCAAGTCATGATGTCGAGTATTCATAATTCTGCTTAGAATTCTCATTTTTGCTCAGAGAAGCAGCATGGCCTAGTCACTAGATCATGGGCCTAGGAGATAGAGGACCTGGGTTCTAATCTCTGCTCTGCCAATTGCTTGCTGTGTGACCTTGGGCAAATCACTTAAAGTCTTTGTGTCTTAGTGTCCTCAACTGTAAAATGGGGATACCTGTTGTCCCTCCTACTTAGACTGGCGCCTCAGACCTAATTTGCTTGTACCTGCCGCAGAGCCTAGAAAAGTGTTTGATACATCCCCTGGGAATCGGTGCATAATCAGAGATTATACATAATCTCTGCATACAGAGATACACATAACAATAATAACAATATCAACAATGGTATTTTCTAGGTACTTACTATGTTCTAACTTAAGTACTAACTTACTTAAGTACTAACTTACTTACTGTTCTGAGTGCTGGGGTAGGCACTAGGTAATCAGGTTGCCCAGGTAAGGCTCACCATCTTAATCCCCATTTTACAGATGAGGTAACTGAAGCGTAGAGAGATTAAGTAGCTTGCATAAATTCATTCAGAAAACAAGTGGCAGAACTGGGATTAGAACCCACGAGGGTTCAGTCTGTGGGAAAAATTCTTCCTCTTCAAGGCAACATCCTTCAGCCTCAAAGGGGACCAGAATAACACCTATGATGGACTTGAGTTCATATAAGATAATCACATTGGAGACACCCCCCACCACACACACACACACACACACACAAACACACAGGCAGACACACATACACGTGTGACCGGTCACCTGTTATCCTACTCTGAGCCCTCCTCTGTCAAGGTCACCGCTCCCTACAGGAGGGAGGGGCTGATACAATAGAGTCGGGCTGTGGGTTCTACAGACTGGGCCATAGGCAGGGTTCAGCCTATCTATCGAATTGAGGGGCCCAGTCCCACCGTAGGGTTATAAAGAGGCAGAGAACCCCGCCCAACAACCTCTCTCTAATTCTGAACCAGCCTCCCTGCTGAGAGTGGGGCACCCTCCACTTCCTTACCCCGATACTGGCACCGAGTGTGGCATGTATATATCCCCTCTGCCCTGAGACCCTGTTCCGGAGGAGAGGCCAAGCTCTAGTGCCTCAGGTGCCCTGGCTGGGAGAGATTGGGCTCCAAAGCAAACAGCATTGTCTGGAAGAGGAGTAGGGTGATGAAGAGAAGAGGAACACTAGCAGCTTCAAGCTGGAGCATTGGCAGGGAGATTGTGGAATACTATCCTGTTCAGATAGTCTGGATGGCACAACACAGATGCACCTGGAGACCATGACGGGGGATAAGCTTCTCTTCCCGATTGTCCAATGCTGCTTGGTTCTGCAGTCTCTTTCAACTTACTTAGGGACACAAGTAACTAGGGACTGAGCGGGCAAGTGCCTGTCAGTGTGAGTAACACGTGCAGAGGGGGTGGGGGATCTACATTATGTGGAGATGCCATCGAGGCTCGGAGAAGCAGGCGTGACCTAGCGGATAGAGCATGGGCCTGGAAGTCAGAAGGACCCGACTCTGCCACTTGTCACTGGGCCTCAGTTACTTGATCTGTAAAATGGGGATTAAGAGTGAGAGTCGCATGTGGAATTGACGTGTAGCCACTCCAGCACTTAAAACAGTGCTTGGTACATAAGCGCTTAACCAGTACAATAATTGTTATTATTACTCATTGTTGTAGTCCACATATCCTCTTGGAGTGGTGTAACCCAGCGTCCATCCTGGGAAAGGCTGGGGCGGGATCTGCTAGTTTGGTGACCGAGAAAACCCCTGGGCATGGGAGAAATGTCTGCATGAGTGACTCCATCACTCTCCCCAACTCCAGCAACTGTGGACATGTAAACGGACAGTCAGCTCTATTTAGGCATCTAGAGTCTAAGAGAAGGGGGAAGACAAGTTGAGGCCAGTTTGTTGCTCCTATGGCACCTGGAGAGTGCCCTCTACTAGAGACTGACTTCTACGTGCCCCTGACAAGACCCCAGCAGGACAGCTCATACCCGAGAGGATGGAGAGGGAAAGGAGTGACCTGAAAGGAAAGGAGAGGGCAGGCGCAGGAGTAGTGAGAGAGAAAAGACAGAAAAGGCAGAGGCGAAAAAATAAAAAGACAAAAATAGACAGAGAAAGTAAGAGCAAAAAATGAGACTTCAGAGAGAGAAATGGATAAGTTTGAGTTTCTTGAAGGCTGTCGACTTCGTTCCCGTCACCAAGGGTCTCACCTGAATTGTAGTGCAGCTACAACATCCCCAGGATATTTGGGCTGGGGGCGGTGCTCAGGCTCCGCACCGACAAGATCCCAGCTGCTGGCCCGTCCCCTGGATGTCAGAGGCCGAACAGCCCATCTGGCCATGGGTCCAGTGTGAGCTACCAAGAGCTGGGCCAAGTCATTGCCCACCCACCAGCCAGTTCGGCGCCTGAGACAGTAAAAGCATTCAGGCGGGCAATGGTGCTGCTGACCTAAGTTCAATCAGTCAATCTTATGATATTTATTAAGCACTTGCTATATGTGATGAACTGTTCTAAGCTCCAGGGAGATACAAGGTGATCGGGTGGTCTCACGTGGGGCTCACAGTCTTAATCTCTATTTTACAGATGAGGGATCTGAGGCACAGAGAAGTTAAGTGACTTGCCCAAAGTCACACAGCTGACAATTGCTGGAGCCGGGATTTGAACCCATGACCTCTGACTCCAAAGCCCGTGCTCTTTCCACTGAGCCATGCTGCTTCTTTTATTTACTGAACACTTACCGTGTGCAGAGCAGTTCACTGAGTGCTTGGGGAGAGTACGATATAACAACATCACAGAGTTGGTAGAGATGTTCACCGCCCACAAAAAACTAACAATGGTATTTGTTAAGCGCTTCGTACGTACCAAGAACTTCTCTAAGCATTGGGTAGGGTACAAAATAATCAAGTTGTCCCACGTGGGGCACACAGTCATAATCTCCATTTTACAGACGAGGTAACTTAGGCACAGAGAAGTTAAGGGACTTGTCCAAGGTCACACATCCAACTTACAGTTTAGAGAGGGAGAGAGACATTAGTCAGTCAACGGTATTTGAGTGCTTGATGTGTGTAGTGTAATAAAACTAAACACTTGTGAGAGTACAGTGTAAAAGTTGGTAGAAACATTCCTTGCCCACAAATCGAGTTCACAACCTACAGCACGAGTTCTGGGAAACACCTCAGGCTGGATTTGGGCGTTGGGGAGACATTCGTTAAATGCTTACTATATGCCAAGCACTGTATTAAGCACTGAGATAGATATAAATTGATCAGGTTAGATACAGTCCCCATTACACATGGACTTACATTCTTCATTCTCATTTTTTACAGCTGAGGAAGCTGAGACACAGAAAAGTGACTTGGACCAAGGTCACACAGCAGGCAAGTGGCAGAGCTGGGATTAGAACCTGGGTCCATCTGACAACCAGGGCCCGTGGTTTGACCATGAGGCCACACTGATGACAATCACGATCTCTAAAGGAAATATACACCCACGCACACATCCCTCCCTAAACACACACACAACTTGGAGGAGTCCTCAGGACTAAAATTGGGCAAAGCTAACAACTGGCAGCCTTGGTCCAGCAGTGTGGTGGTGAGCAAAATGTGGATTCATTTTAGGCATGAGCAATCCCTGCCCTCTAGGGGTTTTCAATCTCTCAACCCTCAAGAGGTGCAAATGGATGCAGACATACCAGGCCTCTTGTGACACAAGGACCCTGCCCCCGAGTGGGCTCACAACCTCAGAGATATCCACCTTCCCCTCTACCCTGTCTTTATGGGGGCTCACAGTCTCACACAGATGCCCTGACATAGGGGTTTTGATCCTCCTCTCAAATGGGCCCTCAGCCTCAGAGATATCCAGACACGGCAGCCATTACCCTACCCTCAGGTGAACTCACATTCTCAGATGCACAAAAGTCATATACTAGTGTAGTGTAGTGTAGTGTAGGACACTACACCCTTGTCTTCGGGATGGGGGAGGTGACTCTCAGACTCAGAGAGAGCCAGATATAGCGGCCAGTATTCTGCCTTAGGGTGGGAATCACAGCCTTCGACATAATGCCCTGGACACTGTCCTCGGGTGGGCTCACAAATTCAGACATCCACGGATATGGAAGCCATGAACCCTCCCCCCCCATCTCGGGGTGATATGGGGGTCTCAAAGCCTCAAACCAGAGCCTGCTGTTGGGTAGGGACCGTCTCTATATGTTGCCAACAAGTGCTTCCCAAGCGCTTAATACAGTGCTCTGTGCACAGTAAGTGCTCAATCAATACGATTGAATGAATGAATGAATGAATACCAAAACGGCGTAGCATACTGACAAACTAGATGCCTTCCTACCCCGACTCTGGAGCCTCTGTATGCCCCTCTCCCTCACCAGCAAAGACTCGATTTGGGCTCAGTTTCAGCACAGGGCGTCTCGTTCACTTCGATGAGGAATGGACATTGTAATTCGAACACAGTGGCATTGAGAAGGTAATGGGAATTAGAGGTAATGTAAAGGCCAGGTGTTCGGGAGGGAATTCAGGTTCTTTATGATATTCATTATGCACTAACTGTGTGCCAGGCACGATACGAAGTGATGGAGTAGGTACCCGGTTGAATAGCCCATGCGCCACATGGTGCTCACAATCTAAGTGGGGAAGAACACCAGGCTCTGAATCCTCATTTCTCCAATGACGAAGGTGAGACATAGGTGCTCATTAACTTGCCCAAGCAGACAAGTGGCAGAATCAAGATTAGAACCGTGGTCCTTTAAATCCCAGGTCCAGGCTCTTTCACTAGAGACCGTCACTTGCTAGGCTGGGGGAAGCTCATACCAAGGGGCAATATTCATTCATTCATTCAATCCTATTTATTGAGCTCCTACTGTGTGCAGAACACAGAAAAGAGAAAGACCAGGGCTAGCATCTCTGGGGAACTTAGACGCCCAGGCCATTTACCCAGAAAGGGGTTACCAAAACCAAGGATTCAGGTGACTGACCACCTCGAACTCCTCCACCCCAGCCTAAAATATCCCTGTGTCCATATACAACAGATTTAGAAAGCTGAAATGACCTCAGTAAGGGCAATCGAACACATGAAGAATAGAGGAAGTCGGTACAAGGCGGTAGGAGAATAAAAGGAGCCAAAGCCAACGAATGATGATAAGATACCTAGGTAGACTGGTTTGGCATGCTGTGGCACTCCCAGTGATGTCACCATTGGCTTTTGCTACTCATGCTTAAATGCCCTGTTGCCCAGGTCATTTCAAATTCTGTACTTAAGGGGACAGTCAAACCCGCAGGCTCAAGGCATGATGATGGGCCCGAATGGTTCACACACTACTTCCCATCATGTACCAGTTGGCAGAATTTGGAACTGGATGACATAGTCTGGGGTGAAGGAATGACCAAGCTCCTGGAAGTAGGTATTGCACAGGCACCAAAATACAAAACAGATCTGAAGATAAAAACCAGAGGCAAAGCAAAAGAAGAAATCCCCTGAATCTCTGCTGATTGATGACTTCACGAAATAGACCTCATGAAAATCTACTCAAAACCGCTGGAAGCCAGGAGCCAAAACCATCCACCTCTGCCCCCCAGGCAGCTAAGAACAGAGTCCCTCTGGGTCTTTTATGTCAACCTCTATTATAGCTTCCTGATTGCCATCAAACACAGAGGGCTGAACTGCCAACATCAGAGGCTGCAGGATCAAAGCTAACAGAGAGAAATGGGTGTGCGCATGGGAGATGGCCCACATCACCCTGCAAACCTAGTAGGGATAAGGAATGCCTGAAAAACACATAGCGTCCTGAAAGATTCATTTTACCAGGGCTAAAGCCCAACGTTTCCCCACAGAGATCACTCAGCTGAAGCGTTGGAACTCAGTGGGCCTCAACCCCCAGATTTCCTGTGGTCCTGAACCAAGTCTGCCAACCCAAGGGCTGTCCTTCATCGGATAGCGTAGTTTTTGCCATCACTTTCCGCCACTTTCATTGACATGCGAAGCCCCTGGGGGATTTAATTCCTAAAATTCTGAACTTAAGGGGACAGGCAACTTCCCACACTCAGAGTAGAGAGACCCGTGATCCTGGGCTTAATAGTTCCACACACCAGTTCCCGCCATGGACCACCTGGAAGAATTGGGAATTGGATGAGACAATGTTGAGTCAACAGAACCATAGGCTGCCCGGAGTCCAGCAGTATGACCAGCTCGTGGACGAAGGTGTGCTGGGACGACCTGAATCAAGAGGATACAAGAAGATAAAAACTAGGGGCAGGTGAAGAAGGAAGTAATTTTGATGTCTGTGAGCTGAAATCCCCCACGAAGTTGACCCCACCAGAATCTACCGCAAACTGAGGGAAGGTAGCAGCCAACCCCATCTAACTCTACCACTGAGTCAGCTGGAGACCGAGAGACCATGATAGACTATGGAAGCACCTCAATTTGGCTTCCAGGTAGCCCTCAAATAGTAAGGCTGAACTGCCCACACTACAGGCTGCAGAATTAAAGTCGATAGAGAGAAATGGATGTGTGCATGGAAGACCAGGCCAACATCAGCCTGCCAGCCCAGCAGGTACAAGGAATGCCAGATACATACAGAGGTTCAAGAAAGATCAATTTTACCAAGGACACAGCGCAAAGTGTTCTCATAAAGCCCTGTCAGATGGGGGCTTTGGCCCCAGTGGTTTCCAATCCACAGAGCTCCTGGGATTCTCAACCAAGTCTGCCCATCAAAGGACCACAACTATCCTTCTTGGGACAGAGTAGCTTTTGTCATTACCACTTGACACCCATATTGAAATGCCTACCTCTCCAGGAGATTCAACGCCTAAAATTCTGAACTTAAGGAGGCAGATAAGCACCTGTGCTCTGGGTAAGGAGATTCCTGATCCTAGGCCTACTAGTTCCACACACCACTTCCCACCATGTACAACCTAGCAGCATTTGAAATAGGATGACACAGTGTTGGGTGAATGGAACCATAGGCTGCCAGTAGACCAGCAATAAGACAAGCTCCCGGAAGCAGAAGTTCTGAGGTCACCAAAATGCAAAACAGATCTGAAGTAAAAAACCAGAACAAAGCAGAGGAACTGCTGAACTTTCCACACCAAAAGCTGCGGGTTACAAGCACATAGAGAGAAATGGGTGTGCATATGGGAGACTAGGACGACATGGCCCCACGAAGTCCAGCAGGAAAAAGAATGCCAGAAAAACACACAGGGTCCCACAAGATTTATCTTTACCAAGGACACAGCACAACCGTTTCCCAGAAAGGCCTATCAGCTGAGGGTTTTGATTCCAGTGGGACTCAATCGCGGAGCTTCTGGGGTTCTGAACCAAGCCTGCCCACCCAAAGGTAGACTTGCCTTCTGCCACCCACACTGACAAATTAAGTGGCCAAGGAGATTCAGCTCCTTGAATTCTGAACTTAAAAGGGTGGGTGAACACCCTTGCTAGGAGCAAAGAGATCCATGATCCCGGGCCTCCACTTCCCACCATGGACGACCTGGTAGGATTTGGAATTGTATGAGACAGTGTTGGGAATCCTAGGCTGCTTGGAGTCCAACAATACGACCAGATCTTGGAAGCATGTGTTCTGGGGAGACTTGAATCCAAAGCAGATAAGACGATATAAACCAGTGCTAGGTGCAGAAGGAGGCCTCTTGGATCTTTATAGGCTGACAACCACAACACAGCTGGCACCACCGGAATCTACCCAAAACCAAGGGGATGCAGCAGGCAGCCCCCTCTGACTGCCACCGAGTCAGCTGGAAACAGAGAGACCTTGAGAGATCCCTTATCTGCATCTCAATTATAATTAAAAGAATAATAATAGTATTTGTTAAGCACTTCCTATGTGCCAAGCTCTGTTCTAAGCAATGGGGTAGATACAAAATAATCGGGTTGTCCCAAGTGGGGCTCACAGTCTTAATTCCCATTTAACAGATGAGGGAACCTAGGCACAGAGAAGTTATGTCTTACCCAAGTCACACAGCCAATAAGCGGCAGAGTCAGAATTAGAACCCATGAGCTCTGACTCCGAAGTCCATGGTTTTTCCACTAGGCCACGCTACTTCTCAATTTGATAGGCAGACAGATAGCCCTCAAATCAAGAAGGCTGAACTGCTCACACCACAGGCTGCAGTCCCAGCAGACTTAGACTATCAGAGCCCCAGAACCCCAGGTACCCAAGGCCCCAGGAGCTCCAGAGGCCCAGGACCTCCAGTGCCCTAGGAGCCCCCAAGCCACAGAGCTCCAGGAGTCCTGGATTCCCTAAGGTTCCAATCAATCAATCAATCAATCAATCAATCAATCAATCAATCAATCAATCAATCAATCGTTTTTATCGAGCGCTTACTGTGTGCAGAGCACTCTACTAAGGGCTTGGGAAGTTCAAGTTGGCAACATATAGAGACAGTCCCTACCCAACAGTGGGCTCACAGTTTAGAAGGAGTGGGCTCACAGTCTAGAGCCTGAGATTCTCAAATCCCAAGATCCCTGGGGTTCTGGAGTCCCAAGAACCTTAGGAGTCCAAGAGTCCCAGAGGTCAGAACTACACAGCTTCCAGGAGCGAAAAGAGTCCAGAACTCCAGATCCTCAGATTCAGAGAGCCCCAGGAGGCCCAAGACCCCAGAGTATCAGAGCACCAGGACCCTAGAGCCACAGGAGCAACAGAGACTCAGGAACCTCCAAGCCCCACCACCTCAGGAGTTCCAGAGTTCACAAGCCCCAAAGCCCCGGGAACCCCCGAGTCCAGATCCTTAGAAAAACAGGTGTCCCAAGGCCCCAGAGCTCCAGAGCCCCAGCAGCTCCCAAAACCCAAGAGCACCAGAGCCTCAGGAGCACCAGAGCGTAGACCTACAGAGCCCAGTGCCCAGAGCCCCAAAGCCACAGGAGCTCCAGAGCCCTAGGAACCCCACGGTCCAGAGCTCCAGAGTCCCAAGAGCCTCAGAGCCCCTCAGCTCCAGTGCCCCAGACCACAGGAGCCCCAGGATCCTGAGCCACAGTGACCAAAAGACCCTGGAGACCCAGGGCATCAGGGGCCCCGGAGCCCGACAACCTCTGGAGCCCCAGGAACCATGGTGACCAGAGTCCTAGAGTTGCAGGAGCCCCAAAGCCCTCCAACGCTATATCCCCCGAGCTCCAGGAACTCTGGAGTCCCGAGACCTGTATGAGCCCCCAGGCCCCAAACACCCAGAACCCCAGCAACTCCAGACGCCTAGGAGCCCCAAGGCCTCAGAGCCCCCAAGCTCCCAGAGTCCCAGAAGGCCCAAATCCACAAATTGCCAGAGGCCCAGGAGCCCCAGATCCCCAGAACGCCCAAGAATGTAGAGACCTAGATCCCCAGGACACCAGAGCCCCCGGATCTCCAGAGATCAGAGCCTCTCAGTTCCAGGAGCACGAAAGCCCCACAGCACCGGATCTCCCAAGCTCCAGGAACCCTGGATTCCCGAGAACGCAATGAACTCCAAGACCCAAAGCCCCAGAGCCCCAGGAGATGCAGAGGCCCATGAGTCCCAAACCCCAGACACCCAGAGTCTCAACAGACACAGACACTCAGGAGACACAAGGCCTCAGAGGCCCTGAGCTCGAGGAGCCCCAGAAGACCCAAAGCCCCAAAGTTCCAGAGCTCTAGGAAGCCCAGAGCCCCAGGAGCTCCAGGGTTGCAGAGACCCAGATCCCCAGGACAACAGAGCTCCAGGAGTCCCAGAGCCCCAGAGTCCCAGGAGTCTCAAAGCCCCAGAGTCCCATATCTCCAGAATCCCAGGAGCTCTGGAGTCCCTGGAACCCCAGAAGCCACTGAAACCCAGGAGCCTCAGAGCCCCAGAGCTCTAGAAGCCCCAATCCCCAGACATCCAGAAGACCACAACTCTAGAGTCCAAGGATCCCCAAAGGTCCAGGAGCCATAGAGTTCCAGGAGCCCAAAGCTCCAAGAGATCCAGATTCTCAACGCCCTGGGGTCCTAGAGTTCCAAAAACCCGAGGAGCCCCAGAGTCCCAGAAGCCCCAGGAACACAGTGGCTCAGATCCCAAGAGACCCCGATACCCAAGATCCACAGAGCCTCAGAGCAGCAGGACCTCCAAGGCCCAAGAGCTCCGGAGACTCAGGTGTTTCAGAGACCCAGGTGCCCCAGAGCCCAGTACCCCAGAGTCCCAAAGTACAAAGATCCCCAAGATCCCAGAGTTCCTGAACCCCCTAAGTCCTAGAGTCCCACACGCCCCCAGATCCCAGAAGTCCCTGAGCCCTAGGAGCCTCCTCAAGGCCCCAGAGCCGCAGATCCCCAGGTTTCCAGAGTCCCAGAAGCCCTATAGGCCAGAGCCGCAGGAGCTCCAGGGCCCTAGAGCTCCGGAGCTCCAAGAGACTCAGAGCCTCAGGAACCCCAGAGTCACAGAAAACCCAGAGCTCCGGAGCCCCAGAGTCCTAAAGCCCCAGATCCCAAGAGCCCTAGGAGCCCAGTAGTCTCAAGAACTCCAGGAGCCCCAGACCCCCAGAGCTCCAGTGACCCAGGAACCCAGAGCGCCAGAATCCAGAACCCCTAGGCTCCTGAGCCCCAGAGCTCCAGAAGGCCCAGAGCTCCAGGAACCCCAGAGCCAGAGAAAACCCAGAGCTCCAGAGACCCAGAATACCAGAGACCCAGATCCCAAGATTCGTAGGGGGCCTGAAGTCTCAGAAACTCCAGGAATTCCAGACCCCCAGCCCCTCAGTGACCCAGGAGTCCAGAGCCCCAAAATCCAGAATCCCAAAGCCCCTAAAACCCAGGAGCCTCAGGGCCCCAAAGTCCCAGAGCCCCAGAACCCCAGGAGCCCCATAGCTGAAATAGCCCCAGAGTCTAGAGCCTGAAGCCCCAGAGTTCCAGGAAGCTCAAAACCTGAGATCTCAGGAGACCAAGGATTCCTAGAATCCCAGGAGCCCCAGGAACCCCTGTGACCCGTCGCCCGGGGACAGCTTCGTTTAGTAATCGGAGAGGTGAGAGAGAAAGAGAGAGGGAGAAAGAGAGAGCCAGAGAGAGAGACAGAGAGAGACAAGGAGACAGAGAGACAGAGAGACAGAGACACACAGAGAGAGAGGCAGGCTGGGGACGGAAAGCCTGAGTTTTATATAAAATTTATTCCACGAGGCGAATGGAATTATATAGTTGTTTAGGCGCAATGGATTGAGCTTCCCTTTCAGGATTATATTAGGGAGGAATGTAATCAATTAGCAATATTCGAGCTTCCCTAACGGGAGGAACACAATCATACGTTAATCGCGAGTGGGTGAGGCAGCTCCCTCTCACTCATGTGCATTTCCCTCTCGGGAAGAATCCACTTACTTTCCCACATGGGAGGAATTCATTCCATTACCCGCGCACGTGGTGGCCAGCTAGCTTTCAACATGTGCTCTCCCTACATGGAAGGAATCCACTCATGGTTCCCATCAGCAATGGGGTATCTGGGTCCCACCCATGAGACACTCACCCGTCCCGCGGCCCTTGCCTCAGTGCGTTCGTTCTGGTGACAGAACAGGCATCTGGCCTTCTGGGCAGAGAAAGACATGTCGGCTGCTGCTGCTGCAGCGGCTGTTAGTCCTGCTGCTGCTTGTCTCGGTGCTCTGACTCCAAAGGTCAGAGGCCTCAGGTATTTATTACCTGTGCTCCTAGGCCATTCTAGCTTCCAGCCTCAGTCTATCCAATCACTGTCCTCCCCACCTCCTCCATACCTAATTTGATTGGCACGGGGGCAAGGGACACCTTCTGTATTCCCGGCTTGGTTTGCCAATCTAGCGGTTTTGGTTGTGGGGGCCGGTATCCCACCCTCACTTCCGTGTTCCTCCTCCTAGCTCAGGTGGTCACGAGATACTATTTTACCTTGAGGTGGCCAGTACCCCAGGGTCACCTCGGGACAACCCCAGAACCCTATAAGCTCCAAGACTCCAGAGCCCCATACCCCAGAAACCCCAGAAACCCATAGTCCAGTGCTCCAGGGCTCCAGGGAGGAGATGCGATCCTGAAAAGAAGGAGAGAAAGCAGGGACAGGGATATAAATTTGGTTATCATCAAGTCACTGTAGCCCACTTTCAAAAACTATAATGAAACTAAGTTCTTACTAGGTTTCAAATCCTGTGCTAAGCACTATGGCAGACATTCCCCGGCCCACGCGGGGTTCAGAGTTTCATAGGAAGAGCAAGTTTTGTATTTTACAAATGAGTCGCTGCCCCAACGGGGTGGTAAGGGGAATGGGATAAGATTGGGGGGGGGCATACAGAGAACCTGCTAGGATTTGCAAACTACCTTTGAGGGTGGTGGGGACAGTGTCATATAGGCCTTCGGGCATACTCCTCTGACCTGCACCATGCCCCCCAACCCATTCCTCTGTGTGCTAAACTTCAGCTCTGTACCCTCAGTGGAACCCAGGTGTTGCTGTCGTGGGACAATTCCTCAAGAAACCCAAGGGGGTCGAATGGTCAGAAACCAAGGCCCCCACAAATCCCTCCCAGAAGAGCCTCTGAGTTCCGATACTTCCTTTCAATACTCTCTCAATCGATTCATATTCATTGAACACATACTATGTACAGCACTGTACTAAGAGCTTGGGAGAGCACTATAGGGCAGTGCTGGTGGACACGAACATTGCCCACAATGATATTATAGTCTAGACATTAAAATCAATCAATCAGTTAATCCTGGTTATTGAGTTCTTAAAGTGTGCAGAGCTCTGTACTAAGTGCTGGGGGAGTACATTGCAACAGATATCAGAATTAGTAGGCCAGAACCCTGGTCACAAGGAGTTTACAGGAAATAAAAAAAATGGGAGAAAATAAGCCAATGCATCTGAGTGCTTTGTGGTAATAATAATCATGGTATCTATTAAACGCACCCTTATGTGGTTCAAATGTCGTATAAAATACAAGTGTAGAAACACAACAATGCGATTGGTCCAGAGTCCAAAGGGGAGGGAGATCAGATATTTTATCTTCATCTTACGGATGAGGAGACTGAGGCCAGAGAGGTCAAGTAACGTGCCCAGAATTCCACAGCAGGCCAAGGGAACAGGTAAGACTAGAAATTGGGTCTCTGGATTCCCGGCTCTGAGCTCTTCCCAAGTGTTTGCCGAGGAATTCTGGGCCTGAACCCTGAAACCCCACTCCTTCACAGCCAGAGGGCCATTCTGATTTTCCCTGACTGAAAACAAACCTCATCAGCACACGGGGGGAGGGAGGAAGCAGGGTTAAGGAGGAATCGGGTGTTTGAGGGGATTCTGGAGGAGATGGTGAGAAGGGGCCCGCAAGAAAGTGCGAGAAAAAAGTTCATTCATTCATTCAATCGTATTTATTGAGCGCTTACTGTGTACTAAGCGCTTGGGGCTAGAAGTTGGCAACATATAAAGACGGTCCCTACCCAATAACGGGCTCACAATCTACAAGTGAAAAGTGACACAGGTTCTCTCAAAGCCAAACCTGGGGAAGGAATTGATCCTAATCACCCATTGTCTGTTGTCCAGCCGTACCCCCTTCATCCTATTTGAGCCCTGCTAAGTTCGACTAAGGCTCCTGCAGAGATGGGTGGGGACGGATCGGAAAGGGGGGGAAGAGATACTAGAGGTCCTTGGCAGCTCCCGTGTGGGCACTGTGGGCCAAGCCAGTGCTGCATACATGCCTGTTGGGGGATCCTGGGCTAGTCATTTCACCTTCTGGGCCTCTATATCCTCATCTCTAAAATCGGGATTCAACCTCTTCTCTCCCTCCTACCTAGACTACGAGCCCCATGCATGGTAGGGAGTGTGTCCAAGCGGAGTATCTTGTATCTACCACAGGCCTAACAGATGCTATTTTGATTGTTATTGTTATTAACATTGTTATTGTTATTATTATTATCATTATTATTTTTGTCGATGTTATTATTATTATATAATCCCAGGATGCCCCTTAGGCATCCAGCTGGACTGGGACTGGCAGATGACAATGCCAGCAAGGAGGGGTGGGGGTAGAGATAGGAGAGTGTTGTGATGGACTTCCAGAACCCCGCTCGCATCTTGACAGTATTTCTTGACTGGCACCCGTGTCCCGGTATGGAGGAGTTTTCGTATCCTAACATTCTCGTTGGCATCCCACCTTCTGACCAGGCGTGGAAATTGATGACCCTTCTGGACAGTGAACTGTTTTCAGACCAGTCGCGGTCCCTCCGGGGCTTCTTCAATCGATAACCAATGATGTATAGAACCACTAAAGAGGCAGCACAGTCTTGTGGTTAGAGCTTGGGTCTGGAAGCAGGAAGGTAACGGGTTCTAATTTCACCTCCACCCGTTGTCTGCTGTGTGACCTTGGGCAAATCACTTTACTTCTCTGTGCCTCAGTTCCCTCATCTGTAAAATGGGGATTGAGACTGTGAGCCTCATATGGGACAGGAAATGGGTCCAACCCGATTTGCTTGCATCCACCCCAGAGCTATGCTGTCGATACCACCCTACTAGCTGAAAGTGAAGAAGATTTGAAAGGCTTATTCTGTAAAGTTAAGGAACAGAGCAAAAGGATGAGCCTACATTTGATTGTCAAGAAAACAGAGATCATGACACCCAGAAGTATTAACAAATGAGTAGTGGATGGAAAGAAGATTGAAATAGTTGACAATTTTTCTCTTCTGGGCTCCAAAATCAATAATAAAGGAACGAGTAGCCAAGAAATACGTCGAAGATTGATGTTAGGAAGATTTGCTACCAAACGCCTGGAAAAACTCATGAAATATGCTGATATAACAATTGCCACAAAAACACAGATTGTCAATTCTATGTTGTTTCCGGTGACAATATGTGTGGCTCCAGAAAGCTGGACAGTGAAAAAAACGGGATAGGGAGACCATCGATTCTTTTGAAATGCGATGTTGGAGAAGGCTTTTGTGAATCTGATAGACGGCTCAGAAACACAAATAAATGGATTTTGGAGCAAATTAAGCCAAAATGGTTTATGGAAGTCCAAATGACCTAATTTAGATTAGAGTATTTTGGACAAATAATCAGGGCTAATTCTCTGGAGAAGACACTAATGCTAGGAAAGGTCCAGGGAAAAAGTGGAAGAGGCAGACTGGTAGCTGGTTGGATAGAATCCATAAGAACGATTAAGCAGTTAGTATGGTGCTCTGCACACAGTAAGCACTCAATAAATGCAATTGAATGAATGAATGAATGAAGAACCATTAGAAAGGTTAGAGATTATAGCAGAAGACAAGATGTTCTGGAGAAAATACATACGTAGAGTCGCTATGAATCGGAAAATGACTCGTCGGCACTTGATAATAGCTATATACCCCAGCGAATAGTACAGTGCCTGGCACTCAGTAAGTGTTTAGCAACTACTATGCTTATGATTATCATTTGATTGTAAATTCCTCAGGCATTGTCTTGGCGTCTTTCTGCTTTTTCTGAGCCCCTCTATTGTCCCCTGGTGGCACTAAGCAATGCCCTGTGAAACTGAACCCCTCTATTGCTCCCTGGTGGCATTAGGCGTTGTTCTGGGAACCTGAGCCCTCTATTGCCTCCTAGTGGCCGTAGGCCTTGTTCTGGGAAGCCGACCCCAGTATTGCCCCCGGGTGACATTAGGCATTGTTCTGGGAAGCAGAACCCTCTGTTCCCCACCTGGTGATATTAAGCGTTGTTCTGGGGAGCTGAGCCTCTCTCTCCCCATTATGGCATACAGTCTCTTTCTGGAAAGCTGAGCTCTCTATTGCCTCCTGGTGTCATTAAGCTTTGTTCTGGGAAACAGAACCCTCTATCTCTCTTTGGCGCATTAGGGGTTGTTCAGGGGAGCTGAGGCTTCTATTGCCCTCTGAGGGCAATAGGTGTTGGTCACCGAGGTAGCCCCTTTTTATCTTCCGCGGGCGATAGCAGGCAGTGGTCTGGGCGGCTTCGCCTCTCTCCCGTCCCCTGGTGGTATTAGGGGTTGGTCTAGGTGGCGGTGTCTCTTTATGCTCCTCTGTTGGCAGTAGGTGTTTTTCCGGGAGACTGCGACTGTAACCACCAGCGTGGGGATCATTAAGTTAGTAAATTTTTATTCAGTCCTTCTTAACCTTTTAACGGCCAGAATTGATTTCAGTTGATATACATTTCCATCTTTAGTTTGGCCAGTCAACCATAGCCAATAGAGTGCAGGTGTGTGGTGCTCAGTAGCTCTACTGAGAACATCAATACTCTTTGCTCTTTTTTTTTTTCTGGACGATCACCCTTATCCCCAGTCTGCAAATTATCTTTGAAAACTAATGAACTTTATTACATTTCGCTTGGTAGTTTTTTCATCACCCACAAATACATCATAAAAAGCTGGAAATGATCACATCAGAAGCAGTGTGGCTGGTGGACCGATCCTAGGCTGGGAGCCAGAAGACCTGGGTTCTAATTATACCCCACCACTTGTCTGCTGGGTCACTTTGGGCACAACACTTAGCTTCTCTGTGCCTCAGTTACCTCATCTGAAAAATGGGGATTCAATACCTGTTCTCCCTCTTACTTAGACTGTGTGTTAAGACCTGAATATCCTGTAGCTACTACAGGGTACTGCCTATTCTTCTTCTTCAAGTGCTGTCGAGTTGTTTCAGACCCATAGGTACTCCACGGACACACCTCTCTTCTGAACATCCCTTCTTCTGTCACAAAGTCATTCTGGTATGTGCAGCCATAGACTTTTCTTGGTAAAGATACGGAAGTGGTTTACTATTGACTTCTGCTGTGCTGTAAAAACGTATGTCTCTGCCGTGTTTTTGATCAACGTTTTGATCCCTTGATTATCTGCCTTTGACTCTTTCCCAAGCCGCTGCTGCTGCCCAGCAGTTGGTGAATCGGCTCTGTGAATCAAATCGACACTTCGGCTTAGACCTTTCCATTATGGGTAGCCCTATTTGAAATAGCTCTAATCTTCATCAGCCTATGCAAACTCTCCTGTCAAGATAATGCATCAATTCACAGGAGAGCCCATGCCTAGGGCAAGTACTTAACAAATAGTTCACTTTTTGGATGATGATGATGATGCTTTTATTATTTGTATTATTTTTAGTATTATTTATTGTATTTATTATTTTGTCCAGTGCCGGGCCATGGGGTGAAGAGGTGGCAGAATGGTTAAAGGACAAATCTGAAATCTCTCATCCATCAGTCACAGAGCACAATCACACAAAGTTTTTGGTCAATTAATAAATCAATCAATCAAATAATGTATTTCTTGAGCAATTACTATGGGCAGAGCACGGCACTGAGCACTTGGGAAAGTACAATACGATAGAATTGGTAGACACGATCTCTGTCCACAAGGAGCGTACAGTCGACAGGGGGAAAGAAGAGAAAGAAGACAAAGGGGGAATAAATTACACATAGCAGAGATAAGAGAGCACACAAATATATGTGTAAGAGCTGTGGGGCTGGGTTGAGTTTCAATGGGATTATGTTTTATATGGCCAAGTACGTAGTCAACCCAGAGGGGAGAGTGGTTAGCAGAAATGAGTTCTTAGTCAGAGAAAGCCTCTTGGACAAGTGATTTTGGGAAGGTTTTGAGGGTGTTGAGAATGATAGATTGTAAGATATGAATGGGGAAGGAGTTCCAGAACTGAGAGAGATGTGGGCAAGAGGTCGATGGCAGATAGACGGGATCGAGGTATGGAGAGTAGTTGGGGTTAGATGAGTGGATGATGCATTACGCTGCAGTAGGTGGGTAAGGTGGGAGGGGGAGAGCTGATCAAAATACCTTCAAGTCGATGTTAAGGAATTCTTGTTTAATAGAGATGTGGGAGGGCAACCATTTTCATGGTATTTGTTAAACTCTTATTTTATGTCAAGTACTGTTCCAAGTGTAGTGGTAGATCTAATCAGGTCAGGAGCAGTATTGTCTTCAAACTATTTGAGGTTTTTGAGAAGTGTGGAGATGTAGACTGAATGGTTTTTCAGAAAAATAATCCTCGTATCAGAATGAAATCAGGACTAGACAAGGAAAGAGGGGAGGCAGAAAGCTTAACGAGTAGGCTGAAGCAGTACATAAGGTAGGAAAGCAGAAGTGCTTGTATCAGTGATGATGATGAGAGTGCTTGTCATCAGTCTGAATGAAGAGAAAAGGGTGTATTCTAGAGGACCTGTGAAATTAGAACCAACCGGATTTGGTGACCGATTGAAAGTGTGGTTTTTCTGAGAGAGAGGAATCGAGGACAGTGGCAAGGTTATGTGCTTCTGAGACAGGGATTTGGAGGGTGGTGATGTTCTCTACATTGATAGGAGGGAGGAGCAGGGGCAAGACAGGAGGTCAAGGGGAGGAGAGGGTTTGGGTACGAAGATGAGGAGCACTGTTTTGGGTAAGCTAAATTTGGCATAGTCCTCGACTCATCTTCCTCATAAAATCCACATATTCAGTTAATATCACCAAATCCTTTAGGTTCTACTTTCGCAGCATTGATAAAATCCTCCCTTTCCTCTCCATCCAGACAGGTCCCACAGTGATCCAAGCATTTATCATATCTCACCCTGACTATAAAGCATGTGCTTAAAAGTCAGAAGGACCTTAATTCTAATGCTGGTTCCACCATATGTCTTCTGTGTGACCTTGGGCAAGTCACTTCATTTCTCTTTGCTTCAGTAACCTCATCTGTAAAATGGAGATGAAGACTATGAGTCCTATATGGGACTGAGACTGTGTCCATCTGATTAGCTTGTATCTTCTGTAGTGCTCAGAACAGCGTTTGACACCTAGTAAGCACCTTAACAAATATCATTATTTGACTACTGCAACAGCCTCCTCGCTCATCTCCCTGACTCCTGTTCCTTCCCACTCCAGTCCTTACTTCACTCTGCTGCCCGGATCATTGCTTTAAAGAAGCATTCATTCCGTATCTCTCCACTCCTCAAGATCCTCCAGTGCCTACCTTGTTGATTTCCTACTACAACCCAGCCCATTTGGTCAACTCTCCCTTCCTTCCTTACCTCGCTGACCTACTACTACCTAGTGCACACACTCTGCTCTTCTAACCCCACCTAACTCTTCATAACTCGATTCATTCAATCGTATTTATTGAGCGCGTACAGTGTGCAGAGCACTCTACTAAGCGCTTGGGAAATATAAGTCGGCAACATCCCGCCACTGACCTCTTGCCGAAATCTCCCCGTTCATATCTTACAATCTACCACTCTCATCACCTTCAAAACCTTCCGAAAATCCAAGAGGTCTTCCTTGATTAAGCACTCATTTCTGCTATCCCCCCTCTCCTCTGGATCGACTACGCACTTGAGTGTGTATAACCTAATCCCTTTGAAACTCATCCCAGCCCCACAGCTCTTATGCATATATTTTTGTGCTTTCTTACTTCTGCTATGTGTAATTTATTCTCCCTTTATTCTTCTCTTTGCCCCTGTCGACTGTAAGCTTCTTGTGAACAGGGATTGTGCCTACCAATTCTATTGTACGGCACTTTCCCAAGAGCTTAGTGCCATACAAGCTCATAGTAATTGCTCAATAAATACATTAATTGATTGATTGATTAATTGACTAAAGGCCTTGTGTGATTGAGCTCTGCGACTGATGGATGTGAGATTTCAGATTTGTACTTGAGGCATTTGGTCCCTTCTGCACTATGGCCCGGCACAGGACATAATCATCATCGTCAGCAGCATCATCATCAACATCATCATCCATCATCATCAACATCATCATCATCATCATCATCATCAGCAACAGCATCAGCATCATCATCATCAAAAAATAGAACTATTTGTTAAGCACTTACCCTAGGCATAGGCTGTCCTGTGAATTGATGCGTTACCTTGGCAGGAGAGTTTGCACAGGCTGATGAAGCTTGAAGCTATTGCATGTAGGCCTATCCATAATGGAAAGGTCTAAGCCGAAGTGCCGATTTGATTCACAAAGTCGATTCACAACTGCTGGGCTGCAGCAGTGGCATGGGAAAGATTTAAAGGCAGATGATCAATTAATCAAAACGTTGTTCAAAAACAATGGTGGAGACTCAATTTTTTACAGCAGAAGCAGAAGGCAATGGTAAAACCCTTCCGTATCTTTACCAAGAAAATTCTACGGCTGCACATACCAGAATGACTCCATGACAGAAGATGGGACGTTCTGAAAAGGGTGTGTACTTGTAGTGGTTATGGGTTCGAAACAACTCGACAGCATTTGTAAACGAAGACTAGACATCCTGGGGTAGTTAGAGGATAATCAGGACCTAACTCACAGTTAGTGAGAGGTAGAACTGTTATTGAATACCCATTTTGCAGATGAGGAAACTGAGGCACAGGGAAGCTAAGTGACTTATCTATGTTGACCCAGAAGACCATTGGTGGAGTATAATTAGAACCCAAGTCCTCTGGCTCCCAGGTCTAGGGTCGGTCCACCAGGGCACATTGCTTCTGGTGTGATCATTTCTAATTGTTGGTGATGTACATGGGGACAGTGGGAAAACGAGCAAGCGAAATGTGATAAAGTCCATCAGTTTTAGAGGTTATTTTCAGACTGGAGAGAAATGTGATTGTCCAGATAAAAATAACCCAAAAAAGGACAAAATGTTATAGATAGTCCTCAATAGACCTATGGAGTATCACACACCTGCACTCTTTTGATTAAGGTGGACAGGGCCAAGCTAAAGATGGATATGTATATAAAGTAAAATCAATTCTGGCCGTTAAAAGGTTAAGAAGAATAGAATAAAAATTAACTATTCACTCGTCCATTCATTCAATCGTATGAATTGAGCGCTTACTGTGTGCAGAGCACTGTACTAAGCCCTTGGGAAGTACAAGTTAGCAACATAGAGAGAAGGTCCCTACCCAAAAACGGGCTCACAGTCTAGAAGGGGGAGACAGACAACAAAACAAAACATGTTGACAGGTGTTAACTCATCAGAATAAAAAGAAATAAAGCTAGATGCACATCATTAACAAAATAAATAGAAGAGTAAATATGTACAAGTAAAATAAATAGAGTAATAAATCTGTACCAACATATACATAGGTGCTGTGGGGAGGAGAAGGAGGTAGGGCAGGGTGGGGGGGGATGGGGAGGAGGAGAGGAAAAAGGGGGCTCAGTCTGGGAAAACCTCCTGAAGGAGGTGAGCTCTCAGTAGGACTTTGAAGGGAGGAATAAGGCTAGCTTGGTGGACGTGTGGAGAGAGGGCATTCCATGCCAGCGGGAGGACGTGGGCCGGGGGTCGACGGTGGGACAGGCGAGAGCAAGATACAGTGAAGAGGTTAGCGGCAGAGGAGCAGAGGGTGTGGGCTGAGCTGTAGAAGGCAAGAAGGGAGGTAAGGTAGGAGGGGACAAGGTGATGGAGAGCCTTGAATCCGAGAGTGAGGAGTTTATGCTTGATGGGTAGGTTGACTGGCAGCCATTGGAGTTTTTTGAGGAGAGGAGTAACATGCCCAGAGCGTTTCTGTACAAAGCAGACCCGGGAAGCATCGTGAAAGATAGACTGAAGTGGGGAGAGACAGGAAGATGCGAGATAATAGAGGAGGCTGATGCAGTAATCGAGTTGGGATAGGATGAGAGATTGAACAAGCAAGGTAGCAGTTTGCAGGGAGACGAAAGGGCAGATCTTGGCGATGTTGCAGAAGTGAGACCGGCAGACCTTAGTGACGGATTGGATGTTAGCAGTTAAGGTGAGAGCGGAGTCGAGGATGACACCAAGGTTGCAGGCTTGTAAGATGGGAAGGATGGTAGTGCCATCTGCAGTGATGGGAAAGTCAGGGAGAGGGCAGGGTTTGGGAGGGAAGATAAGGAGTTCAGTCTTGGACATATTGAGTTTTAGATGGCGGGCAGACATCCAGATGGCGATGTCCTGAAGGCAGGAGGAGGCCCAAGCCTGAAGGATCTCCTCCTGCCTAACTTAATGATCACCATTTTTGAAATGGAATTTCAAAAAAACTGAATTCCAAATAGTCAGTGCTATTTTATTGACTAGAATGTCCCGGCTACTAAACAGATCAGCTCGTCTGACTTCAGGTATCCCTCTGAATTTTTTTTAACTCTTTTCCTTTTTACCTTATTAGCCACTAGGAAATTTGAATAAACTCTGATGAACTTGGATGAAGTTAGAATTCAAACAATTGAATTCATTGAACAACCTATCATGTGTCTAGCTGGACTAGATACTATGCAGAGAACAATCAAAATAAAGACATCTCAGCCTTCATTCATTCATTCAATTCAATTCAATTGAACTGATTGTATTTATCAATACAATGCAGAGTACTGAACTAAGCACTTGGGGGAATATAGTGCGACAATAAACAGACACATTCCCTGCCTGCAACAAGCTTACAGTGTGACTTTCAGTCTAATGAGGAAATCCAAGTTGTGTTTCCTGTTTTTCCTCCTATCCAATGATTTGCTTAATTGATCAATTAATGGTATCTATTGAATGCTTACCGTATGAAGATCTCCGTACTAAGTGCTTGGGAGAGTATAATAACAACAGAGTTGGTCGACATGTGCCCTGCCCTCCAGGAGTTTACAGTCTAGAGGAATTCGTTTTCCCCCATTTGTCTCTTTTCCTATAAACAGCCTAAGCACATGCAATGATACTGTCCATCTCAGATTAAAGGAAGATGCATTTCATCCAAAGTTTTATTGCAAATGAAGCACACTGTTGGTCCAGTGGAAGGAACATGGCTCTGAGAATGAGAGCTGGGTTCTCATCCCATGTCTGCTGGACATAAATCATCAGTGGTCAAGGTTTCTAATGTAAGAACCATCTAGGGCATGTCAAAAAGTGGACTGGTCCGTTTGGAAGCAGCATGGTCATTATAATAGATACAGGGCAGGCCTGGGAGGCAGGCCTAGGAGTTAGAAAGACCTGGGTTTTACACCACTTGTCTGCTGTGTGACCTTGGTGAAGTCATTTAACTTCTAGGTACCTCAGTTACCTCATCTATCAAATGAGTATTAAGACTGTGAGCCCCTATAGGACACGGACTGTGTCCAACCTGATTAGCTGGTATCTACCCCAGTGCTTGACACATAGTAAGTGCTTAAAAAATATCATCATTAGGAATCTTAAAGAATGTTTGGCTAGTAAGATCATACTTCCCAGACACTTAGCATAGTAATCTGCACACAGTAAGTGCTCAATAAATACGATTGAATGAATGAATGAATTGCATGCTAGGATTAGAGCACTCTAGAGTAGCACTATGACACAGTGCTATGGCATGAGAAGTGACAGCAGAAAAGAAATAAAAGAAAGGAGAAGGAAAAAGAAAATGAAAAGAAAAGGAGAGGAGGGTAGAGAAAAGGAAAGGAAAAGAAACTAAAAAAGAAAGGGAAGGGAAGGGAAGGGAGGGAAGGGAAGGGAAGGGAAGGGAAGGGAAGGGAAGGAAAGGAAAAGAAAGGAAAGGAAAGGAAAGGAAAGGAAAGGAAAGGAAAGGAAAGGAAAGGAAAGGAAAGGAAAGGAAAGGAAAGGAAAGGAAAGGAAAGGAAAGGAAAGGAAAGGAAAGGAAAGGAAAGAAGTGAAAAAAGGAAAGGAAAAGAGAAGAGAAAAGAAATGAATAAAGAAAAGAAAAATGGAAAAAAAAGAGAAGGGAAAAGATTCTCCACCTTGAAGTTGTAGGGCTGTGGTTCATCCGTCATTCTCAATGGGAAATCCCGTTATGATCGTCATCATCACTATCATCCTTACCATCATCACCACTATCACTGTCCCTTACACCTCTTTCCGAGGGGCATAAGTGGCATTCCCTTCGATATAGGTACCCCTCTCTCCTCATGAAAGAGACTTTAAAGCTCATTTTCCCCTACAGTGCTCATTTCACATCACTTTACATTCTGATGAATCTACATCACTTTTTGATTGTGACTGCCATGAGGGCCTGGGGCTGTGTTTAATTCGCACTTGGGTATTTTCTCCAGCACTTAGTACAATGCTCTGTACACTGTAAGTGCGTAATAAATATTATTACTACTACATTGTAGTGTTCTGCTGATTAGAACACCACACAAGCAAGCTGGTCTGATGGAAAGAGCATGGGCCTGGGAGTAAGAGAACCTGGATTGCAATCCTGGCTGCACCACTTGCATGGCATGTGAACTTGGGAAATAATCACTCCACTTCTCTGTGCTCCAGTTTCTTCATCTGTAAAATGGGGATTAAGTCCCAGGTGCCTCCTACCTGGACTGTGAGTCTCATATAGGACAGGAACTGTCTGAAATCTGATTACCTTGTATCTACCCGAGGGCTTGATACATAATGATCATCATCATCATCATCATCAATCGTATTTATTGAGCGCTTACTATGTACAGAGCACTGTACTAAGCGCTTGGGAAGTACAAATTGGCAACATATAGAGACAGTCCCTACCCTACAGTGGGCTCACAGTCTAAAAGGGGGAGACAGAGAACAAAACTAAACATACTAACAAAATAAAATAAATAGAATAGATATGTACAAATAAATTAAATAAATAAATAGAGCAAAAAAAATGTACAAACATATATACATATATACAGGTGCTGTGGGGAAGGGAGGGAGGTAAGATGGGGGGATGGAAGGGGGATGAGGAGGAGAGGAAAGAAGGGGCTCAGTCTGGGAAGGTCTCCTGAAGGAGGTGAGCTCTCAGCAGGACTTTGAAGGGAAAAAGAGAGCTAGCTTGGCAGATGGGCAGAGGGAGGGCATTCCAGGCCCGGGGGATGACGTGGGCCGGGGGTCGATGGCGGGACAGGCGAGAACGAGGTACGGTGAGGAGATCAGCGGTGGAGGAGCGTAGGATGCGGACTGGGCAGTAGAAGGAGAGAACGGAGGTGAGGTAGGAAGTGGCGAGGTGATGGAGAGCCTTGGCGCCAAGGGTGAGGAGTTTCTGCCTGATGCGCAGATTGATTGGTAGCCACTGGAGATTTTTGATAAGGGGAGTGATATGCCCAGAGCGTTTCTGGACAAAGATAATCCGGGCAGCAGCATGAAGTATGGATTGAAGTGGAGAGAGACACGAGGATGGAAGATCAGAGAGAAGGCTGATGCAGTAGTCCAGACGGGATAGGATGAGAGCTTGAATGAGCAGAGTAGCGGTTGGGATGGAGAGGAAAGGGCGGATCTTGGCAATGTTGCGGAGCTGAAACCGGCAGGTTTTGGTGACGGCTTGGATGTGAGGGGTGAATGAGAGAGCGGAGTCGAGGATGACACCAAGGTTGCGGGCTTGTGAGACGGGAAGGATGGTAGTGCCGTCAACAGAGATGGGAAAGTCAGGGAGAGGACAAGGTTTGGGAGGGAAGACAAGGAGTTCAGTCTTCGACATGTTGAGCTTGTCAACATGTTGAGCATGTTGAGCATGTCGACATGTTGAGCATGGTGGCGGACAGACATCCAAATGGAGATGTCCTGAAGGCAGGAGGAGATGCGAGCCTGGAGAGAGGGGGAGAGAGCAGGGGCAGAGATGTAGATCTAGGTGTCATTAGCATAGAGATGATAGTTGAGGCTGTGGGAGTGAATGAGGTAACCAAGGGAGTGCGTGTAGATCGAGAACAGAAGGGGACCAAGCACTGAACCTTGGGGAACCCCCACAGTAAGAGGATGGGAGGGAGAGGAGGAGCCTGCAAAAGAGACTGAGAAAGAACGACCGAAGAGGTAAGAGGAGAACCAGGAGAGGACGGAGTCTGTGAAACCAAGGTCAGATCTCTATCTGAAACCTGTAAAACCAAGGTCAGATCTCTATGCTGAGAAGAAGGGGGTGGTCCCCAGTGTCAAAGGCAGCTGAGAGGTCGAGGAGGATTAGGACAGAGTAGGAGCCCTTGGATTTGGCAAGCATGAGGTCATTGGTGACCTTTGAGAGGGCAGTTTCCGTGGAATGTAGGGGACGGAAGCCAGACTGGAGGGGGTCGAGGACTGAGTTGTTATTGAGGAATTCTAGGCAGCGAGTGTAGACAACTCGTTCAAGGAGTTTGGAAAGGAATGGTAGGAGGGATATGGGGTGATAACTAGAAAGTGAGGTGGGGTCAAGAGAGGGTTTTTTTAGGATGGGAGAGACATGGGCATGTTTGAAGGCAGAGGGGAAGGAACCAGTGGAGAGTGAGCGGTTGAAGATGGAAGTTAAGGAGGGGAGAAGGGATGGAGCGAGAGATTTCATGAGATGAGAGGGAATGGGGTCAGAAGTACAGGTGGCCAGAGTAGCACTTGAGAGGAGGGAGGAGAGCTCCTCTGAGGATACTGCTGGGAAGGATGGGAGAGTAGCAGAGAGTGTTGGGAGCCGGGAAGATGGAGAAAAGGGGGAAGAGACTTTGGGGAGGTCAGGCCTGATGGATTTATTTTTGTTAATGAAGTAGGAGGCCAGATCGTTGGGGGTGAGGGAAGGAGGAGGGGGAGGAACTGGGGGTCTGAGAAGGGATTTGAGTGTACGGAAGAGCTGGCGGGGGTGACGGGCATGGGTGTCAATAAGGGAGGAGAAATAGTTTTGTATGGCAGAGGAGAGGACTGAGTTAAGGCAGGAAAGGATAAACTTGAAGTGAACGAGGTTGGCATGGTGTTTAGACTTTCGCCAGCAGCGTTCGGCAGCTCGAGCATAAGAGCGAAGGAGGCGGACAGTGGCCGTGATCCAGGGCTGTGGGTTAGTGGTGCGAGAGCGGCGAAGGGAACGGGGAGCGAGTGAGTCTACCTGAGTAGAAAGGGTAGAGTTGAGAGCAGTAATCTGATCATCAAGACTGGGTAGAGAGGAGAGGGCGGCGAGGTGGGGTGTGAGGCGCTCCGAAAGATGGGTGGGGTCCAGAGAGTGGAGATCTCTATGAGGGAGTAATATGGATTTACAGGGGTAAGGAGTGTGAGTGAGGAGGCAGGTGAGAAGATTATGATCAGAGAAAGGGATTTCAGAGTTGTTGACGGTGGACACAGTGCAGCGGTAGGAGATGATGAGGTCGAGGGTATGACCAAGTTGGTGAGTGGGCGAGGTGGGGTGGAGGAAGAGGTTGGCAGCGTCAAGGAGAGATAGAAGGCGGGTGGCAGAGGAGTCGTTAGGGATATCCATGTGGATATTGAAATCTCCGAATATCAGAGTGGGCATGGAGAAGGAGAGAAGGAACGTGAGGAATGGGTCAAAGTCGTTAAAGAAGTTGGAAGTGGGGCCCGGAGGGCGGTAGATGACTGCTACAAGAATCTGGAGGGGGTGGTAGAGGCGAATAATGTGGGCTTCAAAGGAAGGGAAGGAAAGGGAACGGGGAGGAGGGATAGTGCGAAAGCGACATTGGGGGGCAAGAAAGAAACCGACACCTCCTCCTTTTCCGGTGAGTCTGGGGGAATGGGAGAAGAAGAGAATGATACATAATGATAACATTTTTAGCCATAACTTTATAAGCACACAATTCAAAATAGCCTCTTTTGGAATACCCATGCAATATTGTACATGAAAATGCTGGGGTGCTGGGGGGCTGGGGGGCTGGGACGTTGGGGGTAGGAAGGCAAAAGAGTACTCAGTTTCCTACTGTGAATGGACAAATAGATAGACGTTTAAATATAGATCTTTCAGCTCTGAAATGCTCCTACATTATACAGGGGACAAGTCTATTTCTCGGCCCACTTGCTGTTTTACGTGATGTTCACCAATCAGCACTTCTACCGTGCCCGCAAAATCATATTTTAATTCATAGCCTTAGGTAATTGCTTGAATGCTCAGGCCAAGCTTCTTTTCTGCAAGTGGATAGTATCAATGTTTAACGTTTATAATTTCTTTGAATAGTCCAGAGAACTACTCTTTCTGAAATTGGAAAATTGGATGGAGTTTTTTAACACTGCCAAATTTATAGTGTCCCCTTCTGTTTCGAGATCAGAAGAGACATAAAATGGTACGAATGGAGGGGTTAAAAAATGTGATGGATTGCTTGACTGATTCAAAGATCTCCACTGGCTTTTTCTATCTTCCTCATCAGCTTTCTTCACTCAGCTCCTTAGGCTACACTCCTTTCTGTAAACACATCCTCAACCTCCTTTCTCCAGTTCCTTGCTCACTGTGTTCCTCCAGCCGAGAACTCTACCCGCCAACCTGATCTGCCAGATCATAGCACTAACTTTTTCATTGTATTTGTGAAGTGTCTACTGTCTGCCAGGCACTGTACTAAATGCTGAGGTAGATACAAGCTAATCAGGTTGGAGAGAGTCCATGTCCCACGTGGAGCTCACATTCTTCAACCCCATTTTACAGAGGAGGAAACTGAGGCAGTCTGAAGTTAAATGAATTGCCCAAGGTCACACAGCAAGCAAGTAGAGGATCCAGGATTAAACCTATGTCCTCTGACTCCCAAACCCATGCTTTAACCACTAGACCACGCTGCTTCTTATTGCCAATCAATCAATCAATGGCATTTATTGACCATTCATTCATTCATTCAATTGTATTTATTGAGCGCTTACTGTGTGCAGAGCACTGTACTAAGCGCTTGCGAAGTACAAGTTGGCAACATATAGAGACGGTCCCTACCCAACAGTGTGCTCACAGTCTAGAAGGGGAAGACAGAGAACAAAACAAAACATATTAACAAAATAAAATAAATAGAATACATATGTACAAGTAAAATAAATACATAGAGTAGTAAATAAATAGAGTATAAATATATAAATAGAGTAATAAATAAATAAAAAGAGTAGACCACTTACAGTGCAGGGCACTGGATTAAGAACTTGATATGTAGAGAGCGCCTACAATTTCACCATACTCAGGAAGTGTTCTTTGTTAATTCTCTAAACACTGCGGCTTTTCCTGAGCGCTTAGTTCAGAGTTCCTCACGTAGTAAGTACTCAAGAAATACCACTGATTCATTTTTCATCAACTCAGTAGCCAAACTTAATCCTGATGTATTTATACCTAACTTCAACACTTCCATTTTTTGTTCCACTTCTACATTCAATTACTTATTCTGAACAATAAGTGCTATTAATGAATGTATTAATTAATTCATTCATTCAGTCATATTTATTGATCACTTACTGTATGCAGAGCACTGTACTAAGTGCTTGGGAAGGACAAGTCGGCAATAAATAGAGACTGTCCCTACCCAAGAATGGACTTACAGTCTAGAAGTTGGGAGACAGACAACAAAACAAAACAAAACAAAACATATACACCGGTCTCAAAACCATCTGAATAAATAGAATTATAGCTATATGCACATCATTAATAAAATAGAGTAGCAAATATGTACAAGTAAAATAAATAGAGTAGTAAATATATACACATCTATACAAGTGCTGTGAGGAGGGGAAAGAGATAGGGTGGGGAGCACGATGGGGAAGGGAGGAAGAGAGTTAAAAGGGGGCTTAGCCTGGGAAGGCCTCCTGGAGGAGGTGAGCTCTCAGTAGGGCTTTGAAGGGAGGAAGAGAGCTAGCTTAGCAGATGTTTGGAGGGAGGGCATTCCAGGCCAGGGGAAGGACGTGGACTGGGGGTCGACAGTGGGACAGGCAAGAATGAGGCACAGTGAGGAGGTCAGCGGCAGAGGAGCAGAGGGTGCAGGCTGGGCTGTAGAAGGAGAGAAAGGAGGTGAGGTAGGATGAGGAGAGGTGATGGAGAGCCTTGAAGCCGAGAGTGAGAAGTTTTTGTTTGATTCGTTGGTTGACAGGCAGCCACTGAAGATTTTTGAAGAGGAGAGTGAGATACCCAGAGCATTTCTGTACAAAGATAATATGGGCAGCATAGTGAAGTGTAGACTGAAGCCTGGAAAGAAAGGAGAATGGGAGATCAGCGAGGAGGCTGATGCAGTAATCCAATCGGGATGGAATAAAAATTGGACCAGCAAGGCAGCTGTTTGGATGGAGAGGAAATGGCGGATCTTGGTGATGTTATGAAGGTGAGGCCGGCAGGTTTTGGTGACGGACTGGATGTGGGGGGTGAAGGAGAGAGCGGAGTCTAGGGTGACACCAAGGTTGCGGTCTTGTGGGACGGGAAGGATGGTAGTGCCTTCTACAGTGATGGGAAAGTCAGGAAGAGGGCAAGGTTTGGGAGGGCAGATAAGTAGTTTCGTCTTCGACATATTGAGTTTTAGATGGCGGGCAGACATCCAGATGGAGATGTCCTGAAGGCAGAAGATACGAGACTGGAGGGAGGGAGAGAGAGCAGGGGTGGAGATGTAGACTTGGGTGTCATCAGCATAAAGATGATAGTTGAAGCCTTGGTATCAAATGAGTTCACCAATGGAGTGAGGATAGATAGAGAACAGAAGGGGACCAAAAACTGACCCTTGAGGAACCCCTACAGTAAGGGGATGGGAGGTGGAGGAGGAGCCCACGAAGTAGACTGAGAATGACCGGTCTAAGAGATGAGGAGAACCACTAGGGGACAGAGTCTGTGAAGCCAAGGTTGGATAGCGTGTTGACGAGAAGGGAATGGTCCACAGTGTAGAAAGCAACTGTGAGGTGGAAGAGGATTAGGATGGACTAGGAACCATTGGATTAGGCAAGAAGGAGGTCATTAGTGACCTTTGAGAGGGCAGTTTAGGTGGAGTATAGGGGAAGGAAGCCAGGATGGAAAGGGTCCAGGAGAGAGTTGGAGTTAAGATATTCGAGGCAGCGAGTGTAGATGACTCGTTCTAGGAGTTTGGAAAGGAAGGGTTGGAAGGAGATAGGGCGATAAGTAGAATGGGCAGTGGGGTCAAGATTTTTTTTTAGGATGGAGGATACGTGGTCATGTTTTAAGACAGAGGGGAAGGAACTAATGGAGAGTGAGCGGTTGAAGATCGGAATTAAGGTGGAAAGGAGGGAAGGGGCAAGATGTTTCATAAAATGACAGGGAATGGGGTCTGAAGCACAGGTAGCACTTGAGAGGAGGGAGGAGAGCACTTACTGCGTGCAGAGCAATGCTTTCCAAAGCTGTTTGGGAAATGCAGTCCATTAGACCTGGTAGACATAACTGTCTACATGGAGTTTATAGTCTATAAGTACTCATCCTGATTTATTTATATTATTACTATTATATTCTCATTTTTCCTCCTACAATTAGTAAATGATTTTGTCTGGTTACCCCATTTGATTGTAGACTCCTTGATTGTACAGAAGCAGCATGTCCTAGTGGAAGGAGCCCGGGCCTAGGAGACAAAGGACCCGTGTTCAAATCCCAACTCTGCCACCTGCTGCTATATGACCTTGGATAAATCACTTCACTTCTCTGTGCCTCAGTTCACTTGTCTGCAAAATGGGGATTCAGTCCCTGTTCTTCCCTCCTATATAGACTGTGAGCCCCATTTGTGGGACCTGATTATCTTGTATGTACACTAGGGCTTAGTTCAGTTCATGTCACACAGTAAGTACTTAAGGAATATCCCAATTATCATTATGACAGAATATAAACTTTGTTTCTAATGTACTATCCCAAGTTCTGAGTACAGTGTTCTGGAGTCACTGACCCTTCAACAAATACCACTAATTGATTGATTGAGCAGGTATCCCCTTGGTAGCTTCCCGAAAAATAACAGCTTGGTCCAGCAATATGAGGTCATTAGTAATCTCTTTTTACCCACATTTATAATTCCCAAACAAAGCTTCACTTGAATTTCCGAGTGAGAGATTAGTTCTTTGGTGCCATCCCAAAGTGTTAGGATTGGGTCCCACCCAGCGTGTTACTTTAGTCCTAGATGTTGATTTTACTAGCACTGTCAGGGAAAGTAAATTGCTCTACCAGAATGAGCATTATGCCAAATAGGGGCAGTTACACAACTCTAGAATTTCAACGAAGGAATTTGATTTCCTAGTTCCCCCGGAGCTCTTGCAAGCAGATGACAGATCATTCAGATGAGCTTTGCACTTACTTCCTAGAGATAAGTTGTATTTACACCCTAGGTGATCCACACCTTTCCTAATAACAACACAGTGATCAAAAGTGAGAGTGCTGATAAGGAATTATTCTTATTTCTATTTCCTATCAGCTAAAGATGAGGGACACCACTGGAGAGTTTCCAGGACTTTACCAGTCTCGACTAAGGGAGGGAGAATCAAGCAGAGAATATCCTTTCGATTCCCAGCTTGGCCAGTGGGTAGAGAGTGGAAGGCAACCTGCTACAATTCAAAACTCACCTGCGCTGGGCAGCAGCAGCATGGGAGAGAGTTGAGGGCAGAGACTCGAGGTTACTTCGCAGAAGGCAGCGATGGTAAATGACTTCTGAATTTTTACCAAGAAAACTTTATAGATTCATTACCAGAACGATTGCAGATGGAGAGTGGGGCGTTCTGTGAGAGATGTGTCCATGGTGTCGCTTTGCGTCAGGGACCAGTCAACAACATGAGGCAAAGATGAGAAGAAGTGTGTCTGGTGGAAAGAGCACAGGACTGGGAGTGAGTGGACCTGGGTTCTAACTTCAGCTGTGCTATTTGGCTGCTGCGTGACCTTGGACAAATCACTTAACTTCTCGTAGACTTCCATTTAAATCGTGAGCCTCATGTGGGATAGGGACTGTGTCTGATCTGAATGTAGAATGTACCCCAATGTACCACAGTGGTTGGCACAATTACGTTCTTTTTCTTTTTTTTGGAAAGGTATTTACTAAATGCTTCCTACGTTCCAGGCACTGTAGTTACATGCTAATCAGGTTGGACAAAGTCCATGTTCCACAAGGGGCTCAGAGTCTTAATCCCCATTTTACAGCTGAGGTAACTGAGGCACATAGAAGTGAAGTGGTTTACCCAATCTCATACAGGAGACAAGTGGATGAGTCAGGATTAGAACTCAGGTTCTTCTAACTTCCAGGCCCGTGCTCTGCCCACTAGGCCATGCCGCTTCATTGATTTTTAAGTGATTAACTGAAGTCACAACTATCATTATTATTGCATGGACCTGTCACGGATCATTGGTATTTATTGAGCGTCTATTACACTGTACTAAATGTTTGGGAGAGCAGGGTACAAAAATATTAGGGTTGGTAAACACATTCCCTGCCCACAACAAACTCACAGTCTCGAGGGAATAGTCATGAGGTGGTTGTATGTGTAATAAAAAAAGCTCTAAGTTAGCATTTTATGCTAGACATTCGGCCTCTTTCCAGACTCTACATGAATGGAATCAGTTTTCTTGGGGAAAAAATATATCAAAAACTCCTCAACATTGGCGTCAAAGCTCTCCATCTCCTTTCCACTTTCTCACCTACATCCCTTTGCTGCTTTGGTGCTAACCTTCTCGCTGTGCCTCATTCTATCCCGTGCCACCGTCGAACCCTGACCCTCGTCTTATCTTTGGCCTGGAATGACCTCCCTCCTCAAATCCACCGAACAATCACACTTCCCCCCTTCAAAATCCTACTGCAGGCTCACCTCCTGAAGCCCTCGTTTTCTCAGCTCTCCCTCCACTTCCCATCACCCCAAATCACTCCCATTGCTCTACTACCCTCCCCGTCCAACAGCACACGTGTGAGTATATCATAGACATATGATATATATATACATATCTATCATTCTATTTATACTAATGCCTATTTGCATATTTTGATGTGTTTATATCTACCATTTTATCTATTTACATTGATGCTATTGATGTCTGCCTACTTGTTTTGGATATCTGTCCCCACCCATCTTGACTGTGAGACTGTGGGCAACGATTGTCTCTGTTGCTGAATTGTACTTTCCAAGTGCTTAATGCAGTGCACTGCACACTGTAAGTGCTCAATAAGTATGAATGAATGAAGGAAGGAATGAACAAATCACAATTGAATTTGAATGCCAAGAGTCTAAAATCAGTGTTCTAAAATCAATGAAGAAGAATTGATTCTTCAGACCATTTTCTTGAAGAACAAACAGTAACCTAGGAGTTGGAAAAATACAGAGAAAATTAGAGATCCTGTCCCTGCTTTCAAGGAGCGTAAATCTAATGTATAATGTTGGAGGATAAGCAATTTTCCATTACTGCAAAACATACTTAGTCACTAGAATGACACTGTCTTGGAAATCACTTTTTGCAAAGCACCATCCTAATTGTCATCTTACAGGTGGAGAAATAGGCATAAGTACTAAATACTTAGTTGAAGTTGTACAGCACTGAACTTTTCTAAAAGTTGACACAACTCTTATAACCGACAAGAAAACACTCTCCATAAATCACTAACTATGTCAACGCTCTCTTTTGTCAGAGATGAGTATTTTCTAATAAACTAAAAGAGCATGATTTTGGAGTGGCCCAATCTAGTTTATCTAGGTAATGTAATCATATTCTGAAATGACAAGGACAAATCTTCTAGGAAGATATCGGGAGGTATATAGAGTTTCCTAGAGATAGAATATGACAGTGAAGAGGAGGATGAAAACAAATGGCTTGGAATGGATTACTGATGTGTAGAGCAGGTCTATGAGGCTGATCAGATATTACAATGTGTTTGCAAATGGCACAAAGTCTACCTGAGTAGGATACTACTGGGGTAAGAAGAAATTGCTCTAGAATGTAAGCTCCTTGTGTACAGGGAATGTGTCTAACAACTCTGAACTCTGTAGTATGGTATTCTTCCAAGAGCTTACTACAGTGCTCTGCATGCAGGAAGTGCTCAATAATAATAACAATAATGATTATTGTGGTATTTCTTAAGTGCTTAATATATGCCAGGCACTGTACTAAGTGCTAGGGTGGATACAAGCAAATTGGATTGGACCCAGATCCGTGTGAGGCTCACAGTCTCAATCCCCATTTTACAGATGAGGTAACTGAGGTGAAGAGAAGAAAAATGACTGAAGTGACTTGCCCAAGGCCACACAGCAGGCAAGTGGCGGAGCTGGGATCAGAACCCATGACCTTCTGACTCCCAGGGTCATGCTCTATCCACTACTCCATGCTGCTTCTCATAAATATGATTGATTGGAGAGTCATGTTTTGAGGTCTAGATCCAAGCCCTCTCCTCCCTTTCTCAAACCAACCTTGTCCCAGGCACCGTGAGGTAACGTGCATGATGGAACAGAACTGTCCTAAATTCTTATGATTAGATCACATTGTAGACAGGGAATGTGTCTGTCTATTGTTATATTGTACTCTCCCAAGGGCTTAGTACAGTGCTCTGCACACAGTAAGCACTCAATAAATACGACTGAATGAATGAAATGAATTAGTGATTTGGAAGAATTGTAATTTCCAAAGTCACATGACAGTAGCAAACCTGGGAGAGCAGAGTATTTTTCTTATAAGTTCCTTTAGTGTTCATTCATTCAATTGCATTTATTGAGTGCTTATAGTGTGCAGAACACTATTCAAAGCACTTTATATTCTTGATGTTGACTAAAGCATTGCAGCATTTAGACAGACCCAGGTCTAAGGATGACAGGATGCTAATTTTATCATCACCATCTTACACATTTGTTGAACACCTGCTGTGTGCAGAGCAATGTATGATGTGGGTTGGATCAGTCAATACAAATCAAAGATACTCCATGCCACCTGACTCCAGGTGATAAGAAGATAACCTCATGCCTCTCAGTGTGATGTCAGAGGGGACAGAAGTATGGCTTATTAAAAGGATGATAGCTGTCCACAAATTCCCAAAGAAGGCAGCCACCCCATCTTCAGAATTAAATACCCGTGCTCACTCTGCCTTTAGTTGAAGTAGTAGGAGCAGTGATAGTATTAATTAAGTGCTAACAATGTGTTGAACACTGTACTAAGCACTGGGAAAGAATGTATACGTGAGAGTTAGTTATGGACCCTGTCCCTTAAGAGGCTCACAATCTAAGAATATAAGTAGAGGAGAGGGGACTGTAAACACATCAGGAGTAATGAAACAAAACACTTAGGACAGCATAAAATAAAAAGGACAACTACACCAAATAAAAAGAAAAATCAGTAGGATGTTTGTCTAGAGGAGTGTAATTTCAGGCTTCCTGTCGCGCAAATTCCAAGGACCAGTCACAGAGACCGTCACAGCAGCCACCAGTCTTTCCGAGGTTTTATGGGTTCTTTTCTCTTTCTTGTCAGGCAGGTAGAAGGCAGGACGGGATGGAGCCTCCTTGATGGTATGGAGGAGAGCTGGCGTTGGTTCCTGGGGAAGCACTGGGGCTGTCTCACAGCAGCGGCTTAAATGCCAGCTGCCTGGCATACACAGACCGTGTCGGGATCGGGAGCCTTTAGTGGCAGGAGAGGAGGAAGCAGTTACTGGTTGCTTTGCTTGGCTGAGGTGGAGAGGGACAGAGAGAAAGCCGTAGTAGCATTTATACCTTTGTCCTTGTACACACCCTCAGACTGTGAGTCCTGTCGGGGCAGGGACCATGTCTGATCTGATTTTTCTATGGTATTTAAGTGTTTACTATGTGCCAGGTACTATTCTAAGCATTGGGTTAAATGCAAGGTAATCAGGGTGGACACAGTACATGTCCCACATGGGCACTCAATCCTAACTTTGATTTTACAGATGAGGTGACTGCGGCACAGAGAAGTGAATTGACTTGCCCATTGTCACATAGCAGACAAGAGGCAGAGCCAGTACTAGAAGCCAGGTCTTTCTGACTCCCACACCCATGCTCTAACTATTAATCCATGGCATTAAGGAGGGCATTTAGCTATAGTAAGCACCGATCACATACTACCATGATAAGGGTAGTGCAAACAGGGCAGGATAATCTATACGGAGGGAGTAATAGTGGGTTAACTGGAAAAACATAATGAAAGATCATTGGGTGGAACAGTGCCCTGGGCATGATAATAATAATTAAATTGGACTATCATAACATTATAGATTTCCATATCTCTGCACCGGTGCAGAAACATGGTGTTTGAACAGTAGGAAAAGAGTCGTTGGGGTATGCATTCATAACTATGTTCATTACCTATCAGCATTTGCCATGGGCACAAAGGAAGTAATAAATTGTATGTGATGATTTGATGATGTCTTGTCTTATGCCAACGAGTCGTCTCCGACCCCAAGCGACTCCATGGACACGAAATGCCCCACCTCCATCTGCAACCGTTTGGTAGTGTATCCATAGAGCTTTCTAGGTAAAAATACAGAAGGGGTTTACCATTGTTTCTTTCCATAAAGTACAACCGAGTCTCCACCCTCGACTCTCTCCCATACTGCTGCTACCCAGCACAGTTTCAACTTGTAGCAGATTGCCTTCCACTCATTAGCCACTGCACAAGCGAGGAATGGAATGGGTAGGTCTCTGCTTGACCCTTCCTTCTGTAGTCTAGACTGGTAGAGTACTGGAAACTCCCCAGGTGCGACCCTGAGAGGGGGATTTGACGATAACTGAGAAACAATGGGATAACACGCATGGCTCTTGGGCTACTAGATCAGAGACTCTTCCCGAAGAGAATTGGGCTCATTTAGCTTTGGAGGGGAAAGAGCTGAATACTTTTAATGCATTTTATTACATTTACTTTCAGTAAAGTTGCAGCACCTACTTAAATCACCATCCGCTGCTCTTTCCATCCCCATATAATTTTTGAAAGATTTTCTGCTCAAAACAGAAAAAAATAGTCATCGTCTCACATAGGGTGGGTGCAGCATGTGAAAAGTCATCTGGAAATTACCAGATCTGGTTCCTATCCCAGCTCTGTCATCCGTTTTCGAAGTGAATTTGGACGTCACTTAATTACTCTGGCCTTTTTCTTGCTTATCTGTGAAATTGGGATAATAAACTTTTTCTCTTGGATTCTGTACTATAGTTGATATGAAAGCCGTTTGGAAACGATAAAAGTGCCAATTTCATTTTTTATGTATCAACCAAATGGGTATGACATAATTTGAGTAAAATGTAATTTAGTTTCTTTTAATGGTAACTACTTAAGCACTCTACCACCCCTTCCAGATTCTTGTAGCCATCATCTAACGCCCCCAAGACCCCACCTCCAACTTCCTTAAGGATTTTGACCCCTTTTCCACCTTCCCTCTTTCCTTTTCCATGCCCACTCCGATGCTTGGAGACTTCAATATCCACATGGATGCCCCTGGTGACTCCTCTGCCACCCGCCTTCTATCTCTTCTTGACACTGCCAACCTCCTGCTCCACCCACCCTGGTCCACTTACCAACTTGATCACAACCTCGACCTCATCATCTCCTACCGCTGCACTGTCTCCACCTTCACGAACTCTGAAATCTCTCTCACTGATCATAACCTACTCACCTGACTCCTCACTCACACTCCTCTTCCCTGTAAATCTATATTACTACCTCACAGAGACCTCTGCTCTCTCGACCCTATCCATCCTTCTCAGCGCATCACAGCCCACCTCGCCTCCTTTTCCTCTCTACCCAATCTTGATGACCAGCTTACTGCTCTCAACTCTACCCTCTCTACTCAACTCAACTCGCTTGTTTCCCTCTCCCTTCACCGCTCTCGTACCAATAACCCACAGCCTTGGTTCAGTGTCACTTTCTGCCTCCTTCTCTCCTGTGCTCAAGCTGTTGAAGACTGCTGGTGAAAGTCTAAACACCAAGCCAAACTTGTTCACTTCAAGTATATCCTTTCCTGTCTTAATTCTGCCCTCTCCTTTGCCAGGTAAAACTATTTCTCCTCCCTAATTGACGCCAATGCCCCTCATTCCCTTTAGCTCTTATGTACATTTAACTTCCTTCTTAGGCCCCCAGTTTCTCCCCCTCCTCATCCCTCAACGATCTGGCCTCCTACTGTAGTAGTAAAATTAACACCATCAAGTCTGAGCTCCCCAAGGTCACTCCTCCCCCTTCTCCAAACCCCGCCCCCGCACGCTCGACCCTCTCTGTTACTATCCTATCCTTCCCAGCAGTATCTTCAGATGAGATCTCCTCCTTCCTTTCAATAACTCACCTGTGCTTCAGACTCCATTCCGTCTCATCTTATGAAATCTCTCTCCCCTTCCTTCCTTCCCTCCTTAACTTCCATCTTCCACAGCTCATTCTCCACTGGTTCCTTCCCCTCTGTCTTCAAACATGCCCACATCTCCCCCATCCTTAAAAAAAAACCCCACTCTTGACCCCACCTCCCCTTCTAGTTATCGCCCAATCTTCCTCCTGCCATTCCTTTCCAAACTCTTGGAACGAGTCGTCTACACTCACTGCTTCGAATTCCTCAACGCCAACTCTCTCCTTGACCCCCTCCAATCTGGCTTCCGCCACTCACACTCCACCGAAACCGCCCTCTCAATGGTCACCAATGACTTCTTTCTTGCTAAATCCAATGGCTCCTACTCTATCCTAATGCTCCTCGACCTCCCATCTGCCTTCGACACTCTGGACCACCCCATTCAGCTCAACACGCTATCCAAACCTTGGTTTCACGGACTCCGTCCTCTTCTGGTTCTCCTTTTATCTCTCCGGCCATTCATTCTCATTCTCCTCTGCAGGCTCCTCCTCCCTCTCCCATCCCCTTACCGTAGGGGTTTTTCAAGGGTCAGTTCTTGGTCCCCTTCTGTTCTCTATCTACACTCACTACTTGGTGGACTCATTCATGCCCACGGCTTCAACTATCATCTCTACGCTGACGACATCCAAATCTACATCTCTGTCCCTGCTCCCTTTCCCTCCTTTCTGGCTCGTTTCTCCTCCTGCCCTCAAGACATCACCATCTGGTTGTCTGCCCGCCATCTAAAACTCAGTATATCCTAGACTGAACTCCTTATCTTCCCTCCCAAACCCTGCCCCCTCCCTGACTTTCCTAACACTGTAGACGGCACTATTATCCTTTCCATCTCACAAGTCAGCAACTTTGGTGTCATCCTCTACTCCGCTCTCTCCTTCACCCCTCACATCCAATCCATCACCAGAATCTGCCAGTCTCACTTCTGCAACAACGCCAAGATACACACCTTCCTCTACATCCAAACCACTACCTTGTTGGTTCAATCTCTCATCTTATTCCGACTGGATTACTGCATCAGCCTCCACTCTGATCTCTCATCCTGTCTCTCCCCACTTCTGTCTAGAATTCACGCTGCATCCCGGATCATCTCTGTGCAGAAACTATCTGGACATGTTATTCACCTCCCTAAAAATCCCCAGTGGCTGCCTGTCAACCTATGCAACAAGCAAAAACTCCTCACTCTCGGCTTCAAGGTTTTCCATCTCCTCGCCCCCTCTTTCCTTCTCTCCTTCTAAAGCCTAGTCTGCACCCTCCACTCCTCCACTATTAACCTTCTCACTGTACCTCTTTCTCACCTGTCCCATCGTCAACCCACAGCCCACGTCCTCCCCCTGGCCTGGAATGCTCTCCTTCTGCACATCTACCAAGCTAGCTCTCTTCCTTTCATTCATTCATTCAATTATATTTATTGAGCGCTTACCGTGTGCAGAGCACTGTACTAAGCGCTTGGGAAGTGCAAGTCGGTAACATATAGAAATGGTCTCTACCCAACAATGGGCTCACAGTCTAGAAGCAAGCAGTTTTCCCTTGGTGAGAAAATAAACTAGAAATTTGAAGACATTCTATTATTGCATAAACACATTATCTTATAGAATAGTATCTAATAGTAAAAAAAAATCTTCCTCCCTTCAAATCCCTACTGAAAGCTCACCTCCTCCTAGAGGCCTTCCCTTTTTCCCCTCCTCCTCCTCATCCCCCACCCTACCTCCTTCCCCTCCCCTGAGCACCTGTATATATGTTTGCACAGATCCATTACTCTTCTTATTTTACTTGTACATATTTGCTATTCTATTTATTTTGTTAATGATGTGCATTTTGTTTTAATTCTATTTGTTCTAACGTCTTGACACCTGTCCACATGTTTTGTTTTGTTGTCTGCCTCCCCCTACTAGACTGTGAGCCAGTTGTTGGGTAGGGACCGTCTCTATATGTTGCCAACTTGTACTTCCCAAGCGCTTAGTACAGTGCTCTGCACATAGTAAGCGATCAATAAATACGATTGAATGAATGGATGAATGAACTCCAGGACCCCAGATCCACAGAGCTCTAAGAGATCCGAGGCCCCAGAGCACCTGAAATGCAGGACTCAAGAACCCCAGGAGCATCAGTCTCAGGAACCCTACATTCATTCATTCATTCAATCCTACTTATTGAGCTCTTATTGTGTGGAGAACACTGTACTAAGCCCTTGGGATGTAAAGCCTCAGGAGCCCCAGAGATCACAAGCCTCCTAGCTCAGGAAATGCTGTGTACAGCTCCCCCGAAAACAGGTGTCCCAAGGCCCCAGATCCCCAGAAACCCAGCAGCCTCGAATACTCAAGAGCATCAGAGCCTCAGGAGCACCAGAACTTAGACACTCAGAGTCCAGAGCCCCAAAGCCTCAGAAACCCCACAGTTTAGAGATCGAGTCCCAAGAGCTTCAAAGCTCCACAGCCCCTGTGCCCCAGACCCCAGAAGCCCGAGAGCCACGGAGACCAAAAGACCCTGGAGACCCGGGGCCTCAGGAACCCCAGAGCCTGAGGACCCCTAGAGCCCCAGAAGCCCTGGAGTCCCAGGTCCTAGTGTTCCAGGAGCCTCAAAGCCCCACAGCAACATATCCCCCGAGTTACCGGAGCCCTGGAGTCCCGAGAAGCCTATGAGCCCTAAGGCCCCAAATTCCCAGAGCCGCAGCAACCTCAGACTCTTAGGAGCCCCAAGGACCCAGAGCCTCCGAGCTCCCGGAGTCACAAAAGACCTAAAACCACAATCTTCCAGAGGCCCAGGAGTCCCAGAGCCATAGGAGACTCTAAGATCTAGATCCCCAGGACACCAGAGCCCCTGGATTCCCAGAGCCCAGAGCACCAGACTTCCAGGAGCCCCAGAGGCCCATGAGCCCCCGCAGACCCAGACCATCAGGAAACCCAATGCCTCAGAGGCCCTGAGCCCCAGGAGCCCCAGAGACCCAGAAGCCCCAAGGCCACAGAATTCCAGATCCCCAGGACAACAGAGCTCCAGGAGTCCCAGAACCCAGAGCCCCAGAGCTCCGTATCTCCCGAGCCCCAGGAGCCCTGGAGTCCTAAGAACCCCAAGAGGCCCAGGAGCCCTGGAGACCCAAGAACCTCAGTAGCCCCTGAGCTCCAGGAACCAGAGATCCCCAGTAATCCCAAGGGCAACGGGCCCTCAAGCCCCAGGAGCCCTGGAACCCCGGAGTCCAGAGTCACAGAGTCCCAGGAGGCCAAGCCCCCACAGCACCATAGTCTTAGGAGTTCCGGAGTGCAATAGCCCTAGGAGTCTGAGAGCTGCAGTGCCCCAGAGCTGCAGGAGCCTGTAGACTCCAGGGCACCAGAGCCTCAAAGGCCCAGGGGTCCCAGATCATGAGAGCCATAAGACCCTCAAGGTCCCAGAGACCTAGAGCCCCGGACCCTAAGATCCCCAAGGCCCCAGAGTCCCAAATACTCAGGAACCCCAAGGCCAAAGAGCCCCCAAGTTACAGGATTCCTGAATCCCCAGAAGGCCACTAAGCCCCAGAGCCCAAGGATGCCCAGAGCCCAGAGCCCCCAAACCCAGGAGACCCAGTGCCCTCCTCTCTGTATTCCCAGGTCATGATTCATCACTGACCCAGAGCCTTGAGAGACGTGGCTGGTCCCCCTGTCTCCCGGTCCACGTACCCCTCTGCCTCCTGGCCCTGGTACACACCCAACACCCTGCCCTGGTCCCCCTCTGCCACCCGGACATAGTTCCTCTCTGCAACCTGCCCTGTTCCCCGAGGGCCTCCCGGCCTTCATTTCTTCTACCTCTAGTCACTTGGGTGTGTCTCTATCCCGGCCTAGATCCCCTCTACACCCGGCCCTGGTCCTCCTGTCTCCCGGCCTAGGTACTTCTCTGCCTCCTGGCCCTGGTCCCCCCTCTGTCTACCCTTTCTGGCCCGCCCCCCCCCCCGCCATCACACCGCGTGGCCCCCGCTGCTCCAGGAATGATCCTCTCCTCAGAGCGCCCCGATAGATTCCCAGACTCCGTTCCCGAGAGGCCCGCCCGCCCGCCATCACACCGCGTGACCCCTGCTGCTCCCGGAAGGCTCCTCTCCTCCGAGCGCCGCCATAGACGCCCCCTGCTTCCATCCCCACCCACTTAAACGACCTTCTTAGAGTGCCCCCCAACCCCCCTTCCCGGTCCGGTCCGCCATAGACGCCACAGACTCCCCCCGCCCCCGCCCCGGGAAAAAGACCCTTGTTATCACCAAATTACATTAACCACCACCTCATTCGCACCTACTCAGCCTTCCTGTCCCTCCATCGACCCCCAGCCCACGTCCCTCCCCGGGCCTGGAATGCCCTCCCTCTGCCCATCCACCAAGCTAGCTCTCTTCCTCCCTTCAAGGCCCTACTGAGAGCTCATCTCCTCCAGGAGGCCTTCCCAGACTGAGCCCCTTCCTTCCTCTCCCCCTCATCCCCCTCTCCATCCCCCGCATCTTACCACCTTCTCTTCCCCATAGCACCTGTATATATGTTTGCACATATTTATTACTCTATTCATTTGTTTTACATGTACCTATCTATTCTATTTTATTTTGTTAGTATGTTTGCTTTTGTTCTCTGTATCCCCCTTCTAAACTGTGAGCCCACTGTTGGGTAGGGACTGTCTCTATATGGTGTCAGCTTGTACTTCCCAAGCGCTTGGTACAGTGCTCTGCACACAGTAAGCGCTCAATAAATACGATTGATTGATTGATTGATTGATTGATTGATCAGCTTCGACAGCCCTGGAGCCCCAAGAGGCCCAGGAACCCAAGAGGTTAGTTTTAGGTTTAGGGTTAGGATTAAGGTTAAGGATAGTGGTAGATTTGAGGTTAGGTTTAGGACCAAGGTTAGAGTTAAAGCAATTTGTTGCCCTGGAATAATTACAGGGTAAGCAACATTCTTGGGCTGAAACTTTCCACTCACATAGGCCCCTAGATACACTTCTGGGAGTAGGGTTAGTGTTAGGGTTGGGGTTAGGGTTAGGATTAGGTTCCGGGATAAGGCTAGCTACAGGATTTGTTCATTGTGTTATCTTGATAAATTTAAAGGGAAATCATCAGTTTTGGGGGTTGGCAGAGCCCACTCACACAGGCCTACAGACTCTCTTCCACAAGCCCTGGAGAATTATGTCTAGGGTTACTGTCAGGATTAGGTTTAGGGTGATGGTTAGGGTGAAATCTGAGAACCCTGTTAGCGTTAGTATTAGGGTTAGAGTTAGAGATAGGGCTAGGGCTAGAGCTGGTGTTAGGCTTAGATTTAGGTTTATGTTTAAGGTTAGCTTTAGGGTTATGGTTAGGATCAGCACTAAGGCTAGGGTTAGGGTTAGAGTTAGGGTTTGGTTTGGGATTAGGTAGTAGGGTTATGTTTTGGGTAAGGGCAAGGACTAGAGTTAGGAATAGGGCTAGGTTTAGGTTTAGGGTAACAGGGGCAGGGTTAATTGGGTTAAGGTTAGGATTAGGGTTAGTGATAGGACTACTGCTAGACTCAGGGCTAAATTTACAAAAGAAATTAGGGATGGATTTAAATTTAGATTTAGGGCTAGGCCTAGGATTAGGGTTAGGACTAGGCTAGGGTTAGTGCTACGGTTAAGGGTGAAGGCTAGGGTTTGTGTTAAGTTGAGAATTTGAGTTAGGGTCCGGTTTAAGGTTCTGTTTAGCCCTAGGGCTAAGTTTAGGTTTAGGGATAGAATTACAGTTAGGGTTAGGCTTAGAGTTAGTGTTACTGTAATGGCTAGGGCTAGGCCAAGGGCTTGGGTTATCTTTGCAGTTAAACATCAGGATTTGCAGTATAAGAGGTTTACAGTTAGGTTTAGGGCTAGGGTGGGCCTAGGACTAAGGTTAAATTTTGGTTTACAATTAGGACTAGGTTTAGCATTATGGATAGGGTTAGAGCTAGGGTTAGGGTATGGGGTTATGTTTAGATTTAGGATTAGGGTTAGGAGTAAAGCTAGGATTATGATTAGGATTGAGAAGCAGCCTGGCTCAGTGAAAAGATCCCGGGCTTGGGAGTCAAAGGTCGTGGGTTCTAATCCCGGCTTTGCCACTCATCTGCTGTGAGACCTTGAGCAAGTCACTTCACTTTTCTGTGCCTCTGTTACCTCATCTTTAAAATGGAGATTGAGACTCCAAACCCCTTGAGGGACAACCTGATTACACTGTATCTACTCCAGCGCTTAGAACAACTTGCTGACCTTGTATCTACCCCAGCACTTAGAACAGTTCCTGGCACATAGTAAGCACTTAATGAATACCATTATTATTATTATTATTATTATATTAAAATTAGTGTTAGAGTTAGACTTAGGGATATAGATAGGGCTAAATTTAGAGGTAGGTTTAGGATTAGATTTGGAGTGGGGGCTAGGGTTAGAGCTAGAGTCAGGGATAGGGTTAGGGTTAGGATTAGGGTAAGAATTAGGGTTCTCATTTACTCATTCATTCATTCAGTCGTACTTATTGAGTGCCTAGTGTGTGCAGCGCACTATACAAAGCACTTGAGTAGTACAAGTTGGCAACATATAGAGACCGTCCCTACCCGAACAGCAGGCTCACAGTCTAGAAGGGGGAGATAGACAACAAAACAAAGCATATTAACAAAATAAAATAAATTGAATAGTAACTATGTACAAGCAAAATAAATAGAGTAATAAATATGTACAAACATATATACAGGTGTTGTGGGGAGGGGAAGGAGGTAGGGTGCGCGGATGGGAAGGGGGAGAGGAAGGAGAGGGCTCAGTCTGGGACAGCTCTCCTGGAGGAGGTCAGCTCTCAGCAGGGCTTTGAAGGGAGGAAGAGAGCTAACTTGGCAGATGTGCAGAGATAGGGCATTCCAGGCCAGGGGGAGGACTTGGGCCTTGGGTCGACGGCGGAACAGGAGAGAATGAGGCACCGTGAGGAGGTTAGTGGCCGAGGAGCAGATGGTGTGGGCTGGGCTGCAGAAGGAAAGAAAGGAGGTGAGGAAGGAGGGGACGAGGTGATGGAGAGCCTTGAAGCCGAGAGTGAGCTGTTTCTGCCTGATGCATAGGTTGATTGGTAGCCATTGGAGATTTTTGAGGAGGGGAGTAACATACCCAGAGCGTTTCTGTACAAAGATGATCCGGACAGCAGCGTGAAGTATAGGTTGAAATAGGGAGAGACAGGAGGATGGGAGAGGAGAGAGGAGGCTGATGCAGTAATCCTGTCGGGATAGGATGAGAGATTGAACCAGCAGGGTAGTGGTTTGGATGGAGAGGAAAGGGCGGATCTTGGCGATGTTGCAGAGGTTTTGCAGGTTTTGGTGATGGATTCGATGTGAGGGGTGAGCGAGAGAGCGGAGTAGAGGATGACATCAAGGTTGTGGGCTTGTGAGATGGGAAGGATGGTAGTACCGTCAACAGTAATAGGAAAGTCAGGGAGAGGGCAGGGTTTGGGAGGGAAGATAAGGAGTTCAATCTTGGACAAACTGAGTTTTAGATGGCGGGCAGACATCCAGATGGTAATGTCTTGAAGGCAGGAGGAGACACGAGCCTGAAGGGAGGGAGAGAGAGCAGTGGCAGAGATGTAGATTTGGGTGTCATCAATGTAGAGATGGTAGTTGAAGCCGTAAGAGCGAATGAGTTCACCAAGGGACTGAGTGTAGATAGAGAACAGAAGGGGACCAAGAACTGACCCTTGAGGAACCCCTACAATAAGGGGACGGGAGAGGGAGGAGGAGCCCGCAAAAGAGACTGAGAATGAACGGCCAGAGAGATACGAAGAGAACCAGGAGAGGACAGAGTCTGTAAAGTCAAGGTTGTATAGTGTGTTAGGAGAAGGGGGTGGTCCAGAGTGTCGAAAGCAGCTGAGAGGTCGAGGAGGATTAGGATAGAGTAGGAGCCGTTGGATCTGGCCAGCAGGAGGTTATTGGTGACCTTTGAGAAGGCAGTTTTGGTGGAATGTAGGGGACGGAAACAGATTGGAGGGGGTCGAGGAGAGAGTTGGCGTTGAGGAATTCGAGGAAGCGCGTGTAGATGACTCTTTCAAGGAGTTTGGAAAGGAATGGTACTTGTATTTCCCAAGCGCTTAGTACAGTGGTCTGCACACAGTAAGTGCTCAATAAATACGATTGAATGAATGAATCAATGAATGGTAAGAGGGATATAGGGCGATAACTAGAAAGCAAGGTGGACTCAAGAGAGGGTTAACCCTCACCCTAACCCTAACCCCAACCCTAAAACCAAACTTAACCCAACCCCTCAACCTAATCACAACCCTATTGCTAACCCAACCCTATCCATAGCCCTAACCCTAGCCTTTTTGCTAACCTTACCCTAACCTTAACCCCCACCCTAACCCTCACGCCCACCCTAGTCCGAGCCCTAACCCTAATTTTAGCACTAAACCTAGCCCTACCCTTTGCTCTAACCTAGTCCTATCCCAACCTCTAACAGTAATCCAAGCCCTAGCCCTAGCCATAACCCTAAACCTACCCTTAACTCAAAACCTAGCCATAACCCTGACCCTAACCCTAGGACTAGCCCTAGACCTAACTCTTAATCTAACCCTAACCCTAACCCCAAATTTAACCCCATCCCTTAACACTAGTGCCAATCCTAACCCCAAACCTGACCCTAACATTCAATTTAACCCTAACCTTAGCCTTCATGCTATCCCTAACCTTAGCCCTAATTCTAACCCTAATCCTAATCCTGTACCTAACACTAACCCTAATCCTAACCCTAGCCCTAGCTGTATAGCTAAACCTAATCTTAACTCTAACCCGAACCATAAATCTGACCATAACACCCACCATAATCCTAAACCCAAACCTAACCCTTATCCAAAACCTAACTCTAACTCTAAATGTAACCCTTATCTCAGTACTATTCCCAACATTAACTTTAGCCCTAGCACTTTCTCTTCCCCTAACCCTAGCTCTAGGCCTAGATGTAACCTTAATCCTCACTCTAACTCTAATCCTAACTTTAACTCTAGCCCAAAGCCTCATACTAACGCTCAACCTAAAGCTAGCCAGAGTGTTAACTCGAACTCTGACCCAAACAGTAACCCAAACTTTAATCCTAACCCTAGCCTAAATGCTAATCCATCCCTAATGCTACCCCTATCTTTAAACTTAAATATAGCCCTAATGCTATTCCTAACACAAGCCACAACCTAGGTCTTATCCCTAACCATAGTCCTAGCATTAACCTTAACCCTAACCTTAGTTTTAGTAATAGCTATTTGCACTAACCCTTCTTCCAACCCCAATCCTAACCACAAATTTAACCATAGCCTTAATCCAAACCCTAACCCTTACCCTAACTCTAAAACTAACTCTAACCTTAACCTTAACCCTAGCTCTAGACCTATACCTGCACCTAATCTTAATCCAATCCTTCCAGGAGCCCTAGCCTTACAGCTACCCAAACACTAACCCTAAACCTAACCCTACCCTAGACTTTACTCTTACCATAGCCCTATCCCAAATGATAGCAATACCCCTAACCCTAATCATGACCCTAAACCTTACTGTAACGCCAACCCATGCCTTAACCCTAACCTTAGCCCTATCACTAATCCTAATCCTAATCTTTACCCGAATCTTAATCTTAACCTTAAACCTAATCCAGGCCTAACACAAACACTAACCCTAAAACTAACTCCACCCTAAATTCTAACCCTAACAATAACCCTAAATCTTCAAGCCTGTGGGATCATGACTGTGAGTCTGTGGGGTGTGGGTGTGGGGGGGGGAACCTTCAGTCCCAAGAATTTTGCTCATTCTGTAACTTCCAGGACAACAAATTGCCCTAATAGTAATAATGATGGCATTTGTGAAGCACTTACTATGTGCCAAGCACTGGGGTAGATATAGGTAATCAGGTTGTCCCACACGGGGCTCACAGTTTTAATCCCCATTTTACAGATGAAGTAATTTAGGCACGGAGAAGTTAAGCGACTTGCTCAACGTCACACAGCTGACAAGTGATGGAGTTGGGATTAGAACCTAAGACCTCTGGCTCCCTTTTCCCCATAAGCCAGGTTGTGCTAACCTTGGCCATACCTAACCCTAACTCTACCTCTAATCCTAAACCCCCTCTTATTCACAGGAGGGTGGGGAAGGGCTCAGAGTGGGAGCTAATTCCTCCAGATCAGTCAGTCCTATTAATTGAGCGCTTACTCTAGGCAGAACACTGTAGAAAGAGCTTGTGGGAGTACAGTGTACCAATAAACAGGCACACACCCTGCCACAGTGAGTTTACAGTCTAGAGGGGGAGACAGACATTAATATAAGTAAATTATAGATGTGTAGAAAGCTGTAGGGCTGGTGGGAGGACGTATAAGGGTAGATCAGGACTACCTTTGTGGGGCTGAGCTGCTGGTTGCTCGTCTATATGTTGCCAAATTGTACTTCCCAAGCGCTTACTACAGTGCTCTGCACACTGTAAGCGCTCAATAAATACGATTGATTGATTGACTGAGAAATAGGGTGCCCCCCCTCCATCCCTGAGGAGCTGTGAGGACAGGAAGAATAGGTGTTTCTTGCCCAAGACCAGAGGCTGGACTGTAATAGAACAGGTTTTCTGCCCAGCCACTTAAAGTGAAACCTGGCAATCAGACTTTCATTCATTCATTCAATCATATTTATTGAGCGCTTACTGTGTGCAGAGCACTGGACTAAGTGCTTGGGAAGTCCAAGTTGGCACTTGTACGACCTCTCCCTGGAAGGGAGAGGACAATAACTGTAGGCTACTCAGATGTCCAAAGGCTCTTGATCCAGTTGGGAATTGTCCAGGTGTTTAGATTTTAGATGGATCCCAGACTGAGCCCCCTTTTTCCTCTCCTCCTTCCCCTCCCCACAGTACTTGTATCTATATTTGTACAGATTTATTACTCTATTTTACTTCTACATATTTACTATTCTATTTATTTTTTTAATGATGTGCATATAGCTTTAATTATTTGTCTGACGACTTGACACCTGTCCACATGCTTAGTTGTTTGTCTCCCCCTTCTAGAGTGTGAGCCCGTTGTTGGGTAGGGACCGTCTCTATGTGTTGCCAACTTGTACTTCCCAAGCGCTTAGTACAGTGCTCTGCACACAGTAAGCGCTCAATAAATACGATTGAATGAATGAATAATGAAATCTTCATGTGTGGCTTAGTGAAAACAGCATGAGGTTTGGAGTTCTAATCCTGACTCTGCCACTTGTCAGCTGTGTCTTTGGGCAGGTCACTTAACTTCTCTGTGACTCAGTTACCTCATCTGGAAAATGTGGATTAAAATGTGAGCCCCATGTGAGACAACCTGATTACCTTGTATCTATCCCAGCATTTAGAAAAGTGCATGGCACATAAACAAATACCATAATTATTATCCAGTGTTTAGAACAGTGCTCTGCACCTTAGTAAGCACTTAACAAATATTATTACTATCACTATTATTATTATTACTATAATAAAATCTTACCATAAACCTAACCGAAAACTTAACACTAGCCCTAGCCCTTACCCTAATCTTAAACCTAACTACAACTTTAGCCTTAGCCCAAAATTTAACATTAAACATAACCCTAAGAACCTGATTACCCAGTGCTTAGAACAGTGCTTGGCACATAGTAAGCACTTAACAAATACCATAATTATTATCTAGAGCTTAGAACAGTGATTTGCACATAGTAAGTGCTTAACAAATACCACTATTATTCTTATCATTAAATCTTTCCATAAACGTAATCATATCCTTAACACTAGCCCTACCCCTTACCATAATCCTAAACCTAACTCCAACTTTAGCCTTAACCCAAAATCTAACATTAAACCTAACCCTAACACTAATCCTAATTCTAACTCTAACACTAACCCTGGCTCTAGCTCAACCCTAAAATTACTCCTAACTCTAACCCCAAATCCTAACCCTAACTCAAAAACTAACTGGAGCACTAGCCTAAAACCCAACCCTAACCTTAACCCCAACCCTAACCTAACCATAAACCTAACTCTAAACCTAATCCTAAACCTAACTTTAAACCTAACCCTGGCTCTAGCCCTAGCCTCAACCCTAACCAATTTACCCAAACCAAAACACTAACCCAACTCGCCCAAACCAAAACCCAAACCTTAAAGGTAACTTTAATCCTATACCTAAATCTTATCCTAACTTAAAAACTAAGCCTAACTGTAAGCCTAACTCCAGCTCTAATTAGAACACTAACCCTAAACCTGGTTCTAACCCTAATCTCAATCCTAAACCTCACCCTAGCACTAACTCTAACCTGACTTCAATCCCTAAACCTACACCATACTTATTTCTTATTCTGTCCCTGGGTCTGACACTAATTCTAACCCTAACATTAACCATAGATCTAGCAGTAAATCCAGCAGTAACTTTAATCAAACCCTAACTCTAGCTCAAGTCTTAACCCTAACCTTAGCTCTAACCCTAGCCCTAAACCAAACCCTATCCCTATCCATAACCCTAACTATAGCCTTAGCACTAACCCTAACCCTAACCCTAACACAAAAAACTAGCCCTAGCTCAGGCCCTAGCACTAACAATAACCCTAACCCAAACCGTAATGTTAAACTTGGCCATAATTTTATCCTAATGCTATCTCTAGCCCCAGACCTAATTGAGCCTTTAACACTATCCCTACTTCTAACCCCAAATTGAAGCACGGCCCTAATCTTAACCCTAGGTCATACCTTAACCTAACCCTAAGTCTAACCTTAACTTAACCTTAGCTTTAGCCCTACATCTAGAACTACATTTAACACTTACAGGAACCCTATCCTTACATTGACCTGAACATTAACACTAAACCTAACCCTAACATGAAATTTAACCTATAACCTAACCCTGACTTTAAGCCCAATGCTACCCCTAACCCTAGCCCTGACTCTAAGCCTAAAACAAGACCTAATCCAACTCAGCCTACTCAGCCTACTCCTCAAGGAGTTTGGAGAGGAATGGTAGGAGGGAGCCGTGGGGGATCAAGGGAGGGTTTTTTACAACAGGGGAGACATAGGCATATGATTTGGATATGAGGATGTGAGTATTGGAGTGGATGGGTGGGTATGAGTGTAGGTCTTCTCTAAGTCTGTCTCAGGTGAAATGTGTCTATGTGGTATACTCAACTCATCCTCCTCTCCCTCTTTCCCCTTTTCCTTTCCTTTTCCTTTCTCCTAATTTTTTCCTGCACGAATGGAAGTCCTTCCCACAGTATCTTCAAGGTACTAACTTGTAGATATTCCCTGCCAACCACCCCTTATCTTGATGCACAAATCCACACCCTCAACTGAGGGTGAATTTTGTGATGGATGAGGTTAGCCCGTAGTCTGGATTTCCACCAGCTGCTCTCTGCAGGTGGAGCTCAGGAGGCAAGGAAGTATGTTGTATAGATGATCCAGGGGCTGCAGGTTAGTGAATCAAAAGATAGAGGAGTAAAACTGATGAGGTCATAAGAGGTAGGAGTTTGGGGTTGTGGACCTGTGCATCATTAGAATGAAAGGAGTTGAAATGGACCATGATGACCTGAGATAGGTGAAGCACATCAAGAGATGGGAGCCATCTGTGGAGGGATAGGACAATTTCCTGGTAGATGTATGGGACAGAAGGTAAATGTAGAGATTGTAGCCAGAGACTGGGGTTTCATTCAATGATTCAGTCGTATTTATTGAGTGCTTACTGTGTGCAGAGCACTATACAAGTCGGCAACATATAGAGACGGTCCCTACCCAACAGCGGGCTCACAGTCTAGAAGGGGCAGACAGAGAACAAAACAAAACATATTAAAATAAAATGAATAGAATATCATTAATAAAATAGAGTAGTAAACTGTACAAGTAAAATAAATAGAGTAATAAATATGTACAAATATATACAAGTGCTGTGGAGAGGGGAAGGAGGTAGGGCAGAGGGAGAGGTGGCGATGGGGAGGGGAGGAGGAAAGGAAAAAGGGGCTCAGTCTGGGAAGGCCTCCTGGAGGAGGTGAGCTCTCAGTAGGGCTTTGAAGGGAGGAAGAGAACTAGTTTGGTGGATGAGGGAGTGAGCATAGATAGAGAACAGAAGAGGACCAAGAACTGACCTTTGAGGAACCCCTACGGTAAGGGGATGGGAGTGGGAGGAGGAGCCCACGAAGGAGACTGAGAATGAATACCTGGAGAGATAAGACGAGAACCAGGAGAGGTTGGAGTCTGTGAAGCCAAGGTTGGTTAGCATGTTGAGGAGAAGGGGGTGGTCCACAGTGTCGAAGGCAGCTGAGAGGTCGAGGAGGATTAGGTTAGAGTAGGAGCCATTGGTTTGGCAAGAAGAAGATCATTGGTGACCTTTGAGAGGGAAGTTTCTGTGGAGTGTAGGGGACGGAAGCCAGATTGGAGGGGGTCTAGGAGAGAGTTGGAGTTGAGGAATTTGAGGCAGTGAGTGTAGATGACTCATTCTAGGAGTTTGGAAAGGAAGGGTAGGAGGAAGATAGGGTGATAACTAGAAGGGGCAGTGGGGTCAAGAGAGGGTGTTTTTTAGAATGGGGGAGACGTGAGCATGTTTGAAGGCAGAGGGGAAGGAACCAGTGGAGAGTGAGTGGTTGAAGGTGGAAGTTAAGGAGGGGAGGAGGGAAGGGGCAAGAGTTTTCGTAAGATGAGAGGGAATGGGGTCCGAAGCACAGGTGGATGGAGTAGCACTTGAGAGGAGGGAGATCTCATCTGAAGATACTACTGGGAAGGATGGGAGAGTAGTGGGGAGGCTTGAGAGCCGGGGGGGATGGAGAAGGGGGAGGGGTGATTTTGGGGAGCTCAGACCTGATGGTGTTAATTTTACTAATGACATGGTAGGCAAGATTGTTGGGGATGAGGGATGGAGGATGGGGAGGTACAGGGGACCTGAGGAGGGAGTTAAATGTCCTGAACAGCTGATGGGGGTGATGGGCATGGGTGTCAATAAGAGAGGAAAAATAGTTTTGCCTGGCAGAGGAGAGGGCAGAGTTAAGGCAGGAAAGGATAAATTTAAAGAGTTGGGGGATTAAAAATTGTTTAGAAATTAGAAATAATGAAATAATGAAATTCAGGGTTTGTCTTAAAGCTTTTCTGTTTGATATGGAGGTGGATGGACAACCCCGGAAGGTTCTTAAGGACTGAAGAAAAAGGACTGAACTTGTTTAGAAAAATGGTCCGGGCAGCAAAATGAAGTAAGGACTGGGGCAAGGAGAAATAGGAGGCAGGATGTCAGTGGGGAGATTGATGCAATAGTCAAGGTTAGGCTAGGTGCTGCTTGGATCAACGGAGTGTAAGTTTGGATGTAGAAGAAAGGATGGATTAATAATAATAACAACAATAATAATAATGATAGTAATAATAATGGTATTTGTTAAACACTTACTGTGTGCCAGGCACTGTACTAAACGCCGGGGTGGATACAAGCAAAATGGGCTGGACACACTCGGTGTCACGTGTGGGGCTCACAATCTCAATCCCCATTTTACAGAGAAATGAAATGACTTGCTTAAGGTCACACAGCAGACAAGTGGCAGCTCCGTTATTAGAACTCAGAACCTTTTGACTCCCAGGCCTGTGCTCTATCCACTATGCTGTACTGCTTCCCTGATTGTGGTCTGTGGATTTTGGAAAGTGGGCAGGAAACATTCTACCAATTTTGTCACATTGAATAGTGCTGTGCACACAGTAATCACTTAATAAATATAATTGATGATTGATTCAATGATTTATTGATTGAGTGATTTCCTGAAGGTTAAGCGTGTGAGAGTTGGTTACACATTGAATATGTGTGTCAAAAGAGAGAGATGAATCGAGGATAATGCCAAGGTTATGGGCTTGTGAGACAGGGAGGATGTTGGGCTGCATACAGTGATGGGAAATTCACAGGAAGAACAGGATTAGGTTGGGAGGAAACAGATATATCATATCATAAATAGCTAGAAGCAGCATGGCCTAGTAGAAAAAGCCTGGGTCTGGGAGTTAGAAGACCTGTGTTTTAATCCTGATTTCACCATATGCATGTGCTGTGTCTACAAACCAGTTCAGTATTTTAGGTGTACATTGTTGGTAGGGCATACCTTAGTTGTTGTTGGTATAATTATGATGATGATGATGATGATTGCGATTGTTATTATTGCATTTGTTAAGCCCTTCTATATGTCAAACACTGTTGTAAGTCCTGGAGTAGATAAAGTTTATTCCTTTAGACTGTAGGCTTGTTGTGGGCAGGGAATGTGTCTGTTAATTGTAGTACTGTGCTCTCCCAAGCATAAGAAATGTGTTCCTTGTTGTATTGTGCTCTCCCAAGCACTTAGTGCAGTGCTCTGTACACAGTAAATGCCTGCAGATCATCTGCAGTGTCTGCCTCCTTAGCTCCATGCTTGAGCCGCTGAACGCTGCTGGCAGAAATCTAAACAGGCCAACCTTGTCCACTTCAAGTTTGTCCCTTCTTGCCTTAACTCTGCCCTCTCCTCTGCCTGAAAAAACGATTTCTCTTCCCTTATTGGCACCCATGCCCAACACGCTCGCTAGTTGTTCCAGTTATTCAACTCCCTTCTCAGGCTCGCTGTCCCCCCAACTCCCTCATCCCTCACCCGCAACGATCTGGCCATCTACTTCATTAAGAAAATTAACCACATCAGATGTGAGCTACCCCAAATCACCCATCCCCCTCCTCCACCCCCACTCCTCTCAGCCCCCTTTTCAACTATCCCATCCTTCTCAGCAGTATCTTCAAAGGAGATCTCCTGCCTGCTCTCAAGTGCCACCCCCTGCACATGCACAATGGACCCCATTCCTTCTCACCTTATAAAAACTCTTGCCCCTTAATAATAATAATAATGATGGCATTTATTAAGCACTTACTATGTGCAAAGCACTGTTCTAAGTGCTGGGGGGGAGGGGATACAAGGTAATCAGGTTGTCCCATGTGGGGCTCACAGTCTTCATCCCCATTTTCCAGATGAGGTAACAGACACAGAGAAGTGAAGTGACTTGCCCAAAGCCACACAGCTGATAATTGACAATTTGAACCCATGACCTCTGACTCCCAAGCCCGGTCTCTTTCCATTGAGCCACACTGCCTTCCCTTCTCCCTTCCTAAACTACCATCTTCAACCACTCACTCTCCGGTGGCTTCTTCCTCACTGACTTCAAACATGCCTTTGTCTCCCCCATCCTAAAAAAATCCTTCCCTTGACCCCACAGCCCCTTCCAGTTATCTCCCCATTTCCCTCCTACCCTTCCTTTCCAAACTCCCAGAGTGAATCATCTATACTAGCTGCCTTGAATTACTCTCCTCCAATTCTGTCCTGGACCCCTTCCAATCTGGCTTCCACCCCTTTCACTCCATTGAAACTGCCCTCTCATAGGTCACCAATGTCCTCCTCCTTGCCAAATCCAATGCCTCCTACTGCATCCTAATCCTCTGCGACCTCTCAGATGCCTTTGACACTGTGGGCCATCCTTTTATCCTTAATACACTATCCAACCTTGGCTTCACGGACTCTGTCCTTCCCTTGTTCTCCTCTTATCTCTCTCAGTTCATTCTCAGTCTCCTTCGCGGGCTCCCCCTCCCCCTCCCATCCCCTAACTGTAGGAGTGCCTCAAGGGTCAGTTCTTGGTCTCCTTCTGTTCTCCATCTGCATTCACCCCCTTGAAGAACTCATTCGCTCCCATGGCTTCAGGTCTCATTTCTATGCAGATAACATCCAAATCCACATCTACGCCCCTGTTCTCTCTTCCTCCCTCCAGGCTCACATCTCCTCCTGCCTTCAGGACATCTCTACTTGGATGCCCTCCAGCTACTTAAAACCCAAGGACAGAGCTCCTATCTCCCCTCCGAAACCCTGTCCTCTCCCAAACTTTCCTGTCACTGTAGATGGCACCACCATACTTCCCGTCGCACTAGCCCACAATCTTGGTGTCATCAGTCAGAAACTCCTCACCCTCGGCTTCAAGGCTCTCCATCACCTCGCCCCCTCCTACCTCACCTCCCTTCTCTCCTTCTACAGCCCAGCCCTCACCCTCCACTCCTCTGCCGCTAATCTCCTCACCGTGCCTCGCTCTCACCTGTCCTGCCATCGACCCCCGGCCCACATCCTCCCCCGGGCCTGGAATGCCCTCCCTCTGCCCATCCGCCAAGCTAGCTCTCTTCCTCCCTTCAAGGCCCTACTGAGAGCTCATCTCCTCCAGGAGGCCATCCCAGACTGAGCCCCTTCCTTCCTCTCCCCCTCGTTCCCCTCTCCATCCCCCCCATCTTACCTCCTTCCCTCCCCCACAGCACCTGTATATATGTATATATGTTTGTACATATTTATTACTCTATCTATTTATTTATTTATTTATTTTACTTGTACCTATCTATTCTATTTATTTTATTTTGTTTGTATCTTTGGTTTTGTTCTCTGTCTCCCCCTTCTAGACTGTGAGCCCACTGTTGGGTAGGGACTGTCTCTATATGTTGCCAGCTTGTACTTCCCAAGCGCTTAGTACAGTGCTCTGCACACAGTAAGTGCTCAATAAATGCGATTGATTGATTGATTGATCCTTGACTCTGCTCTCTCATTCACCCCACATATCCAATACATCATCAAATCTTACCAGTTTCACCTTCACAACGTTGCCAAGATCCACCCTTTTCTTTCCATTCAGATCTCTGCTATGTTAATACAGTCACTCATCCTGTCCTGACTGGACTACTACATCAGCCTCCTTTCTGACCTCCCAACCTCCTTCCTCTCCCCACTTCAGTCCGTACTTCACTTTGCTGCCCAGTTTATCTTTCTACAGAAACTTTCAGGGCATGTCATCCCTCTCCTCCAAAATCTCCAGTGGTTGCCTATGCACCTCCATATCAAACAAAAACGCCTCACTATTGGCTTTAAAGCTCTCCATCACCTTGTCCCCTCTCTCTCCCTCTAAATCCCAGCCCACACACTCTGCTTCTCTGGTGCTAATCTTCTCACTGTGCCTCTGTCTTGCCTGTCTCACCGCCGACCTCTGGCCCATGTCCTACCTCTGTCTGGAACACGCTCCCTCCTCAAATCCACCAAACAATCACTCTTCCCCCTTTCAAAGCCATTCTGAAGGAGCACCTCCTCCAAGAGGCCTTCCCAGACTAAGTCCCCTTTATCTCAGCTCTCCCTCCTTTCTGCCTCACCTCAACTCACTCCCTTCATTCTTCCCCCCATCTCCCCGCCCCACAGCACTTATGTGTATATGTATGTATCTGTAATTATATTATTTATACTGATGCCTGTTTACTTGTTTTGGTGCCTGTCTCCCCCCTCTAGACTGTAAGCCTGGTGTGGACTGGGATTGTTTCTCTTTATTGTAGTTTCCAAGCGCTTAGTACAGTACTCTCTCTGCAAATAGTGAGCACTAAGTAAGTAGGATTGAATGAATGAATGAATAGTAAGCATTATTAATAATTACAATTGAATTAATTAATTAATTAACGCATACCAACTCCCTGTATCACTTGGGAATCACAGTCTAGAGAGGGAGAACAGTCATTAAATTCCCATTTTATAGCTGTCAGTTTTATCTCTACAGTGTCTCAAGAATTTGCCCTTTCCTCTATCCAAACTAGTACCACACTGGTTCAAGCCCATCATTACTGTATCATCCCCCTTGCTGACTTCCTTGTCTCTATATTATGCTCTGTCCAGTCATTCTTCATTTTGCTGTCCATATCATCTGTCAAAACAAATGTTCTGCACACATCTCTCCACTCCTCAAATATGTCCAGTGTTTGCTCATCTAGCTTCACACCAAGCAGAAACTCTTCACTATCTGATTCAAGGCACTCAATCCGCTCTCTCCTTTTAACTTCCTCAAGAACCTCCAAGAGGTTGCTCATCCACCTACATAGCAAACAAAAACTCCTAACCATTGGCTTTGAAGCACTCAATCCCCTTGTCCCCCTTCTACCTCACCCCACTGCTCTGCTGCTACAACCCAGCCTGCACACTTTGCTCCTCTAATTCATTCATTCAGTCATATTTATTGAGTGCTTATTGTGTGGGAGAGAACAATACAATACCCGATACATTCGCTGCCCACAACAAGTTTATAGTCTAATGCCAACTTTCTCACTGTTCTTCAGTCTCATCTATCTCTCCACTGACCTTTCACCCACATCCAGCCCCTGGCCTAGTTCTCACTCCTCAAATGCAACATAACAATTACTGACCCCCACTTCAGAGCCATATTGAAGGTACATCTCCTCCAAGAGACCTCTCTAAGTCCTTCTTTCCTATTCTGCTACTCCCTTCTGTGTCACCCTGACTTGCTCTCTTTTTTCATTACTTAATTCATTCATTCATTCAGTCGTATTTATTGAGCACTTACTGTGTGCAGAGCATTGTACTAACTGCTTGGAAAGTACAATTCAGCAACAGATAGAGACAATCCCTACCCAACAACGGGCTCAAAGTCTAGAAAGGGGAGACAGACAACAAAACAAGTAGACAGGCATCAGTAGCATCAAAATAAATAAAAAGAATTGTAGATATATACACATCATTAATAAAGTAAATACAGTAATAAATATTTACAAATATACACAAGTGCTGTGGTCGGGGAGGGTGTAGAGCAGAGGGAGGGAGTAGGGGCGATGGGGAGGTGAGGAGGAGCAGAGGAAAAGGGGGCTCAGTCTGGGAAGGCCTCCTGAAGGAGGTGAGCTCTCAGTAGGGTTTTGGAAAGGGGAAGAGAGCTAGTTTGGTGGACATGAAGAGGGAGGGCATTCCAGGTCATTGGTAGAATGTGGGCCAGGGGTCGACGGTGGGACAGGTGAGAATGAGGCACAGTGAGGAGGTTAGTGGCAGCGGAGGAGTGGAGTGTGCGGGCTGGGCTGGAGCAGGAGAGAAGGGAGCTGAGGTAGGAGGGGGCAAGGCGATGGAGAGCTTGGAAACCAATTGTGAGGAGTTTTGCTTTAATATGGAAGTTTATAGGCAACCACTGGAGATTTTTGAGGAGGGGAGTGACATACTACTACTAATAATAATACTAATAATAATAATAATAATAATAATGGCGTTTGTTAAGCACTTATTATGTGCAAGGCACTGTTCTTAGTGCTGGGGAGGATACAAGGTGATCAGGTTGTCCCATGTGGAGCTCACAGTTTTAAAATCCCCATTTTGCCGATGAGGTAACTGAGGCCCAGAGAAGTTGAGTGACTTTGCCCAAAGTCACATAGCTGACAAGTGGTGGAGTCGGGATTAGAACCCATGACCTCTGACTCCCAAGCCCAGGCTCTTTCCACTGAGCCACTCTGCTTCCCCAGAGCATTCCCCATGCCCAGAGCATTTCTATAGAAAGATAATCTAGGCAGCAGAGTGAAGTATAAACTGAAGCGGGGAGACAGAGAAGGATGGAAGATCAGAAAAGTTGCTGATGCAGAAATCCAGTCGGGATAGGATGACAGATTGTACCAACGAGGTAGTTGTTTGGATGGAGAGGAAAGGGCGGATCTTGGTGATGTTGTGAAGGTGAGACCGGCAGGTTTGGGTGACGGATTGGATGTGTGGGGTGAATGAGAGAGCAGAGGCAAGGGTGACACCAAGATTGTGGGCTTGTGAGACGGGAAGGATGGTAGTGCCATCCACAATGACGGGAAAGTCAGGGAGAGGTCAGGGTTTGGGAGGGAAGATAAGGAGCACAGTTTTGGACAGATTGAGTTTTAGGTGGCAGGAGGACATCCAAGTGGAGATGTCCTGAAGGTAGGAGGAGATACGAGCCTGGAGGGAGGGAGAGAGAACAGGGGAGGAGATGTAGATTTGGGAGTCACCTCCCAGAGAGATAAGAGGAGGACCAGGAGAGGATGGAGTCTGTGAAGCCAAGGTTGGATAATGTATTGAGGAGAAGGGGTTGGCTGGCAGTGTCAAAGGCAGCTGAGAGGTCGAGGAGGATTAGGATAGAGTAGGAGCCATTAGATTTGGCAAGAAGGAGGTCACTGATGACCTGCTTTCCCCCACCCAGCCCTACAGCACTTATGTACATATCTGTAATTTATTTATTTATATTAATGTCTGTGTCCCCCTCTAGACTGTATGCTCACTGTGGTCAGGGAATGTGTCTGTGTATTATTCTATTGTATACTCATAAGCACTTAGTGCAGTGCTCTGCACACAGTAAGTGCTCAATAAACATGAATGAATGAATGAATGAATGAATGACTTACCTTCACTTCTCTCGCCTGCAATCTGGTGTGCACACTTTATTTCTGTAACACCAATTTACCACTGTTCCTCAGTTTCTCCTTACCTGCCATTGACCAGGTGCTCACACCCTCTGTCCTTCCTGGAACTCCCTCCGTATATATCTGGTAGCCTAGCACTCTCCCCATCTTCACACTTCTACTAAAATCATTGCTTTTCCAGGAGCACTTTCCCTCCTGATTACAGTATCAGCTTCCATACTAACCTCTGCCTCTCTCTCTCCCTACTCCAGTTCAAATATTACTCATCCATCTGGATCTTTTTTTTGGTGGTGGGGCGGGGGGGAAGGCTTAGTCCATATCACCACACTCCTCAACACCTAAAATTGTTCCTTTTTTTAGAATTCAACGTGACTAATTTGTTTTCTTCTTTTTAACTTCACAATGTTCCCAAAGCCTCTAAAGATAGTTACTCCACTTTCTATTTCTACAGTTCCCTGACCCATCTTTGAAACTTTCTCCTGTTCATTGATCTGTCATATCATTTGAGGTTTGCATCGTTTCCTTGAAATGATTTGTACATTTTCTGTGTACCTTTTCTCATTTCTTAATAGAGAAGTTGAGACTGACAATTAATGAAGGAAGCAATCAGTCTATAGCATTAATTGAATACTTACTTTTTGCAAAGCCCCTTACTAAACACTTGAAAAAATTCAGTGTAATAGAGTTAGTAGATATGATCTGTTAGATTACAGATTATGATTGAAGACAGGATGTTCTGGAGAAAATATATCCATTCATTCATTCATTCAATCGTGTTTATTGAACGCTTACTGTGTGCAGAGCACTGTACTAAGTGCTTGGGAAGTACAAATCAGTACAATATATAGAGTTGGTCCCTACCCAACAATGTCTAGAAGGGCGGAGACAGACAGAAAAAGCAAAACAAAACAAAAAATCCCAAAACAAGTAGACAGGTGCTACCCCATGTCCTTTATGGGGTTTAATTCCCATTTTACAGAAAGGTAACTGAGGCAAAGAGAAGTGAAGTGACTTGCCGAAGGTCACACAACAGAAAAATGGCAAAGCTGGGATTAAAATGTAGGTCCTTCTGATTCCCAGGCTCATCTTATCCACTAAACCACACCGCTTCTCAGATCATGCTGCTTCCAGTGGTTGGTTACCTATTCCACTCCTTTATCATCAGTAGCCCCAAATTTATTAATTCATTAATTCATATTTATTGCATTTACTATTTACTGTGTGCATGAGTCCCTATGAATCTAAAATGACTTGATGTTACTTGATAATAATAATAATAATAGACACTATTACTGCCCACAAGGAACTTAGAAGTTTATTTTGTGCTGAGCAGTGCACTAAGCACTTGAGAGAGTACAATACAAAAGAATTGGTAGACACAATCACTGACTGTAAAGGAATATGCAGTCTAGGAATTTACACTCCACTGCATCATGCCAAGTAGGAAATATGACACGGTGAGCATTATTTTGATACTCGTCATTTAGTAGTATTAGAAGACTTTGTTGTTTGTGGTCTTTACTTATAATAATAATGGTATTTGTTAAACACTTACTATGTGTAAAGCACCGTTCTTAGCGCTGGGGGGATACAAGGTGATGAGGTCGCCCAAGTGGCGCTCACAATCTTAATCCCCATTTTACAGATGAGGGAACCGAGGCACAGAGAAGTTAAGTGACTTGCCCAAAGTCACACAGCTGACAAGTGGAGGAGCTGGGATTAGAACCTTTTCACTTATCACATCATTTTGAAGAATTGAACATAGGTAGCAAATACAGGAAATACCAGTAAATACCATTGACTGATTGAGGAGATTGCAATAGGAGTTGAATTTGGCATCTCCGGTAAGTTCAAGCAAAAAAAGAAAGTTGAAAACTACAGTTGTCCATATACCTTGTGTTTTCTCACCATATCTGCCTCTGAGCTTCCAAAAGGGCACACTAGCTTTCTTGATTTTATTTTGACTTCCTTGCCTCGTCTTTCATTGGACAGTGCATTACCTAGGATTAAAATGTATTGGCAGTATTCCATTCCATGCTGCTCATGTCCGTTTTAATGGTTTGCTTATGATCACTGTGGTCGGCGTACATTGTTTACTAACTCCCAACTCCATTATATTGTCCTCTTCTAAATCCTTAGTACAGTGCTCTACATACTTTAAGTATTCAATAAATATGATTGGCTGATGGATTAATTGATTGATTGATTCAGTCTGGGCCCAGACTCAGGGTGCTCTGAATCCTAGGAAAACAACGTATCTAGTATGTAAGCCCCATAGCCCTGTTGTGGAATGGCTGCTTATAGTTCCTTCCCTGCCCTGACCACTTACTTTTTATTCAACTTAAGGATTACTTCTTAGCTCTACAATAATTATGCAAAATATGGGATTCCAAAACTCTGGGAATGTTTTCTAGCTGCCAGCTGTTATCCATCCTATTTATCCTACACATAATTGCTCTCCCCCACTTTAAAATATTATTGAAGGCACATCTCCTACAAGGAGCCTTCCCTGACCAAGCCCTCCTCTTCTCTTCTCCCACTCCCTTCTGTGCCATGTTTATTTATTCCTTTATTCATCCTCCCTCGGAAGCCCACAGCACATATGAATATATCTGTACTTTTCTGCAATTTATTTATTTATTTATTTTATCTATCTATCTATTTATTTATTTATATTAATATCTGTCTCCCCTTCTAGACTGTGACTCATTGTGGGCATCAGTGAGTGTGTTTGCTGTTAAATGATACTCTCTCAATTGCTTAGTACGGTGCTTTGCACACTGTAAACATCTCTACTTGGATGTCCTCTTGTCATCTCAAACTTAACTTGTCCAAAACAGATTTCTTTATCTTTCCACCCAAATCCTGTTCTCCCTGACTTTCCCATCACTATAAATGGCACTACCATCCTTTCTGACATACAAGCCTGTAATGTTGGCATTACCCTTGACTCCTCTCTCTCATTCAACAAAAACTCCACACCCTCGGCTTCAAGGCTCTCCATCGCCTCGCCCCCTCCTACCTCACCTCCCTTCTCTCCTTCTACAGCCCAGCCCACACCCTCTGCTCCTCTGCCACTAATCTCCTCACCGTCCCTCGTTCTCACCTGTCCCTGCCATCGACCCCCGGCCCACGTCATCCCCCTGGCCTGGAATTGCCCTCCCTCCGCACATCCACCAAGCTAGCTCTCTTCCTCCCTTCAAAGCCCTACTGAGAGCTCACCTCCTTCAGGAGGCCTTCCCAGACTGAGCCCCCTTCTTCCACTCCTCATCCCTCCTGCCTTACCTCCTTCCCCTCCCCACAGCACCTGTATATATGTATATATGATTGTACATATTTATTACTCTATTTATTTATTTATTTTATTTGTACATATTTATTCTATTTATTTTATTAATAACCCCCCCCCACACACAGCTGTTGGGTGGGGACCATCACTGTGTGTTGCCAACTTGTATTTCCCAAGCACTTAGTACAGTGCTCTGCACACAGTAAGTGCTCAATAAATATGATTGAATGAATGAATGAATGAATTCAACCCACATATTCAATCCATCACCAAATCCTGTTGGTCTCACCTTCACAACATTACTAAAATCCGCACTTTCGTCTCCATCCAAACTGCTACCACATTATTACAGTCATGCATTCTATCCCACCTAGATTACTGCACCAGCCTCCTGCCTTTCCCCACTCCAGTCCATACTTCACTCTGCTGCCGGGATCATCTTTCTACAGAAACATCCAGGACATGTGACCCCTGTCTCCTCAAAAATCTCCAGCGGTTGCCTATCCACCTGCATATCAAACTGAAAACTCTTCACAGAAGCAGGCATGGCTTAATGGAAAGAGCTCGGGCTTGGGAGTCAGAGGTCATGGGTTCTAATCCTCACTCTGCCACTTATCAGCTGGGTGACTTTGGGCAAGTCACTTCACTTCTCTGTGTCTCAGTGACCTCATCTGTAAAATGGGGATTAAGACCGTGAGTCCCACATGGGACAACCTGATTACCTTGTATTTACCCCAGCGCTTAGAATAGTGCTCACCCTCTCCTACCTCACCTCACTTCTCTCATTCTACAACCCAGCCCACTTATTTCACTCCTCTAGCTAGTGCTAACCTTTCTGCTGTGTCTCAATATTGCCTGTCTAGCCATTGACCCCTGACCCACATCCTGCCTCTGACCTGGAATGCCCTCCCCCCTCAAATCTGCCAGACAATTACTCTCCCCAGCTTCAAAGGCTTACTGAAGGCACTTCTCTTCCAAGAAGCCTTCCCAGACTAAGTTCCACTTTTCCTCATCTCCCACTTCCTTCTGCATTGCCCTGACTTGCTCCCTTTGCTCTTCCCCCACATTCCCAATCCAATATCACTTATGTATATATTCCTGTAATTGTATTTCTTTGTAAGACGTCTATCTCCCCACCCGTTTAGATCTGTGAGCTCACTGTGGGCAGGGATTGTCACACTTTATCGCTGAACTGTATTTTCCCAAGTGCTTAGTACAGTGCCCTGCACATAGTAAGCAGTTAATAAATATGATTGAATAAATGAATGAATGAAATGCTCAATAAATATGATTGAATAAATGAATGAATGAGTGAATCAATGAGTGAATCAATCTATCTTTGGCAGGGTTAAGTTCATCAAAAATGTAGACATTAGATCATCATATTACTCAACTGTGTTGGAGACCAAAGGTTTAAATGTAATAATAACATTTATTATGATGATTATTATTAGTAGTGTAGTATTATTAAATGCTTTTCTGTACCAAATCACCAGGCTAAATCCTGGAGTACTGGAGTAAATGCAAGGTAAATGGATTAAGTGCTTAGTACAGTGCTCTGCACACAGTAAGCGCTCAATAAATACAATTGATGATGATGATGATGTTGATTAGATATGGTTAGTGAACCACAAGGGGCTCCCCTCCTCTCAAGTGCTACACCACCCACCTGTGCTTCAGACCCCATTCCCTCTCATCTTATGAATTCTCTCACCCCTTCCCTCCTCCCCTCTTTAACTTCCATCTTCACCTGCTCACTCTCCACTGACTCCTTCCCCTCTGCCTTCAAACACGCTCAAATCTCCCCCATCCTAAAAAAACCCTCTCTTGACCCCACCTCCCCTTCTAGTTATTGCCCTATCTCCCTCCTACCCTTCCTTTCCAAAGTCCTCGAATGAATCGTCTACACCCACTGCCTCAAATTCCTCAACGCCAGCTCTCTCCTCGCCTCCCTCCAATCTGGCTTCCATCCCCTAAACTCCACCGAAACTGCCCTCTCAAAGGTCACCAATCTCCTTCTTGCCAAATCCAAAGGCTCCTACTCTATCCTAATCCTCCTCGACCTCTCAGCTGCCTTTGACACTGTGGACCACCCCCTTCTCCTCAACACGCTATCCAACCTTGGCTTCACAGACTCCATCCTCTCCTGGTTCTCCTCTTATCTCTCTGGCCATTCATTCTCAGTCTCCTTTGCAGGCTCCTCCTCCCCCTCCCATCCCCTTACCGTAGGGGTTCCTCAAATCTGTTCTCTACCTACACCCACTCCCTTGGTGAACTCATTTGCTCCTACAGCTTCAAGTATCATCTCTATGCTGATGACACCCAAATCTACATCTCTGCCCCTGCTCTCTCTCCCTTCCTCCAGGCTTGTGTCTCCTCATGCCTTCAGGACATCTCCATCTGGATGTCTGCCTGAGCCCGCTGCTTGGGTAGGAACCGTCTCAATATGTTGTCAACTTGTACTTCCCTAGCGCTTAGTACAGTGCTCTGCACACAGTAAGCGCTCAATAAATACAATTGAATGAATGAATGAATGAATGAATCTAAAACTCAATATGTCCAAGACTGAACTCCTTATCTTCCCTCCCAAACCCTGCCCTCTCCCTGACTTTCCCAGTCACTGTAGATGGCACTACCATCCCTCCCATCTCACAAGCCCACAATCTTGGTGTCATCTTCGACTCTGCTCTCTCGTTCACCCCACACATCCAATCCATCACCAAAACCTACCGGTCTCACCTCCACAACATCGGCAAGATCTGCCCTTTCCTTTCCATCCAAACTGCTACCTTGCTGGTTCAGTCTCTCATCCTATCCCAACTAGATTACTGCATCTGCCTCCTCTCTGATCTCTCATCCTCCTGTCTCTCCCCACTTCAGTCTATACTTCACTCTGCTGCCCAGATTACCTTTGTGCAGAAATGCTCTGGGCATGTCACTCCCCTCCTCAGAAATCTCCAGTGGTTGCCTATCAACATTCACATGATGCAAAAACTCCTCAGTGTTGGCTTCAAAGCTCTATGTCACCTTGTCCCCTCCTACCCCACTCCCTTCTCTCCTTCTATAGCCCAGCCCGCACCCTCTGCTGCTCTGCCGCTAACCTCCTCACTGTACCTCGTTCTCACCTGTCCCACCATCAACCCCTGGCCCACATCCTTCCCCTGGCCTGGAATGCCCTCCCTGCACACATCCACCAAGCTAGCTCTCTTCCTCCCTTCAGAGCCCTACTGAGAGTTCACCTCCTCCAGGAGGCCTTCCCAGTCTGAGCCCCCATTTCCCTCTCCTCCTCCCCATCCCCTCTGCCCTACCTCCTACCCCTCCCCACAGCTCTTGTGTATATATTCTGTACAGATTTATTACTCTATTTATTTTACTTGTACATATTTACTGTTCTATTTATTTTGATAAAGATGTGCATATAGCTTTAATTCTCTTTGTTCTGATGATTTTGACACCTGTCTACATGTTTTGTTTTGTTGCCTGTCTCCTCCTTCTAGACAGTGAGCCCATTGTTGGGTAGGGACCGTCTCTATATGTTGCTGACTTGTACTTCTCAGGCGCTTAGTACAGTGTTCTGCACACAGTAAGTACTCAATAGATTCGATTGAATGAAAATTAATGAATAAAAAATGGGAAGAAAAGGCATTTCTCACTGTTTTATATTCTGGGAAATCTAGCAAAGGGATTAAGTGACCTTGCCTCAGGTCACATTGGAGATTAGTCGCAAATGTGGAGAAGTAAGGTCTTCTAATTTCCAGTCCTGTACCCTTTCCACTCGACCACTGTGTCTATTTTATATTACTAATAAAATATTAATAATATAAAGCAATATTGGTAAAGTAAACATTGATGTTATTTGATTTTTAATAAAATTAATGAGACATCAATTAATAGTAATGAAGGAGCAAGAAGGATAAGAGGAAAGAGTGAAACATTACTTAAAAAAAGAAGACAAAAAGAAGAGAGAATGAGAGCGAATGAACAGGTAGAAAGAGCAAACCAGGAAGGGAGAAGGAAAAGAAAAAATGACCTCAGAAGATCATATCTGTAAAACTAATGGAAGCAGACTGATATTCAGAAAATTCTACACGTATTTAATCTCTCTGATGTCCGTAATTTGTACCTAAAATTACTTATGTTTGTTTATAGGAGGAGCCGAAGAAAGTTTGTTTTACATATGCCTTATTCCTGAATCTAGAGGGAAACCCACCTGTGAATCATCTTCGTTGTGAGAAACTAACATTCTGCAATCCTACCAAAGAATTCTGCTACATGCTTCTTAAAGCTGGAGGGGTGAGTGCTTAAAGTTTTAAGATGTGCTTATTTCTTCACTTAAGCAGTTTCAGTAGTTACTAGTACTTTATCAATCAATCAATCATATTCATTGAGTACTTACCATGTAAAGAGAACTGTACTAAATGCATGGGAGAGTACAATACAGTAGAATTAAGACATATTCCCTACTCATATGAGCTTATAGTCTAGATTTATTTAATTCCAGTAAATCACTTGGTCATTCATCAGTGCTTATTGAGTGTTGAGTATGTAGAGCATAGCAGTAATCTCTTGGGAGGCACACCTCCACCTCAAACAGAAACTCCTAATCATTGGCTTTAAAGCATTTAGTCCGCTCACCAGCTCCTTCCTTACCTCAGTGATCTTCTTTTGCATACCACCCTTCCCACTTTGCTCCTCTAGCACCTGCTTACTTACTGTGCCCTGATCTCATCTATCCTAATACCAACCCCTCACATCCTTCCCATATCCTGGAACTCCCTCCCACTCCATATATGGCAGACCACCATGCTCCCCATATTCAAAGCCTTATTTTAGTCACATCTTTCATTCATTCAATCAATCATATTTATTGAGCTCTTACTGTGTGTTAAACACTGTACTAAGTGCTTGGGAAAGTACTCTATAACAACAAACAGACCTATTCCTGCTCACAGCAAGCTCACAGTCTAAAGGGGGAGACAGTCATTAATATAAATAAATAAACACATCCATCCATCCATAAATAAATAAACAACTTATGTACAGATATATGTAAACGTGCTATGGAGTTGGGTGAGAGGATGAATGAAGGAGCAAGTAACAGCAGCACAGAAGAGAGTGGAAGAAGAGGAGAGGAGGGCTTAGTCATGGAAGGCTTCTTGGAGGAGATGTACCTTCAATGAGGTTTTGAAGTGGGGGAAAGCAATTATCTGTCTGATATGAGGAGGGAAGGTGTTCCAGGCCAGAGGTAAGATGAGGGCGAGAGGTTGGCGGTGAGATAGGTGAGACTGAGGTACAGTGAGGAGATTAGCATTAGAGGAACAAAGCTTGTGCACTGAGTTGTAGTAGGAGATTAAAACCAATGGAGAGGAGTTTTTGCTTGATGCAGAGGTGGATAGGCAACCACTGTAGTTTCTTGAGAAGTGGAACACATGGTGTGAACGTCTTTGAAGGAAAATGATTCGGGTAGCAAAATGGAGTATGGACTGGACTGGGGAGAAACAGGAGGCCGGGAAGTTAGCAAGGAGGTTGATATAAATATTCAAGTCAGGGTAGGATAAGTGCTTGCATTAATGTGGTAGCAGTATGGAGGGAAGGGAAAGGGCAGATTTTGGTGATGTTGTGAAGGTAGAACTCACAGGATTTAGTAATGGCTTGAATATATGGATGAAACAAGAGAGAGGACTCAAAGATAATGCCAAGAGCCTTCTCTTCTAAGAGCCCTTCCCCGACTAAGTCCTCTTTTCTCCAGCTTCCTTTTAGTCAGTCAGTCAGTCAGTAATTCATGTTGAATGACCACTTACCTTGTGCAGAGCACTGTACTAAGAGCTTGGGAGGCTACAATACAACAGTATACAGACATGTTCCCTGCCCAAACAGAGCTTACAGTCTAGATGGGGAGGCAGGCAGTAATATAAATAAAAAAAATTACAGATATGTACATAAGTACCGTGGGAACTGAAGGATGGGATGAATAAAGGGAGAAAGTCAGGGTGATGCAGAAGGGACTTAAAGAAGAAGAAAAGAAGGTTTTAATTCCAGAAGGCCTCTTGGAGGAGAACTGCCTTCACTTGGGCTTTGAAATATGGGGAGAGTAATTGCCTGTCAGATATGAGGATTGAGGCCAGAGGCAGGGTGTGGGCATGTTGGTGGTGACATAGGCAAGTTCAAGGTACACTGAGAAGGTTATCACGGAGGAGTGAAGTGTGCAGGATGGGTTGTAGTAGGAGAGTAGCAAGGTAAAGTAGAAGGGGACAATGTTGAGTGATTTCAAACCAATGTTGAGAAGTTTCTGTTTGATGTGGAGGTGGATGGGCAACCACTGGAGGTTCTTGAGGGATGGGAAACATGGCCTGAATGTTTTTATAGAAAAATGATCCAAGCAGCAGAGAGAAGTAAGGACTGGAAAAGACAAGAGTCTGGGAGATCATTAAGGTGGCTGATAAAGTATTCAAGGCGGGGTAGGATAAGTGAGTAGGTTAAAGTGGTAGCAGTTTGGATGGACAGGATTTGGTGATGGATTGAGTACGTGGGGTGATTGACAATGAGGAGTCAAGTAAAATGCCAAGGTTTCGGGCTTGTGAGATAGGAAGGATGGTGGTTGGTGGTGCCATCTACAGTGATAGGGAGGTCATGGAAAGGATAGGTTTTGGGTGGAAAGATAAGTTCTGTTTTAGAACATATTGAGAAGATGGGAGGGCATCCAAGTTGAGATGTCTTGAAGGCAGAGGAAATGCAAAACTGCAGAGAGAGAGAGAGAGAGAGAGAGAGAGAGAGAGAGAGAGAGAGAGAGAGAGAGAGAGAGAGAGAGAGAGAGAGAGAGAGAGAGAGATCAGGCTGGAGAAGTGGATTTGGGTATCACCTGACAAAGACAGTTGAAGCCATGTGAGCAAATGAGTTCTCCAAGGAAGTGGATGGAGATGGAGAATAGAAGTGGTCACAGAACTGAACTGAGCTAGTTGGAAGGTGGAAGGTAGAGCAGGAGCCCACGAACGAGACTGAGAATGAGGGCCTGAGGGATAGGAGAAGAACCAGGAGAGGACAATGGCAGTGAAACGGAGGTTGGATACCATTTCCAGGAGAAGGGGATGGTCAGTAGTATTGAAGGCAACTGATAGGTTGTGGAGGATTAGGACCGAGTAGAGGCCATTGGATTTGTCAAAAAGCAGATCCTTTATGACCTTTGAGAGTGCAGTTTCTGTGGACTGAAAGGGATGTAAACCAGATAATAATAATAACAATAATAATGATGATGGCATTTGTTAAGCACTTACTATGTGTGAAGCACTGTTCTAAGCACTGGGGGGATACAAGGTGATCAGGTTTCCCATGTGGAGCTCACAGTCTTAATCCTCATTTTGCAGATGAGGTAAGTGAGGCTCAGAGAATCAATCAATCAATCAATCAATCAATCAATCGTATTTATTGAGTGCTTACTGTGTGCAGAGCACTGTACTAAGCGCTTGGAAAGTACAAGTTGGCAACATATAGAGACAGTCCCTACCCAACAGTGGGCTCACAGTCTAGAAGGGGGAGACAGAGAACAAAACCAAACATAGTAACAAAATGAAATAAATAGAATAGATATGTACAAGTAAAATAAATGAATAGAGTAATAAATCTGTACAAACATATCTACATATATACAGGTGCTGTGGGGAAGGGAAGGAGGTAAGACGGGGGCCATGGAGAGGGGGACGAGGGGGAGAGGAAGGAGGGGGCTCAGTCTGGGAAGGCCTCCTGGAGGAGTGTCTTTGCACTTCCTGGGCGGCAGAGGGCGTGCGGCGGGGCTGCACCCCGGTGTCTTTGCACTTCCTGGGCAACAGAGGGCGCGCGGCGGGGCTGCGCCCGGTGTCTTTGCACTTCCTGGTCGGTAGAGGGCGCGCGGCGGGGCTGCACCCGGTGTCCTTGCGCCTCCCGAGCGGCAGGGGGCGCGCGGCGGGGCTGCACCCCGTGTCCTTGCGCCTCCCGGGCGGCAGGGGGCGCGCGGCGGGACTACATCCGCTGTCGTTCCGCCTCCCGGGCGGCAGAGGGCGCGCGGCGAGGCTGCACCCCGTGTCCTTGCGCCTCCCGGGCGGCAGGGGGCGCGCGGCGGGGCTGCACCCGCTGTCTTTGCACTTCCCGGGTGGTAGAGGGCGCGCGGTGGGGCTGCACCCTGTGTCCTTGCGCCTCCCGGGCAGCAGAGGGCGCGCGGCGGAGCTGCACCCGGTGTCTTTGCACTTCCTGAGCGGTAGAGGGCGCGCGGCGGGGCTGCACCATGTGTCCTTGCGCCTCCCGGGCGGCAGGAGGCGCACGGAGGCGCGCAGGGGCGCTGCACCCGGTGTCCTTGCGCCTCCCGGGCGGCAGAGGGCGCGCGGTGGATCTGAACCGGTGTCCTTGCGCCTCCCGGGCAGCAGAGGGCGCGCGGCGGGGCTGCACCCGGTGTCGTTGCGCCTCCGGGGCGGCAGGGGGCGCGCGGCGGGGCTGCACCCGGTGCCCTTGCGCCTCGAAGACGACAGGGGGCGCGCGACGGTGCTGCACCGGGTGTCCTTGCGCCTCGAAGACGACAGGGGGCGCGCGGCGGCCGTGCACCCGGTGTCGTTGCGCCTCCCGGGCGCCAGAGGCCGTGCGGCGGGGCCGGAGTGGGGAAGGGGCGTGGTTAGAGAGAAGAAGTTAAGTTAACTTAACAGAGAAGTTAAGTGACTTGCCCAAGATCACACAGCAGACATGTGGTGGGGCCAGAATTAGAACCAATGACTTCAGACTCCCGAGCCCAGGCTCTTTCCACTGAATCACACTGCTTCTCTAAGGAGGATCAAGGGAGCAAGTCCAGGGAGGGCCTTTTAGGATAGGGGAGTTATTGACATGTTTGAAAGCTGTGGGAAGGAGCCCCTTAGATAGCCAACAGTTGAAGATGGCAGTTACGAAGGGAGGAGGAAGAGGCAAGTATTTTGATAAGGTATGAAGAAATGTAGTTAGATGCGCAGGTGGAGTGGGTAAGTTTTGAGAGAAATCCACCCAAGTCTCCTTTCTGTGTCATCTATGTATTTGAATCTGTGACTTTTATAAATTTGCTATTTATCCCATAGGACTTATGAACACATCTATAAATTATAAATTATTTATCTACATTAATGTCTGTCTCCCCCTCTAGACGGTAGGCTCCCTGTCGTTAGGGAATGTGTAGGCTTACCCTGTTACACTGCACTCTTCCCAGTGCATAGTACGTTGCGCTGCACGTAGTAAGCACTCAGTGAATATCTGTGATTATGATAAGGATAATGATGATTATGGTAATGATAATGATGATGATTCTCCCCATGGCCTAGAGCTCTCTCCCCCTTCACATCCAACAGATAGTCAAGCTCCCCACTTTCAAAGCCTTATCAACATCTCATCTCCTCTTCATTTCCTCTATTAACCCATCCTTCTGGGTCATCTACACATTTATATCTGTGACCTTAAATCACCTCCTAGTCAACCATGAGCCCCAGTGCACTTACACACATATCCCTATGTGCTTCCATTTCCACTGTGTGTAACTTAGCTTAAGCTATTGGGTAAGGAGCGTTTCCATATGTTGCCAACTTGTACTTCCCAAGCGCTTAGTACAGTGCTCTGCACACGGTAAGGGCTCAATAAATACAATTGAATGAATGAATGAATGAATCTATATCCCTCTTTAGACTCTTAGCTCTTTGCAAGAATTGTGCCTACCAACTCTGTTGTATTGTATTAAAATTTCTCAAGGACTAAATACCTATCTCTACCCGGAGTAAGGGCTAAATACCATTGATTGAAATACTTGGGATTGCAAAGCATTACCTGGGAGAGTAGAATTTCAATGATCCTACTTAAAGAGTACTGTTGGAGGAATGGGGTTTACAAATACTATTATCATAGAAAGATGTTCTGCTGAGTCAGAAATTGAATTACACCATGCAGTTTCACTTGTTTATCAATATCCTTAGATTTTGGTAAAGAAGATCAATAATTCAATCAGTTGGTATTTACTGAGTGCTTACTATGTGCAGAGCACTACTAACAACTTGTGACAGTACAGTACAACAGAATATGGGGATAGGGATAGATTTAGCGCAGATATTCTTCATATTCGGCAGTATAAATTTGGCAGTGTGAATAAAGGTAAATCTTCCTCAAGATATTGCTAGTAAAGTAAACCTTCACTACAGTGTATTTTGAGGATGTTGTGGAATGATGTATGTATAGCTACAATTCTATTTATTCTGATGGTATTGACTCCTGTCTACGTGTTTTGTTTTGTTGTCTATCTCCCTCTTCTAGATTGTGAGCCTGTTGTTGGGTAGGGACTGTCTCTATATGTTGCCGATTTGCACTTTCATCCATTCATTCATTCAGTCATATTTATTGAGCACTTACTGTGTGCAGAACACTGTACTAAGTGCTTGGGAAGCACAAATCAGCAACATAAAAATACTAATACAAGCACTTAGTACAGTGCTCTGCACACCGTAAGCACTCAATAAATAATAATACTGGCATTTATTAAGCGCTTACTATGTGCAAAGCACTGTTCTAAGTGCTGGGGAGGTTACAAGGTGATCAGGTTGCCCCACGGGTGGCTCACAGTTTTAATCCCCATTTTACAGATGAGGTAACTGAGGCCCAGAGAAGTGAAGTGACTTGCCCAAAATCACACAGCTGACAAGTACAATTGAATGAATAATACATGGAAAACTAAGTGCTTTCCAAGTGCTCAATAAATGTGATTGAATGAATTAATGAGTGGTAAATATGAAGGTGTATATATGTATGTATATTTGTCTGTGCAAATATATTTTCATATGTATGTGCAAATATAGGTGTGTGCTCATTTGTCTAATGTTGCTGTTGTCTGTTTTTCTGTGTTCAAATATGAGGAGGGAAACTTAAAAGATCATAAACAGGTAAATTTGATTATGTCATTGTGAATGGAAAAGTCTTTAGGGACAAATACAATACAAGGACTTGCTGTGAAGACCCTGGAAAAAGTCATGATGTGCCGATGTAACAATTGCCACAAAAATATGAATTGCCAAATCTTTGGTCTTTCCAGTGCCAATGTATGGATCTGAAAGCTGGACAGTGAAAAAACAGGATAAAAAGAGCATCGATCCTTTTGAAATAATAATAATAACAATGTTGGTATTTGTTAAGCACTTACTATGTGCTAAGCACTGTGCAAAGCGCTGGGGTAGGTGCAAGGTAATCAGGTTGTCCCACGTGGGGCTCACAGTCTTCATTCCCATTTGACAGATGAGGTAACTGAAGCACAGAGAAGTTAAGTGACTTGCCCAAGGTCACAGCTGACAAGTGGTGGAGCTGGGATTAGAACCGACGACCTCTGACTCCCAAGCCCAGGCTCTTTCCACTAAGCCAAGCTGCTTCCCAGTGTGGTGTTGGAGAGGCTTTTGCAAATACCCTGGATTGCCCAAAAAGCAAACAAATGGATTTTGGAGCTAATTAAGCCAAAGTGGTTTTTGGAAGGCCAAATGATTTGATTTAGATTAGCGTAATTTGGGCACCTAATCAGGAGGAGTAATTCTCTGGAGAAGACACTAGTGCTTGGAAAAGTCCAAGGAAAACGTGGAAGAGGCAGACCAGCGGCTAGACGAATAGAGTCCAAAACAAAGATATCAGAAGAACCATTAGAAAGGTTACAGATTAAGGTAGAAGAGAGGATATTCTGGAGAAAACGACTCAACGGCACTTGATAATAATAATCAGATTGATTACCTTGTTTATATCCTAAGGACACTCTTCAGTTTCATCCCACAACTTTTCATTCTGGATAATTGTTTGTATTAGGAATCCAGGGGGCATTATTCATTCATTCAATTCATTCATTCAGTTGTATTTATTGAGCACTTACTGTGTGCAGAGCACTGTACTAAGTGCTTGGGAAGTACAAGTCGGCAACATATAGAGATGGTCCCTACTCAACCACGGGCTCACAGTCTAGAAATTATTAATCACCCCTCCTCAAAAATCTCCAGTGGCTACCAATCAATCTGCGCATCAGGCAGAAACTCCTCACCCTGGGCTTCAAGGCTGTCCATCACCTCGCCCCCTCCTACCGCACCTCCCTTCTCTCCTTCTACAGCCCAGCCCGCACCCTCCGCTCCTCCGCCGCTAATCTCCTCACCGTACCTCGTTCTCGCCTGTCCCGCCATCGACCCCCGGCCCACGTCATCCCCCGGGCCTGGAATGCCCTCCCTCTGCCCATCCGCCAAGCTAGCTCTCTTCCTCCCTTCAAGGCCCTGCTGAGAGCTCACCTCCTCCAGGAGGCCTTCCCAGACTGAGCACCTTCCTTCCTCTCCCCCTCGTCCCCCTCTCCATCCCCCCCATCTTACCTCCTTCCCTTCCCCACAGCACCTGTATATATGTATATATGTTTGTACATATTTATTATTCTATTTATTTATTTATTTATTTATTTTACTTGTACATATCTATTCTATTTATTTTATTTTGTTAGTATGTTTGGTTTTGTCCTCTGTCTCCCCCTTTTAGACTGTGAGCCCAATGTTGGGTAGGGACTGTCTCTATATGTTGCCAATTTGTACTTCCCAAGCGCTTAGTACAGTGCTCTGCACATAGTAAGCGCTCAATAAATATGATTGATTGATTGATTGATTGATAAGGCAACAATAAAAATACTTTTATATTTTTAAAAAACCCAGAAAATCTCTGAAGTTTTAAACACTAAAAAAGGCAGATTTATCAATTTAAGCTCTCATCTCTCAGTTCTCATCACTCATTTATGATACCTTTGTCTCCTTTATTATTAGGTGTTGGAAATGCCAGAAGGAGCAGAAAGTGTATCAAGGCCCAGTCCTGACTACTTTTTTTTACCTACAGTATCATTCTCTTCCTTTTCTGATCCCAAGAAGAATAAGCACCATGAATTTCAAAGGTTTGTGAGGCTTGATGCAACCAACATTGAGCAAATGGGCCAAATGAATATTGTGAAAATATATTATTAATTATGCTTGTTTAGAAGGGACTAATTCCAAAGACCTGAAAGCCCCTTTCATGCAGGTTTTTTTTTTAGCACATTCTCAAGTTCTAATTGTGGGGGGTCTTTTTCCCCTTTTTCCCTTTTATTCTCTATTTAGAAAATAGAGTTGTTAATTCATGTCAAGCGCTTAGTTCAGTGCTCTGCACACGGTAAGTGCTCAACAGGTACAATTGAATTAATGGATTTCCCTGTTAGTTTTAGTCCAGTGATGTCATTTCTGCCTCAGTTGGGAGAAGGACTGTATCCAATCTGATTTGCTTGTATCCACCCCAGCGCTTAGTACAGCGCCTGGCACATAGTAAGTGCTTAACAAATACCAGAAGTAGTAGTAGTAGTAGTAGTAGTAGTAGTAGTAGTAGTAGTAGTAGTAGTAGTAGTAGTAGTAGTAGTAGTAGTAGTAGTAGTCGTAGTCATAGTCGTAGTCATAGTCATAGTAGTAGTAGTAGTCGTAGTCGTAGTAGTAGTAGTCGTAGTAGTCGTAGTAGTAGTAGTAGTAGTAGTAGTAGTAGTAGTAGTAGTAGTAGTAGTAGTAGTAATAGTAGTAGTATAGTAGTAGCCCTTCACCTGTTTTCAGGTTGCAAGCAGCATGGCCCAGTGGCAAGAGCATGGGCTTGGGAATCAGAGGACGTGGGTTCTAATCCCAGTTCCACCACTTGTCTGCTGTGTGGCCTTGGGCAAGTCATTTAACTTCTCTGTGCCTCAGTTACCTCATTTTAAAAATGGGGATTAAGACCGTGAGCCCATGTGGGACAACCTGACTACCTTGTATTTACTCTAGCACTTAGAACAGGGCTTGACCCGTAGTAAGCGCGTAACAAATACCATCATCATTATGAGTATTATTATTATGCCAAAAAGTGACACAATTATGTGGGTAAATGTGTTAGAATCAATCAATTAATGGTAGTTATTGAATGCCTATTCTGAGCAGATCACTGTTCAACAGAATTGGGAGACACGACCCTTGCCCACGAAGAGTTTGCAGTCAAACGGGAGAAAGGCATTAAGACAAATAAATAAATTATGGATACATATGTAAGTGCTGTAGGGCTGAGGATGGTGTTAATATCAAGTGCTTAAAGGACACAGATCCAACAGCAAGGGTGATGCAGAAGGGAAGGGAAACTGGAAAAAGAGAGTTTAATTAAGGAAGGTCCCCGAGAAGATGTGATTTTAATAAGCCTTTAAACATGGGGAGAGTGGTAGTCTGTCAGATATGAAAGGAGAGGAAGTTCCAGGCTAGATGGAGGATGTGGGGAAGGGGTTAGCAGTGAGATAGATGAGATTGAGTCACAGTGAGTAAGCTGGGGCTAGAGAAATGAAGTGTGGAATCAGTCACTCATATTTATTAAGCACTTACTGTGTGCTCAGCACTGTACTAAGCACTCAGGAGAGTACAGTATAACAATGTAACAGACACACTCCCTGCCCACAGTGAGCTTACAGTCTACAGTGGGAGACAGACATTAATATATGTGAATAAAATTACAAATACATATGTAAGTGCTGTGGGAATGGGATGGGGGATGATAAAGGAAGCAATTCAGGGCAACATTGAAGGGAGTGGAAGAAAAGGAAAAGATGGCTTAGTCAGGGAAGGCTTCCTGAAGGAGATATGCCTTCAATAAGGCTTTGTAGGGAAGGAGAGTAATTGTCTGTTGAATATTATCGGGGCAGGGTGCTGGAGTTTAATAGGAATTAAGGCAGGCAAAATAAGAGGGGGCAAGATGATTGAGCGCTTTAAGTTGATGATATGGAGTTTCTGTTTGATGTAGAGGAGGATGGTTCTTGAGGCATGGGGAACCACGGACTGAATGTTTTTTGTAGAAAAATGATGCAGGAAGCAGAGTGAAGTATGGACTGAAGTGACGAGAGACAAGATACTGTAAATTTGTTGTGGGCAGGGCACATGTCTACCAACCCTTTAATATTGTACTTTCCCAAGCACTTACTACAGTATCTACCTGTAGTAGGTGCTCAGTAAATATGATTAATTGACTGAGATAGGGGCAGCTGCCATGTGGCCTAGTGGCTAGTGCACAGGCGTGAGAGTTAGAATGACCTGGGTTCTAGTTCTGGCACCACCACTTGTCTTCAGCATGACCTTGGGCAAGTCACTTAACTTCTCCATGCCTCAATTCCCTCATCTGTAAAATGGGGGTCAAGACAGTGAGTCCCATGTGACCCACTGACTGTGTCCAATCTGATTATCTCATATCTACCTCAGTGCTTAGCACAGTGCCAGGCACATAATAAACTTTTACAAACACCATAAAAATACCAAATACCATAATAAAAGATGCAGTAATCGAGGTGGGTTATGCTAAGTTCTTGGATCAGTATAGCAGCAGTTTGAATGGGGAGGAAAGGGCAGATGTTAGCCATGTGAAGGTAGAAAGTGAAAAATTGATAGATTGAATTTTGGGTTGCACGGAAGAAACTAGTCAAGGTTTGTGAGATTGGGAGGATAGTGACATTGTCTACAACAATGGGAAAGAGTGGTAGGACAGGGTTGGGTAGAAAGTTGCGGAGTTCTGTTTTGAATATGTTTAGTATGAGGTTTTGGTGAGATATCCAAGTAGAGATGTCTTGAAGGCTGGAGGAAAAGTGGATCTGCAGAGAAAGAGAGAGGTCAGGGTTACAAAAGAAAATTTGGAAATCCCCTGAATAATGATGGTAGTTGAGACCATGGGAGCAAATGAGTTCACCAAGTGAGTGGTTGTGGGTGGAGAATAAAAGGGGGCCCAGAACTATGTCTTTTTTTATTTTAAATGATATTTGTTAAGCACTTAACTATGTGCCAGGCTATATACTAAGTACTGGGATACATACAGATTAATCAAGTCAGACACCGTTCAATGTCCATATGGAGCTCCCAGTCTTAATCCCCACTTTACAGATGATGTACCTGAGGCCCAGAGAAGTTAAGTAACTTCCCTAAGGTTATCCACTGAACAGGTGTCAGAGCCAGGATTAAATGGTGAAGCTGGAATTAAGGCCTTGAGGGAACCCCACAGTTAGGGAGTGGGAGGCAGAGGAGACTTTCCGTCACTGTGGATGGCATTGCCATTCTTCCTGTCTCACAAGCCCGCAACCTTGGTATCATCCTTGATTCCACTCTCCCATTAACCCCACACAGCCAATCCGTTACCAAAACCTTCCAGTCTCATCTTCACAATATTGCCAAGATCTGCCCTTTCCTCTCCATTCGAACTGCTACCTTGTTGGTACAGTCTCTCATCCTATCCTGACTCGTACTGCATCAGTAGCCTTTCTGATCTCCCAACCTTCTGTCTCTCCCTGCTTTGGTCTATACTTCACTCTGCTGTACAGATTATCTTTCTACAGAAACGTTCTGGGCTTTTCACCCCCTCCTCAATAATCTCCAGTGGTTGCCTATCAACCTTTGCATGGAGCGAAAACTCTTCACTACTGGCTTCAGAGCTCTCCATCACCTTACCCCCTCCTACCTCAGTTCCCTTCTCTCCTTCTACAGCCCAGCCCGCACATTCTGCTCCCCTGCCACTAACCTCCTTACTGTGCTTTGTTCTCACCTGTCTCGCCGTTGACCCCTGGCCTACATCCTACCACTAGCCTGGAATGCCCTCCCTCCTCACTTCCACCACTTTCCCCTCACTTTCCCCTTCAAAGCCCTACTGGAGAGCTCACCTCGTGCAGGAGGTCTTCCCAGACTGAGCCCCCTTTTCCACTGCTCCTCCTCCCCTCCCCATTGCCCCTACTCCCTCCCTCTGCTCTACCCCCTTCCCTGCCCCACAGCCCTTGTTTATATTTGTACATATTTATTATTCTATTTATTTTATTAATGATGTGTATATACCTATAAATCTATTTATCTATTTTGATGGTATTGATGCCTTTCTACTTGTTTTGTTTGGTTTTGTTGTCTGTGGCCCCCTTCTAGACTGTGAGCCCGTTGTTGGGTAGGGATTGTCTCTGTTGCCGAATTGTACTTTCCAAGTGCTTAGCAGGGTGTACTGCAAAGAGTGAGCACTCCAAAAATACGATTGAATGAATGAAGGAAGGAAGGGAGGGTGGGAGGGAGGAAGGGATGGAGGAACGAAAGGAAGTGGGGGAGGGAGGGAGGGAGAGAAGGAATGAGAAGCTCACGAAAGAGACTGAGAATGACCGGTTAGGGAGACAGGAGAACCAGAAATGGACAGTGTTAGTGAAGTCACAGTTGAAGAAAATTTGGCCTTCTAGCCGGTAAACTCGACGTGGGCAGGAAATTTGCCTACCAACTCTTCATTCTTTATTCAATTATGTTTATTGAGCGCTCACTATGTGCAAAGCACTGTGCTAAGCACTTGGGAGAGTACAATACAGCAACAATATCAACAATGTAAAAACTCCTCACCCTCAGCTTCAAGGCTGTCCATCACCTCGCCCCCTCCTACCTCACCTCCCTCCTTTCCTTCTACAGCCCAGCCCGCACCCTCCATTCCTCTGCCGCTAATCTCGTCACCATGCCTCGTTCTCGCCTGTCCCGCCATCAACCCCCGGCCCACATCATCCCCCTGGCCTGGAATGCCCTCCCTCCGCACATCCGCCAAGCTAGCTCTCTTCCTCCCTTCAAGGCCCTACTGAGAGTTCACCTCCTCCAGGAGGCCTTCCCAGACTGAGCCCCCTCCTTCCTCTTTCCCTCCCTCCTCTCCCCATCCCCCCACCTTACCTCCTTCCCCTCCCCACAGCACCTGCATATATGTGTATATGTTTGTGCAAATTTATTACTCTATTGATTTATTTTATTTATGCATATTTATTCTATTTATTTTATTTTGTTAATACGTTTTGTTTTGTTCTCCATGTCCCCCTTCTAGACTGTGAGCCCACTGTTGGGTGGGGACCGTCTCTGTTTGTTGCCGACTTGTACTTCCCAAGCGCTTAGTGCAGTGCTCTGCACACAGTAAGCCCTCAATAAATACGATTGTATGAATGAATGAATGTAACAATTATATTGTATTCTCTCAGGTGCTTAGTAGGGTGCTCTAAACAGAGTAAGCGCTTAATAAATATAATTGATTGATTGATTGATTGAATAATGTTCCAAAGTGAAGGGGGTGATTGACAGTATTGAAGGCAGCAGAGGACCAGGTGCTTAGTACGGTGCTCCACACTGTATAAATTGATTGAGTGATTGAATGAGTAGGATGCAGTAGAGGTTGAAGAGAGGAAGGGTGAGGTCATCAACATGGTTATTGAAGTCACCAAATATTAGAGTAGTAGGGAGGTGAAAGGCAGAAAAAGTATCGAATTAAGATTTGTGAAGCTGGGACCAGAACGGTGGTAGAAGATAGCTCCGATAGCTCCCCTGATTTTATATTGCAAAAATTTTGCTAAATTTAGTTGTAGATGGTGGCATAAATAAGTGATGTGGGATTAAGAATAAGAGGGAAGAGGTTGGAGGATGAGATTGAGGGAAAGAAAAGGGAATAAGAAATCTAATCAATAGCAGAAGCAGCATGATCTAGTGGTTAGAATTCAGGCCTGGGAGTCAGAAAGACTTGGGTTCTAATCCCTGCTCTGTCACTAGTCTGCAGTGTGACCATGGGCAAGTCACTTCGCTGCTCTGTGCCTCAACTAATTATCTGTAAAATACCTGCCGGTCTCACCTCCGCAAAATTGCCAAGATTTGCCCTTTCCTCTCCACCCAAACTGCTACCTGCTGGTGCAATCTCTCATCCTCTCCCGACTGGATTATTGCATCAGCCTCCTCTCTGATCTCCCATCCTCCTGTCTCTCCCCACTTCAGTCTATACTTCACTCTGCTGCCCGGATTATCTTTGTGCAGAAAAGCTCTGGGCACGTTACCCCCCTCCTCAAAAATCTCCAGTGGCTGCCTGTCAACCTACGAAGAAGGCAAAAAACTCCTCACCCTCAGCTTCCAGGCTCTCCAACACCTTGCCCCCTGCTACCTCACCTCCCTTCTCTCCATCTACAGCCTAGCCTGCACCCTCTGTTCCTCATTCTTGCCTGTCCCGCTGCCGACCCCAGGCCTACATCCTGAAATGCCCTCCCTCCCCACATTCACCAAGCTAGCTCTCTTCCTCCCTTCAAAGTCCTCCTGAGAGCTCACCTCCTCCAGGAGGCCTTCCCAGACTGAGCCCCCTTTTCCTCTCCTCCTCCCCATCCCCCCCACCCTACCTCCTTCCCCTCCCCACAGCACCTGTATATACATTTATACAGATTTATTACTCTACATATTACTTGGACATATTTACTACTTATTTTGTTAATGGTGTGCATATAGTTTAATACAATTTGTTCTGACCATTTTGACACCTATCTACATGTTCTGTTTTGTTTTCTATCTCCCCCTTCTAGACTGTGAGCCTGTTGTTGGGTAGGGACCGTCTCCACATGTTAATCAATCAATCAATCAATCAATCAATCAATCAAGCATATTCATTGAGCGCTTACTGTGTGCAGAGCACTGTACTAAGCGCTTGGGAAGTACAAGTTGGCAACATACAGAGAGGGTCCCTACCCAACAGTGGGCTCACAGTCTAAAAGGGGGAGACAGAGAACAAAACCAAACATAATAACAAAATAAAATACATAGAATAGATATGTACAAGTAAAATAAATACATAAATGAATAGAGTATTAAATATGTACAACCATATATACATATATACCGGTGCTGTGGGGAAGGGAAGGAGGTAAGATGAGGGGGTGGAGAGGGGGCGAGGGGGAGAGGAAGGAAGGGGCTCAGTCTGGGAAGGCCTCCTGGAAGAGGTGAGCTCTCAGTAGGGCCTTGAAGGGAGGAAGAGAGCTAGCTTGGCGGATGGGCAGAGGGAGGGCATTCCAGGCCTGGGGGATGACGTGGGCCGGGGGTCGATGGCGGGACAGGTGAGAACGAGGCACGGTGAGGAGATTAGCGGCAGAGGAGTGGAGGGTACGGGGTGGGCTGTAGAAGGAGAGGAGGGAGGTGAGGTAGGAGGGGGCGAGGTGATGGAGAGCCTTGAAGCCCAGGTTGAGGAGTTCCTGCCTGATGCACAGATTGATTGGTAGCCACTGGGGATTTTTGAGGAGTAGAGTAACATGCCCAGAGCGTTTCTGGACAAAGACAATCCGGGCAGCAGCATGAAGTATGGATTGAAGTGGGGAGAGACACGAGGATGGGAGATCAGAGAGAACGCTGGTGCAGTAGTCCAGACGGGATAGGATGAGAGCTTGAACGAGCAGGGTAGCGGTATGGATGGAGAGGAAAGGGCGGATCTTGGCAATGTTGCGGAGCTGAGACTGGCAGGTTTTGCTGACGGCTTGGATGTGAGGGGTGAATCATCATCATCAATCGTATTTATTGAGCGCTTACTATGTGCAGAGCACTGTACTAAGCGCTTGGGAAGTACAAATTGGCAACATATAGAGACAGTCCCTACCCAACAGTGGGCTCACAGTCTAAAAGGGGGAGGCAGAGAACAAAACCAAACCTACTAACAAAATAAAATAAATAGAATAGATATGTACAAGTAAAATAAATAAATAAATAAATAGGAATGAAGTGAGCATGCTGGGTTGTAGTAGTAATTCAACGAGGTAGGATAGAAGGGGACAAGGTGATTGGTGCTTTAACGCCAATCCTACATTGAAGCAGCGTGGCTCAGTGCAAAGAGTTCATGGGTTTGAATCCCGGCTCTGCCAACTGTCAGAAGTGTGACTTTGGGCAAGTCACTTAACTCTCTGTGCCTCAGTTACCTCATCTGTAAAATGGGGATTAAGATTGTGAGCCCCCCGTGGGACAACCTGATCATCTTGTAACCTCCCCAGCTCTTAGAACAGTGCTTTGCACATAGTAAGCGCTTAATATATGCCATCATTATTATTATTAATATTATTGTTTCCCACTTCTAGACTGTGAGCCTGTTGTTGAGAGAGCAGAGTCGAGGATGACACCAAGGTTGTGGGCTTGTGAGACGGGAAGGATGGTAGTGCTGTGAACAGAGATGGGAAAGTCAGGGAGAGCGCAGGGTTTGGGAGGGAAGACAAGGAGTTCAGTCTTGGACATGTTGAGTTTTAGGTGGCGGGCAGACATCCAGATGGAGATGTCCTGAAGGCAGGAGGAGATGCGAACCTGGAGAGAGGGGGAGAGAGCAGGGGCAGAGATGTAGATCTGGGTGTCATCAGCGTAGAGATGATAGTTGGAGCCGTGGGAGCGAATGAGGTTACCAAGGGAGTGAGTGTAGATCGAGAACAGAAGGGGACCAAGCACTGAACCTTGGGGAACCCCCACAGTAATGGGATGGGAAGGGGAGGAGGAGCCTGCAAAAGAGACTGAGAATGAACGACCAGAGAGATAAGAGGAGAACCAGGAGAGGACGGAGTCTGTGAAGCCAAGGTTGGATAGTGTGTTGAGGAGAAGGGGGTGGTCCATAGTGTCAAAGGCAGCTGAGAGGTCGAGGAGGATTACGACAGAGTATGAGCCGTTGGATTTGGCAAGCAGGAGGTCATTGGTGACCTTTGAGAGGGCAATTTCTGTGGAATGTAGGGGATGGAAGCCAGACTGGAGGGGGTCGAAGAGAGAGTAGGTGTTGAGGAATTCGAGGCAGCGCGTGTAGACAACTCGTTCACGGAGTTTGGAAAGAAATGGCAGGAGGGATATGGGGCGATAACTAGAAAGTGAGGTGGGGTCAAGAGAGGGTTTTTTTAGGATGGGAGAGACGTGGGCATGTTTGAAGGCAGAGGGGAAGGAACCAGTGGAGAGTGAGCGATTGAAGATGGAAGTTAAGGAGGGGAGAAGGGATGGAGCGAGAGATCGACTAGTACTTCCCAAGCGCTTAGTACAGTGCTCTGCACACAGTAAGCACTCAATAAATATGATTGAATGAATGAATAAAATAGGATTAATACTGTGAGCTACCCGTGGGACATGGACTATGTCAAACCTGACTATTATCTACCCCTGCACTGAGCACAGTGCCAGGCTTATAGTAAGAGCTTAATGAATAGCATTAAAACCAAGAAAACAAAACTCCTGAAACCCCCAGTTCATTAAAGGCCTTTGTTTAGCGCTAGGCATTTCTCCTGCCAAGATAATATCAATAGTACCATAACCGAATCCAAACCACCTTGAGTTCCAAATAGTATTCAGTTGGTTATTCAACATCAATTTGGCTAAAACCTTCCCAGCTGAAAAAGAAGAAAAAGATATTTATTTTATGAGACAAGTTTACCCAGTCTCATAAAGGTGTCTTTGACCTCCTATGGCAGTCCTCTTTCATAGATATGAAAGATTTCTGGTGAACTTGACCTGGCACTAATCATATTTATCAATAGAACAGTTGCTTCTCGGATTCTCAATTTGTAGGTTTTAGCACTTTGAATCTGGTTGGCAGAGATGCAGCGTGGATAATTGTAGAAAATTTCTCCATTCATTCAAACGGTCGTATTTAGTGAGTACTCACTGTGTGCAGAGCACCGTACTAAGCGCTTGGAAAGTACAAGTCAGAAACATATAGAGACGGTCCCAACCCAACAACGAGCTCACAGTCTAGAAGATCAGCTCCAGATCACTTAGACTGCTATTTTGCCGATGATTGTAAGAATTTTCTTGGTGTGTTCAGTCCAACTACATAATCCTGCCTTCTGATCAGTCAGCAATTATGATTTGTCAGCTTTTGGGGTCAGGGATTAACATCACTGGATTTTAGTTTAAAGACTGCTCAAAACCCTTCAAAAATTATTGCAGGCCTTGCTGCCAGCTCTCATCTGCAGCATTTCAACTTTTGGCATGCACCATTTCATCTGATGAAGTTAGATTTATGCTAGGTGTTTGATGTGCCAGTGTGTTTCTTTTCCTCATCAGTGTTTCTCTAAGTGATCAGACTAGATTAGATGTTGATTATACATTGTTTCCATTTAGCATCTCTACTATTTTCTTTGAAACTGTTGTGGTATTTTGTCTAGGTAAAGCCATGAATGTCTGCAGCTTGAACACTGACACTATCTTCTCAAAGGTCACCAATGATCTTCTTGCCAAATCCAATGGCTCCCTCTCAGTCCCAATCCTCCTCAACCTCTCAGCTGCCTTTGACACTGTGGACCATCCCCTTCTCGTGGAGATATTATCCAACCCTGGCTTCATTGACTCTGTCCTCTCCTGGTTCTCCTCTTATCTCTCTGGCCATTCATTCTCAGTCTTCTTCACGGGCTCCTCCTCTCCCTCCCATCCCCAACTGTGGGGATCCCTCAAGGTTCAGTTCCTGGTCTGCTTCTATTCTCCATCTACACTCATTTCCTTAAGAACTCATTCGCTCCCCCGGCTTCAACTACCGTCTCTCATGCAGATAACACCCAAATCTACATCTACTCCCCTAATCTCTCACTCTCTTTCCAGGTTCGCATTTCCTCCTGCCTTCAAGACATCTGTACTTGGATGTCCTCCTATCACCTCAAACTCAACATGTCCAAGACAGAGCTCCTTATCTTCCCTCCCAAACCCTGTCCTCTCCAGTACTTTCCCATCACTGTAGACGAACCACCATCCTTTCCGTCTCACAAACCCACAATCTTGGTGTCATCTTTGACTCCTCTCTCATTCACCCCACATATCCAAGCTGTCACCAAAGACTGTTGGTCTCACCTTCACAACATCACTAAAATCTGCCCTTTCCTCTCCATCCAAACTGCAACCTCATTAATAAAATCACTCACCCTATCCCAGCTGGATTACTGCATCAGCCTCCTCTCTGACCTCCCAATCTCCTGCCTCTCCTTACTCCAGTCCATACATCACTCCACTGCCCGGATTATCTTCCTACAGAAACATTCAGGACATGTCAGACATGTCACCGGTCCCCTCCTTAAAAATCTCCAGTGGTTGCGTGTCCACCTCCATATCAAGCAAATATTCCTCACCATTTGCTTTAAAGCACTTCACCTCACCCCCTCCTACCTCCCCTTGCCTCTCTCCTACAAGCCAGCCTGTATGCTTCACTCCTATGGTGCTAACCTCCTCACTGTGCCTCGATCTCACCTGTCTGGCGCCAATCCCTGGCCATGTCCTACCTCTGGCCTGAACTGCCCTCCCTCCTCAAATCCACCAGACAATTTCTGTCCCCTGCTTCAAAGGCTTACTGAAGGCACATCTTCTCCAAGAGGCCTTCCCAGACTAAGCCACATTTTTCCTCATCTCTCACTCCTTTCTTTGTTACCATGACTTGCTCCTTTTGCTCTTCCCCACTCTTCCTACCCCACAGCACTTATGCATATGTCTATAATTTTACTTATTTATATTAATGTCTGTTATTTGTGTTGATATCGCTTTCCTCCACCAGACTGTGAACTTATTGTGGGAAGGGACTGTCTCCCTTTATTACTGTAATGTACTTTACCAAGTACTTGTTACGTACTCTGCACATAGTAAGCACTCAATAAATATGAATGAATGAATAAATGGTTGGTTGGTTGGCTGGCTGGCTGGTTGGTTGGTTGGTTGGTTGGTTGGTTGGTTGGTTGGTTGGTTGGTTGGTTGGTTGGTTGGTTGGTTAGTTGGTGGTTGGTTGGTTGGTTGGTTGGTTGGTTGGTTGGTTGGTTGGTTGGTTGGTTGGTTGGTTGGTTGGTTGGTTGGTTGGTTGGTTGGTTGGTTGGTTGGTTGGTTCCTCACTTGGTTCTCCTCCTATCTCTCTGGCTGCTCATTCTCAATCTCTTTCACGGGCTCTTCCTTTGCCTCCCACCCCTAACTGTGAGAGTCCCTCAAGCTTCAATTTGGATCCCTTATTCCTCCATTTACACCCACTCCCTTGTACAATCCATTTGCTGCCCTGGCTTCAACTACCACCTCTATGTAGATGATACCCAAATCTGTATCTCCTCCTTTCTCTCTCCCTCTCTCCAGCCTTGCATCACCTCTGGCCTTCAAGACATCTGTACATGGTTGTTCTCCCATCATCTCAAACTTGACATGTCCAAATCAGAACACCTTATCTTCCCATCCAAATCCTATACGCCCTTTGACTTTCCCATCACTGCAGATGGCAATAACTTCCTTCTTGTCTCAGAAGCCCTCAACCTTGGCGTTACTCTTGACTCCTTTCTGTCATTCAGCCCACATAGTCAATCCATCATTTAATCCTGTCAGTTCCACCTTCACAACAACGCTAAAATCTTCCTTTTCATCTCAATCCAAACTACAACCATGTTAATACAATCACTTATCCTATTCCACATTGATTATTGTATCAGCCTCCTTACTGACCCCCGCAGCTTCCTGTCTCTCCCCACTCCAGTCCATCTTTCACTCTGCTGCCTGGATCATTTTTCATAAAAAATATTCAGGACATCCTTCCCCACTCCCCAAGAATCTCCAGTGATTGCCCATCAACCTCTCCATTAGACAAAAACTTCTCACCATTGGCTTCAAAGCACTCAATATTCTTGCCCCCTCCTACCTCAGCTCAGTACTCTCCTACTACAATCGAGTCTGCACATGTCACTCCTCTAAATGCTAACCTTCTCACTGTACCTCAATCTCATCTGTCTCATCACCAACTCCTGGCCCATGTCCTGCCTCTGGCCTGTAACTTTTCATTCATTCATTCATTCATTCATTCATTCATTCATTCATTCATTCATTCATTCATTCATTCATTCATTCATTCGTTCGTTCGTTCGTTCGTTCGTTCGTTCGTTCGTTCAGTTGCACTTATTGAGTGCTTATTGTTTGCAGAACACTGTACTAAGCACTTGAGAAAGTACAATACAGCAATAATGAGAGACAGTCAGTGACCACAATGAGCACACAGTCTAGAGGCAGGGAGACAGACATCAATACGGTGAACAGACATCAGTATAAATAAATAAAATTACATATATGCATAAGTGATGTGGGTCAGGGAGGGAAGGAAGAGCAAGTTGTGGTGACACGTAAGGGAGTGGAAAATGAAGAAAAATGGGGTTTAGTTTGGGAAGGCCGCTTGGAAGAGATGTGTCTTCAGTAAGGCTTTGAAGTGGGGGACAGTAATTGTCTGGCAGATTCGAGGCGGGACAGTGGTCCAGGTCAGGGGTAGGATGTGGGTCAGGGGTCAGAGGCGAGACAGGTGAGATTGAGGCACAGTGAGAAGGTTAACACCATATAAGTGAAGTGTGTGAGCTGCGTTGTAGAAGGAGAGAAGCAAGGTGAAGTAGGAGAGGGCATGGTGGTGAAGAGCTTTAAAGCCAATTATGAAGAATTTTTGTTTGATATGAGGTGGTTAGGCAACCACTGGAAATTTTTGAGGAGGTGCATGAGAAGCCCTGAACATTTCTGTAGAAAGATAATCCAGGCAGCAGAGTGAAGTGTAGACTGAAGTGGGGAGAAGCAGGAGGTTGGGAGATCAGAAAGAAGGTTGATGAAGTAATCGAGGTGGGGTAGGATGAGTGATTGTATTAACATGGTAGCGGTTTGGATGGAGAGGAAAAGTTGGACTTTAGCGATGTTCTGAAGGTGAGATCGACAGGAGTTTGTGATGGATTGGATATTTGCATTGAATGAGAGAGTGGAGTCAAGGATAATGCCAAGGTTACAGGCTTGAGAGATGAGAAGGATGCTGGTGAGCCCACTTTCTAGGCTAAGAGCCCACTGTTGGGTAGGGACCGTCTCTAAATGTTGCCAACTTGTACTTCCCAAGTGCTTAGTACAGTGATCTGCACACAGTAAGTGCTCAATAAATACGATATATGAATGGTGCTATCTTTGGTGATGGGAAATTCCTGGAGACGACAGGGTTTGGGAGGAAAGATATGGAACTCTGTTTTGAACGCTAAGTTTGAGGTGACAGGAAGACATCCAAGTAGAGATGTCTTGAATACAGGAGGGGATGTGAGCCTGGTAAGAGTGAGAAAGATGGGGGGAGATGTACATTTGAGTATCATCTGCTTAGAGATGGTATTTGAAGCCACGGGAGAAAATAAGTTCTCAAAGGGAATGAGGGTAGATGGAGAATAGGAGGGGACAGAGAATTGAACCCATACAGTTATGGGATGGAAGGGAGAGGGGAGCCCACAAAAGGAAACTGAGAGTGTACGGCCAGAGAAGTAAGAGGAAAATCAGGAGAGGACAGAGTCAGTGAAGCCAAGGTTGGATAACCTCTCTAGGAGAAGGGGGCTCCACAGTGTCAAAGGCAGCTGAGAGGCCAAGGAGGATTAGGGTGGAACTCCCTCCCTCCTCAAATCCAACAGATAATTCCTTTCCCCCACTTCAAAGCCTAACTGTCAGCATATCTCCTCTAAGAAGCCTTCTCTGTCTAAGCCTTCCTTTCCTCTTCTTCCACTCCCTTCTGTGCCACCCAGACATACTCCCTTTATTCATCCCCCCTCCCAGCCCCACAACTATTATGTACATAGAACAATGCTTGGCACATGGCAAGGGCTTAACAATACCATCATCATTATTATTTCATCTCTAATTTATTTATTTATATTAAAGTTTGTCTCCCCCTCCAGACTGTAAGCTCACTGTGGGCAGGAAATATGTTGGTTTATTGTTATACTATACTCTATCAAGCACTTAGTACAGTGCTCTGCACACAGTAAGCACTCAATAAATGATCGAATGAATGAATGAAAAATGCTCCAAAAAGTTCTTCATGCAACAGCAGATTAGAGTGGGAAAAAGATGAAAGGAGGAAACCAGAGACCAGTGAGGCTTTTTAAAAAAATTAATGGTATTTGTTGTAAGTGGTCATTTTTTTCCAGGTACTATAAATGGGTAGATGCATGGTAATGTGGTTTTTACATAGCTTGTATCCCATATGGACTCCCAACTTGAATCCCCGTTTTACAATAAGGTAACTGAGGCATAGAAAAATTAAGTGACTTGCCCGAGGTCATACAGCAGATATTGACTCTGACTCCTAGGCCCATCCTCTATCCACTAGGCCTCACTGCTTCTCAACTACACTATGACTAGAGCTTGGATCAAGGTGATAGGAATTATGTGGGGAGCAGCTAGGGCAAACCCAAGAAATTTATGCAGAAATAATAATAAGGAATTGAACAATAGTTTAAATGTGATTGTGAGTTGAAGCTGGCTCCAGGGTTTTGGATTTCTGGAAAAGAACAGAACACAGATGGGCAAATCAGGGGTTGTGATTGAGAAGGATGATAAGAAGTCTGGTTTTAGACATGTGCAGTTTGAGATGCAAGAAGTCCTGGAGAGAACAGAGATATGGAATTGATGAGAAGTGGAGCTGGAGTGTAAGATTTGGGAGTCATCTGCATAGATGTAGTGACTGAGGCCAAATGAGCAAATAAACTCTCCAAGAGAATTACCACAGCATAAGAGAATCCCACAGTCAGCCAAATAAATGAAAATGAAATGTGGTGGCTCATGGATTAATTGATTAATTCATTCAATCAATCCTATTTATTGAGCACTTACTGTGTGCAGAGCACTGTACTAAGCACTTGGGAGAGTACAATATAACAATAAACAGATACATTTTCTTCCCTCAATGAGCTTACCATCTAGAGTCGAGGAGACAGACATAATATAAATAAGGAAATTACAGATTTGTACATAAGTGCTGTGGGGAGTCATTTTTTCTTTCAGTTATATTTATTGAGCACTTACTGTTTGCAAAGCACTGTACTAAGTGCTTGGGAGAACACAATATAACAATAAACAGACACAGTCCCTTCCCATAATGAGCTCACATTCTAGAGGGGGAGACACACAGTAGTATATATATTTAATTTATTGATACAGACAGACAGACAGACATGATGATGATGGTATTTAGATAGACGTGCATATGGATATATGGATATGCACGTCTATCTAAATACCATCATCATCATGTCTGTCTGTCTGTATGTATCAATGAATAACAGATTTAATACCATATTTGCTGTGGGGATGGGAGGAGGATGAATGAGGGGAGCAAGTCAGTGCAACACAGAAGGGAATGAGAAAAGAGGAGAGGAGGTCTTAGGGAAGGCTTCTTGGGTGGGCTGTGCCTTCAATAAGGCTTTAAAGTTGGGAAGACCAATTATCTGTCTGCTATGAGGAAGGAGGACATTCCAGGCCAGTGGTAGGATGTAGGCAAGAGGTTGGCAGCAAGATAGACGAAATCGAGGTACAGTGAGAAGGTTAGCGTTAGAGGAACGAAGTGTGTGGTTTGGGTTGCAGTAGAAGAGTGGCAAGGTGATGTGAGGGGGGCAAGGAGTTAGGATGCTTTAAAGCCAATGGTAAGGAGTTTTTGTTTGATGTGGAGTTGGATGGGCCAACTCTGGAGTTTCTTGGTCTGAATGTTTTGTAGAAAAATGATCCAGGCAGCAGAGTGAATCAGAGGATCAGGGTCAGAGGGGAAGGAGGAGATTTGGGTAAATAATGCATAAATAAAAGTCTTAATAGTGTTTCAATGTCAAAGGAAGCTTAGGATTCCAGGAAGATTAAGACCAAGTACAACTTGGAAAAGAAGAAAGTTGATGGAGAGGACATGAAGGCAGTTGTTTTATAAGACCCATTCCAGAATTTTAAACAAGAATGGGAGCAGGGAGTTGGAGACTTTTTTAGAATGTTGAGATGTGGACATATTTGAAAGCATAGGGGAGGGAGCCAGCAGATACAGAAAGGTTGAAAAGGGGGGAAGGAAGGAATATTTTTAGAAGATGAATGGAAAGGGTCAGAAGTGCAAGTACAGAAGATAATTTTAGAGACCTAGTGGGCGTCTTCCCTTTGCTAAACAACTGGGAAACAGGGGAGAGAAGAAGAGGTAGTTAAAATGTAATGTTTTATAGAGGAATGTGAGCAATTGAAGAACCTTAGTCTTGCTGCTTCAAGATTGAAAACGTGCATAAAGGAATGATTATAGTTCTGCATTTTTTCTCCTCTTCTTGTCTTCTAGTCATGTTCCTTACTGGGGCAGTGGAAAGGAAATGAGTCTGTTACATTGTTATATTGTAATCGCTTAGTATAGTGCTCTGCACACAGTAACTGCCCAATAAATACAATTGAATGAATACACTCCCAAGTGATTAGCACAGTGCTCTGCATATAGTAAGCACTCAGTAAATATGACTGGCTGGCTGGCTGCCTGCCTGACTGACTGACTGCAGTAGTGGGAAGCACTGTGGCCTAGTGGATAAAACATAAACCTGGGAGCCAGAGGGCCTGGGTTCTAATGCCTGCTGTACTACTTGGTACTCTTAGTACAGTATTCTGCTGTGTAATTTTGGGCAAGTCACATAATTTCTCTGTGCCTCATTTTCCTCAACTGCAAACTGCAACATAGGAACTCAGTACCTGTTCTCTTTCCGCCTTAGACTATGCGCCCCATGAGAGGCAGGGACTCTAACCAGTCTGATTACCTTGTATCTACCCCAGTGCTTAGAACAGTATTTGCCACATAGACAGTGCTAGAACAAATACCATAAAAAAAGAGTGAATAGGTGAGAGGGTTGCATTTCATTGCAACAGAGTAAAGTATGGATTGGAGTGGGGACAAACAGGAAGTGAGAAGGCCAGCAAGGAGGCTAATAATAGTAATAAAGGGGGGGCTAGGACAAGTGGTTTCCCAAAGATCAGGGCAACCTGTCTGTGTATTGTTTAAGGCTGTTTATTGTTGTATTGTGCTCTCCCAAGTGCTTTGTACAGTGCTGGGCACAGTAAGTGCTCAATAAATACGACTGAATGAATGAATGAATGATCACAGTAAGCCCACAAAAAACCACTATTAATTGATTGATTAGGCTAATGATCAATTCTGTTAGGAATTCTGACAAATAGTGGCAACAAAAAACTTGCAAAAATATGAGGACTAACATTTAGGAATATACCATCGGGTTTCCTTTACTTTTCTGTCTACTTTTCTAACTTTCTTTATAGAAATTTGGTCATTGATTGTCTAAATCTGTATTTGTCTGCTGGTAGTCTATTGTGTAATTTTCACTGTTAATGAATACCACTTTCTAACTGGTTGTTGTATGAAGTTGGTTTAGAAACAGAGCCCTTTAAAATTCAGTAAATCCCCCTACATATTCATTTATGAGATTTTGTAAAAAACAATTTTGTGTTCACTAGATTGGTCAGTAAAAACGATTTAAAAATCCAGACCCTAAAATACGTGTGACATCATGCTTGCGAAAGTGATCTGCAATCTGACAATTGCATTTTTCAGTTCCCTTTTTGTTGAAGTCAGATAAATAAGTGTTTCTGCATGGGATCCTGACCTTCTCATCTCAACTGATGTAGAATAAAGTTGGTGTGGGAGGACTTTAATGTTACAAGAAGTCATTAGACTAGGTAGCTGAAAGTAATTATAAAGGTTAGAAAAACGTGTAGTACCATGTTACTAGATGGGACTGAACAGTTTAAAACTACACAGTCCAGAATAAAACAGATTAATGGACATTCTTTCACCCTTCCATCTTTCCCAGCAGAATCCCAACTTAAAATGGGTTATGATTCCCAAACCTACATCTCCAGCCCTGAAATCTCTCCTTCCCTGCAATCTCACAGTTCCTACTGCCTTCAGGAGATATCTACTTGGATATCCTGCTAACACCTCAAATTAGACATGTTCAAACCTGAACTCCTTATCTTTCCACTCAAACACTGTCCCCCACCTGTCTTTGCCATCACTGTTAACAACACCTCTATCTTCACTACCTCAAAAACCCATGAACTTGATGTTGTCCTTGACTCATCTTTCATGTCATCCACATATTGGGTCACCGAATGCCGTCAATTGTATTGCCACAACATTGCTAAAATAAGCCCTTTCCTCTCCAGCCAAATTGTTACTATGGTGATTCAGGCACATAATCTATCCCACCTTGACTAAGCATTTATTCATTCATTCATTCATCCATCCATCCATCCATCCATCCATCCATCCATCCATCCATCCATCCATCCATCCATCCATCCATCCGTCCATCCGTTCATTCGTTCATTCGTTCATTCGTTCATTCATTCATTCATTCATTCATTCATTCATTCATTCATTCATTCATTCATTTCCAAGTGGGAAGGCCTCTTGGAGGAGATCCATTCATTCAATCATATTTATTGAGTGCTTACTGTGTGCAGAGCACTGTACTAAGTGCTTGGGAAGTACAAGTTGGCAACCTATAAAGATGGTCCCTACCCAAAAACGGGCTCACAGTCTAGAAGGGGAAGACAGATGACAGCGGAGGAGAGTAATTGTCTGTTGGATAAGAAGAGGGAAGTATTCCTACCTCACCTCTCTTCTCACCTTCTACAGCCCAGCCAGCACACTCCACTCATCTGCTGCTAACCTCCTCACTGTGCCTTGTTCTCGCCTGTCCTGCCGTCGACCCCTGGCCCACATCCTACATCTGGCCTGGAATGCCCTCCCTCCTCACATCCGCCAAACTAGCTCTCTTCCCCTTTTCAAAGCCTTACTGAGAGGTCACCTTCTGCAGGAGGCCTTCCCAGACTAAGCCCCCCATTTCCTCTGATCCTCCTCCCCTCCCCATCACCCCTCCTCCCTCCCTCTACACTACCCCCTTTCCCTCCCCAAAGCACTTGTGTATATTTGTACATATTTATTACTCTATTTATTTCACTAATGATGTGTATATATCCCTTAGTGCACTCATTCACTCCCTTGGCTTGAGCTATCATCTCTAGGCTGATGACACCCAAATCCACATCTCCACCCCTGTCCTCTCTTCCTCCTTCCACACTCCTTTCTCCTCCTGCCTTCAGAACATCTCCATCTGGATGTCTGCCTGCCATCTAAAACTCAACCTGTAGAAGACTGAGCTCCTTACCTTCCCTCCCAAACCTTGTCCTCTTCCTGACTTCCCCATCACTGTGGATACCACTACCATCCTTCCCTTCCCACAAGCCTGCAACCTTGTTGTCATCCTTAACTCTACTCTCTCATTCACCCAACACATCCAATATGTCACCAGAACCTTCTGGTCTCACCTCCACAATATCGCCAAGATCTGCCCTTTCCTCTCCATCCCAACCACTACTTGCTGGTTTATCCTATCCCAAATGCATTACTGCATCAGAACTCCTTTCTCATCTCCAATCCTCCTGTCTCTCCCCGCTTCAGTCTGTACTTCACTCTGCTGCCCATATTGTCTTTCTGCAGAAGAGCTCTGGGCATGTCTCTCCCCTCCTCAAAAATCTCCAGTGGTTGCCTTATCAACCTTCATATCAAGCAAAAATTCCTCTCTCTCAGCTTCAAAGCTCTCCATTACCTCACCCCCTCCTACCTCACCTCCCTTCTCTCCTTCTACAGCCCAGCCCGCAGCCTCTGCTCTTCTGCCACTAACCTCCTCACAGTACCTCATTCTCGCCTGGCCGGCCATCGGCCCCTGGCCCACATCCTACCTCTGGCCTGGAATGGCCTCCCTCTTCATATCTGCCAAACTAGCTCTCTTCCTCTCTTCAAAGCACTACTGAGAGCTCGCCTCCTCCAGGAGTCCTTCCCAGACTGAACTCCTCCTTTTCCTCTACTTCTCCCCTTCCCATCACCCCCCTCACTCACTCTGCCCTACCCTCTTTCTCTCCCCAAGGCACTTGTGCATATTTGTACCTATTTATCACTCTATTTATTTTATTAGTGATGTGTGTGTACCTATAATTCTACTTATTCTGGTGGTATTGACACCTGCCTACTTGTTTTGTTTTGTTGTCTGTCTTCCCCCTTCTAGTCTGTGAGCCCTTTGTTGAGTAGGGGCTGTCTCAAATGTTGCTGATTTGAACTTCCCAAGCGCTTAGTACAGTGCTCTGCACACAGTAAGTGCTCAATAAATACAATTGAAGGAATATATATCTATAATTTTTTCCATCCATTTTGATGGTATTGATCCCTGCCTACTTGTTTGGTTTTGTTGGCTGTCTCCCCCTTCTAGACTATGAGCCTGTGTTGGGTAGGGATTTTCTCTGTCTGTTGCTGAACTGTACTTTCCATCATCATCATCAATCGTATTTATTGAGCGCTTACTGTGTGCAGAGCACTGTACTAAGCGCTTGGGAAGTACAATCATCATCATCATCATCAATCGTATTTATTGAGCGCTTACTGTGTGCAGAGCACTGTACTAAGCACTTGGGAAGTACAAGTTGGCAACATATAGAGACAGTCCCTACCCAACAGTGGGCTCACAGTTTAAAAGGGGGAGACAGAGAACAAAAGCAAACAAACTAACAAAATAAAATAAATAGAACAGATATGTACAAGTAAAATAAATAAATAAATAGAGTAACAAATATGTACAAACATATATACGTATATACAGGTGCTGTGGGGAAGGGAAGGAGGTAAGATGGGGGGGTGAAGGGGAATGAGGGGGAGAGAAAGGAAGGTGCTCAGTCTGGGAAGGCCTCCTGGAGGAGGTGAGCTCTCAGTAGGGCCTTGAAGGGAGGAAGAGAGCTAGCTTGGCGGATGGGCAGAGGGAGAGCATTCCAGGCCCGGGGCATGTCGTGGGCCGGGGGTCGATGGCGGGACAGGCGAGAATGAGGTACGGTGAGGAGATTAGTGGCAGAGGAGCGGAGGGTGTGGGGTGGGCTGTAGAAGGAGAGGAGGGAGGTGAGGTAGGAGGGAGTTAGGTGATGGAGAGCCTTGAAGCCCTGGGTGAGGAGTTTCTGCCTGATGCACAGATTGATTGGTAGCCACTGGAGATTTTTGAGGAGGGGAGTAACATGCCCAGAGCATTTCTGCACAAAGACGATCCGCGTAGCAGTGTGAAGTACAGATTGAAGTGGGGAGAGACAGGAGGATGGGAAATCACGAGCATGGTAGCTGTTTGGATGGAGAGGAAAGGGCGGATCTTGGTGATGTTGCAGAGGTGAGACTGGCAGGTTTTGGTGATGGATTGGATGTGAGGGGTGAATGAGAGAGCGGAGTCGAGGATGACACCAAGGTTGCGGGCTTGTGAGACGGGAAGGATGGTAGTGCTGTCAACAGAGATGGGAAAGTCAGGCAGAGGGCAGGGTTTGGGAGGGAAGACAAGGAGTTCAGTCTTGGACATGTAGTGCAAGTTGGCAACATATAGAGACTGTCCCTACCCAATAGTGGGCTCAGGGTTTGAGTGGGAAAATAGGAGTTCAGTTCTGGACATGTTTAATTTGAGGTGTTGGCAGGACATCCATATCTTGATGGCAGGAGGAAATGTGAGATTGCAGGGAAGGAGAGAGGGTCAGGGCTGAAGATGATTTGGAAATCATCTACATGGAGATGGTGTCATTTGCATTGGAAAGCTCAAGAAGAAAGTGAGAAAATTGAGATTTTTTTTTTCAAATTTGATACCAAAGGATAAAATCACTAATTAATTTTAATGGATGCCAATTCTTTCCAATCCACTCATAATACTTAAGTAATGATAACTCAGTGTTGAGGAAAAACTGGTCTGAAGTCAACAATGGTTCAATTGGCTAGTTTCATTAAAACCTTTCATTCTTTGCTTTCATTTCATGTTTTAAGAGAAGTTGATTTACTGAATTTTAATTTATAAGTATTACTTATTAATTGAGGAAGGATCATGCTATAATTGGATTTTGCTTTCCTCTTCCTAATTTTAGGATGCAAAAAAAGAAAGCAAGTAAAGCCCCAAACCCACTGAAAATAACAAAAGAGCATCAGGCAAGGTCTAAGAAGCACTCTGAAAGTAAAGCTTCTCCAGAGACCTTGAACAGCAACAAAAGCCTTCAAAGGACTTGTCCAGCAAACACATTGAGAGGAATCTGCTCAAGGAGGAGAAGGTGCCTCCTAAACTGGCTTTTAGGGAGTCAAAACTGACTGTCAAGGAGATCCTATTTGAGAACCGGTATCCAAAAAGTGGACTACCATCAGACCCCAAGTATTTCAATAAAAGACCTTTCCAGATGGAATCATCAGAGCCTACTTCCAGAAAGCAAAATAGTCGTTCCAAAGAGAAAAAGAATGACCAAGGGATCTCTCTCCGTATTACTTCTAGTTTATGTCCAGAGAATAAGTTAGATAACAAAAAGTTGAATACAAAAGTGGAGAAAGGAAAATATAAAAATGAAGCTAAAGAGAGTAAAAAAACCAATGGAACGAGAAGAATTCAATTCTGAAGATGAGTTACCTTTCAAGTTAGAGGTAAGGTTTTTTTTCTCTCCATGTACATATGACTATTAAATTCTAGCCACTCGCAAAGAATTTGAGTGACTAGATATGTCAGTTCTTCCTGAAATTTTGGGGAAGGATAGAAAAGGATACAATCAAATGGGAAGAGGAGAGGAGCCAGCCGGAAAAAAATTCTTGTTAAAACTCAAAATACCAAGTTCCTTTTCCATTTCTGCAGGTAAGATTGCCATCCTTAATTTGCTATCTTAATACAGTAGTACTATCTTAAATGTAGCATAATTTTTCATATGGAAAACATTAGGCAGAGGCAGTTATTTTAATGGAAGTTAATAAAATGTTTCTTCTACTGCAGTAGCATGTAGTATCGTAGTTCTGTACGGTATTTGATAAGTGCTTACAGTGTGTCAGGCACTGTACTAAGTGTTGGGGTAGAAACAAGCTAATTAGGTTGGATAGAGTCCCTGTCCCATATAGGCCTCACAATTTTAATCCCCACAATCTTAATCTTAATCAACGTGGAGGAGCAGGAAATAGAACCCAAGTCCTTCTAACTCCAAGGCCTGAGATCTTTCCACTGTGCACAGTGCTTCTTGCTGCTGTTTAACATTCTCAATCAATTAGTTAATTAGTTGAATGCTTCCCATTTGCCAAGTGTTCTACTAAGCCCTTGGGAGGATATAATAGAACAAAATTGGTAGACACATTCCTTGCCTGCAAGTGGACTTTAGACCCAGGAGAGCAAGACAGATATTCATTCATTCAGTCCTATTTATTGAGCACTTACTGTATGCGGAGCACTGTACTAAGCGCTTGGGTAGTACAAGTCGGCAACATATAGAGACGATCCCTACCCAACAACGAGCATAAATTACAGATATGTCATAAGTGCTGTGGAGCTGATGGTAGGGTAACTAAAGAGTGCAGATCCAAGTCCAAGAGGGACTTGGGAGACCTTCTTGGAGGAAATATGATTTTAATAAGACTTTGAAAGTGGGAGAGTTAAAACTCAAAATACCACGTTCCTTTTCCATTTCTGCGGGTAAGATGGCCATCCTTAATTTGCTATCTTAATACAGTAGTACTATCTTAAACGCAGTATAATTTCAGATATATTCTCATTAAATACTGTTACTTCAGCCCATCAAGTGTAATTTTTTATAAAAGTTTCCCCACAGATCCTAGCGTGGCTATTTCAATATAAGGGAACAGTCTTATTCCAACTTTCCTATCTTTTCCTGCAGTATCTGAAGAGGAAATATATTGTCTCCTCTCAAAATCCACCCCCACCTTCTGTACGTCAACCCCATCCTTTGCACCTTGTCAAAGTGCTTGCCCTCTCTCTTCTTCTCTCCCTGATCATGATCTTCAATTGTTCACTCTCCAGTGGCTTTTTCCCCACTGTTGTTAAACAATGCTAATGTCTCTCCTGTCCTTAAAAACCCCTCCCTTGACCCCATGGATCTTCCATTTACCCCCTTCTTTCTCCAACTTCTACAACCACTTCCTCCATAAATCATTCCGTTGTATTTATGGAGCACTGTACAAAACACTTGAGAAGTACAAGTTGGCAACATATAGAGAAGGTCCCCAACCCAACAGTGGGCTCACAGTCTAGAAGAGGGAGACGGAGAACAAAACAAAACATATTAAAATAAAATAAATAGAATACATATGAACAAGTAAAATAAATAAATAAATAGAGTAATAAATACGTACAAACATATATACATATATGCAGGTGCTATGGGGAAGGGAAAGAGGTAAGGTGAGGGGGATGGAGAGGGGGGAGAGGGGGAGAGGAAGGAGGGGGCTCAGTCTGGGAAGGTCTCCTGGAGGAGGTGAGCTTTCAGTAGGGTCTTGAAGGGAGGAAGAGAGCTAGCTTGGCAGATGTGGAGAGGGAGGGCATTCCAGGCCAGGGGGATAATGTGGGCTGGGGGTTGATGGCGGGACAGGCAAGAATGAGGCACGTTGAGGAGATTAGCGGCAGAGGAGCGGAGGGTGCTGGCTGGGCTGTAGAAGGAGATAAGGGAGGTGAGGTAGGAGGGGGCGTGGTGATGGAGAGCCTTGAAGCCGAGGGTGAGGAGTTTCTGCGTGATGCGTAGGTTGATTGGTAGCCACTGGAGATTTTTGAGGAGGGGAGTAACATGCCCAGGGCATTTCTGGACAAAGACAATCCGGGCAGCAGCGTGAAGTATGGATTGAAGTGGGGAGAGACAGGAGGATGGGAGATTGGAGAGGAGGCTGATACAGTAGTCCAGACGGGATAGGATGAGAGCTTGATCGACCAGGGTAGCGGTTTGGATGGAGAGGAAAGGGCGGATCTTGGCAATGTTGCGGAGTTGAGACCGGCAGCTTTTGGTGACGGATTGGATGTGCGGGGTGCACGAGAGAGCACAGTCGAGGATGACACCAAGGTTGCGCGCTTGTGAGATGGGAAGGATGGTAGTGCCGTCATCCCAGTCCACTTTCTCCTCTCCAATTCTCTCCTTAACCCCCTTCAATCTAGCTTCTTCCCCTTCACTTCATAGAAACTATCCTCTCAAACAACGTCAGTGATCTCCTTCTTGTCAGATGCAATGGACTCTACTCCATCTTGATCCTCCTCAACCTTTCAGCTGCCTTCAACACTCTCGACCTCCCCCCTCTCCTGAGAATGTTATCCAACCTTGCCTTCACTACATCTCTTTCTTCTCCTATCTCTCTGGTTTCTCCTTCTCTGTATCATTTCCGAGCTTCTCCTTTGCCTCCCATCCCCTAGTGTTGGGAGTCCCTTCAGGCTCAGGACTGGGTCCCCTTCAATATCCATCTACTCCCAGTCACTTATAGAACTCATTCATTCCCATGACTTCAGCTATTATCACTATGCACATGTTCCCAGATCTACGTCTCCTGCCCTGACTTCTCTCCTCTGCAGTCTCTCATTTCCTTCTGCCTTCAGGGCATCTTTACTTGAATGTCTTACTGACAGCTCACATGTAGCATGTTCAAAACCGAACTCCTATCTTCCCTCCAAAACCGTGTCCTCCTGCTGCCTTTCCCATCTGTCTCATTCAGCCCACATATTTAGTCTGAGACTAAATATTCATTCATTAATTCATTCAATCATATTTATTGAGCACTTACTGTGTGCAGAGCACAGTCCTAAGTGCTTGGGAAGTACATCAGCAGCACATAGGTACGGTCCCTATGCAACAACGGGCTCACAGTCTAGAAGGGGGAGACAGACAACAAAACAAAACATGTAAGCAGGTGTCAAAATCGTCAGAACAAATAGAATTATAGCTACATGCACATCATTAACAAAATAAATAGAATAGTAAATATGTACGAGTTAAATAAGTAGAGTAATAAATCTGTACAAATACATACAAGTGCTGTGGGGAGGGGAAGGAGGTAGGGCGGGCGGGGGTGGGGAGGAGGAGAGGAAAAAAGGGGCTCCGTCTGGGAAGGCCTCGTGGAGGAGGTGAGCTCTCAGTAGGGCTTTGAAGGGAGGAAGAGAGCTAGCTTGGAGGTTGTGTGGAGAGAAGGCATTCCAGGCCAGGGGAAGGACGTGGGCCGGGGATCGATGACAGAATGGCTGAGAGCAAGGCCCAGTGAGGAGGTTAGCAGCAGAGGAGTGGAGGGTGCAGGCTGGGCTGTAGAAGGAGAGAAGGGAGGTGAGGTAGGAGGGGGCAAGGTGATGGAGAACCTTGAAGCCAAGAGTGAGGAGTTTTTGCTTGATTTGTAGGTTGACAGGCAGCCACTGGAGATTTTTGAGGAGGGAATTAACATGCCCAGAGCATTTCTACACAGAGATGATCTCGGCAGCAGAGTGAAGTATAGACTGAAGTGGGGAGAAACAGGAGGATGGGAGATCAGAGAGGAGGCTGATGCAGTAATCCAGGAGGGATAGGATGAGAGATTGAACCAGCAAGGTAGCGGTTTGGATGGAGAGGAAAAGGGTGGATCTTGGTGATGTTGTGGAGGTGGGACCAGCAGGTTTTGGTGACGGATTGGATGTGTGGGGTGAATGAGAGACCAAATCCTCATGGTCGGGAGCAAGCTGATTGAATGCTTTAAAGCCAGTTGTAAGGCTTTAGTGACACTGGTCCTGTCCTAGTTTTCCTTCTGCCTCTCTGACTGCACCTTCTCAATCTGTTTAGCCCTCAGTGGAAACCCTCAGTCAGTGGGGACCCTCAAAATTCAGTTTTGTGTTCCTTCTATTCTCCATTCATACCCTTCTCCTCGGAGAACTCATTCACTCCCATATAGCTTCTATTATCATCTCTTTGCAGAAGATACCCAATTTTCATTGCCGGCCCTGATCTTTCACCTCTCCAGCCTAGGATTTCTTCCTGCCTTCAGGACATCTCTGCTGCCTCTGCTGGAAAGACAGTGGGAGGACAGTTTGTGTGGGGAGATAAGGAGTTCTGTTTTGGACATGTTATCCAAGTAAAAATGTCCAAAAGGCAAGAGAAAAGGCGAGTCTGCTAAGAGGGAGAGAGCTCTGAGATTGATATGTAGATTTGGGAATCGTTTTCATAGAAGTTTATTTGAAGCCATAGGGATAAATGAGTTCTTGAGGGAGACCTGGAACTGAACCCTGAGGGACCCTTCCAGGAGGCCTTCCCAGACTGAGCCCCCACCTTCCTCTCCCCCTCCTCCCCCTCTCTATCCCCCCTCCTTACCACCTTCCCTTCCCCACAGCACCTGTATGTATGTATATATGTTTGTACGTATTTATTACTCTATTTATTTATTTATTTATTTATTTATTTATTTATTTATTTATTTATTTTACTTGTTCTTATCTATTCTATTTATTTTATTTTGTTAATATGTTTTGTTTTGTTCTCTGTCTCTCCCTTCTAGACTGTGAGCCCACTGTTGGGTAGGGACCGTCTCTATATGTTGCCAACTTGTACTTCCCAAGTGCTTAGTACAGTGCTCTGCACACAGTAAGTGCTCAATAAATACGATTGATTGATTGATTGATTGATTGATTGATTGATTGATTGATTGATTGACTGACCTCTCCAGCTAGATGTTGGGAGGCAATCCTCATTTACAGTCTTCTTCTTTTCAAATCTCCCAAACTCCTTCCCAAAATTTTATTTTGTTTTAGTTTTTTATGATGTTTATTGCTGGTGTTTATTGTGCCAGACACTGTACTAAGTCCTGGAGCAGTTACAAGCTAATCAGGTTGGACACAGTTCCTGTTCAACATAGGACATCCTTATTATATGGATGAGGAGCTGAGCCACAGAGAAGTTAAGTGATTTGCCCAAGGTCACATGGCAGACAAGTGGCAGAACCAGGATTAAAACCTAAGTCCTCTGACTCCCAGCCCCACGCTCTTTCTACTAAGCTACACTGCTTCCTTTACAAATTCATTCATTCAATCATATCTATTGAGTGCTTACTGTGTGCAGAGCACTGTACTAAGCGCTTGGGAAGTACAAGTTGGCAACATATAGAGATGGTCCCTACCCAACAACGGGCTCACAGTCTAGAAGGGGGAGACAGACAACAAAACAAAACATGGGGATTTGTTGTACTCTGTGCCCAAGCCAACTAATAATAATGATGGCAATGATGCAACTGGCAGGGGTGAGAGACTGCAAGTAGTACTGTGCAAATCACTAACACTATATCAATTCTTTCTCACAGGTTCTCAATCCAAGTCTTAAGACTAAAGTTCACATAATTCAAAAGGGGAGTCTCCACTGTCACCATTTTTGTGATCTTTAGTAATCTCCTCTGGTAACTTATTCTCACATTTCAGTGGCCTAACAAGAAGTTCTTCAGGTCTATTTTAAATCCCTCATGCTGAAATGCATAAGCAACTTGACCCAGTCATCAGTACAATAAGAATTCTCTAAAGGGATGAAAGGCTAAAGAGTAAGATACCATTTGGTGTCAGATGCACCATGCTAAACATTAATGTGCTATTAAATACAGGAATTGATGTGCTAAGCATTTCAATAGTTTTCACTCATTCTACTCTTGTCTTCTTTCAAAACCTCTATTTTATGTCATCCACGTTAACAGAGGCAAATGCTGTAAGGTCTTTTGAATTGTTGGCACAAGGTGAAGTTTTGCTTGACACTTAAAAATATTAAGGTCACCAATTCCAAGTGCATAGATGACACAGAAGACAGAGGGAGATGGCAAAAAGGAGGGTTAGTTGGTGAAGGCCTCTTGGAGAGATTTTATGTTGTTTTAGGTTTTTTTTCAAAGGTATTTGTTAAATTCTTACTTGGCTCTGTACTAAGCACTGAGGTAGACACAAGGTAATCCCATCTAGGGCCCACAGTCCTAATCCCCGTTTTACATATGAGGTAACTGAGGCTCAGAGAACTTAAGTGACTTGCCCACGGTCACACAGCAGACAAGTGGCAGAGCGGGATTAGAATTCCAGACCTTAAGAGCTGGGCTTTATCCACTAGGCCATGCTGTTTCCCATAGATGGAACCATAATAATGCTTTGAAGGTGAGGAGTGTGGTAGTCTAGCCTGTCTGGAAGGGAAGGGAGTTTCAAGGCTACAGGGAGGACTTGGGAAAGGGGATGGGAGAGAAATAGACCAGAGCCCAGTGAGTAAACTGGTGCGAGCAGAGTGGAATATTCAGGCTTAGCTGTAGTGGGAGTTCAGTAAAGTGAGTTGGAAGGCATGAGCTGATTGAGTACTTTAAGGCCGATGGTAAAGAGATTCTATTTTTGGGAGCTACTGAACAATATTTTATATTTTTTCATTCTTCCTTCAGTTGAAATATTAAGGTTTTATTTTCCCTTTTATCTTTCCCTTTCATGTGGAGAAAAGTCTCTCAAATCCAGTCCTTTCAACCCCAGCTACACCTTGGGACTACAGTTCAGATTTGGACTTTCAGCCATCACAGAAGTACAGTGAAGGTGTGTTGGAAGAAGTATTGTTTCTAAAAATTCCTGTGAATTTTTGGAAGAGGCCTTCATTTTGGCCTTATCCTTACTGGGTAGAATTGAAGAATTAATTTTCTGCTCTGTTCCCCTTCTGTCATTCTGCTGTTATAAGAAAGCCAAAATGCAATTACTTAATTCTAATAGTATGGTTATAATTTTAAAGTTTTTAATATTTGTTGATCAATATCATTATTGATACCTGTTATTATGAAACTGTTATATGAAATCTTTCATATTGATCATAGAGCTATAATTGTTCATCTGCAGACATCTAGGGATTGGTGAATCTTCTTTCCTGTTTGTGTTCTGATAGAATTTAATGAAAAAATTATTGGATTTCAGAACCTCACCACTCCTCTAACCTTTGCTGTTCCCTTCAGAAAGCAATTAGCCCTGAAGTGTGTGTGAAACCCAAAATTGATTATTACTCTGTTACCCTGATGAACACATTTTTCATTTTCTTTTAGTGGAACTGTAAAATTACAAACATGGGTACCCTATTCCCTATTTTGTCCAGTACATTTCATTTCTTTTTTTAAATGGTATTTTTAAGCGCTTATTATGGGCCAACTGCTGTACCAAGCTCTGGGGTAGATTTAAGGTATTTAGGTTGGACCCAATCTAGGTCTCACATGTGGCTTACAGTCTTAATGCCCATTTTACAAATAACGTACCTGATGCATAGAGAGGTAAGTGACTTACCCAACTTCACACAGCAAACAAGTGACATTCATTCATTCACTCATTCAATCGTATTTATTGAACACTTACCGTGTGCAGAGCACTGTACTAAGCACTTGGGAAGTACAAGTTGGCAACATATAGAGATGGTCCCTACCCAACAGCGGGCTCACAGTCTAGAAGATGGGGAGGAGGAGAGGAAAAAGGGGGCTCAGTCTGGGAAGGACTTTCCCCCCAACTCCCCACTGACTGGCTCTGGCCTGTGCAGATTGGGATCTGGAACTCCTGCCGGGGCCTGAACATGACGGCCAACAACAAGGACCAGACCACCAACATCACCGACTTCCTGGCCAACCGCACTCTCATCATCACCACCGTCCTGGTATGGCCCTCCTCCCACTGGGGACCCCGTCCGCCGGGGCCCGAGAGATTTGGGGAACATAGCAACGGATGCCCCTCGAAGCTGCTGCCATTTCCCACTTCCCGGTGTGGTGACGGAGAACGGGGCGATGCCCCCCGTTTTACCGTTGAGGAAACGGAAGCCCGGAGAGGGTAAGTGACTTGCCTGAGGTCACCCGGCGGACCAGTGACGGAGCTGGCACTAGAGGCCGGGTCTCCTGACTCCCAGTAATGCTGGCACTCTGTCCCATGGGCCAAGGTTTGGTGCTCAGAGGAGCGGGTCTCAATTTCTGGCCCCAATCAATCAATCGTATTTATTGAGCACTTACTGTGTGCAGAGCACTGTACTAAGTGCTTGGGAAGTCCAAATTGGCAACACATAGAGACGGTCCCTACCCAACAGTGGGCTCGCAGTCTAGAAGAAGAGCCCCAGCAGGGGCTCCATGTCCAGCTCAGGAGTGGGTGCAGTGGGGGAGAAGGATTTGTGTGTGCCATGCTGGGGAAGGGGGTTGCGTGGCTCATGCAGGGCGGGGGCATTGATGTACCTGTCCCCTGCAGGAAGACCCTGTCGCCTACAGGAAGACCCCTATGTCATGTACAAGAAGTCGGACAAGCCCCTGTATGGGAACGACCGTTTTGAGGGCTACTGCCTGGACCTGTTGAAGGAGCTGGCCAATATCCTGGGCTTCACTTACGAGGTCAAGCTGGTGTCCGACGGGAAATACGGGGCCCAGAACGACCAGGGGGCGTGGAACGGCATGGTGAAGCAGCTGGCCGACCACGTGAGCCCACCCAGACCCGTCCGGACGGGGGAGCCGGGAGGACAGGGTGGCTCGTGCTAGGCAGAGCCACTGGCCCAGCCCCCGAGCCGGTCCCATCCCTGGTCCGGAAATTCATTCATTCATTCAATCGCATTTATTGAGCACTTACTGTGTGCAGAGCATTGAACTAAGCGCTTGGGCTCCCTTCAAAGCCCTACTGAGAGCTCAGCTCCTCCAAGAGGCCCTCCCAGACTGAGCCCCATCCCTCCTCTCCCCCTCCTCATCCCCCCACCCTACATCCTTCCCCTCCCTACAGCAGAGCTGTCCTTAGAATCTGATTCCCAGGCCCATGCTCTATCCATGAGGTCACCCTACTTCTCTTAGTGAGTATTCCATTAAGTTCTGATGAGGAAGGTTATTGTAACATAGTTTAGTGTCTTCATTTGTTTTGCCTAAAATAGGATAATGAACAAAATTAAAGCATTAAATATAAATACTCCCTAAGTTTTTTGAAATGCTATAGTTTATAGAAAAATTTGTAAATCCATTTGTTCATGTAGAACGTGGAAAGCAAAGATGTTTGGCTGTTTCTGATACATTGTTGTATTAAAAAACATTTCTCTGCAAACAAGTATTTCTAAAGAATATAACAAATGTAGCTACCAATGCCAACACCTAAGTGGAATATTATGAAGAAAATCAATCAGTCAACCAATCAATCCCATATTTATTAGCCCTTTACTATGTGCAGAGAACTGTATTTAGCATTTGGGAGAGTACAGCAAAACAGAGTTGGTAAATTTGTTCTGTGCCCATTATTAACATAGAATCTAGAGGGGTAGACAGATGTTAATATAAATAAATGAATTACGGATATGAACACATGTATTGTGGGACTGAGGGAGGGCTGAAAAAAAAACCCCAAAATCCAAGAGCAAGAATGATGCAGAAGGGGTGGGAGAAGAAGAACTGAGCGTTCAGTCAGGGAAGGCCTTTTGGAGGAGATTGCTTTCAATATGACTTTGGAAGTGGGGGAGAGTGATCATCAGTCAGAAATGAAGAGGGAGGGCTTCCTAAGCCAGAGTGGGACATGGATGAGAGTACATTGACAAGATAGACTAGATCTAGATGCAGTGAATAGATTGTCATTAGAGTAGTGAAGCATATGGGCCGGAATATATCAGCGAGGAAATCAGGGTGGTAAGGAAGGAGGAGACAAAGTGATTGAACCCTGTTATGAGTTTCTGTTTGATGTGGAGAGAAGCAGCATGAAAAAATGTAACAAAAAGAAGAGAAGAAGCATATGCCTGAGTTACCTTATATAATAATAATAATAATAATAATAATAATAATAATAATAATAATAATGGCATTTGTTAAGTGCTTACTATGTGTAAAGCACTGTTCTAAGTGCTGGGGGGGATACAAGGCGAGCAGGTTGCCCCACGTGGGGCTCACAGTCTTCATCCCCATTTGACAGCTGGGGGAACTGAGGCCCAGAGAAGTGAAGTTACTTGCCCAAAGTCACACAGCTGACAAGGGGCGGAGCAGGGATTTGAACCCATGACCTCTGACTCCCAAGCCTGGGCTCTTTCCACTGAGCCACTCTGCTGTGATAGCACAGGTCATCAGGGTGTCCCACATGGAGCTCACAGTCTTCATGCCCATTTAACAGCTGAGGGAACTGATGCCCAGAGAAGTGAAGTGACTTGCCCGAAGTCACACAGCTGACAATTGGCAGAGCCGGTATTTGAATCAATCAATCAATCAATCAATCAATCAATCAATCAATCAATCGTATTTATGGAGCGCTTACTGTGTGCACAGCACTATACTAAACACTTGGGAAGTACAAGTTGGCAACGTATAGAAACAGTCCCTACCCAACAGTGGGCTCACAGGCTAGAAGGGGGAGACAGAGAACAAAACCAAACATATTAACAAAATAAAATAAATAGAATAGATATGTACAAGTAAAATAAATAAATAAATAAATAGAGTAACAAATATGTACAAACATATATACATATATACAGGCGCTGTGGGGAAGGGAAGGAGGTAAGACGGTGGGGATAGAGAGGGGGAGGAGGGGGAGAGGAAGGAGGGGGCTCAGTCTGGAAAGGCCTCCTGGAGGAGGTGAGCTCTCAGTAGGGCCTTGAAGGGAGGAAGAGAGCTAGCTTGACGGATGTGGGGAGGGAGGGCATTTGAACCCATGACCTCTGACTCCCAAGCCTGGGCTCTTTCCACTAAGCCACACTGCTTCCCTAGATGAGTGGCGGAGCTGGGATTGAATGAATCCAGGTTGAAGTTTGGGGGTTGAATAATAATAGTAATGAAAATAGTAATGATGGCATTTGTTAAATGCTTACTATGTGCCAAGCAGTGTTTTAAGCGCTGGGGGGATGCAAGGTGATCAGGTTGTCCCACGTGGGGCTCACAGTCTTCATCCCCATTTTCCAGATGAGATATCTGAGGCCCAGAGAAGTGAAGTGGCTTGCCCAAAGTCACCCAGCTGACAGGTGGTGGAGTAAGGGTTCAAACCCACGACCTCTGACTCCCAAGCTCGGGGTCTTTCCACTGAGCCACTCTGCTGTGGTAGCACAAGGTCATCAGGGTGTCCCACATGGAGCTCACAGTCTTTATCCCCATTTGACAGCTGAGGGAACTGAGGCCCAGAGAAGTGAAGTGACTTGCCCAAAGTCACCCAGCTGACAAGTGGCGGAGTAAGGATTTGAACCCACAACCTCTGACTCTCAAGCCCGGGCTCTTTCCATTGAGACACTCTGCTGTTGTAGTACAAGGTCATCAGGGTGTCCCACATGGGGCTCACAGTCTTCATCCCCATTTGACAGCTGAGGGAACTGAGGCCCAGAGAAGTGAAGTGTCTTGTCCAAATAATAATAATAATAATAATAATAATAATAATAATAATAATAATAATGGTATTTATTAAGCACTTACTACGTGCCAAACACTGTTCTAAGCACTGGGGGGGATACAAGGTGATCAGGTTGCCCCATGTGGGGCTCACAATCTTCATCCCCATTTGACAGCTGAGGGAATTGAGGCCCAGAGAAGTGAAGTGGCTTGCCCAAAGTCACACAGCTGACTATTGGTGGAGCAGGGATTGGAACCCATGACGTCTGACTCCCAAGCCCGGGCTATTTCCACTAAGCCACACTGCTCCCTTAGATGAGTGGCGGAGCTGGGATTGAATCCAGGTTGAAGTTTGGGGGTCGAATAATAATAATAATAAAGATAATAATGATGGTATTTGTTAAGCACTAACTATGTGGAAAGCACTGTTCTAAGCGCTGGGGGGGATACAATGTGATCAGGTTGCCCCATGTGGGGCTTACAGTCCTAATCCCCATTTGACAGCTGAGGGAACTGAGGCCCAGAGAAGTGAAATGGCTTGCCCAAATAATAATAATAATAATGATAGTATTTGTTAAGGGCTTACTATGTGCCAAGCACTGTTCTAAGCCCTGAGGAGATACAAGATGATCAGGTTGCCCCATGTGGGGCTCACAATCTTCATCCCCATTTGACAGCTGAGGGAACGGAGGCCCAGAGAAGTGAAGTGGCTTGGCCCAAGTCACACAGCTGACAATTGGCGGAGCAGGGATTTGAACCCATGACCTCTGACTCCCAGGCCTGGGTTCTCTCTACTAAGCCATGCTGCTTGCCTAGATGAGTGGCGGAGCTGGGATTGAATCCAGGTTGAAGTTTGGGGGTCGAATAAGAATAATAATAATAAAAATAATAATGATTGTGTTTGTTAAGTGCTTACTATGTGCAAAGCACTGTTCTAAGCACTGGGGGGATACAAGGTGATCAGGTTGCCCCATGTGGGGCTCACAATTTTAATCCCCATTTGACAGCTGAAGGAACTGAGGCCCAGAGAAGTGAAGTGGCTTGCCCAAATAATAATAATAATAATGATGATGGTATTTGTTAAGCGCTTACTATATGCCAAGCACTGTTCTAAGCACTGTGGAGGGGGGGGATAGAGGGTGATCAGGTTGCGCCATGTGGGGCTCACAATCTTCATCTCCATTTGACAGCTGAGGGAACTGAGGCCCAGAGAAGTGAAGTGGTTTGCCCAAAGTCACCCAGCTGAGAAGGGATGGAGTCGGGATTCGAACCCACGACCTCTGACTCCAAAGCCTGGGCTGCTTCCCACAGAGGGGTGGGTGAGGAATCTAGTCTAGTCTTCTGGACTGTGAGCCCGCTATTGGGTAGGTACCGTCTTTATATGTTGCCAACTTGTACTTCCCAAGCGCTTAGTACAGTGCTCTGCACACCATAAGTGCTCAATAAATACGATTGAGTGAATGAATGAATGAGGAGGGCGAAGGGCGCTGAGGTGAGGGGATGCCCGGCCCTGCCTGGCCCCGCCCCCAGGGTTAAAATGGGACTTAAGACTCTGCCTTCTCTTATAGAAAAATGATCTGGGCTGCGTAGTGAAGTATAGACCGGAGAGGCAGGAGGCTGGGAGGTCAGCAAGGAGGCTGATACAGTAACCTAGGCAGGGTAGGATAAGTGATTGTATTAATGTGGTAGCTGTTTGGATGGAGAGGAAAGGGCGGATTTTAGCAACATAGTAAAGGTTGGAGTGATAGGATTTAATGACCGATTGAATATGTGGCTTGAATAAGAGAAAGGAGTCAAGGATAACTCCAAGGTTACGGGTTTTTGGGACTGGAAGGATAGTGCTGCCATTTACAGTGATAGGAAAGTCGGGAAGAGAAGAGGGTATGGTTGGGAAGATTAAGGAGTTAAATTTTGGACATGTGAAGCTTGAGGTGATGGGAGGACAACCAAGCAGAGATGTCTTGAAGGCAGGAGGTGATGCAAGGCTGGAAAGAGGGAGAAAGACTAGGGGAGATGTAGATTTGGGTATCATCTGCAGAGAGGTGGTAGTTGAAGCCATGGGAGTGAATGAGTTCTCCAAGGGAGTGAGTGTATATGAAAAATAGAAGGGAAACCAGACTGAACCTTGGGAGAGTACAATACAACTTGGGAGAGTACAGTACAACTTGGGAGAGTATAATACAACTAAGTGGGTAAACATGATCCATGTCCATATGGCGTTTACAGCCTATTAGGAGAAAGACATTAAACTAAATTACAGGTATTGGAAACATGGAGCGTCAGGATCTGTGCTAAGGAGCTGAGGTAAGTAATAAAATGCCTACGAGTTACATTGGCAAATGCATAGACAATATGGTAGAGTGAGAGGATAGTCTGGGAAGACCTAGTGAAGGAGAAATGAAATTAACCTTACTTTGAAGATGGGTAAGGTGGAGGTCTGACATATATGGAGGCGGAAGGAGTTCCAGGTCAGAGGGGAGGATATGGACAATGGGTCAGCAGAAAGAAGGATGAGATTGAGGAACAGTGAGTGAAATGGAATTATAGGAGCAAAGTGCACAGGCTGAGCTGTAATAGATCAGTGAGGTGAGATAGGAGGTGGCGAGCTGACTCATTGCGTTAAAGCCGATGGTAAGGAATTTCTTCCACTGCAAGTTCTTGAAGAGTGACAAAACATGGATTGAACACTTATTTTTTTTAGAAAAATTACCCAGGCAGCAGAGTGAAGTAAAATCTGCATTGGGGAGAGACAGGCATCAGGGCGATCAGCTAGTCAGTCAGCAAGTCGATCAATTGTATTGATTTGAGGGCTTACTGTGTGCAGGGTACTATGTTCAGCACTGGAGAGAGTACAGTGTAACAGTACAACAGACATATTCGCTGCCCACACTGAGCTTTCAGTCTAGAGGGGGAGGCAGACATAAATATAAACAAATAAATTACAGATATATACATATGTGCTGTGGGGCAGAGAAGGGGAATGAATAAAGGAAGTAAGTCAGGATGATGCAGGAGAGTGAGGGCGAGTGAGGGCGAGGAGGAAAATAGGGGTTAGTTGAGGAAGGCCTGTTAAAGGAGATGTGCCTTCAGTAAAGCTTTTGAGGCAGAAGAGAGTAATTGCCTGTTGGATATAAGGAGGGAAGGCGTCCCAGGCCAGAGACAGGACATGGGCAAGAGGTTGACAGTGAGATAGAAAAGATCAAGATATAGTGAGAAGGCTAGCATTAGAGGAATGAAGTGTGTGGGCTGGGTTGAATTAGGAGAGTAGTGAGGTGAAGTAGGAGGGCGTAAGGTGAGTGCTTTAAAGTCAATGGTGAGAACTTTCTGTTTGATGTGGAGTTTGAAGGGCAGCCACTGGAGAGTCTTGAGGGGAGGAGAAATATGGCCCAAACATTTTTGTAGACTATTGATTGTGCAGCAGAGTAAACTATGGAGTGTAGTGGGGACAAACAGAAGGCAGGGAGGTCAGCAAGAAGGCTGATACATCAGGTGGAATTCATTCATTCATTCATTCATTCATTCATTCAATCATATTTATTGAGCACTTACCCCGTGCAGAACGCTGTACTAAGTGTTTGGGAAGTACAAGTCAGCAACATATAGAGATGGTCCCTACCCAACAACGGGCTCGCAGTCTAGAAATAGGATTACTGACTGGATTAACATGATAGGAGTTTGGATGGAGTGGAAAGAGTGGATTTTTATGATGATGTGAAGGTGGAACTGACAGGATTTAGTGATGGATTGAATATGTGGACCGAGAGTAGTCATGGAGAACACCAAGGTAAACGGACTGTGAGACAGGTAGGATCTACAGAGATGGGCAAGTCACTGGGGAGGACAGGGTTTGAGGGGGAAGATAAGAAGTTCTGTTTTAGACGATCAGTTCGAGGTGACTGAAGGAGACCCAAGTCCTAAAGGCAGAAGGAAATGTGAGACTACAGAGAAGGAGAGAGTTCAGGACAGTAGGAAGCAGAAGAGGAGCAGAAGTCTAGCAAGGAGGTTAATCAAGCCAGACTAGGATAAGGCGTGGATATAATAATAATAATGGCATTTATTAAGTGCTTACTATGTGCAAAGCACTGTTCTAAGCGCTGGGGAGGTTATAAAGTGATCAGGTTGTCCCACGGGAGGCTCACAGTCTTAATCCCCATTTTACAGATGAGGTAACTGAGGCCCAGAGAAGTGAAGTGACTTGCCCAAAGTCACACAGCTGACAGTTGGCGGAGCTGGGATCAGTGTAGTAGCCATGATGCTTTAAATCATGGATGATTCCAAGTTGCATTGTACTTTCCCAGAAATTTTATTAATTTTTCCAAGTTCAAAAAGATATAAAAATCTGACAGCAAGGCTAATTACTTAGGTGATTTGAAGTAGTGAAAGCATGGTACTCATTTACCAGTGGCAATAAGTCCAGGACATTTTTCAAGGGCCAGTGCTGCTTCTTATAGGATTCTGTTCTGGATTTCTTTCTTGAATTAGCCTACTTGAGACCACACCCACCTGCATTGCTAGAATTAGAGCAATCCTTCTCTGCAGTCTCACATTTTTCCTCCTGCCTTCAGGACATCTCTACCTCGATCTCCTGTTGACACCTTAAATTTAATAGATCAGAAGCAGAACTCCACAACTTCCCACCCTTCCCCTATGTTTTCCATCACTATAGACAACAGCATCTTCATCCTTGCTATCTCAAAAGTCCCTAACCTAAGCATTATCTCATCTCTCAAGTTCAACCCACATCTCAGTAGATTCTAGATTGTAAACTCATTTTAGGCAGGGAATTTATCTACTAACTCTATTACATTGTATTATCCCAAGTGCTTAGTACCTAGTGGGTAGACCAAGGGCCTGGAGTCAGAAGGACCTGGGTTTTAATCCCAGATCTGCCACATCTACTATGTGACCTTGGACAAGCAACTTAAATTCTCTGGGCCTCAATTCCCTCATCTTTCAAATGGGGATTAAGACTGAGACCCGCTAAGTGGGGCCAGGACTGTGTCCAATCTGATTATCTTATATCTACCCCAGACCTTAGCACAGTGCCTGTCACATAGTAGGGATTGAGTAGGGACTGTCTCCATCTCCATCTGTCTCCATCTGTTGCCGAATTGTATTTTCCAAATGCTTAGTATGGTGCTGTGCACACAGTAAGTGCTCAATAAATGTGAATGAATGAATTTATCAATCAATCATATTTACTGAGCACTTACAATGTGCAGAGTAATAATTATAATAATAATTGTGGTATTTATCAAGTGCTTACTATTCATTCAGTCAGTCACATTTATTAAGTGCTTACTGTGTGCAAAGCACTGTACAAAGCACATGGGAGAGTCCAGTGCAATATTAAACAGTCACGTTCCCCAGCTACATATGATTAATACGGTGCTTACTGTGTGCAGAGCACTTTTCTAAGTGCTTGGGCAAGTACAGTATAGCAGAGTTGGTCAACCCATTCTCTACCCACAAGGACTATAATCTAGACATAGTCAATGTGCCACCAGATCTTGTCATTTCTATGTTTCAATATTTCTAAAATCTTCCCTTTCGTCTCCATCTAAACTGCTACTACACTAATCCAAGCACTTATCCCATTCATTTATTCATTTATACATTCAGTGGTATTTACTGAATAGTTGCTGTGTTCAGAACACTGAACTAAACTATTGTACAATAGCATAGTACAATAATAAGCAGACATACTCCCCTGACCACAACGATCTTACAGTCTGGAAGTTGGGAGACAAAACAAGAATACAAATAAATAAAATTACAGATATGTACACAGTGCTGTAGCGCTGAGAGTGGGGAAGAACAAGGGGAACAATTCACGGTGATACAGAAGGGAGTGGAAGATGAGGAAAAGTGGGGCTTAGTCTAGGAAGGCCTCTTGGAGGAGATGGGACTTCACTAAAGCTTTGAACCAGGGGAGAATAATTGTTTGTTGGGTTTGAGGAAGGAGGGCATTCCACGCCAGAGGCAGCACTTGGGCGAGGGTTCAGTGGTGAGATAGGTGAGATCAAATCACAGGGAGAAGGTTAGCACATAAGGAGCAAAGTGTGTGAGTTGGGTTGTAGGAGAGAAGCAAGGTGAGGTAGAAGGGCATCATCATCTGCCTATTTTATTATTGCCATAGCATGTTAATTGTTAACTACCCTCTGTGATGCCATCACCTACTTATATCACTGCTACTGTGTTATTGCTTCTGCATTTCAATTGTTAACCTCCCGCTGTGCTGTCCTTTACCTTGCTGACCTCACCATGAACTATCAATTCCCCTGCTCCCAACTGCCATTCCCATTCCTCACCTTCCCCTTCCCCTCTCCCACCCAACTTTTTCCCTCCCTTCCCCCCTCCCCCGTCACCTCTCCCCCTCACCCCCTACTCAGGATCCCTCTGTACCAGCGCCAACCCTAAACTCCTCCCTCCCAGCCCTCTCCCTCCCCTCCTCCCCATCCCCACCCCATCCCAGTTCTCCTTTCTCATTGCCGCCCTTCTTCCCACTCTCCCCACCCAGGCCCCCAACAACTCACCCCAATCCAAACCCTCCCCAGCCCTTGCACTCTTCCCCCTCCCTCCCCTGACTCCACAGCTGCTGCCAGGTGTGGCCTCTAGAACCCCGCTCCATTATAGGTAAACTCCCTTTCAACCTGGACCTATTCCTTTCCAGCTCTCTACTCCTCCTCGCCCTAACTGAAACATGGCTGTCTCCGGACGACACAGTCTCTTCTGCTGCTCTCTCCAGTGGAGGCCTCTTCTTCTCCCACTCCCCCAGACTCACCGCAAAAGGAGGAGGTGTCGGTTTCCTTCTCGCCCCCCCAATGTCGCTTTCTCACCATCCCTCCTCCCCCTTCCCTTTCCTTCCCTTCCTTTGAAGCCCACATTATTCACCTCTACCACCCCCTCCAGATTCTTGTAGCCATCATCTACCGCCCCCCCCGCCCCACCTCCAACTTCTTTAATGATTTTGACCCCTTCCTCACCTTCATTCTCTCCTTTTCCATGCCCACTCTGATCCTCGGAGACTTCAACATCCATATGGATATCCCTGGTGACTCCTCTGCCACCCGCCTTCTATCTCTCCTTGACGCTGCCAACCTCCTGCTCCACCCCATCTCGCCCACTCACCAACTTGGCCACACCCTCGACCTCATCATCTCCTACTGCTGCACTATCTCCACCCTCACCAACTCTGAAATCCCTCTCTCTGATCATAGCCTTCTCAACTGCCTCCTCACTCACACTCCTCTCCCCTGTAAATCTATACTACTACCTCAAAGAGACCTCCACTCTCTCAATCCCGTCCATCTTTCTGAGTGCCTCACACGCCACCTCGCCGCCCTTTCCTCTCTACCCAATCTTGACGATCAGATTACTGCTCTCAACTCTACCCTGTCTACTCAGCTTGACTCACTCACTCCCCTTTCCCTTCGCTGCTCTTGTACTACTAACCCACAGCCCTGGATCACTGCCACTGTCTGTCTCCTCTGCTCTTATGCTCAAGCTGCTACACACTGCTGGCGAAAGTCTAAACACCAAGCCAACCTCGTTCACTTCAAGTTTATCTTTTCCTGCCTTAACTCCTCCCTCTCCTTTGCCAGACAAAACTAATTCTCCTCCCTTATTGACACCCATGCCCCTCATTCCCGTCAGCTCTGCCATACATTTAACTCCCTTCTCAGGCCCCCTGTTCCTCCCCATCCTGTTTCCCTCACCCCCAGTGATCTGGCCTAATACTTCATTAGTAAAATTAACTTCATCAGGTCTGAGCTCCTCAAAGTCACTCCTCCCCCTTCTGCAACCCCCCGGCTCTCAGCCCTCTCTGCTGCTCTCCCATCCTTCCCAGCAGTATCTTCAGATGAGATCTCCTCTCTCCTCTCAAGTGCTACTCTGGCCACATGTGTTTCTGACCCCATTCCCTCTCATTTTATGAAATCTCTCGCCCCATCCCTCCTCCCTTCCTTAACTTCCATCTTCAACTGCTCACTCTCCACTGGTTCCTTCCCCTCTGCCTTCAAACATGCCCACGTCTCCCCCATCCTAAAAAAAACCTCTCTTGACCCCACCTCCCCTTCTAGTTATCGCCCTATCTTCCTCCTACCATTCCTTTCCAAACTCCTTGAACAAGTCGTCTATACCCACTGCCTCGAATTCCTCAATGCCAACTTTCTCCTCGACCCCCTCCTGTCTGGCTTCCGTCCCGTACATTCCACTGAAACTGCCCTCTCAAAGGTCACCAATGACCTCCTCCTTGCCAAATCCAACGAACGACTCCTACTCTATCCTAATACTCCTCGACCACTCAGCTACCTTCCACACTGTGGACCACTCCCTTCTCCTCAACATGCTATCCAATCTTGGCTTCACAGACTCTGTCCTCTCTTGGTTCTCCTCTTATCTCTCTGGCCATTCATTCTCAGTCTCTTTTGAGGGCTCCTCCTCCCCCTCCCATCCCCTTACTGTAGGGGTTCCTCAAAGGTCAGTTCTTGGTCCCCTTCTGTTCTCTATCTACGCTCACTCCCTTGGTGAACACATTCGCTCCCATGGCTTCAACTATCATCTATATGCTGATGACACCCAAATCTACATCTCTGCCCCTGCTCTCTCTCCCTCCCTTCAGGCCCGCATCTCCTCCTGCCTTCAAGACATCTCCATCTGGATGTCTGCCTGCCATCTAAAACTCAATATATCCAAGACTGAACTCCTTATCTTCCCTTCCAAGCCCTGCCCTCCCTCTGACTTTCCCATCACTGTAGACAGCACTACCATCCTTCCCTTCTCACAAGCCCGCAACCTTGGTGTCATCCTCGACTCCGCTCTCTCGTGCACCCCTCACATCCAATCCGTCACCAGAACCTGCCGGTCTCACCTCCGCAACATCGCCAAGATCTGCCCTTTCCTCTCCATCCAAACCACTACCTTGCTGGTTCAATCTGTCATCCTATCCCGACTGGATTATTGCATCAACCTCCTCTCTTATATCCCATTCTGCTGTCTCTCCTCACTTCAATCTATACTTTACGCTGCTGCCCAGATCATCTTTGTGCAGAAACGGTCTGGGCATGTTACTCCCCTCCTCAAAAATCTCCAGTGGCTACCAATCAACTTATGCATCAGGCAAAAACTCCTCATTCTCGGCCTCAAGGCTCTCCATCACCTCGCCCACTCCTACCTCACCTCCCTTCTTTCCTTCTACAGCCCAGCCCGCACCCCCGCTCCTCTGCTGCTAACCTCCTCACTGTGCCTCGTTCTCTCCTGTCCCACCGTCGACCCCTGGCCCACGTCCTCCCTCTGGCCTGGAATGCCCTCCCTCTGCACATCTGCCAAGCTAGCTCTCTTCCTCCCTTCAAAGCCCTACTGAGAGCTCACCTCCTCCAGGAGGCCTTCTCAGACTGAGCCCCCTCCTTGCTCTCCTGCTCCTCTCCCCATCCCTTCCACCCTACCTCCTTCCCCTCCCCACAGTACTTGTATATATGGTTGTACATATTTATTACTCTATTTATTTTACTTGTACATATTTACTATTCTCTTGATTTTATTTTGTTAATAGGTTTTGTTTTGTTGTCTGTCTCCCCCTTCTAGACTGTGAGCCTGCTGTTGGGTAGGGACCGTCTCTATATGTTGCCAACTTGTACTTTCCAAGCGCTTAGTACAGTGCTCTGCACACAGTAAGTGCTCAGTAAATATGATTGAATGAATGAATGAATGAGGGGGCAAGGTGTTGGAGTCCTTTAAATCAGTCAATTTAAAGCCAATGGTGAGGAGTTTTTGTTTGATGCAGCGGTGGATGGGCAACCACTGGAGTTGTTTTAGGAGTGGGGTGACACATCCTGAATGTTTTTGTAGAAAATTATCCAGGCAGCAGAGCATAGTACTGACTAGAGTGAGGAGAGAAAGGAGGCTGGGAGGTCAGCAAGGAGCTTTCTCTATGACCTTCCACCCTCCTATCTCTCCCCATTTCAGGCATGACTTAACTCTGTCCAGATCATTTTTCTGAAAAATCATTTCGTTTCATGGCTCCCCACTCCTTAAGGATATCAGAAGTTTTCCAACCCACTTCCTACTACAGCTCACCCAGTGCACTTCATTCATTCATTCAGTCATATTTATGGAGTGCTTGCTGTGTGCAAAGCACTGTACCAAGTGCTTGGAAGAGTACAATATTACAACAAACAGACACATTCCCGCCCACAAAGAGCTCACAGTCTAGAGTGGGAGATTAGATAGATAAATTAGATAGACAGATAGATAGATAGATAGATAGATAGATAGATAGATAGATAGATAGATAGATAGATAGATAGATAGATAGATGATAGATAGATAGATAGATAGATGATAGATAGATAGATAGATAGATAGATGATAGATAGATAGATAGATAGATAGATAGATAGATAGATTGATTGATTGATTGATTGATGATAGATAGATGATAGATAGATAGATAGATAGATAGATAGATAGATAGATAGATAGATAGATAGATAGATATAGATAGATAGATAGATAGATAGATAGATAGATAGATAGATAGATGATAGATAGATAGATAGATAGATAGATAGATAGATAGATAGATAGATAGATAGATAGATAGATAGATAGATAGATAGATAGATAGATAGATAGATAGATAGATAGATAGATAGATAGATAGATAGATAGATAGATAGATAGATAGATAGATAGATAGATAGATAGATAGATAGATAGATAGATTACAGATAAATATATATGTGCTGTGGGGATGAGAGGGAGGATGAATGAAGGAGCAAATAAGAGTGGCACAGAAGGAAGTGGGAGAAGAGGTGAGGATATCTTAGTCAGGGAAGGCTTCATGGAGGAGGTGTGCCTTCAATAATGTTTTGAAGTGGGGAAGAGCCATTATCTGTCTGGAAGGCCTTCCCAGACTGAGCCCCCTCCTTCCTCTCCCCCTTCTCCCCCTCCCCCACCCTACCGCCTTCCCCTCCCCACAGCACCTGTATATACGTATATATGTTTGTCCATATTTATTACTCTATTTATTTATTTTACTTATACATATTTATTCTATTTATTTTATTTTGTTAATATGTTTTGTTCTGTTGTCTGTCTCCCCCTTCTAGACTGTGAGCCCGCTGTTGGGTAGGGACCATCTCTATATGTTGCCAACTTGTACTTCCCAACCACTTAGTACTGTGATCTGCACACAGTAGATGCTCAATAAATACGACTAAATGAATGAGTGAATGAATGAATGAATGAGGGGGGACGGCATTCCAGAACAGAGGTCGGATGTGGGCGAGAGGTTGGCGGTTAGATATATGAGAGTGAGAAGGTTAGCATTAGCACGTAATACATGAGCTTGGTTGTATTAGTCGAGTAGCAAGATGAGGTAGGAGGGAGCAAGGTGATTTGGTGTTTTAAAACCAATGGTGAGGAGTTTTTGTTTGCTGCAAAGATGGATGAGCAACCACTAGAGTTTCTTGAGGAGTGGGGAAACATGGTCTGAATGTTTTTGAAGGAAAGTGATTAAGGTAGCAAAATGGAATATGGATTGGTGTAGGGAGAGACAGAAGACATAGAAGTAAGCAAGGAAACTGATACAGTAATCAAGGTGAGCTAAGATAAGTGCTTGCATTAATTAATTCATGAAATCATATTTATTAAGCAATTACTGTTTGCAGAACACTGTACTAAGCATATGGAAAAGAACAATACAATACAACAACAAGCAGTAACAATCCCTGTCCACAACAAGATTGAAGTGTAGAGGCGGGGAGACAGATATCAAAAAAAATAAATAAAAGTACAGCTATATATATGTGTGTGTGTGTGTGTGTGTGTGTGTGTGTGTAATTGCTGTGGGGCTGAGGTGGGGAGGGAGAGTAAAGGGAGCAAGTTAGGGTTACGCAGATGGGAATGGGAGATGAGGAAAAGTGGGGCTTTGTCTGGGAGGGCCACTTGGAGGAGATGTGCCTTCAAAGTAGGCTTTGAGGTGGAGGAGAGTAATTGTTTGTAGGATTTGAAGAAGGAGGGTGTTCCAGTTCAGGGCAGAATGTGGGCCAGGGGTAAGTGGCAAGATAAGTGACATCAAGGCACAGTGAGAAGGTTAGCACCAGAAGAGTGAATTATGTGGCTTGGGTTGTACTAGTAGAGAAGCGAGGTGAGGTTGGAGTGGGCAAGGTGATGGAGAGCTTTAAAGTCAATGGTGAGGAGTTTTTGTTTGATATGGAGGTGTAGAGGTAAACAATGAAGAATTTTGAGGAGGGGGTGACCTGTCTTGATCATTTCTGTAGAAAGATGATCCAGGAAGCTGAGTGAAGTATGGCTTGGAATGGAAAAGTCAGGAAGTTGGGAGGTCAACAAGCAGGCTGATGCAGTAATCCAGGAGTGATAGAATAAGTGATTGTATTAATGTGGCAGCAGATGGAGATAAAGGCATGGATTTTAGCGATGTTGTGAAGGTGGGAACCATTCTTCCCATCTAACGAAATGTAACCTCGGTGTCATCCATGATTCCACTCTCTCATTCACCCCATATATCCAATCTGTCACCCATACCTGCCGGTCTCACCTTCACAACATCGCCAAGATCTGCCCTTTCTTCTCCATCCAAACTGCTACCACATTAGGACAATCACTTATCGTATCCCGACTGGATTCCTGCATCAGCATCCTTTTTGATCTCCAAAACCTCCTGTCTTTCCCACTTCAGTCCACACTTCACTTATTTATATTAATGCCTGTTTACTAGTTTGATGTATATATATATACACATATATACATATCTATATATATCTATAATTCTATTTATTTATATTGATGTTGTTGATGCCTGTTTACTTGTTTTGATGCCTGTCTCCCCCCTTCTAGACTGTGAGCATGTTTGTGGGCAGGGATTGTCTCTCTTTGTTGCTGAATTGTACTTTCCAAGTGCTTAGTAAAGTGCTCTGCACACAGTGTGCAATCAGTAAATACAACTGAATGAATGAATGAAAGCTATTAGATTTGGCAAGAAAGAGAGCATTGGTACCTTTGAGAGGGAGGTTTCTGTGGAGTGAGGGGGACAGAAGCCAGGTTGGAAGGGATTCAGGAGAGAATTGGAGGAGAGTAATTTGAGACAGTAAGTGTAGACGACTTGCTCAAGAAGTTTGAAGAGGAAGGGTAGGAAGGAGATGGGGCAATAACTGGGGGGAGCGTGGGGTCAAGGGAGGGTTATTTAGGGGAGACATGGGCATGTCTGAAGGCAGTGAGGACAAAGCCATTGGAGACTGAATGGCTGAAGGTGGTTATTAGGGAGGGACGGGGTGAGAGTTATGTTTGGTAGCAGTTTGGATGGAGAGGAAGGGGCAGATTTTGATGATGTTGTGAAAGTAGAACTGACAGGATTTAGTGATAAAATGAATATGTATGCGGAACAAGACAGAGAAGTCAAGGATAATGCCAAAGTTATGGGCTTGTTCATTCATTCATTCATTCATTCATTCATTCATTCATTCATATTTATTGAGAGCTTACTGTGTGCACAGCACTGTACTAAGTGCTTGGAATGTACAATTCAGCAATAAAGAGAGACAATCCCTGCCCACAATGGGCTCACAGTCTAGAGGGGGTGGAGAAAAATATCAATAGAAGTAAACAGGTACAAATATAAATAAATAGAATTATAGATATATACATATGTACGTAAGTGCTGTGGGGTGGAGAGATGGCGGAAGAGCAAAGGGAGCGAGTCGAGGGAGGGAAGGGAGTGGGAGCTGAGGAAAAGTGGGGGTTAGTCCGGGAAGGTCTCTTGCAGGAGGCCCACCTTCATCAGGGCTTTGAAGCGGGGAAGAGTGATTGTCTGGCAGATTTGAGGAGGGAGGGCATTCCAGGTCAGAGGTAGGTCATGGGCCAGGGATCAGCCGCGAGACTGGCAAGATCGAGGCATAGTAACAAGGTTAGCACTAGAGGAGCATAGTGTGAGGGCTGGGATGTAGAAGGAGATAAGGGAGGTGAGGTAGGAGAGGGCAAGGTGAAAGAGAGCTTTAAAGCCAATGTTGAAGAGTTTTTGTTGAATACCTAGCTTGATAAACAACCACTGGAGATTTTTGAGGAGGGAGTTGACGTGCCCTGCAGGTTTCTGTAAAAAGGTAATCAGGCAGTGGAGTGAAGTATGGACTGAAGTGGGGAAAAGCAGGAGGTTGGGATTAAGAAAGGAGGCTGATGCAGTAATCCAGACGAGATAGGTTGAGTGAATGTACTAAAGTGGTAGCAGATTAGATGGAAAGTAAAGGGCGGATCTTGGTGATGTTGTGAAGGTGAGATTGCCAGGACTTGGTGATGGATTGTGTATTTAGGTTGAATGAGAGAGTAGTCAAAGAAGACACCAAGTTTGCGGGCTTGTAAAACAGGAACGATGGTTATGCAGTATACAGTGACAGGAAAGTTCGGGAGAAGAGCAGCCTTGGGAGAGAAGATAAGGAGCTCTGTCTTTCATTCATTCATTCATTCATTCAATCGTATTTATTGAGCGCTTACTGTGTGCAGAGCACTGTACTAAGCGCTTGGGAAGTACAAGTTGTCAACATATAGAGACGGTCCCTACCCAACAGCGGGCTCACAGTCTAGAAGGGGGAGACAGACAACAAAACAAAACATGTGGACAGGTGTCAAGTCATCAGAACAAATAGAATTTAAGCTAAATGCATGTCATTAACAAAATAAATAGGAGTAAATATGTACAAGTAAAATAGAGTAATAAATCGGCACAAACATATATACAGGTGTTGCGGGGAGGGGAAGGAGGTAGGGCAGAGGGAACAGGGAAGAGGAGAGGAAAATGGGGGCTCAGTCTGGGAAGGCCTCTTGGAGGAGGTGAGCTCTCAATAGGGCTCTGAAGGAAGAAAGAGAGCTAGCTTGGTGGATGTGTGGACGGAGGACATTCCAGGCCAGGAGGAGGACGTGGGCCACGGGTCGACGGTGGAACAGGTAAGAATGAGGTACAGTGAGGGGGTTAGCGGCAGAGGAGCAGAGGGTGCAGGCTGGGCTGTAGAAGGAGAGAAGGGAGGTGAGGTAGGAGGGGGCGAGGTGATGGAGAGCCTTGAAGCCGAGAATGAGGAGTTTTTGCTTGATTCCTAGGTTGACAGGCAGCCACTGGAGATTTTTGAGGAGGGCAGTAACATGCCCAGAGCGTTTCTGCACCAAGATGATCCAGGCAGCAGCGTGAAGTGTAGAATGAAGTGGGGAGAAACAGGAGGATGGGCGATCAGAGAGGAGGCTGATGCAGTAATCCAGTCGGGATAAGATGAGAGATTGGACCAGCAAGGTAGCAGTTTGGATGGAAGGGAAAGGGCGGTTCTTGGCGATGTTGTGGAGTTGAGACCGGCAGATTTTGGTGACAGATTGGATGTGAGGGGTGAACAAGAGAGCGGAGTCGAGGATGACACCACGGTCGTGGGCTTGTGAGACGGGAAGGATGGTAGTGCCGTGTAGTGATGGGAAAGTCAGGGAGAGGACAGGGTTTGGGAAGGAAGATAAGGAGTTCAGTCTTGGAATAATGAGTTTTAGATGGCAGGCAGACATCCAGGTGGAGATGTCCTGAAGGCAGGAGGAGACATGAGCCTGGAGGGAGGGAGAGAGAGCAGGGGCAAAGATGTAGATTTGGGTGTCTTGGACATGTAGAGTTTGAAGAGGTGGGAGAACATCCAAGAAGAGGTGTCTTGAAGGCTGGAGGAGATGTGAACCTGGAGGGAGGGAGAGAGAACAGGGGAGGAGATGTAGATTTGGGTGTCTAAATTAAATTTAAATCAACTTAAGTTAATTAATTTGAAGTTAATTAATTTAAACTAACAAGATTTTTAACATTTAACTCCCTTCTCAGGCCCCCTGTTCCTCCCCCTCCTCCTTCCTTCACCCCCAACGATCTGGCCTCCTACTTCATCAGTAAAATTAACTCCATCAGGTCTGAGCTCCTCGAAGTCACTCCTCCCCCTTCTCCAAGCCCCCTGCTCTCAACCCTCTCTGCTACTCTCCCATCCTTCCCAGCAGTATCCTCAGATGAGATCTCCTCCCTCCTCTCAAGTGCTACTCCAGCCACCTGTGCTTCTGACCCCATTCCCTCTCATCTTATGAAATCTCTCACCTCTTCCCTCCTCCCCTCCTTAACTTCCATCTTCAACTGCTCACTCTCTACTGGTTCCTTCCCCTCTGCCTTCAAACATGCCCACGTCTCCCCATCCTAAAAAAAACCCTCTCTTGATGCCACCTACGCTTCTAGTTATTGCCTTATCTCCCTCCTACCATTCCTTTCCAAACTGCTTGAACGAGTCGGCTACACCCGCTGCCTCGAATTCCTCAATGCCAACTCTCTCCTCGACGCCCTCCAATCTGGCTTCCATCCCCTATATTCCACCAAAACGCCCTCTCAAAGGTCACGAGTGACTTCCTGCCTGCCAAATCCAACGGCTCCTACTCTATCCTAATCCTCCTCGCCCTCTCACCTGCCTGCCACACTGTGGACCACCCCCTTCTCCTCAACATGCTATCCAACCTTGGCTTCACAGACTCCGTCCTCTCCTGGTTCTCCTCTTATCTCTCCGGCCATTCATTCTCAATCTCCTTTGCGGGCTCCTCCTCCCCCTCCCATCCCCTTAATATAGGGTTTCCTCAAGGGTCAGTTCTTGGTCCCCTTCCGTTCTCTATCTACACTCACTCCCTTGGTGAACTCGTTCGCTCCCACAGCTTCAACTATCATCTCTACGCTGATGACACCCAAATCTACATCTCTGCCCCTGCTCTCTCTCCCTCCCTTCAGGCTCATGTGTCCTCCTGTCTTCAGGACAACTCCATCTGGATGTCTGCCTGCCATCTAAAACTCGATATGTCCAAGACTGAATTCCTTATCTTCCCTCCCAAGCCCTGCTCTCTCCCTGAATTTCCCATCACTGTAGATGGCACTACCATCCTTCCCATCTCACAAGCCCACAACCTTGGTGTCATCCTGGACTCCGCTCTCTCGTTCACCCCTCACATCCAATCCGTCACCATAACCTGCTGGTCTCACCTCCGCAACATCGCCAAGATCCGCCCTTTCCTCTCCATCCAAACCGCAACCCTGATGGTTCAATCTCTCATCCTATCCCGACTGGATTACTGCATCAGCCTCCTCTCTGATCTCCCATCCTCCTGTTTCTCCCCACTTCAGTCTATACTTCACACTGCTGCCCGGATCATCTTTGTACAGACACGCTTTGGGCATGTAACTCCCCTCCTCAAAAATCTCCAGTGGCTACCCATCAACCTACACATCAGGCAAAAACTCCTCACTCTCAGCTTCAAGGCTTTCCATCACCTCGCACCCTCCTACCTCACCTCCCTTCTTTCCTTCTACAGCCCAGCCCATACCCTCCGCTCCTCTGCCACTAACCTCCTCACCGTGCCTCGTTCTTGTCTGTCCCACCGTCGCTGTCTGGCCCACGTCCTCCCCCTGGCCTGGAATGTCCTCCCTCCACACATCTGCCAAGCTAGCTCTCTTCCTCCCTTCGAAACCCTACTGAGAGCTCACCTCCTCCAGGAGGCCTTCCCAGACTGAGTCCCCTCCTTCCTCTCCACCTCCCCATCCCCCCCACGCTACCTCCTTCCCCTCCCCACAGCACCTGTATATATGTTTGTACAGATTTATTACTCTATCTATTTAACTTGTACCTATTTCCTATTCTATTTTATTAATGACGTGCATATAGCTATAATTCATTCAATAGTTGCCAACTATAACTTATAGTCTCATAAGTTGTGAATGAGTGGGATCTGAAGTACACCCATCGCCCCCACTCATTCATTCATTCATTCACTCAATCGTATTTATTGAGCGCTAACTGTATGCAGAGTACTGTACAAAGCGCTTGGGAAGTACAATTTGGCAACATCTATTTATTTTGTTTATGATGTGCATCTAGCTTTACTTCTATTTAATCTGTTGACTTGACACTTGTCCGCGTGTTTTGTTTTGTTGTCTGTCTCCCCCTTCTAGACTGTGAGCCTGTTGTTGGGTAAGGGCCATCTCTATATGGTGCCAACTTGTACTTCCCAAGTGCTTCGTACAGTGCTCTGCACACAGTAAGTGCTCAGTAAATACGATTGAAAGAATGAATGAAAGTATCATCCCCACACAGATAGTAGTTGAAGCCGTGGGAGCAAATGAGTTCACCAAGGTGGAGGATAGAAGGGGACCAAGAACTGAATCTTAAGTGACCCCTATGGTTAGGGGATGGGAGGGGATGGGAGGGGGAAGAGGAGCCTGCGAAGGAGACTGAAAATGTATGACCAGAGAGATAAGAGGAGAACCAGGAGAGAATGGAGTCCGTGAAGGCAAAGTTGGATAACGTGTTGAGAAGGGGATGGTCCACAGTGTCAAAGGCAGCTGAGAGGTCGAGGAGTTTTCCACTACCTTGCCGTTCAATCTAAAACTCAACGTGTCCAAGACTGAGTTCCTTATCTTCCCTCCCAAACCCTGTCCTCTCCCTGACTTTCCCATCACTGTAGATGGCACTACCATCCTTCCTTTCTCACAAGCCTGCAACCTTAGTGTCATCCTTGACTCCACTCTCTCATTCACCTCACACATCCAATCCATCACCAAAACCTGCCGGTCTCACCTCCACAACATCACCAAGATCTGCCCTTTCCTCTCCATCCAAACCACTACCTTGCCGTTCAATCTCTCATCCTATCCTGACTGGATTACTGCAACAGCCTCCTCTTTGATCTCCCATCTTCCTGTCTCTCCCTGCTTCAGTCTATACTTCACTCTGCTGCCTGGATTATCTGTGTGCAGAAACACTGTGGGCATGTCACTCCCCTCCTCAAAAATCTCCAGTGATTGCCTGTCAACCTTCAAATCAAGCAAAAACTCCTCCCTCTTGGCTTCAAGGCTCTCCATCACCTTGCCCCCTCCTACCTCACCTCCCTTCTCTCCTTCTACAGCCCAGCCCGCACCCTCCGCTCCTCTGCCACTAACCTCCTCACTGTGACTTGTTCTCACCTGTCCCACCGTCAACCCCTGGTCCACGTCCTTCTCCTGGCCTGGAATGCCCTCTCTCCACACATCTGCCAAACTAGCTCTCTTCCTCCCTTCAAAGCCCTACTGAGAGCTCACCTCCTCCAGGAGGCCTTCCCTGACTGAGCCCCCTTTTTCCTCTCCTCCTTCCCTCCCCATCGCCCCCCTGGCCCTACCTCCTTCCCCTCCCCACAGAACTTTTATATATTTGTACATATTTAATACTCTATTTTACTTGCATATTTACTACTCTATTTTATTAATGATGTGCATATAGCCATAATTCATTCAATAATATTTATTGAGCGCTTACTGTGTGCAAAGCACTGTACTAAGCACTTAGAAAGTACAATTCAGCAGCAAATAGAGACAATCCCTACTCAATCAATCAATCAATCAATCAATCAATCGTATTTATTGAGCGCTTACTGTGTGCAGAGCACTGTACTAAGCGCTTGGGAAGTACAAGTCGGCAACAAAAGGAGAACAAAACTGGGGGATATTAGCCTGTTCCAGGGACAAGAAAGACAAACAAACTTGAATGATTCATGGGAACCAGGCTTCAAGACAGAATGAGAGAGATGAGAGAGAATGGGCAACTCCAGGGGCAAAAGAATCCTTTCCTTGGGCATTCTTTTGACCAGTATTCAAGAGCAAAGTCAGTAGGTAACTGGCCAGCTCTGGAGATAATAACAATAATAATAATAATGATAATGGCATTTATTAAGCGCTTACTATGTGCAAAGCACTGTTCTAACCACTGGGGAGGTTACAAGGTGATCAGGTTGTCCCACAGGGGGCTCACAGTCTTAATCCCCATTTTACAGATGAGGTAACTGAGGCCCGGAGAAGTGAAGTGACTTGCCCGAAGTCACACAGCTGACATTTGGCAGAGCTGGGATTTGAACCCATGACCTCTGACTCCAAAGCCCATGCTCTTTCCACTGAGCCAGGCTGCTTCTCTAATTGACTTAACTTGGGGTGGTTTATGGAAAAGATGGTTGCAAAACTGTTTTCAAGCCAACAGTTTTTAGGAGACATGTTTGTACTTTGCTTTTGTTATGGTATTTCTTAAGAGCTTATTATGTGCCAGGGTTTGTACCAAGTGCTGGGGTAGATAAAAGATAATCAGATTGGACACCCGTCCAAGTTCCACATGGGGCTCATAATATTAATCCCCAATTTACAGATGAGGTTACTGAGATACATAGAAGTTAAGTGACTTGCCCAAGGTCACCCGCAGACAAGTGGCAGAGCCAGGATTAGAACCTAGGTCCTTCTGTCTCCCAGGCTCATGCTCTATCCAATAGGCCATGCTGCTTCTCAGGGTATTTGCAGAACACCAAACAGAATGAATTTTATCTACATACACCATAGCACCATACTGAGTGCCTACAGGGTGTAGACTTTCCTATTTTCAGTATATTCTGGCTGCTTTAGAACCATATAAAGAGTTTCTTCTGAAAGCAAAGGATTATGCTAGGCATCAACTCTGTAGTGAACACTCTACTTTGTTTGCAGCTTTGAACCCCTCGGTGTGTAGAATTACCAAAATGAGAACACAGTATTTACAAAATGCTGAATGGAAGGGACACTGGGCAAACTGATACACTGTGTGCTTTTAGTGCCCACTTTATGAACAGTACTAAACTAGACACAAACTGAACGGGGGCACCAAATGGATACTGAACATCTATTCAGTTAGGGCACTGGGTGGCTTCTGCGTAGAATTTAGAACTAAGACTAAATTGTGTGAATTTTACAACAATTGTACTTAGCACCCACTTACACGAAGTGCTATTCTGTCCTTGAGAAGTCTGAAATTAAGTGCCAGTCCACTTTTACCAATTCACTTTTTAAATATAATACCACACAGGCATAAATCTTTTTTTTTTTTTTTTTTTTTTGAGAGCTCAAGCTGGCACCTCACCTCAAAGGCCTGATTGTCCAAGGGGAAGTTAGGAGAGGAAATGACCATGGTTTTCTCAGATGAAGGAAGAATTACAACAGATTTATGCTCTGCTTTCTCAGATGAGTCTTCACCTATGCTTGACTCTTTGCCTTGCACATCTGTGACCATACCCATGTCCTGCAACACCTTGACAGCTACTTTTATTCTGATGGATATGACACCTGTCTACATGTTTTGTTTTGTTGTCTGTCTCCCCCTTCTAGACCGTGAGCCCGTTGTTGGGTAGGGACCGTCTCTATATGTTGCCGACTTGTACTTCCCAAGCGCTTAGTACAGTGCTCTGCACACAGTAAGCGCTTCTATAAGTACGATTGAATGAATTAATATAAATAAATAATTTACAGGTAAGTACATAAGTACTGTGGGGCTGAGGTGAGTGAATATCAAGTGCCCACGGGTTTCCTGTCTAAATGCATAGACAGTGCTACCCAGAAGGAAGGGGAATTGGGGAAAAGAAAGGGAAAATAAGGGAAGGTTTTGGAGGAGATGGAACCTCATCAAGGCTTTGAAGGTGGGGAGAGTGGCAGTGTGGCCTATATGGCTAATTAATCAGTCAGTGAATACTGTTTACTGATTGGTATTCACCATACTGTTGATTGGTTGATATTTACCCCATGTCCATATTCATACTTTATATTAATATAATAATAATAATAATGGCATTTGTTGAGTGCTTACTCTGTGCAAAGCACTGTTCTAAGCGCTGTCTCTCTCTAGATTGTAAGCTAGCTAGTCATGGACAGGGAAAGTTTCTATCAACTCTCTTGCACTGTATACTCATTCTTAATGATATAAAAACAACAGGACAAGTTTTCATGTTCCAAAAAATAAAAACTATCCTGCAATTGACAATTGTTTTTGAGTATATAATTTAATTTAGAAACAGTGGATATCGGCTAAAATATTCAAAATGCATTGCCAGAAAAGGAACATCACTGAAGTAGATTTTTAAGTCAATAGAGTCAGGATAAATCCATTTTTGTAGTGAATAATCTTAGCCTTCAGAAGAGAACATCAATTGGCCAGAAGAAGCTGACAAGAATATCAATTCCTACTGCTACAAATCAGAACATGATCCTCTATTTTTCAATCTGCCACAGAATACTACAGTCCAAAGACAAGTTTCATTTAGCATACTTAATTAAAAGAACAGGAGCAGAAAAACTGCAGTATACAACCATGCTTATAATTACAAATAGAGTAAACTTTACCCAAATACCTGGTATTCAGACAGAAGATACTTCCTCTAAGTGAATTTCCGCATGGAATTCATTTGAGGGTGCAAGAGAAAAGGTGCAGGATTAAGGGATTTAATTCAGTATTAACTAAATTGGCTAAGCACCAAGTTGAGGAAGATAACTTGAAGGCTATTTATAGAGAAGATCACTTGTAGCATCAACTGTTTTTGAGGACGGCTTGTTGAAGGGTAACCAAGAGATGGTGGCTCTAAAATAGATGCCATCATTATCCGTGGTGTTTTAATTCAGTCCTTCAAGCATTAGATGTCTGCAACAGTAAGCCATTTGAGTAACATTTGCTGTTTTTATGAAAATTAGATTCAAACTCATGAATTGACCCTAAAAGGGAAGATGAAGAAACCCTTCTCTGGAACTGTGTGTCTGAGTTGATCAGGCTTGGAACCAGATTCCCGACAGTCTTGTCAAGAGCTGTATGGCAACTAGTATATCTAGTGCACTTAACTGCAGGGAAGACTACTTTGTGTTTGACAACTTGTATGATAGAGACAGTGAGGGAACTGAGACACAAAGAGGTGGAGTGATTTGCCAAGGGTCATGCAGCAGGCAGGCAGAAGAGCCAGGATTAATACTAATAATGATGGCATTTATTTTTTAAGCGCTTACTCTGTGCAAAGCACTGTGCTGGGGAGGTTACAAGGCGATCAGGTTGTCCCACAGGGTGCTCACAGTCTTAATCCCCATTTTAAAGATGAGGTAACTGAAGCCCAGGGAAGTGAAGTGACTAGCCAAAAGTCACACAGCTGACAAGTGGCGGAGCTGGGATTTGAACCCATGACCTCTGACTCCAAAACCCATGCTCTTTCCACTGAGCCATGCTGCTTCTCTCCTTCTGACTCCAGTGCCTGGACTCTTCTCATTAGGCCACACTGTTTTGTGGAAGTTGCCTACTGCATCTGTCTTCCTCTTTCCTGCCTTGGTGGTGCAAGGCAGGTTGGGTTGGAGGTTCCTCAGTGATAAGTAGAAGAGTTGGTGGAGGTCCCCAGGGAGGCAGCAAGGTAATCCAGCCAAAGGGAACGCTGAGAGCCAACTTGTGCTTCCCAAGCACTTAGTACAGTGCTCTGCACACAGTAAGTGCTCAATAAATATGATTGAATGAATGAATGAATGAATGAATGAGGGCCCCGGAGCCTCTGATGGGAAAGTTGTATGGTTCCTGTTGGATTCCCTCTGTTGCTTGGTGAAGAGAGAGACTGGGGTGTGCTGCAGCTGCTGCAGCTGAAACCCCCACAGCCCCACATTATTATTGTACTATACTCTCCCAAGCACTTAGTACAGTGCTCTGTTCATGGTGAGCTCTCAATAAATATGATTCAATGAATGATCTGTGTTCTAAAGGAAGGAATAATTCCTCATTAACAGAAGGTAGCAGTTCAGAAGCTGGAAATAGTACATTTCTTTGGTCTGGATTTTATATAGCTATATGATATTAAGAATCTGTATTGTGTCTGCATTTAAGAAACATGGTTACATGGTTTCAGAAACGTGGTGAAGCAAAATACAGAGAGACATTTTCAGGTTTTGAATAAATGAAGTGTTATCATAATGCAAGCTTATACAGACCTGGAATACCAAAATCAGAACATATTTTTGAATTCCATAATTACTAGACTTCATTTTCTTATGTCTCATATAATTGCCCCATCCATGTTCTGGTTTTACAAAAATTGTTCCCAAAATTGAGGCAGTTATTTTTTATTTTAATTCAGATTTAATAGTTGTTTCTTTCAAGGAGTTCACAGGGGTCAGATAATAATTTTGGGGAAATGCTATCATCTCTGTATGTTGCTGATTTGACTTCCCAAGTGCTTAGTACAGTGCTCTGCACACAGTGAAGTGCTCAATAAATGTGATTGAATGAATGAATGAATGGGGAAATGTCACATAATCGATGGAATATACAGCTTTATAATAAGAAGAAGATAGGCATTCATATCCTGGTTTAGTGGAGACATAAGCACATTCTGAGAAGTAATATGTCTTCATGAGAAGCAGTGTGATGTACTGACATAGTGGAAGGGAGCCAGGCCCTGAGAGTCAGGAACCTGTGTTCTAAACCATCCTTGCCATTTGAAGAGCAGCGCAGCGTAGTGGATAAAGCACTGGCCTTGGAGTCAGAAGGCCATATGTTCTAATCCTGGCTCCGCCTCTTGTCTGCCACTTCACTTCTCTGGGCCTCAGTTACCTCCTCTGTAAAATGGGAATTGAAACAGTGAGTCCTGTGTGGAATAGGGACTGTACCCAACCTGATATACTCATGCCCATCCCAGAGCTTAGTTCAGTGCCTGGCACATAGTAATTGCTCAACAAATACAACAATTATTATTATTATTACTTGTCTACTGTGAAACTTTAAGCAAGTCACATACCTTCTCTGTGCCTCAGTTCCACCATGTGCAAAATGGGGATTCAACATCAGTTCTCCATCCTGTTTAGATTATGATCTCCAAGTGGGACAAGGGACTGTGTCCAACTTGATAATTTTGTAACTACCCCGGGGTTTAGAACAGTTGACACAAAGTACGTACTTCACAAATACCACTGTCATCTTCATCATAATAGTCGTTATTGTTGTTGTTATTATTATTATAGGATTGAAAGATTGAGTGATTCCCATACTCTATGAGGTTTGAAAATGGATGGAAATTGGGGAGAAGAACTAGAACAAAGTGGGCTCTCATCAGGAGTTTAAATAATACATGTTTTCTTTCTTCTCTTTCCCCATTCTGTCTAAAGTTAGGACCATTGCGTTCCATGATTGAAGATCAGCAGTCAGAGGGATCAGATGATGACTCTTCTTATGGGGAAGATGCTGTTGTCAAAACCAATCTTGTGAAGGATTCCAGGTGATAAATTTAGATAGAAACTGTTGAACATTAAAATGTACAGTTAGGGACTTCAAAATACCTTGCTGGGCAGTGTGTGGACTGCTTTGTTTGTGTTTGCAGTCACAGTACCCTTCCCTAACTTTGGGGCTACCTTCATCTAATAGATGCTAGGTTCAATTAGGCTGTATATCTATGAAGATGATAAGAGACGGATAGAGACACAGTTGCATAGTGAATAAAGCCCAGGTCTGGGAGCCAGAGGACATGGGTTCTAATCCCAGCTCTACCATTTTCCTGCTGAATGCCTTTGGGCAAGTCAACTCAATTCTTTGTGCCTCAGTTTTCTCAACTGCAAAATGGGGATTCAGTACCTCTTCTCCCTTCTACTTAGACTGTGAACCCCATGTGGGACAGGGTCTTGTATCTGGCATGATTAACTTATATATCCCCTAGTGCTTAGAAGAGTGGTTGACACTTAATAACTGCTTAGCAGATACCATAAAAAAAGAAGTTGAAGATATCAGTAAGGTAAGAGAGAAATGTGGCAATAAGAATTTTTTAGAAGTAGCGAGTAGAAGTAGTTGTAGGAAGAAAAGTGGCCTAGGAGCCTGGAAGCCAGAGTGCCTGGGTTGTAATCCTCACTCTGCCACTCCACTTCTGTGTGACCTTGGGCAAGTCATTTAATTTATCTGTGCTTCAGTTTCCTCAATTGCAAAATGGGGGGCGGGGGGGGCGTCAATACATGTACTCTTCCTACTTTACTGTGAGTCCCATGTGAGCCACAGACTGCGCTATACCTAATTAGCATGCGCTTAGCACTGCATAATAGCAGACATATAACAAATATTTTATGATAAAGAAAGGAGCCCACCACACAGGAAAATCAATCATTGCTGTTTAGTGAGGATTTTCTGTGTGCAGATCACTGTACTAAGCACTTGAGAGAGTACAATACAATAGAATTGGTAGTCACATTCCTTGCATTCAATGAGCTTTTAGTCTAGAGAGGGATACAGACATTAATATACTCCCATAACATGGCTTAATGGAAACAGCACGGGCTTGGGAGTCAGAGATTGTGGGTTCAAAGTCCGACTCTGCTGCTTGTCAGCTGTGTGACTTTGGGCAAGTTTCTTAACTTCTCTGTGCCTCAGTTACCTCATCTGTAAAATTGGGCCTAAGATTGTGAGCCCCACATGGGTCAACTTGATTACCTTGTATCTACCACAGGGCTTAGAACAGTGCTTGACACATAGTAAGTTCTTAACAGATACAATCATCATCATTAATATGAAGAAATAAATTATGGTTACATAGATTTTGTTTTGTTTTGTTGTCTGTCTCCCCCTTCTAAACCGTGAGCCCGTTGTTGGGTAGGGACCGTCTCTATATGTTGCCGATTTGTACTTCCAAAGCACTTAGTACAGTGCTTGCACAAACTAAGTGCTCAATGAATATGATTGAAAGAATGAATAAATACTGTGAGGCTGAGGGAGGAGTGAATAAAGGGAGCAAATCAGGACATCTCACAATAGAGTGGAAGAAGAAGAAATGAGGGCTTAGGCAGGGCAGGTCTCTTGGAGGATATATACCTTCACTAAGGCTTTGAAGGTGGGGAGAGTCAATCTGTCAGCCAGACAATCAGTTGTATTTATTGAGCTCTTACTATGTGCAGACCACTGTGCTAAAAGCTTGGGAGAGTACAGTATAACAATATAACACAAACATTCCCTGCCCACAATGAGCTTACAGTCTAGAGGGGGAGACAGGCATTAATATAAATAGTAAATTACAGATATGTAAATAAGTGTTGTGGGGCTGGCATGGGGGTTAAATAAAGGGAGCAAGTCAGGGCAATGCAGAAGGGAGTTGAAGAAGAGGAAAAGTGAGCTTAGTCAGAGAAGACCTTTATGGAGGAGGTGTGCCTTCAATGAGGCTCTGAAGGAGTGGGGAGAGTCATCATCTGCCGGCTATGAGGAGGGAGAGCATTCCAGGCCAGAGGCAGGATGTAGGCAAGAAGTCAACGGTGAGATAGAATTTATCAAGGTACGGGAAGAAAGTGTTCGAGAAGTGAAGAATGTGGGCTGGGTCGTAGTAGAAGAGTAACAAGGTGAGGTAGGAGGGGGAAAAGTGATTGACTGCTTTAAAGCCAATGGGGAAGAGGTTCTGTTTGATTCAGAGGTTTTTGAGGAGTAAAGAAACATGGTCTGCATTTTTTGGAGAAAAGCGATCCGGACAGCAGGGTGAAGTGTGGACTGGAGTGGGAAGAGACAGGAGGGAGGGAGGTTAACAAGAAAGGTAATGGAGTAATCCAGGCAGGATAGGATAAGTGCTTGGATTAATGTGGTGTTAGTTTGTATGGAGAGGATAGGGTAGATTCGAGCCATGATAAGAAGATTGAACCAACAGGCTTTACTAATAGATTGAATATGTGGTTTGAATGAAAGAGATGAGTCAAGGATAACCCCAAAGTTATGGGTTTGTGAGATGGAAAGGATGAAGGTGCTGTCTTCAGTGATGGGACAATCAAGGGAGGACAGGTTTTGAATGGGAAGATAAGGAGTTCTGTTTTTGACATGTCGGCAGTACATTCAAGTAGAGATGTCATGAAAGCAGGAGGAAATGTGAGAGTGCAGAGATGGAGAGAGATCAGAGCTGATGATGTAGATTTGGGAATCTTCTGCATAGAGGTGGCAATTGAACCCATGGGAACAAATGAGTTCTGCCAGGGAATGTCCACTCCTATAGATAGGGACTCCCTAAAAGGATCCCCCTTGCCTGCTCAATATCTACCTATTCCTACTCCCCTATTCTCCTCTTTCTGAGATGGCTTTCAAGACAAAGTCTCTTACCTGAAATAGTCATTAGGATCAAAAATTAAGGGAGTCAGTTAAGAGCTGTACTATCATTGAGGTTTTCAAAAAACAAAACTTTAGCAAGAGGTGGTAAATTTGAATTCCTTAGTTCACCGTTCTGCATTACATTAGAACATTAAATGCATTTAATGCAGTACATTAAATTCATTCATTCATTCAATCGTATTTATTGAGCGCTTACTGTGTGCAGAGCACACTGGGAAGTACAAGTCAGCAACATGTAGAGACGGTCCCTACCCAACAACGGGATCACAATCTAGATGGGGGAGACAGACAACAAAACAAAACAAGTACACAGGTGTCAAAACCATCAGGATAAATAGAATTATAGCTATATGCACATCATTAATAGAATAAATAGAGTAGTAAATATGTACAAGTAAAATAAATAGAGTAATAAATATATACAAGTGCTGTGGGGAGGGGAAAGAGGTAGGGCAGGGGGCGATGGGTAGAGGATGAGGAGAGGAAAAAAGGGACTCAGTCTGGGAAGGCCTCCTGGAGGAGGTGAGCTCTCAGTAGGGCTTTGAAGGGAGGAAGAGAGCTAGTTTGGCAGATGTGTGGACGGAGGGCATTCCAGGCCAGTGGAAGGTTGTGGGCCATGGCTGGGATGTAGAAGGAGAGAAGAGAGGTGAGGTAGGAAGGGGCAAGGTGATGGAGAGCCTTGAAGCTGAGAGTAAGGAGTTTTTGCTTGATTCAATCAATCAATCAATCAATCGTATGCATTGAGCACTTACTGTGTGCAGAGCACTGTACTAAGCGCTTGGGAAGTACAAGTTGGCAACATACAGAGATGGTCCCTATCCAACAGTGGGTTCACAGTCTAGAAGGGGGAGACAGAGAACAAAACCAAACATATTAACAAAATAAAATAAATAGAATAGATATGTACAAGTTCAATAAATAAATAGAGTAATAAATATGTACAAACAAATATTCATATATACAGGTGCTGTGGGGAAGGGAAGGAGGTAAGGCGTGGGAGATGGAGAGGGAGAGGAGGGGGAGAGGAAGGAGGAGGCTCAGTCTCAGAAGGCCTCCTGGAGGAGGTGAGCTCTCAGTAGGGCCTTGAAGGGAGAAAGAGAGCTAGCCTGGCAGATGTGGTGAGGGAGGGCATTCCAGGCCAGTGGTATGACGTGGGTCGGGGTTCGATGGTGGGACAGGCGAGAACGAGGCACAGTGAGGAGGTTAGCAGCAGAGGAGTGGCGGGTGCCAGCTGGGCTGTAGAAGGAGAGAAGGGAGGTGAGGTAGGAGGGGGCGAGGTGATGGAGAGCCTTGAAGCCGAGGGTGAGGAGTTTCTGCCTGATATGTAGGTTGATCGGTAGCCACTGGAGATTTTTGAGGAGGGGAGTAACATGCCCAGAGCATTTCTGGACAAAGACAATCCAGGCAGCGGCGTGAAGTATGGATTGAAATGGGGAGAGACAAGAGGATGGGAGATCGGAGAGGAGGCTGATGCAGTAGTCCAGACGGGACAGGATGAGGGCTTGAACGAACATGTATGTATGTATATGTATATGTGTATATGTATATATGGTTGTACATAGTTATTACTCTATTTATTTATTTATTTATTTTACTTGTACATATCTATCCTATTTATTTTATTTTGTTAGTATGTTTGGTTTTGTTCTCTGTCTCCCCCTTTTAGACTGTGAGCCCACTGTTGGGTAGGGACTGTCTCTATATGTTGCCAATTTGTACTTCCCAAGCGCTTAGTACAGTGCTCTGCACATAGTAAGCGCTCAATAAATACGATTGATGATGATGATGATGAGCAGGGTAGCGGTTTGGATGGAGAGGAAAAGGGCGGATATTGGCAATGTTGCGGAGCTGAGACCGGCAGGTTTTGGTGATGGCTTGGATGTGAGGGGTGAACAAGAGAGAGGAGTCGAGGATGACACCAAGGTTGTGGACTTGTGAGACGGGAAGGATGGTAGTGCCATCAACAGAGATGGGAAAGTCAGGGAGAGGGCAGGGTTTGGGAGGGAAGACAAAGAATTCAATCTTGGATATGTTGAGTTTTAGGTGGCGGGCAGACATCCAGACAGAGATGTCCTGAAGGCAAGAGGAGATGCAAACCTGGAGGGAGGGGAAGAGAGCAGTGGCAGAGATGTAGATTTGGGTGTCTTCAGTGTAGAGATGATAGCTGAAGCCGTGGGAGCAAATGAGGTCACCGAGGGAGTGAGTGTAGATCGAGAACAGAAGGGGACCAAGAACTGAACCTTGAGGGGCCCCCACAGTAAGGGGATGGGAGGGGGAGGAGGAGCCCACAAGAGAGGCTGAGAATGAATGACCAGATCGATGAGGAGAACCAGGAGAGGATGGAGTCTGTGAAGCCAAGGTTGGATAGCGTGTTGAGGAGAAGGGGATGGTCCACTGTGTGGAAGGCAGCTGAGAGGTCGAGGAGGATTAGAATAGAGTATGAGCCGTTGGATTTGGCAAGCAGGAGGTCATTGGTGACCTTTGAGAGGGCAGTTTCCGTGGAATGTAGGGGACGGAAGCCAGACTGGAGGGGGTCGAGGAGAGAGTTGGTGTTGAGAAATTCGAGGCAGCATGTGTAGATGCCTCGTTCAAGGAGTTTGGAAAGGAATGGTAGGAGGGAGATGGGACGATAACTAGAAGGTGAGGTGGGGTCAAGAGAGAGTATTTTTAGGATGGCAGAGACATGGGCATGTTTGAAGGCAGAGGGGAAAGAACCAGTGGAGAGTGAGCGGTTGAGGAAGATAAGAAGGGGAGAAGGGACGGAGCGAGAGATTTTATGAGATGAGAGGGAATGGGGTCAGAAGCACAGGTGGCTGGAGTAGCACTTGAGAGGACGTAGGAGAGCTTGTAGGTTGACAGGCAACCACTAGAGATTTTTGAGGAGTGGGTGACATGCCCAAAGTGTTTCTGTACAAAGATCATCCAGGCAGCAGAGTGAAATATAGACTGAACTGGGGAGAGACAGGAGGATGGGAGATGAGAGAAGAGGCTGATGAAGTAATGCAGTCGGGATAGGATGAGGGATTGAACCACCAAGGTAGCGGTTTGGATGGAGAGGAAAGGGCGAATCTTGGCAATGTTGTGGAGGTGAGACCGGCAGGTTTTGGTGATGGAAGTAATAATAATAATACCTAATAATAATGTAAGAATAATAATAAATACCTATTGAAGCAATCAGTAAACATCCTTGAGTAATTGATTGAAGTGACAGAGGACAGCACTGTGTCTGGATTTTTGCCAACAGTATTCAACCACTTGAGTGCAGGACTTTACAAAGTATTCTATGAGTGAATCACTGCTGGAATTTGGTAGTGAAACAATGTCAGAGGGAGACTTGGCAAGGGAATTCAGTGTAGTAGAAAGGAAAGTTTTCAAGGCAGGGACCCTTCTTCCCCTGGGTAGGCATGGAGGTTTATTAAGGAAACCAGAGGAGATATGAGAGTATCAAACAGAAACACCTCACCATTGGTCTTAAGGGACTTGAAGAGCAGCGTGGCTTAGTGGAAAGAGCACAGGCTTGGGAGTCAGAGGTCGTGGGTTTGAATGTCAGCTGGATGTCCTTGGGCAAGTCACTTCACTTCTTTTTGCCTCACTTACCTCATCTGTAAAATGGGGATTAGGACTGTGAGCCCCACGTGGGACAACCTGAATACCTTGTACCTACCTCAGTGCTTAGAACAGTGCTCAGTACATAGTAAGCGCTTAACAATTACCATCATTCCTATTATTATTAAGGCACTCAAATCAGCTCTCAACTTCCTACAACTTCCTATGGCTGATTCCTATGGTTTCAACTACCATCTCCATGTTGATGATTCCCAAATAATTTCTAGTCCTGACCTCTTTCCTTCCCTGCAATCTCACATATCATTCTTCCTTCAGGATCTACTTGAGTGTCCTGCTGATACTCAAATTTAGCATGTCCAAAACAGAACTCCTTATTTTCCCACCCAAACCCTGTCCTCCCTTTGTCTTTCCCTTCACTGTAATTAATTAATTAATTAATGTGCTTGTTAAGCACTCACTATGTGCCAAGCACTCTTCAAAGCACTGGGTAGATACAAGTTCATCAGGTTGGATGCAGTCCCTGTCCTATATGGAGCACACCTTCTTAATCCCCCCATTTTACAGATGAGGTAACTGAGTCCCAGAGAAGTGAAGTGATTTGCCCAGGATCACACAGCAGACACGTGGTGGAGCCAGGATTAGCACCTAAATTCTTCGGACTCCCAGGTCAGTACCACTATCTTCCCCAACAAAATATAACCATGGCATTGTTCTCAACTCATCTCTCTAACTCAACCCATATATTCAATCTATCAAAAATCCGATCTGGTCTACTTTCACACTACTGTTAAAATCCACACTTTCTTCCCCATCCAAACTGCTACCACTTAATTCCAAGCAATTATTTGATTACTGAATCATCCTTCTTGCTGACTTCTGTGCCTCCTGTCTCTCTGCATTCCAGTCCATACTTCAATCTGATACCCGAATCATTTTTCTACAAAAATGTGTAGTCCACTTTTCCCCACTCCTCAGGGACCTCCAGTGGTTGTCCATTCACCTCCAAATCAAACAGAAACTTCTTACCATTGGCTTTAAAGCACTCAATTACCTTGCCCCCTCCGACCTCACATCACTGCTCTCATACTACAGTCCTGCTCCACAGATCTTTTTTTACAAACAGTTTAGTCCATTTTTCTCTGACTCTCAAACACTCTTCCTAGGTTGTTTACCAATTCTGTTGTACTGTACCCTCCTAAGCACTAAGTTCAGTACTCTTCACATTTTAAGTATTCAGTAATTACCACTGATGATGATTGATGAACCTTGAGGATATACTCATATATATCTGAATGTATTGTCAGTCAATCAATGCTATTTATTAATGCTTATAAGGTGTGTAGCATTGTACCAAGCACTTGTGAGAGTACAATGCAAGAGAGTTGCTAGACATGACCCCTGCTTTCAAAGAGGTTACCAGTTATTTGAGAATCAGCCTTTAAAATAAATCCCAGATAGGAGAAACAGCAGAGCGTAAGGGTATGTACTCAAGGGCATTGTGGCTGAGTCAAGGAGAGAAAATCTAAGTGCTTAATTGACATGGACCCAAATACATAAGTGATGCAGAAGGGAAGGAGAGTAGAGTAGGCAAGTGAGAGATTAGTCAGGGAAGGCTTTCTGGGATAAATGCATTTACAGTAGGGCCTTGAAAATGAGTAATGAGGTGGTTTGGTGAATATGAAAACAGAGGGAGTTCCAAAGGCCAGGGCAAGGTATCAATGACAAGAGAGCCAAGAGCAAGGCAGAGTAGAGTAGGTTGGTGTTAGAGTGAAGTATGGGCTGTAGTGGGACAGAAGAGAGGTTTACTGTGAAGAACAGAGCTGATTGAAGGCCACAGAACCAATGGTAATGAATTTCTGTTGATGCAACTGTAGTTGAGCAACTTTTGGAGATTTTTGAGGAATGGGGAGATGTTTGTAGAACAGTATTTTGGAAAAAATATATTGTACCAGTTGAGTAAATTATGGACTAGAGAGGAAAAAGGCTAGAGGTAGGGAAGTCAGTGAAGAAGGAGATAGAATGATTGAGGCAGAATATGACAAATGCTGGGACCACTGTGGTAATACTTATAGCATCACTCCCTAAAAACCTCCAGTGGTTGCTGACCTATTTCTGCATCAGGTGGTAATACTACTACTACTACCACCACTACAACTACTACTACTACTACTACTAATAATAATAATAATAATAATAATGGCATTTGTTAAGCACTTACTATTTGCGAAGTACTGTTCTATGCACTGGGAGGTGGTAACACGGTGATCAGGTTGTTGCACGTGGGGCTCACAGTCTAAATTCCCATTTTACAGAGGAGGTAACTGAGGCTCAGAGAAGTTAAGTGAGTTGCCCACAGCTGACAAGCGGCGGAGCCCGGATTAGAACCCATGACCTCTGACTCCCAAGCCCGTGCTCTTTCCACTGAGACACACTACTTCTCTAATGGTAGAAACTTACCATTGGCTTTAAGACAGTCAGTCAGCTTGCCCCCCTATTTTACCTTATGTATGTTCCACGACAACCCAGCCCACACCCTTTACTCCTCTAAAACCAGCTTGCTCTTTGTACTTTGATTTTGTTTATGCTGCCCCCAGCCCCTTGCCCATATCCCTCCTTGGACCTGAAGCTCCCACCCCCTTCACATCAGACAGTCCACCACTCTCCCCTTCTTCAAATCCTGCTAAAATTGTTTCTCTTCCAAGAGGTCTTCATCATCAACATCATCATCATCATCATCATCATCATCATCATCATCATCATCATTATCATCAATGGTATTTATTGAGAGCTACTGTATGCAGAGCACAGTACAAAGTACTTGGGAGAGTATGATACTTATTTCCTCACCCTATTTGCCCTCCCTTTGGCATTACCTCTGCACTTGGGTCTGTACCTTCTAGGTACTTCAGTATCCACCCCTCCCCACAGCCCAGTCTACTTTGCTGCCCTATCTGTAATTTATTTAAATATATTCACCCCTGTAGATTATAAACTCCTTGAGATTAGTGATATTGTATTCTCCTAAGTAGTTAGTGTGGGACTGTACACACAATTTGTGCTCATTAAATTTCATTAATTGATTGATTGATTATGTAGTAGTGAAGGGGCTTTTCACTGAGCCATTCACACTCTTGCATTCCCTATTCTCGATTCTGCAGTCAGATGTCTACGTTTTGTTTTGTTGTCTGTCTCCCCCTTCTAGCCTGTGAGCCTATTGCTGGGTAGGGACCGTCTCTATCTGTTGCCGACTTGTGTTTCCCAAGCGCTTAGTACAGTGCTCTGCACACAGTAAGCACTCAATAAATACGATTGAGTGAATGAATGAATGAATTAAAATAGCAAGAAGCAGAAAATCTGCAATTCTGTATTTCCACAAAAAAGGGTGCAAGTTTGTGAAACATTTTCTCAGTGGTTACCCACAACTGGATACCTCAAATTTGACATGAAAAAAAGCACCCCATACCAGAAAAGGTCATGACTCTAGTTATCGGGCACTAATGCTGTATCTTTGCCTTTCAGGTTAAGTTTCAGTGACAGTGAAAATAGTTTAGGTGTTTGTCTGCCAGATCAAGAAGACATTCCCACTGCTAAACTGCTTCCTGCTAGCAAAGTATTTGCTGACTGTGTTACCAATAAAATCACTTCTTCTTTGCATAGAAAAACCTTCATAAATGGTTTTGTAGTTTAAGGTAGCAAAAGAGTGCAGGAGTATATTAACAATAAGAATTATAATTGTGGTTCATTCATTCATTCATTCAGTGGTATTTATTGAGCATTTACTGTGTGCAAAGCACTGTACTAATCACTTGTGGTCTTTGCGGTATTTGTTAAGCACTTCCTAGGTGTCAAGCCCTATACTGAGTTTTCTTGTAGACAGTTATTCTCCCGTTCTTCTGAAGCTTATTGAAGGCAAATCTCCTCCAGAAGGTTTTCCCTCACTAAGCCCAACTTTTGTTTTTTCCTGCTCTGTTCCACATTGCCTTGACTTGCTCCCTTTATTCATCCCCCCATCCCAGCCCCACAGCACATCTGTACATATGTGTAATTTTATTCACTTATATTAATGTCTGGATTCCCATCTAGACTGTAAGCTCATTGTGAGTAGGGAATATGTTTGTTATATTGTACTCTCCCAAGTGCTTAGCCCAGTGCTCTGCATACAATAAACACTCAGTAGATACAATTGACTGACTGACTGTAGATACAAGATAATCAGGTCAAACATAGTTCCAGTGTCACCCATATGACACAACAATTGAATTTCTTTGGCTCACAATTTAAGGAGAAGATTAATAGGCAGTTAATCCCTGTTTTACAGATGAGGAAACTAGGACACAGAGAAGTGCCAAAGATCACACAACAGGCAAGTGACAGAACTGGGATTGGAATTCAGGTCCTCTGATTCCTAGGCCCATGCTCTTTCCTCTAAGCTATGCTGCTTCCCAGTAACAGAAATTTGAGGCATGTTCCCCCACCCCACCATAATAATAATAATAATAATGGTATTTGTTAAGGGCTTACTATGTGCAAAGCACTGTTCTAAGCACTGGGGAGGTTACAAGGTGATCAGGTTGTCCCACAGGGGGGTTCACAGTTTAAATCCCCATTTTACAGATGAGGTAACTGAGGCACCCAGAATAATAACGATGGCATTTGTTAAGTGCTTACTGTGTGCAAAGCACTTAGAAGTTAAGTGACTTGCCCAAAGTCACACAGCTGACAGTTGGCAGAGCAAGGATTTGAACCCATGACCTCTGATTCCAAAGCCTGGGCTTTTTCCACCGAGCCACGCTGCTTCTCGCCTCTATATCGGTTTTATTCTTGTCATAAACAAAGTGTTCTGTAATTCTTCCAGGGATTTAAGAGGAAGAGTCCAGAACCATGCAGTATACCTGAAAAAATCTGAAAGAATGGAACATATGACAAGGTGAGGAGGGTTGGCTTTAGGTTTGTGCTGTTGAAGAGAAAGCTACTACATCATTGGGAATTTATGAGACTGGCTGACCCCAGATTACAGTCGCCCCTACCATTCTCTCACCTTCTCCAACCTTCCCCCTCACCATGTCATCAGCAAAGGGGAAAGAGCTTACCTACTCAAGCTACAGCACTGCTTTCAAACATTCCACCTCCACCCCGTACACCCTTTACCATCTCGTCCTTGTAGCCCTTTCTTCTAACCTTAACACAAAGAATGTTTAGTACCATCAATCAGTTAACCATATTTATTCACTGCTTACTCTATGCAGAACACTGTACTAAGCGCTTGGGAGAGTACTGAGCCCGCTGTTGGGTAGGGACCATCTCTGTATGTTGCCAGCTTGTACTTCCCAAGCGCTTAGTACAGTGGTCTGCACACAGTAAGCAATCAATAAATATGATTGAATGAATGAATGAATGAGAGTATTAAATCCCAGACTGAGCCCCCTTTTTCCTCTCCTCCTCCCCATCCCTCCGCCCTACCTCCTTCCCCTCCCCACAGCACCTGTTTATATGTATGTACAGATTTATTACTCTATTTACTCTATGTATTTTACTTGTACAGATTTACTATTCTATATATTTTGTTAATGATGTGCATTGAGCTTTAATTCTATTTATTCTGACGATTTGACATCTGTTCTCATGCTTTGTTTTGTTGTCTGTCTCCCCCTTCTAGATTGTGAGCCCATGGTTGGGTAGGGACCGTCTCTATATGTCACCAACTTGTACTTCCCAAGCGCTTAGTACAGTACTCTGCACATAGTAAGCGCTCAATAAATACAGTTGAATGAATGAATGAATGGCAGAGTTGGTAGATACATTGCATGCTCAAGTGATCTTGAGCAAAAACTCCTCACTCTTGGCTTCAAGGCTCTCCATCACCTCGTGCCCTCCTACCTCACCTCCCTTCTCTCCTTCTCCAGCCCAGCCCACACACTCCACTGTTCTGCTGCTAACCTCCTCACATGGCCTTGTTCTCGCCTGTCCCGCCGTCAACCCCTGGCCCACGTCCTTCCCCTGAACTGAAATGCCTTCCCTCCTCACATCCACCAAACTAGTTTTCTTCCTCCCTTCAAAGCCCTACTGAGAGCTCGCTTCCTCCAGGGGGCCTTCCCAGACTGAGCCCCCTTTTTCCTCTCCTCCTCTCCATCGCCCCCCTACCCTACCTCCTTCGCCTCCCCACTGCACTTGTACACATTTATTACTCTATTTATTTTACATGCACATATTTACTACTCTATTTTATTAATGATGTGCACATAGCTGTAATTCTATTTATTCTGACGGATTTGACACCTGTCTACATGTTTTTTCTTGTTGTCTGTCTCCCCCTTCTAGACTGTGAGCCCACTGCTGGGCAGGGACTGTCTCTGTATGTTGCCGACCTGCACTTCCCGAGTGCTTAGAAGAGTGCTCTACACACAGTAAGTGCTCAATAAATATGATTGAATGAATGAAGGAAGGAAATGCTCATAACGAGCTTGCAGTCTAGAGTAGACAGATGTTAATATAAAACAGAAAATTACAGATAAATAGATAAATGCTCTGGGGCTAGTCAGCGGCAGTGAATAAAGGGAATAAATCAGGGTGATGCAGAAGGGAGCAGGAGAAGAGGAAATAAGGGCTTAGCTAGCGAAAGCTTCTTGGAGGAGATGTGCCTTCAATAAGGCTTTAAAGAGAGAGTCATTAGTTTGTTGGATTTGAGGAGGGAAGGTGTTCCAGGCCAGAGGGAGAACATGGGCAAGAGATTATCAGTGAGTTAGATGAGATTGAGGTACAGGGACTAAGTTACCATTAGAGGAGTGAAGTGTGAGTGTGAGGAGGAGTAGTACTACTACTACTGGGTTGTAGTATTAGGAGAGCAGCAAGGTGAGGTAGAAGACGGCAAGGTAATTGAGTATTTTAAAGGCAATGATAAGGAGTGTCTGTTCAAGGCAGAGGCGGATTGGCATCCACTGGAGACTCTTGAGGAGTGGGGACCTGGATTGAACATTTTTGTGGAATAATGAATCAGGCAGCAGAGTGAAGAATGGACTGAAGTCTGGGGAAAGGGTAGGAAGCGAGGTCAGCAAGGAGACTGAAACAATAATTGAGGGAAAAGTGCTTGAATTAATGTGTAGTTGTATGGTTGGAAAGGAAAGGGCAGATTTTAGGCATGTTTATTAATTCATTCGTTCATTCACTCATTTGTATTTATTAAGGGCTTGGGAAGGTACAATACAACAATAAACAGTGACAGTCCCTGACACATGACTAGCTCACATTCTAGAGTGTGGGAGACAGATGTCAGTACAAATAAACAGACATCGATACAAATGAATAAAATTTCAGATATATACTCAAGTGCTATGGGGCTGGGAAGTGGGGGAGAAGAGCTAAGAAAATGAATCATTGGGATATAGATGGGAGTGGGAGATGAGAAGAAGTGGGACTTAGTGAGGGAAGGCCTCTTGGAGGAGATATGCCTTCAGTAAGGCTTTGAAGTCGGGTAGAGTAATTGTCTATTGGATTGAGGAGAGTGGGCATTCCAGGCAGGAGGTGGGCCAGGGGTCAGCAGTGAGACAGATAAGATTGAGGCACAGTGAGAAGGTTAGCACCCAGAGGAGTGAAATATGCAGGCTGGGTTGTAGAAGTGAGTAGAGGTAGGAGGGGGCAAGGAGATGGAGTTCTTTCAAGCCAACGATGAGGAGTTTTTGTTTTATACGGAAGTGGAAAGGCAACCACTGCAGATTTCTGAAGAGTGGGGTGACATGTCCTGAACATTTCTGTAGAAAGATGATCCAGGCAGCAGAATGAAGTATGGACTGGAGTGGGGAGAGGCAGGAAGTTGGGAGATCATTCATTCATTCATTCATTCATCCATCCATCCATTCATTCATTCATTCATTCAATCAATCAGCAAGGTCAGCAAGGAGGCTGATGCAGTAATCCAGGGGAAATAGCTTGAGTGATTATAGTAACATGGTTGCAGTTCGGATGGAGAGGAAAGGGCAGATTTTAGCGATATTGTGCAGGTGGGACCGAGAGGATTTTGTGACGGATTGAATATGAGGGTAGAATGAGAGAGAGTAGTCAAAGGTAATGCCAGGGTTACGGGCTTGTGAGACAGGATGGATAGTGGTACTATCTAAAGCGATAGGAAAGTCAAGGAGAGGACAGGGTTTGGGTGGGAAGATAAGGCTCTGTATTTTGAACATGTTAAGTTTGAGGTGACAGGAGGACATCCAAGTAAAGATGTCTTGAAGGAAGGAGGAGATGCGAGCCTGGAGAGAGTGAGAGAGATCAGTGGGAAGATGTAGGTTTGAGTAACACCTGCATAGTGACGGTAGTTGAAGCCATGAGAGCAATTGAATTCTCCAAGGGAAAGAGTGTAGATGGAGAATAGAAAGAGGCAGAGAACTGAACCTCGAGGGACCCCCACAATTAGAGGGTGGGAGGCAGAGAAGAAGCCCATGAAGGAGACTGAGAATGAACAGTCAGAGAGATAGGACAACCAGGAGAGGACAGTCAGTGTAGCCAAGGTTGAAAGCATTGGCTTTCCAGGAGAAGGGGGTGGTCACAGTGCAGAAGGCAGCCGAGAGGTTGAAGAGGATTAGGATGGAGTAGAATCTGTTGGATTTGGCAAGAAGGAGATCATTGGTAACCTTTGAAAGGGCAGTTTCTATGGAATGCAGGGAACACAGCCAGATTGGATGAGGTCCAGGAGAGAATTGGAGGAGAGGAATTTGAGACAGCAAGTGTAGACGACTCACTCAAGGAGTTTGGAGAGGTATGGTAGGAGGGAGAGGGGGTAATAACTGGGGTCAAGGGAAGGAGTTTTAGAATAGGGGAGATGTGTGCTTGTTTGAAGGCAGAGGGGAAGAAGCCATTGGAGAGTGAACGGTTGAAGATGGTTGTTAGGGAGGAAGGGAAGGAGAGAGGGGGCGAGAGTATAAGGTGCGAAGGAATGGAGCCTGACATTCATTCATTCATTCATTCATTCAATCATATTTATTGAGCACTTACTGTGAGCAGAGCACTGTACTAAGGGTTTGGAAAGTACAAGTCAGCAACAGATAGAGACAGTCCCTACCCACCAATGGGCTCACAGTCTAGAAAGGGGAGACAGACAGATAACAAAGCAGGACAAGTAGACAGGTGTCAATATCATAAAAATAGATAAACAGAATTATAGCTATATATATATACATCATTAATAAAATAGAATAATAAATATGTACAAATATAGGGCAGAGGGAGGGAGTGGGGGGCAATGGGAAGGGGAGGAGGAGCAGAGGAATAAGGGGGAACTCAGTCTAGGAAGGCCTCCTGGAAGAGGAGAGCTCTCAGTAGGGCTTTGGAGGGAGGAAGAGAGCTGCGTGTGAAGGGCATGGCATTGAGAGGAGGCAGCAGATCTCCTCTGGAAATACTGCTGGGAAGGATAGTAAAGTTGAAGAGGGGGCCAGAATGGTGAAGGACCGAGGAGGGGCAGTTGTGAATGTTTTGAATGTTGAACCAACAAGATCTAGTGGCAGACTGATTAAGCGAGTTGAATGAGAAACAGAAGTCAAGGATAAAACCAAGGTTTCAGGCTTGTGAAAGGAAGGATGGCATTACCATCTACAGTGATGGGAAACTCAAGACAGAGTTTGTGTGGGAAGATAGGATTTCTGTTTTTGACATGTTAAATCTGAGGTGACTGGAGGACATACAAGTAGAGATATCTTGAAGGCAGTAGGAAATGAGAGACTGCAGAGAGGAGAAGGAGAGAGATAGAGCTCTCCATCAGCTTGCCCCTTCTTACCTCACCTCCCTTCTCTCCTTCTACATCCGAGTTTGCACACTTCACTCCTCTGGTGCTAACTTTTTCACTGTGCCTCAATCTCACCTGTCTTGCTGCCGACCTCTGACGCATGTCCTATCTCTGGCCTGGAATGCCCTCTCTCCTCAAATCCACCAAACAATCACTCTTCCCCTCTTTAGAGCCCTACTGAAGGTGCACCTCCTCCAAAAGGCCTCCTCAGATTTCCTGCAACCCGCTCCCTTTGCTTTCCCCTCCGCCCCATAGCACTTATTTATATAGTTATATATCTATAATTCTATTTACTTATATTGATGCCTGGGTACTTGTTTTGATGTCTGTCTCCCTCCGTCTAGACTGTAAACGAAATGTGGGCAGGGATTGTCTCTTTTTACTGCTGTATTGAACTTTCCAAGCACTTAGTACAGTGCTCTGCACATAGTGAGCAGTCAGTAAAAGTGATTGAATGAATGAATGAATGAATGAATGAATGAGTGAATGAATGAATGAATGAGTGAATGAATGAATGAATGAATGAATGAATGAATGAATGAATGGGGGAGGGAGGGAGGGGAAGGGAGGGAGGGAGGTAAAGAGAGAGAGAGAGAGAGAAAGAGAGAGAGAGAGAGAGAGAGAGAATAAGGCTGGAGGTGTAGATTTATATAGAAATGGTAGTTGATGTCATGGAAGTGCATGAGTTCTTCAAGGGAGTGGGTGTAGCTGGAGAAGAAAAGGGGGGCCAGAACTGAGTCTTGAGGGACTCCGACAGTAAGGGGCTGGGAGGCAGAGGAGGAACCCATAAAAGAGACTGCTTGTGAGAATCGTGTAAACTTCCCTCTACAATCAAATTTATTCCCTCATCACTACCCTCTCTACCGAACTCAATTCACTAGCTCCCCTATCCCTTTGCAGTTCTCATACCACCAATCCATAGACCTGGATCACCCCTATCTCTGCCTCCTTCACTCCTGTGCATGAGCTATAGAGCGCTTTTGGTGGAAATCCAGATAAACCCCCTTACCTGTTGTAACTCTGTCCTCTCCTTATCCCAACATTATTGCTCCATCTTTATTGACTACCATGCCCATTCCCCTCACCAGGTGTTTCAGATATTTAACTTCCTCTTCAAACCCCCTGCCCTCCTGTCTCACCCATCTCTTGTACTTAATAACCTGGCCACATATTTTATCGAGAAATTGAACCCACCAGAAGACCAGATGTGATCTTCCTAAAGTCTTTTAAGTAGTGGGGGGGGGGGGGGGAAGTGTGTGTGTGTTTTGAGGGGGGGAGGTGTGGGGTGTCATGGGAGGTGGTGGTATTTGTTAAGTTCTTACTATATGCCAGGCACTGTTCTATACACTGGGACAGATACAACTGAATCACATTAGACACAGTCCATGTCCCACCTGAGGCTCACAAACTTAATCCCCGTTTTACTGATGAGGGGATTGGGGCACAGAGATATTAAGTGACTTGCCCAAGTTCACCCAGGGGACAAGTGGCAGAGCCGGGACTAGAACCCATGTCCTTTGGTCTCCCGGTCCCATGCTCTATCTCCTAGGCCATGCTGCTTCGCTTCCTTGCTAATCTCCAGTTCCTCCCTTGCCTTCCAAAACACTCATTCTTTAACACTCCCATTTTTAACAGCAGTATCTCAAGAGGAGATTTCATTCATTCATTCATTCAATTCATTCAATCATATTTATTGAGTGTTTACTGTGTGCAGAGCACTGTACTAAGTGCTTGGAAAGTACAATTTGGCAACAGATAGAGACAATCCCTACCCAACAACGGGCTCACAGTCTAGGAGGGGGACACAGACATCAAAAGAAAACAAGTAGACAGGCATCAGTACCATCTATCTATATCTATCTATCTATCTATCTATCTATCTATCTATCTATCTATCTATCTATCTATCTATCTATCTATCTATCTATCTATCTATCTATCTATCTATCTATCTATCTATCTATCTATCTATCTATCTATCTATCTATCTATCTATCTATCTATCTATCTATCTATCTATCTATCTATCTATCTATCTATCTATCTATCTATCTATCTATCTATCTATCTATCTATCTATCTATCTATCTATCTTATCTATCTATCTATCTGTCTATCTGTCTGTCTGTCTGTCTGTCTGTCTGTCTGTCTGTCTGTCTGTCTGTCTGTCTATCTATCTATCTATCTATCTATCTATATTAATATGCATATTAATAAAATAGAGTAATAAATATGTACAAATATACACAAGTGCTGTAGCGGGGAAAAGGGGTAGAGCAGAGGGAGGGAGTAGGGGTGATGGGGGAGGGGAGGAGGAGCAGAGAAAAAGGGGGGCCCACTCTGGGAAGGCCTCCCGGAGGAGGTGAACTCTCAGTAGGGCTTTGAAGAGGGGAAGAGAGCCAGTTTGGCAGATGTGAGGAGGGAGGGCATTCCAGGCCAGAGGTAGGATATGGGCCAGGGGTCGATGGTGGACAGGCGAGAATGAGGCACAGTGAGGAGGTTAGCGGCAGAGAAGCAGAGGTTGCGGGCTGGGCTGTAGAAGGAGATAAGGGAGGTGAAGCAGGAGGGGGCAAGGTGATGGAGAGCTCTGAAGCCTGCCTTCTCTCAAAATCCATCCCATTTCCCTTGCCACCAACTCCATCCCTTTGCACCTTACCAAAGTGCTTTCTCCTCCCTTCTTCCCTCCCTGACTGCCATCTTCATAAGCAGCATTGTTTAGTGGAAAGTGCACGGGTTTGGGAGTCAGAGGACATGGGTTCTAATCTCGGCTCTCAAGGTCTGCTGTATGACCTTGGGCAAGTCATTTAACTTCTCTGTGCCTCAGTTACCTCATTTGTAAAATGGGGATTAAAACTGTGAGCCCCCATATGGGGCAACCTGATTACCCTCTATCTACCCAGTGCTTAGAACAGTGCTTGGCACCTAGCAAGTGCTTAACAAATACCATAATAGTGATAGTAAGTAATCTTCACCTGTTCACTATTCAGTGGCTTCTTTCCCACTGCTTTCCTTCCTACCATCCTTTCCAAACATCTTGAGCAAGTTGTCTATATCCACTGCCTCCTCTTCCACTCCTCCAATTCTCTCCTTGACCTCCTTCAGTCTGGCTTGTGCCCCCTTCATTCCACTGAAACCACTCTCTCAGTGGTTATAAATGATTTCCTTTTTGCCCAACGTCATAATCCTTCTCAACCTCTCAACTGCCTTCAACCGCTGTTAACCACCCCCTACTTCTGGAAACATTATCCAATCTTGTCTTCTAGGACACTCTTCTCTTCTGGTTCTTCTCTTGTCTCTCTGTCAGTTCCTTCTTAGTCTCTTTCTCAGGCTCCTCTCCTACCACCCACCATCTAACTGTGGGGATTCCTTAAGTCTCAGTTCTGGTCCCCTTCCCACTCCCTTGGTGAACTCATTCACTGCCATGGCTTCAACTACCATACAAGTACAGCTACATTGATGATTCCCAAATCTACTCCTCCAGCCCTTAAAATCTAAAATGGGAGTTGAACATTCCTGTTTTTCCTTCAACTGAGAGTCCAATATAGGACAGGGATAGGAGCCATTCTTATTATCCTGTGTCCACCCCCAACACTTAGTACAGTGTCTGGCACATAGTAAGCGCTTAGCAAGAACTATTAAAATACCAAAAACTAAAAAATAAAATGTGAAGGGAGGTGTTCCAGGGAGAAGGAGGGTGTAATCCTGCCTGTTGTTCCTTCACAACGTTTCTAAGTTCACCTTGTAACAGAACTCACTGCCCTAATCCAAGCACTTGTAATGTCCCAGTTTGATTAACTGCATAATCTTCCTTTCTGGCCTCCCCACCTCCTGTCTCTCCTCACTCTAGTCGTCTCTTAACTTTCCTTAACTTGACCATTTTGACTGTGTCCAGACAGTCCTCTGGAGATAGTTTCTGTTTAAGTTTGGAATTTGATTCTAAAAGAATTCTATCAGTACATTTTTATACTATTGCTGATTATGTTGTCCTTTATATATTGTATGATACCCTTGACTGTCAGTCTTCTCTATCCTGCCTCTGATCTCTTCCCCATTTTCTTTCCCTGGCCTGGACCTCTATCCTTTATTATCTGACAGAATAAAATTACATCTCCCAAAGGACTTCTCTGATGGACCCCTCATTTCCCCACCCTATTCATCCTCCCCTCTGCATCTTGGGTCTGTACCCTTAAGATGCATCTCCAGCCTCACAGCAGTTATGTCCATATGCTATACTCAGTTCACTTCCCCTGTCTGAAATTCATGGCTTAGTGAGAAGCAGCCTTGCTCAGTGGATAGAGCATGGGCTTGGCAGTCAGAAAGACTGGAGTTCTAATCCCGGTTCTGCTTTTTGACCTTGGGCAAGTCACTTAACTTCTCTGGGTCTCAGTTACCTTGTCTGTAAAATGGGGATTAACAGTTACCTCGCCTGTAAAATGGTGATTAAGAGTGTGGGAGAGGGACTGGGTCCAAACTGATTATCTTTGTATGACCCCCCGCACTTAGAACAATGCTTGGCACATGGTAAATGCTTAACAATAATTATTATTATATATTTTAATGTCTGTCTCTCCGACTACATTGTAAACTCCTTCTGGGTAGGATTTATGCCACCGAGTCTCTTGTATTGAGCTCTCCCAAGTACCTTGTTAGTACAGTGCTTTGCACACAGTCAGCACTCAATAAAAACCCTTGGTTGAATGATTATTTCAGCTCTATCCAACTGAATATTTCTCATTATTCCTACCATTTAGAATGTAAATCCTCAGTCTGTCTCTTTGGGAAATCTCACTTTGGGAAATAATGGGATGGGGCTAAATGGTTCCCAAAATAGTAAGCACCTCAGGCAGTTAAAGGAAGCAAACTCATTCATTCAGTCATATTTATTGAGTGTTTACTGTGTGCAGAGCACTGTACTAAGTGCTTGGTAAGTACAAATCGGCAACCTATAGAGACAATCCCTAACCAACATTGGGCTAACGGTCTAGAAGGGGGGAGACAGACAATAAAAGAAAAACAAGTAGACAGGTGATAATACCATCAGAATAAATAGAATTATAGCTATATACACAGCATTAATAAAATAGAGTAATAAATATGTACAAATATACACAAGTGCTGTGGGGAGGGGAAAGGGTAGGGCAGGGGAGGAAGTTGGGGTGATGGGGTGATGGGAGGAGGAGCAGAGGGAAAGGGTGGGCTCAGACTGGGAAGGCCTCCTGGAGGAGATGAGCTCTTTGCTAGGGCTTTGAAGGGAGGAAGACAGCCAATTTGGCTGATGGGCGGAGGAAGGGCATTCCAGGCCAGAGGTAAGACGTGGGCCAGGGGTCGACGGTGGGACAGGCAAGAACGAGGCCCAGTGAGGAGTTTAGTGGCAGAGGAGCGGAGTGCGTGGGCTGGGCTGTAGAAGGAGAGAAGGGAGATAAGGTAGGAGGGGGCAAGGTGATGCAGAGCCTTGAAGCCAAGAGTGAGGAGTTTTTGCTTGATTCGAAGTTTGATAGGCAACCACTGGAGATTTTTGAGGAGGGGAGTGACATGCCCAGAGTGTTTCCGTAGAAAAAAGAGCATTTCTCTAGAAAGAAGAGCGTTTCAGTACAAAGAGAGCATTTCCGTAGAAAGGGAGCATTTCTGTAGAAGCAAATGAATATGATTGGAAGACTACCAATCTACCAAGACTACAAAGATTACCAAGAGAATTTCCCTCTCCACAAATGTGGCAACAGTATGAAAATTATTCCTAAATGTATTTAACCACATTTAAAAACAGTGCTTGGATTAAGCAAACTGTATTAGATCTTTTTTCATATCTTACAATCATTAATCAGTTACTCAGGCTTACACTAATGAACTGGTGTATGAAGTATGAACATCCATACTTCATGCTGCTGCCCGGATTATCTTTGTCCAGAAACGCTCTGGGCATATTACTCCCCTCCTCAAAAATCTCCAGTGGCTACCAATCAATCTGCGCATCAGGCAGAAACTCCTCACCCTGGGCTTCAAGGCTCTCCATCACCTTGCCCCCTCCTACCTCACCTCCCTTCTCTCCTTCTACTGCCCAGCCCGCAACCTCCGCTCCTCCGCCGCTAATCTCCTCACTGTACCTCGTTGTCGCCTCTCCCGCCGTCGACCCCCGGCCCACGTCATCCGCCGGGCCTGGAATGCCCTCCCTCTGCCCCTCCGCCAAGCTAGCTGTCTTCCTCCCTTCAAGGCCCTGCTGAAAGCTCACCTCCTCCAGGAGGCCTTCCCAGACTGAACCCCTTCCTTCCTCTCCCCCTCGTCCCCCTCTCCATCCCCCCATCTTACCTCCTTCCCTTCCCCACAGCACCTGTATATATGTATATATGGTTGTACATATTTATTACTCTATTTATTTATTTATTTATTTATTTATCTTACTTGTACATTTCTATCCCATTTATTTCATTTTGTTGATATGTTTGGTTCTGTTCTCTGTCTCCCCCTTTTAGACTGTGAGCCCACTGTTGGGTAGGGACTGTCTCTATGTGTTGCCAATTTGTACTTCCCAAGCGCTTAGTACAGTGCTCTGCACATAGTAAGCGCTCAATAAATACGATTGATTGATTGATTGATTGATTGGTGGAACTTCAGAAGAGATTGATGGCACTTCGGGAACACAACATACTTCAGCAGGTGAATGATCTTTTTAAATTCATTAATTTATTTAAGGTGCTTGTTAAATGGAGGATTAGAGATGAGTGTGATTCGTTGTAAATTTTGTTATTTCCCTTTAAAGGAGAAAATTCTACTTTTCACTATAAAGCCTTGAGTCCCGTGTAGTAACAGTAGTAATAACTGCGGCATTTGTTAAGCGCTTACTCTGTGCCAGGCACTATTCTAAGAACTGGGTGGATAGAAGAAAATTGGGTTGGACAGTGTCCCTGTCCCACCTGGGGCTTGTAGTCTTAACCCCCATTTTACAGATGAGGTGACTGAAACCCAGAGAAGTTGGGACTTGATCAACGTCACACAGCAGATACGTGGCTGAGCCAGTATTAGAACCCAAGGCTTTCTGATTCCCAGGCCCATGCTCTAACCACTAAGCCATGCTGCTATTCTAATAGACTGTGTCCGACTTTATTATCTTGTATCTACCCTTGCACTTAGTACAATGCCTGGCACATAGTAAGCACTTCATTAATACCATTAGAAAAAAAGATTGGTGTTGAGATTGATGTTCTGCAGGCTAAAAGATTATGTTTGACTGCAGCAATTTTCACAACCCAATGGCCATTCCAGGACTTTTTCTTTTACTGCAGCTGAGTTCCAGCTCAATTCCAGTTTACTTCCAACACTGTTCACATTCTGACTGTTGCAGAATTAGTATTAAACTTGACAATTCTTTATGTCATTTTTTTTTCATTTGTTCTGTTACAGTACTTCATTTGTGTGAATTCAGGGCTGTTTGGGTACATTACTTTTGTTGTACTTATTAAGCATTTACCCTGTGCTAGCACTGTTCTAAGCACAGGATAGACAGAAATTTAATAATAAAGATGCATTCCTGTCCCACCAAGTGTTCACCATGTAAATGAAGTAGGACAGGGATATAGGAAATAGGAATAAATTTCCAGAAACAAAATGAAATTTAGAAATTCAGTAATTAAAATTTAAATTTAAATTAATTTGACAAGGGAGCTCTTCAAAGGATCAATTTCCAAATTCTCCCCACTTACAAAAACAGTCTTTGGCATGCTTCAGCCTCATTCCCTCAGTGTCCTTCAAATAAGGAGAGACAGCCCTAGCCAACAAACAACCTCTCACATATCTTAAAGCTCCCAGTTTTATGGAAATTCCAACCAAAAGCTATTTCCTCATAAACTTGCTGTCTTAATGGATTTGCATCCTTTTATTTATGTCTCCTCCTTTGTCTTTTCAGATTGTTAATCTAATTGAAGAAACTGGCCATTTTAATGTGACCAACTCAACTTTCTACTTTGATCTTTTTTCTCTGGATGAGATGACCATCCGAAAGTTGCAGAGCTATCTGGATACAGTAGCAATATGACACCTCAATGTAAAAGTGGGTTGTCTCTAAAATTAAAAATAAAATTTCCCAAAATACTGAACCAAATTCCAAAAAGTTCCTTTCAAGTTTGCTTTTCCTGGAACACTGCACTGCCATAGAAGGCAGCTCAATACTTGTAAATATTGTAAACAGACACAAGTTCCAATATGTTGAGCCTGTAGTTCCTACTAATTAGTCAAGGGAATTTGGTCATAGATACTGAGCAAAATGAAAATGTACTCCCTATTGCACAAAATTAAATATTTGGTCCTACTTTTAGAACTAATTAATTGTAAAAATTGCATTTTCAGATAAGAAGCTTATTCCAGAAAATGTAGAATTTGGAAGAAATCTGTTAACCAATCCTGATAATAGTGTGTCCCTGGAAGCCAGCTTTACTGTCATCCAGAGAATTATTTTTGCAAGAAATTTGATTTTGTCAACCTTCTGGCTGAGGTCCATCAAGATCTTAGGTTGGTTGCTCTGGAATATATAGCTCAAGGGGTCTTATCTACTGTGGGATAAATGTGTAACGAGCACTTGAGAAGTACAACAGTTAGTAGGAGATCTCATCGCTCAAGAAGCTTTCAATCAGTTCGGAGTACAGCACAGACTCCACCACTTGTCTGCTGGGCCATCTTGGGCAAGTCACTTCACATCTCTTTGCTTCAGTTTCCTTATCTGTAAAATGGGAATTAAAACTGTGAGCCCCAGGTGGGGCAGAGACTGTGTCCAACCCAATTTACTTGTATCTAAAGAAAAAATGGGTAAAGTAGATAGGTAGAAGGGAGAGAGCTGATTTAATTCATTGTATCCAGTGGACAAGCGTTTCTGCTTGATACAGGCAGGGATGGGTAACCAGTGAAAGTTTTTGAGGAGAAGGGAAATGCATGAAGTTTGTTAATGTTTTTCTAATGTTAGAAAGATATCCAGAGAAGCAGCATGGCTCAGTGGAAAGAGCATGGGCTTTGGAGCCAGAAGTCATGGGTTCAAATCCCAGCTCCACCACTTGTCAGCTGTGTGACTTTGGGGAAGTCACTTAACTTCTCTGGGCCTCAGTTCCCTCAGCTGTAAAATGGGGTTTAAGACTGTGAGCCCCCCACGGGACAACCTGATCACCTTGTAACCTCCCCAGTGCTTAGGACAGTGCTTTGCACATAGTATGCACTTAATAAATGCTATTATTATTATTATTATTATTATTATTATTATTATTATTATTATTATTATCATTATTATTATTCCAGGTAGCAAAGTGAATTATGGATTAGAGAGGGGAGAAAACTGGAGGGATAGAGGTAGGCTGGCAAGTAGGCTATTGCATTAGTGAAACTGGCATATGTGGTTGTGAATTTTGTGGTTTGGGTAGTGATGGTATTCTCAGAACAAATTTATTCTGCCTAAGACTGGAGGGGAACTGGCTAAAATGACTCCACACATTTAGTGTTTGGTGGGTGTACACAAAGATCAATCAATCAAATGTATTTATTGAGCACATTCTGTGTGCTCAGCATTATACTAAGCACTTGGGAAGCAGCGTGGCTCAGTGGAAAGAGCACAGGCTTTGGAGTCAGAGGTGGTGGGTTCAAATCCTGGCTCCACCAATTGTCAGCTGTGTGACCTAGGGCACGTCACTTAACTTCTCTGTGCCTCAGTTACCTATTCTGTAAAATGGGGATGAAGACTGTGAGCCCCCCGTGGGACAACCTGATCACCTTGTAACCTCCCCAGCACTTAGAACAGTGCTTTGCACATAGTAAGCACTTAATAAATGCCATTATTATTATTATTATTATTATTGGGAGGGTATCATATAACAATGTAACAGACGTTCTCTATGCACAAGAAACTTACAGTCGAGTCCAGAGAAGTACAAAAACATACCCTACATAAAAAAAATCTATAGAATATTAAAAAAAAATTATTGCTTCCTGAGAATTGCATACTGATTACATTTGGAATCCAAAATGAAATTCTTCTACCTCCTCTTTCTAAGCATCTTAAGGCTAATTGTTCCATGGATTGAACTTTTCCCCATTTTATTAGAATTTAAACTGAAATACAAGCTTTTGCCAAATAAGCAATTGCTTGCAAACTATGTGACTGAAAAGATCAGATCAGACTCACCTTGAAAAAAAATATTCATTTGATTTCTGTTCTTCAGTTTTCAGCTTTCAATCCACAAATAGGCAAAGAGCAGGAAACCTTGGCTGCTTGAACTCTTTTAAAGCCCTTTATCATTCTGAGTCGCTTGTAATGGAAAATGAAATCTGTCATTGTCATTTGTCAATTTCTATATCATCACAGTGTTAATTTCATCATTATACAATGGTAAATTCTCACTAACCTGTAAGCTTGGTGTTCAGTCATTCATTCAATCATATTTATTGAGCACTTACTGTATGGAGAACACTTTGCTAAGCACTTGGGAAGTACAAATCGGCAACATATAGAGACAGTCCCTACCCAACAATGGGCACAGAGTCTAGAAGGGGGAGACAGACAACAAAACGAAACGAAACAAGTAGACTGGTGTCAATACCATCAGAATCAATAGAAGTATAGCTATGTACACACCATTAATAAAATAGAGTAATAAATATGTACAAAATGTTGTGGGGAGTGGAAGGGGGTAGAGCAGAGGGAGGGAGTAGGGGAAAAGACGAGGGGAGAAAGAGCATAGGACAAGGTGGGGGGCTCAGTCTTGGAAGGCCTCCTGGGGGAGGTGAGCTCTCAGTAGGTCTTTAAAAAGGGGAAGAGAGCTAGTTTTGCTGATGTGAAGAGGGCGGGCATTCCAGGCCAGGGGTAGGATGTGGGCCAGGGGTCGAGAGCGGGACAGGCGAGAATGAGGCACAGTGAGGAGGTTAGCAGCAGAGGAGTGGAGTGTGTGGGCTGGGCTGGAGAAAGAGAGAGGTGAGGTAGGAGGGGACGAGGTGATGGAGAGCTTTGAAGTCGAGAGTGAGAAGTTTTTGCTTGATTCTAAGGTTAATAGGCAATCACTGGAGATTTTTGAGGAGGGGAGTGATATATCCAGAGAGTTTCTTTAGAAAGGTAATCTGGGCAGCAGAGTGATGTACAGACTGCAGTGGGAAGAGACAGGAGGAAGGGAGATCAGAAAGAAGGCTGATGCAGTAATCCAGTCGGGATAGGATGAGAGATTGAACCAGCAAGGTAGTGGTTTGGATGGAGAGGAAAGGGTGGATCTTGGTAATATTGTGGAGGTGAGACCGGCAGGTTTTGGTGATGCACTGGATGTGTGGGGTGAATGAGAGAGAGGAGTCGAGGATGACACCAAGATTGCGGGCTTGTGAGACAGGAAGGATGGTAGTGCTGTCTGCAATGATGGAAAGTCAGGGAGAGGACAGGGATTGGGAGGGAAGATAAGGAGCTCAGATATCCTTGACATTATCCTTGGCTTTGCCCGTGGCATTATTCTTGACTCGTCTCTCTCATTCAACTCGCATATTCATTCCATCACATAATCCTCAGTTCCACCTTCACTACATTGCTAAAAGTCCCCCCTTTCCTCTCCATCCAAGCTACTACCACGTTAATACAATCACTCATCCTATCCCACATGGATTTCTGCATCGTTTCCCTTGCTGACCTCCCAATCTCCTGTCTCTCATCACTCATTCATTCATTCATTCATTCATTCATTCATTCATTCATTCATTCATTCATTCATTCATTCGTTCGTTCGTTCATTCAATAGTATTAATTGAGCACTTACTGTGTTCAGAGCACTGTACTAAGTGCTTGGAAAGTACAAGTCAGCAACATATAGAGACGGTCCCTCCATTCCAAACTTCACTCTGCTGCCTACATCAGTTTTCTACATAAATATTCAGGACATGTTTCCTCACTTCTCAAGCATGGTTGCCCAACCACCTCCTCATCAAACAAAAACTCCTCATCAATATTTTAAAGTACTCAATCTCCTTGCCCCTTCCTACCTCACCTCACTACTCTCCTAATGCAATTGAGCCTGCACAATTTGCTCCTCTAATGCTAACCTTTTCACTGTGCCTCAGTCTCATCTTTCTGACTGCCAACCCCTCATCCATGTCCTGCTTCTGGTCTCCAATCCAACAATTACTCTCCCTGCCTTCTAAGCCTTACTGAAAGGACATCTCCTCCAGGAGGGCTTCCATTTGAGTAAACCCCACTTTCCTCTTCTCCTGCTCCCTTCTATGATGCCCTGTCTTGCTCCCTTTGTTCATCCCCCCTCTCAGCCCCACAGCACTTATGTACATCTGTAATTTTTTAATTTATATTAATGTCTGCCTCCCCCAAACCAGACTGTGAGCTCATTATGGGCAGGAATGTTTCTGTTTCCTTCTGTACTGTACTCTCCTAAGCACTTTGTACAGTATTCTGCACATAGTAATCACTCAATAAACATAACTGAATGAATGAATGAATGAATAAAGTTGTAAGTATTGTCATGTTGTCAATCTTGTTTATTGAGTGTTTACTGTGTACAGAACACTTTAATGAGCTCTTGGGACAAAACAGCATAACAACTGGCTGACAGGTTCCCAGACAACAACACATTTTCAATTTAGAGAATTTCATTCATTCATTCAATTGTATTTATTCAGCATTTACTGTGTGCAGAGCACTGTACTAAGTGCTTGGGAAGTACAAGTCGGCAACATATAAAGATGGTCCTTACCCAACAATGGGCTCACAGTCTAGAAAGAGAGACAGACAACAAAACCAAACCTGTAGACTGGTGTCAAAATCGTCAGAACAAATGGAGTCATAGCTATATGAACACCATTAACAAAACAAATAGAATAATAAATATGTACAAGTAAAATAAATAGAGTAATAAATCTGTACAACTATATACAATGGCTTTAAAATAAATTATGGGCTTGTACAAGGCAGAAGCAGCATGGCCTGGTGGATAGGAGCCTGGGAGTCAGAAGGAACCTGGGTTCTAATCCAGGTTCTGCCAGATGTCTGCTGTGTGACCTGGGGCAAATCACTTAACTTCCCCGTACCTCAGTTACCTCATCTGTAAAATGGGGATTAAGACTGTGCGCTCTGTCTGGGACAGGGACCATTTCCAACCTGATTAACTTTTATCCATCCAAGTACTGAGTATAGTGACGCACAAAGTAAGGGATTAATAAAAACTATGAAGAAAAAAAGAAAAAATGTACATGTACACACAAAAAGAAGGATGGCCTATTGGAAAGAGCATAGACCTGGGAGTCAGAGGACCTGAGTTCTAATCCCAGCTCTACCACATGTCTGCTCGGTGATCTCGGCAAGCCCCTTAACTTCTCTGTGATTCAGAAACCTCATCTAGGACGGTGGAGCTCCATGAGGGACATGGACTTTTTCCAAACCAGATTATCTTGTATCTACCCCAGAACTTAGTGCATTGCCTGGGATATGGTAAGCACTAGACAAATACCCTTAAAAGAAAGTGATGTGGAGCTGAGGATGGGTAAACCTAAGGGTAACTCAGATGAGAGAGAGAGTAGGGAAATAAGGGTTTAGTCGGGGTAGGTCCCTTGGAGTAGATGTAATTTTAATAAGACTTTGAGGGGAGAATGATAATCTGTTGGCTATGAAGAGGGTGACCATGTGGAATCAGAGGCAGAACATGAGAAAGTTGTTGTTGGTGAGATAATACTAATAACTGTGGTATTCGTTAAGCACTTACTGTGTGTCAAGCACCGTCCTAAGTGCTGGAATGGATACAGGGTAATCAGGTTGTTCCTCGTGGGACTCACACTTTTAATACCCATTTTACAGATGAGGGAACTGAAGCTCAGAGAAGTTAAGTTGCCCAAGGTCCCATAGCAGGCAAGTGGCAGAACCAGGATTAGAACCCAAGTCCTCTTACTCTCAAGCCCATGCTCTTTCCATTAAGCCACGCTGCTTCTCTAGTAGCAATACTAGTAGCGATAGTAGAGATTGAGGTACATTGAGGCATGAGAGGAGCGAATTGTGTAGGCTGGATTGTAGTAGGCAATCCCCTATAAACTGACAGCTAGTTGTGGGAGTTCAGCAAGGAGACTGGAGGCTGAAGCAAGGATGTCAACACGGTGGGATAGGGTAAAGTGCTTGGATCAATGTGGTCAGTTCAGAGGGAGAGGGAAAGACTGATTTTAGAGATGTGAAGGTTGAGCCAACTCTGGGTCCCCTTCTGTTCTCCATCTACACCCACTCCGTTGGAGAACTCATTCACTCCCAAGGCTTCGATTTCCATCTCTATGCAAATGATTCCCTAATCTACATCTCCAGCCCTAATTTCTCTTCTTCCCTGCAATCTCACATATCTACCAACCTTCAGGACATCTCTATCTGGATGTTCGACCAACACTTAACAATTTTTGTATATATTGTGTATATTTAGCGTTTTCAAAGCAACTGCTTATTCTCTTTCCCATCGCTGTGGACAATACTACAATACTACTGTCCTCCATATCTCACAAACCAGTGACCTTGACATTTTCCTCGATTTAGCTCTCTCATTCAACCCACATACTCAATCTGCCATGTTCTACCTTCATAACATTGCTAAAATCCAACTTTTCCTCTCAATCCAACCTGCTACTTTGCTGATCCAAGCCAATTATTCTATCCCAACTTGTCTAGTCTATCGGCCTCCTTGCTGACCTCCCTGCTTCCTTTTTCTCCTCACTCCAGTCCATACTTCATTCTGCTGTCCAGATGATTTTTAAAAAAAAATGTTTCAGTCTATGTCTCTCCAATCCTCAAGAATATCCAGTGGTTGTCCACCCACCTCTGGATCAAACAGAAACTCCTTACCATTGGCTTTAAATCCTTCAATCAGCTCACCCCCTCCTACCTTTCCTCACTGATCTACTACAGCCTAATCCACCCACTCCAGTGGATCTGTCATGTGGATATCGCTGTATACATCTCAACTCATGTGTATATAACTAGAATTCTATTTATCTATTCTGATGGTATTGACACCTGTCTACTTGTTTTGTTTTGTTTTCTGTCTCCCGCTTCTAGACCGTGAGCCTGTTGGTGGGTAGGGACCCTCTCTATATGTTGCCGATTTGTACATTCCAAGTGCTTTCTGGGAAGCAGCGTGGCTCAGTGGAAAGAGCACGGGCTTTGGAGTCAGAGGTCGTGGGTTCAAATCCCGGCTCTGCCACTTGTCAGCTGTGTGATGTTGGGAAAGTCACTTCACTTCTCTGGGTCTCAGTTCCCTCATCTTTAAAATGGGGATGAAGACTGTGAGCCCCTCGTGGGACAACCTGATTACCTCGTATCTACCCCAGCGCTTAGAACAGTGCTTTGCACATAGTAAGCACTTAACAAATACCAACATTGTTATTATTGTTACAGTGCTCTGCACACAGTAAGTGCTCAATAAATAGGATTGAATGAATGAATCTGTCTAGTTGCTGACTCCTTTTCCACAAGCTCTCCTAGCCTGGAACTCTCTCCCCCTGCAGACCATCGTTCTCCTCACCTTCAAAGCATAATTAAGAGAAGCAGAGAAGCAATGTGGCTCAGTGGAAAGACCCCGGGCTTGGGATTCAGAGGTTGTGGGTTCTAACCACGATTCCACAGTCTTAATCCCCATCTTCCAGATGAGGTAACTGAGGCTCAGAGATGTGAAGTGACTTGCCCAAGGTCACACAGCAGACATGTGGTGGAGCCGGAATTCAAACCCATGATCTCTGACTCTTAAGCCCATGCTCTTTCCACTGAGCCACGCTTCTCTCATCCTATCCCGACTGGATTACTACACTAGCCTCCTCTCTGATATCCCATCCTCCTGTCTCTCCCCACTTCAGTCTGTACTTCACACTGACACCCAGATCATCTTTGTGCAGAAACGCTCTGGGCATGTTAGTCCCCTCCTCAAAAATCTCCAGTGGCTACCAGTCAACCTACGCATCAAGCAAAAACTCCTCACTCTCGGCTTCAAGGCTTTCCATCACCTCGATCCCTACTACCTCACCTCCCTTCTCCCTTTCTACAGCCCAGCCCACACCGTCTGCTCTCCTGCCACTAACCTCCTCACTGTACCTCGTTCTCACCTGTCCTGCCGTCGACCCCTGGCCCATGTCCTCTCCCTGACCTGGAATGCCCTCCCTCCACACATCGGCCAAGCCAGCTCTCTTCCTCCCTTCAAAGCCCTACGGAGAGCTCACCTCTTTCAGGATGCCTTCCTAAACTGAGCCCCCTTTTTCCTCTCCTCCTCCCCATCCCATCCCACCCCACCCTACCTCCTTCCCCTCCCCAGGGCACCTGTATATATATATATATATATATATATATATATATATATATTTGTACAGATTTATTACTCTATTTATTTTACTTGTATATATTTACTATTCCATTTATTTTGTTAATGATGTGCATCTAGCTTTACTTCTGTTTATTCTGATGACTTGACATCTGTCCACATGTTTTGATTTGTTGTCTGTCTCCCCCTTCTAGACTATGAGCCTGTTGTTGGGTAGGGACCGTCTCTATATGTTGCCAACTTGTACTTCCCAAGCGCTTAGTACAGTGCTCTGCACACAGTAAGCGCTCAATAAATATGATTGAATGAATGAATAGAAGCAGCACGGCCAAGTGGAAAGAGGTTGGGCCTGGGATTCAGAAAGACCTGGGTTCTAATTCTGACTCTGCCACTTGTCTGCTGTGGGATCTTGGCCAAGTCACTTAACTTCCCTGTGCCGCACTTACCTCATTTGTAAAATGGGGATTAATGTTGTGTTTAATCTTCTGATAAGTTTATATGTACCCCGGCACGTAGATCAGTCAGTGCCTGGCACTTCCTAAGGGCTTAACAAATACCTTTAAAAAATCAAATAAAATAAACTCTGTGTTATTGGAACACTGACTGTCCTGACAAAAAGTATGATTTTTTTTGGTCAATTGAGTTTGCTCTTTTTAAATGAAAAACTATAGGCTCTCCCCAATTTTTTTATTAAATTGCAACAAACCTGCTTCAAGGCATAATCCCTAAACCATCAATTGGCCAGCTAAAGGGAAAACAGTGAAAAACATTGTAAAAAATAAAACATGCTAAAGTCATGCAAAAACTATTTAAAAGAGGTTTTAGGAAAGACTGACACTGTACTGAATATAAAGCATAGAAAAATCTCCTTACTTGCCATCTTCAGATCCTTACTTCCATTTATTTTGACTAGATTGGTTAATGATCAAGAGACTCTTTCCTGAAAAAATTTGAATGAACCACAAAAGGTGAGCCTGGGCCATTTGTGTTGCCTCTGTGAATACACAGTACCAGCAGATATAAGGATTCTACAGTCTAGACCAACTACACGCCAAAACACACTATTCATTGTGTTACTATCACAATCACAATCCAGCAATATTAAGGGAAGGATTCAAGCAGTCCCTGTTTCTGATTTGGAGTGGTATGAAGCCAGAAGACTGCCCAAATATAGCAGCCCATGGAGACAGCAATGACCACAAACTGCAGTACCTTGCCCCTGAAGTAAAAGGACACCCTTCATAATCCAGCACTGAGGCCTTCTCCATGTCGGGCTGGATTTGCCCAAATGATATGTTTCTGTGCAAAAGCAGCATTGGGTGACAAGAAAAAGTCAACTCCTCCTCTTTACTCAGGGAACACTGGGGAGTGGGAATGAGTCCCCTATAGTGGGAGAGAAGGGAGGGTAGTGTATGAGTCCCCTATATTGGGAGAGAAGGGAGGGCACTGTGGGGGAGAACCAGGTTTCAACAACGTCAAGAAGGAACACATATAAATCCTTAATACCATCCTCTCCACTGAATTCATCTCTCTCGATCCCTGTCCCTCCATTATCTCTTAACCTGCATCCCTGGATCACATCAGTACACTTCCTCTGCTCCTGTGCACAAGCTGCAGGGAGTTGTTGGCAGAATGAGGTCTGACCTCAGTCATCTCAAAATTATCCTCCCCTGCTTTAATTCTGCTCTCTCCTCTTCCAGACAACAATTCTTGCCCATCTTTAGTGACTCTCCCAAGCATTTAGTACAGCACCCTGCACCCAGTAAGCACTCAATAAATACAATTGAATGAATGAATGACTCCCTTACCCATTGCCCACACCAGCTGTTTCAGAAATTTAACTCCTTCCTCAAAGTCCTCCATCCCCTCCTTTCCCTATCTCTTGCCCCAGTGACATGCCATGTTATTTACAGATAAAATTGAAACCTTGATCTCTATAAAACCTGTCCTGTTCATCTCCAGGTGCTCTCTCCTCCTTCCCTTTCTTGGATTTTCCTATCATTCCTTACCGTATTTAAAGAGAAGGTCTGCTGTCACGTATCACAATCTATACCCTCCACCTGATCCTGAGGAGCAGCATGGCTTAGTGGAAAGAGCAGAGGCTTGGGAGTAAGAGGTCGTGGGTTCTAATCCCGGCTCTGCCACTTATTAGCTGTGTGGCTTTGGGCAAGCCACTTAGCTTCTCTGTACCTCGGTTACCTCATCTGTAAAATGGGTAGTAAGACCGTGAGCCCCATGTGGGACAACCTGATAAATTTGTATCTACCTCAGCATTTAGAACAGTGCTTGGCACATAGTAAGTGCTTAACAAATACCATCATTATTATTATCCTCTACCTACGCTTCCAGAGTCCATTAATCAATCATGGTATTTATTGAGAGCTTATAGTTTGCAAAACACTGTTGTAAGTATTTAGAAGAGTACAATACAATAGAGTTGGTAGGCATACACCTTTCTCTCAAAAGGTTTATAGTCTAGAAGAGGAGGAGACAAACATTAATATAAATACATAATTTATGCATGTATTCCTAAATGTTGCAGGGCTGAGGGTGGAGTGAATATCAAATGTCCAAAAGATTTGGCTCCAAATGTGAAAGGGAAATGGAGTTGGATAAAGGAGGCTTAATTAGGGCAGACCTCTTGGAGGAAATGTGATCTTAAAAAGGCTTTGAAAGTGGGGAGAGTAGTGGTCTGGAGCATTTGTCGTGGGGAGAGTCCCAGCCAAAGGGAGGACACGGGTGGATAGATAGACAAGATCAGGGCAGTAAGCACACTGGTGATAGAGGAGCTAAGTGTGTCGGCCGTGATGCAGTAGGAGATCAGTGAGGTAAGGTAAGATTCAGCCAAGCTAACTGAATGTACTCTAGGCATGTTACTCTCCTCCTCAAAAATCTCCAGTAGCTGTCTGTCAACCTATGAATCAAATAAAAACTCCTCATTCTCGGCTTCAAGGCTCTCCATCACCTCGCCCCCTCCTACCTCACCTCTCTTCTCTCCCTCTACAGCCCAGCCTGCACTCTCCTCTCCTCTGCCACTAACCTCCTCACTGTACCTAGTTCTCGCCAGTTCCCACCATCGACCCCGGGCCCACGCCCTTCACCTGGCCTGGAATGCCCTCCCTCCACACATCTGCCAAGCTAGCTCTCTTCCTCCCTTCAAAGCCCTACTGAGAGCTCACCTCCTTCAGGAGGCCTTCCCAGACTGAGCCCCCTTTTTCCTCTCCTCCTCCCCATACCCCCCCGCCTTACCTCCTTCCCCTCCCCACAGAACTTGTATGCAGTTGTACAGATTTATTACTCTATTTATTTTACTTGTACATATTTAGTGTTCTATTTATTTTGTTCATGATGTGCATCTAGCTTTACTTCTATTTATTCTGATGATTTGACACCTGTCCACATGTTTTATTTTGTTGTCTATCTCCCCCTTCTAGACTGTGAGCCCATTGTTGTACATCAAAGCTGTAAAGTAGGGACCATCTTTATATGTTGCTGACTTGTACTTCCCAAGCACTTAGTACAATGCTCTGCACACTGTAAGCGCTCAATAAATACGAATGATTGAATGAATGAATGAATGAATGAATGAATGAATGAATGAATGAATGAATGAATGAACGAACGAACAAAGAGTTTCTGTTTAATGTGGAGTTCGATGGACAACCTCTGGAGATTCTTGAGGAATGGGGAGAAGTAGACTGTAACCTTGCTGTGGGGAGGGAATGGAATCTACCAACTCTTGTTGTATTGTACTCTCCCAAATACTTAGTACAGTGCTCTGCACACAGTAAGCACTCAACAAATATAATTGATTGATTGAATGATTCTTTAGAAAAAAAGGGTAGGGCAACAGAATGAAATATGGATTGGGGTGGGGAGAAACAGGGTGCAGAGAGATCAGCAAGAAAGTAGATGCAATAGTCCAGGTGGGATATGATACGTACTTGGAATCAGCATAGTAGCAGTTTGAATCAATCAATCAATCAATTGTATTTATTGAGTGCTTACTGTGTGCAGAGCACTGTACTAAGCGCTTGGGAAGTACAAGTTGGTAACTTATAGAGACTGTCCCTACCCAACAGTGGGCTCACAGTCTAGAAGGGGGAGACAGAGAACAAAACCAAACATATTAACAAAATAAAATAAATAGAATAGATATGTACAAGTAAAATGAATAAATAAATAAATAAATAGGTAGATAGATAGATAGATATATATATAGATAGATAGATAGATAGATAGATAGATAGATAGATAGATAGATAGATATAGATAGATAGATAGATAGATAGATAGATAGATAGATAGATAGATAGATAGATAGATAGATAGATAGATAGATAGATAGATAGACAGACAGATGGACTGAGTATTGAATGAACAGGAAGGATTATTTTAACCATTTGTGAAAGTAGACTGATAGGACTTTTCGATATATTGAATTTGTGGGTTGAATGAGAGACCAGAGCTAATGACAATGCCAAGGTTTCACGCCATTTATATTGGTATTTGGAAAGTACTTAATATGTTTCAAAAACTGTTCTGTGCGCTGGGTGCAAGTTAATTAGGTTGGACACAGTCCCTGTCCTGCATGGGTCTCACAGTCTAAAAAGGAGGGAGAACGGGAGAACTAAAGCACACAGATGTTAAGGGAATTGCCCAAGGTCACAGAGCAAGCAGTTTGACAGGGCCAGGATTGGAATCCAGGTGTACTAACTTGCAGGCACATGGTCTTTTCCTGAAGCCATGTTGCTTTTGATAAGACAGGGAGAAGTGTATTGCCTACAGTGATAGGAAATATAGAGAGGACAGGGTTTGGGTGGGAAGATAAGGAGTACAGTTTGGGGCGTGTTTAATTTGAGATGTCAGTGGGACAACCAGGTAGAGATAACCTGAAGGCAGAAGGAAATGTGAGACTACAGAGAAGGTAAAAGCTAGAGATGTAGATTAGGGAATCATCCACATAGAGATGGTAGTTGAAGCCTTAGGAGTCAACAAGTTCTCCAAGGGAGTAGGTGTGGATGAAGAGGTAATGGGGACCCAGAACTGAGCCCTGAGGGACCCCCCACTTACAGAGGGTGGAAGGCAGAGGAAAAGCCTGAATAAAAGACTGAGAAGGAGCAGTCAGAGAGACAGGAGGAAAACTAAGAGACGACAGTCTCATTGAAGCCAAGGTGGGATAAAGTTTCAAGGAGATGAGGATGATCTAGGAGACGGTTCTCAAAAGCAGCTGAGCAGTCGAGTGGGATTAGGATGGACCAGAGGCTATCAGACTTGGTGAAAAGAAGGTCGTTGGTTACCTTAGAGAGGGCTGTTTTCATAGCGCGAAGTGGGTGGAAACCAGATTGGAGAGGTTCAAAGAAAAAATTGAGAGAGGAAATGGAAACAGTGGGTGTAGACAACTCTCTCAAAACGTTTGGAAGGAAATTAATTTATTCATGTATTCAAACTGTATTTACTGAGCACTTACTGTGTGCAAAACACTGTACTAAGTGTTTGGGAGAGTACATACAACAGTGAACAGGCACATTCCCTGCCCACATCGAGCTCACAGTCTGGAGGGGGAGAGAGACAAACAAACAAACAAATAAATAGCCAGTTTATAGATATGTGCTGTGGGGATGGGAGGGAGAATGAATAAAGGGGCCAAGTCAGAATGACACAGAAGGGAGTGGGAGGAGAGGAGGGCTTAGTTAGGGAAGTCTTCTTGCTCAGTAAATATGATTGAATGAATGAATGAGATGTGTCTTCAAGGCTCTGAAGTGGGGGAGAGCAATTCTCTGTCTGATATGAGGAGTGAGGACATTCAAGGCCAGAGTAGGGTGTGTGCAAGAGGTCACTGGTGAGATAGACAAGATCGAGGTACAGGGAGAAGGTTAGCATTAGAGGAAAATGGTAGGAGGGAGATGGGGAGATTACATAAGAGCTTCTTAGGATCAAGGGAGGGTTTTTTGGGATAGGGTTACATAAGCATGTTTAAAAGCAGAGGGAAAGAAGCCATTGGAAAGCCAATGATTGGAGATGTTAGTCAAGGAGGGAAGAAGGCAGGGGGCAAGTGATTTAATAGGATAAGAAGGGATAGGGTCTGAAGCACAGGAGGGGATGGATTTTGAGAGGAGAGAGATCTCATCTACTAAGAGGAGAGGGAAATTGGAAAGGAGCAGGGGAGAATTTAAGGAGATCCTGCCTGATGGTTTCAATTTTGTTGAGGTAATATGTGGCCAGTTCATTAAGGGGAAAGTGATGGTGGGTGAGAAAGTTAAATGTCTGGGTGGGAGCAATAGATATGGGAGTGAACTGGGAAGGAAAGGTATCATTGTTGGGCAAGGAAAGGACTGAGTTGCAGCATTTAAGAATGAATTTCAAGTGGACAAGGTCAAAAAAAAAGTCTGCATTTCCTCCAGCCACACTATGTGGCTGGAGGACAAGAGCTGAGGTTTTTGTGGAGGTGATTCAGGGTTGCGGGTTAGTGGAGCGGGATCAGGGGAGGGATAGGGGAGTGAGGGAGTTGAGTTCAGTGGGAGTTGAGGGTGGTGTTTAGGGC